>NC_134575.1:41892759-42497759 GCF_050947875.1 Dermacentor variabilis | reverse complement strand
TTCCAGGCATATGAATATTAAATAACGCAGCCACATGACAAAAAAAAAATAGTGTAATGAAACACATAGTCACATGTAGACATCTGGTATAGTCACCAACACAACAGAAAGCAGTAAAAAGAGAACCGATAACAAATACAGTTAGAAACTCGAAAAGAAATCTATTTTTTGTTGGTGCTATTGATGGTTGGGCTCACACATTGGTCACCTGAGACCTGAGTGGTGGTTCTGGAAAGCCTGCACGATTTCACAAATCACTTGATTAGCATTCCTAAATGGAAAGATTTTTTGTTAAACTTCACAATGCACTTGCATGACTGGCAGACGGCGTGGCGGCGGTAACGGCGGCAACGACGATGTTGAGTGTACCTACAGCGAGAGCGATTTGTGTACCTTCTCGCGCGTTAGAAATCTTAGCTGGTGCTTATGTTTTTTTTTTCATGTAGCTGCACGTACCAATGACGGGAGAAAAATGTGCTAAAGTGTCACTGGGAACTTGGTGCTCGAAGAATGTCGAAGCACTAACTTCTCATTAGATTGTAAACACGGGTGCAATTCCGCGATGTCAAGCACCTTGCCGCTGCTTGTCTAAAGTCCCGTGGTTTTTTCAGTGTTGATACACGATCGCGAACATAAGTGCCGCGTTTCAAAGAGCGCACATGCAGTGCTGTGAGGTACAGTCACTGAAGTAGCTTATCATACACATTCAGAGATGACCAGAGGTATTATATGTGCAATATTCAGACTATGGTTCGACGACTTTGCGATTGTGGCTCGATCAAGAATCGGTATGCGTGCTCCATGCTAGTGTTGCCATAAAGATATTAGGCAGTTTTAGCACCGCCGTGTGGTAAACACGATAACTGCAACCGTACGCCGCATGTCACTGTGCAAGCCTATACTCCATTTCATATCTCAGGTGCAACGCTGTGGAAGCTACGCACGAAGTCCGGTCACCAAAATTTATTACTGCGCGCGTTTCCGTCTATACTTCGCAGTGTGCCAGGGGCGTTGCTCGCGCGAGCATGCACGTAAAGCTGCCGCGACGGGCAGCTTCACGAAAGAACAGTTTAACGAAAATCGCAAAAGAAAACAAACGTGAGCGGCGGCGGCGGCAGATCTCTCGTAGCGTCGTTCAATAAAGCGCAGGACGGAAAGAGGCATGCCAGTACATGCCAGCACGCCGGTCCGGCAGCTCGGTCCCCGTGAATGACGTCACTCTCGCCGGTTCTCTCCTCTGGCAACCACCTCACCCGGCGCTCCGGGAAGCAATGGGGGCGTGTCCGCGGGGGTGGTTTAGAAAGCGATTTCCGCCCCTTATATTAACAAAACGAAGAAAAAAATTTCGGAACCGTAAATTATTAGGTCTGTTCTTCCCAATCCCAGCAATTCATGGAAATTGAAAACCGTTTCAGCTTCCCTTTAAAAATGTTTAAATCATTCCGACCAAAGTATCAAGGCAACAGGGTCTTAAAGTTTGTATAATATTCGTGTTGGTTTTAGAAATCTGATGAGATCTTTTAGTTATACTTCCGAGTCATGCCCAATTAACAGTGCAGGGTGAAATGTCTGGCATTTTTCGCATAAGCAATGAAAACTTTGTTTCTGTTCCCACTTTAGTTCCGGACAAGAGATCAGAAAATTATTTACAGTTAAAATTGCTCCACAGTTCTCACAAGCTGGTTGTTGTTCATTACGTAGCAGGGAGTTGTGGGTCAGGTGCATATGTACAATTCAAAGTCAGCACAAAACTACTTCTATGAAGAGTTCTTTGTGTCTGCACAACTTCTATTCACCAAGCTCTGGTTTTATAACATAGTGCTTGTGAGTTTGATTTTCATCCCACCTTAACTGCCACTGCTTGTTATGTGCTCGTCAACATTCCACCATGCAGTCGGTTGACGGCATCTCTAAGCATTCGACGGTATTGTTTCTTGCCATAGCTGCACACTTATCTGCGTTTTCATTTCCGCTTATCCCGACATGGCTTGGAATCCAGCAGAATATTATAGCTTTCCCACTATTGCTTGCTCCTTTAATAGCTTTCACTATGTCTCCTAAACTTCATAACTTGTAATTTTTGGATGCTAAAGACTGAAGTGCGCTCAAATAATCACTGTACATAACTGTGTTATGGCCATTGTCTTCTATTACTTTGTTTACCACTATGTAAAGTGCAAGAAGTTTCGCAGTGAAAATTGAAGTGTGATTTGGTAAATGTACACTTTTTTCCCACCCTGCTCCATATACTCCGCAGCCTACGTGTTCGTTTGTGTTGAATCCATCTGTGTAAAACTCTGTGAAGCCCCACTATTTTCCTTGCACAGTGTAGAACTCTTGGATCAAGTGCTCCTGCAGTATTTCGCTGTTCTTGAAGTTTGTTAAGATGAAATCACAGATAGCATGCAGGTTACAGCATGCAGGTTATACCATGGTAGGTGATGCTTGGGGTCTTTTCACGGCACACAAATACTCGTGGGATATTTAATTTACAACATATTTCTTCAAATCTGAGACAAAGCGACTTTACAGTAGAGAGTCTATTGGTGCAAAGGTTTGTTACTTGGCACTGAGTAACAGTGGTAAAACAAGGGTGTGAAGCCAATGTGCAGATTTCCAGTGCATATGGTCCCAAAAGCAAACAATGTCTGTCATTTAGAGATGGTTCATTAGTTTCTACATACAGGCTAGCCACTGGAGATGTTAGATACGCTCTCATGGCAAGTCGGAGAGCAATGCTATGTACAGGATCTAGTCTTTGAAGATATGGCAGCCTTGCTGTTCCATACACAACTGAACTATAGTCAAGAATGCTGCAAACTAATGATCAGTGCATGTGTAAGATGCGTGTTCTGTCCGAGCCCCAGCATTTTTCGAAATAAGATCTTTAGTATGTTAAGTGCCTTATTTTCTTTTGCTTTCAATGAGTTCATATGCGGAATGAAACTTTGTGACTTTTTGAAAACCAAACCTAGAAATTTGTGTTCCTTTCTCACAGGCAGATTATGTTTATTTAGCCGTTGATTAGGGTCTGGTTGGAGTCTTCATTTGCATGATAATAATACAGCCACTGTTTTCTCATTCGAAAGCCAGAAGCAGTTTTTGTCTGCCCACCCAGAAAGTCTGTTTATAGTCAGCTGTATCTGGCATTCACAGGTTTTAATGCTGGATGAGCGGTACGCAAGTTGTATGTCATCCACATGTATGGAATGCTTGACAGAACTGGGTATTATTATTGCGACGGAATTCAGTTTAACTATGAAGAGGGTTGTACTTAAAATACAACCCTATGGTACACCATCTTTCTGAGTAAAAATACACGAGAGGGTTGTGCCAATGCACACCTGAAAGGTGCGGTTTGAGAGAAAGCCAGCTAAACAGGTCAACATTCTGCCTTTTATTGCCATATCAACCAAGTCGCGTAGGATTCTGAACCTCCAGATAGTGTTGTAGGTCTTTTCTTGAACAAAGAAGACTGCTAGACACTTGTTTATGCATAAATGCCTCCCGTATTGTGTTATCTAACCGGACTAAATGGTCTAATGTTGATTGTGTCTTTCAAAAGCCACACTGGTTAGTATCTAGCAGGTTACGGTGCTCAAGGGTGAACACGAGCCTGACATTTACTAAGCTTCCAAATGATTTTGCCAGACAACTCGTCAGGACTATTGGACGGTAGCTATTAGGCAGAGTATGTGGTCTCCCTGTTTTAAAGAAAGGGATGATTACAGCCTTTTTCCATGCTTGGGGTATTGTGCCTGTAACCTACACCTAAGAACTTGAGTGAAGCATTTGCTGAGATTTCAGATAAGTGTTGAAGCATTGCATAAAGAATGTTATCTAAACCTGGTGCTGTTTGCTAGCCTGTACTAAGTGTGTTCCGTAGTTAATTTATAGTAAATAGGATTTTATAGTCTTCCTTCACACCTCCTCTGGTATGTAACTTCTGTTTTTCTGTCATGCTTTTGTAGGATAAGAAAGTGGCATTATAGTTAAATGAGCTTGACACTTGGGCAAAATGTTCCTTCTAAAATGTCCATCTGATCTTGGGGGTCATTTGAATACCAGGAAGAGTGGATTGCATAGGCTGTGTAATCGACTGCTGATTTTCCGCACACTCTCCCAGACATTTTTTGTTGGTGTCGAAATGTTTACAGAAGACACAAAGCTTTCTGAAGATGTTTTTTCTGCTCTTCTACGTAAGTAACGAGCATGAGCTCGCGTTTGTTTGCAGTTTACTAGGTTGACGTATGTTGGTTACCTTCTGAAGGTGCCCCAAGTTTTGTTTTGCTTCTTTTTTTGTTGTGTGGAATTCGTCTGTTCATCGCAGTTTTCAATTTTCTCACACTAACCTTGATATTTGTGGTATTGACATGGATGCCACTTGAAAAATACAGAGAGTAAATATTCTGTTAATTTCCCCTATGCTGTGATTTTCGTTGTATTGTTTTTCTAATGCAGCATGTGTCGTATATCAGCAGCAGCAGCCTGTTTTATGTCCACTGCAGGACGAAGGCCTCTCCCTGCGATCTCCAATTACCCCTGTCCTGCGCCAACCGATTCCAACTAGCGCCCGCCAATTTCCTAATTTCATCGCTCACCTAGTGCTTTGTCATCCTTGATTGCACTTTCCTTCTCTTGGTACCCATTCTGTAACCCTAATGATCCAACGGTTATCTAACCAGCGCATTACATGACCTGCCCAGCTCCATTTTTTTCTCTTGATGTCAATTAGGATATCGTCCATCCCCATTTGCTCTCTGATCCAATCTGCTCTCTTTCTGTTGCTTAACGTTATGCCCAGCAATCTTTGTTCCGTCGGTTTTTGCGCAGTCCTTAACTTGTTCTCAAACTTCTTTTTCAGTCTCCAAGTCCCTGCCCCATATGTCAGCACTGGTAAAATGCACGGATTGTACACCTTCCTTTTCTATGATAATGGTAAATTTCCAGTCAGTAGCTGGCAATGTCTGCCGTATGCGTCCAACCCATTTTTGTTCTGTGTATTTCCTTCTCATGATAAGGGTTCCCTGTGATTAATTGACCTAGGTGAACATACTCCTTCACAGACTCTAGAGGCCTACTGGCGATCTTGAACTCTTGTTCCTTTGCCCGGCTATTTATCATCATCTTTGTCTTCTGCATATTAATCTTCAACCCCACTCTTACACTCTCTTTGTTAAGGTCGTCAATCATTTGTTGTAACTCATCTGCATTGTTGCTGAATTGAACAATGTCATTGGCAAACCGAAGGTCAAGATATTTGCCGTCGATCTTTATTCCTAAGCCTTCCCAGTTTAATAGCTTGAATACTTCTTCTAAGCACACAGTGAATAGCATTGGAGAGATTGTGTCTCCCTGTCTTATCCCTTTCTTTATAGGTATCTTCCTGGTTTTGTTGCGTAGAATTAAGGTAGCTGTAGAACCTCTGTAGATGTTTTCCAAGGTATTTACGTAAGCATTCTGCACTCCTTGATTACGTAATGCCTCTATCACTGCTGGTATCTCTACTGAGTCAAATGCCTTTTCATAATCTATGAAAGCCATATAGAGAGGCTTATTGTGCTCTGCGGATTTCTTGATAACCTGATTGATGACATGGATGTGATCCATTGTAGAGTATCCCTTCCTGAAGCCAGCCTGTTCCCTTGGTTGACGAAAGTCCAGTGTTGCCCTTATTCTATTAGAGATTATTTTGGTTAATATTTTATATAATACTGGGAGTAAGCTAATGGGCCTATAATTTTTTCAATTCTTTAATGTCTCCCTTTTTGTGGATTAGTATAATGTTTGCATTCTTCCAGTTTCCTGGGACCCTTGCAGTCGATAGGCACTTCGTATAAAGAGCCACCAGTTTTCCAAGCGTTATGTCTCCTCCATCTTTGATTAAATCGGCTGTTATTCCATCTTCTCCTGCCGCACTTCCTTGTTTCATGTCTTGCAGGGCCCTTCTGACCTCATCGCTAGTTATAGGAGGAGCTTCTGTATCCTGTTCATTACTGTTTGTACTGTAGGTATCCTGACTACTCTGGGTACTGTACAGGTCAGTATAGAATTCTTCCGCTGCTTTTACTATATCTTCAAGATTGCTGATGATATTACCCTGCTTATCTTTTAGTGCATACATCTTTGTTTGTCCTATGCCAAGTTTCTTTCTCACTGATTTCAGGCTGCATCCATTTTTTACGATTTCTTCCGCCTTTCTCACATTATAGTTTCGAATATCACTTATTTTCCTCTTGTTGATCAGTTTTGACAGTTACGTGAATTCTATCTTATCTCTTAAGTTGGACACTTTCATTTTTTATCGTTTCTTTATTGGGTCCTTTGTTACTTGGGAAAGCTTGCCTACTGGTTGCCTTGGTGCCTGGCCTCCCACTTCAACTGCTGCCTCTGAAGCCAACCTAGTCACAGTTTCATTCATTAGCTTCATGTCATCATCATCTCTCTGTTCTAAGGCTGCATATTTGTTTGCAAGTACCAGCCTGAACTTGTCTGCTTTTATTCTTCCTGCCTCAAGATTGACCTGTATCTTCTTGACCAATTTTGCTCTTTATCTCTTCAAATTGAGGTGAATCCTAGCCCTCACTTACCTATGATCACTGCACTTTACCCCACCTATCACTTCTACATCCTGTACTATGCTGGGATCAGCAGAAAGTATGAAGTCCATTTCATTTTTTTGTTTCACCATTAGGGCTTTTTCAGGTCCACTTTCTGTTGCCATACTTCTTGAAAAAGGTGTTCATTATTCAAAGCTTATTCCTTTCTGCGAATTCTACCAGGATCTCTCCTCTAGCATTCCTAGAATCAATGCTGTAGTTGCCAATTGCTTGTTCCCCAGCCTGCCTTTTCCCCACTTTTGCATTGAAGTCACCCATTACTATAGTATACTGAGTTTGCACTTTTCTAATCGCTAATTCAACATCTTCATAAAAGTGATCTACTTCCTCATCGTCGTGACTGGATGTTGGAGCGTACGCTTGTAAGCTACCTTTAATCTATACCTCTTATTAAGCTTGATTACGACTACAGCTACCCTCTCATTAATGCTGTAGAATTCATCAATGTTGCCTGCTATGTCCTTATGGATTAGGAATCCTACCCCGTGTTGCTTCTTATCTACGAGACCTCTATAGCAGAGGACATGTCTATTATTCCGCTTATTTTGGAGTCTATATTGTTTAGTATAAGCTGTACAGCACAGTTAATTGCCTGGTTTTTAAGAAAAAAAGAGCAAATTTAGCTGAACTTATGGGGATGCGAGCTGCGGCTGTGACGGCGCAAGCATAAACTTGTGTCGTCGCCTGCCGGCAGCTGCAGAAAAAAAGCATTTCACGGAAGGCTGCCCTGTGTTGCCTGCTTCTGGAGCACATGACTGCCCTCCATGAGATGTTGCTTTCTGCAGCTGCCAGCAGGTGGCGACACAAGTTTATGCTTGCGCCATCACGGCCACAGCTCGCATCCCCATAAGTGCAGCCAAATTTGCTCTTTTTTCTTAAAAAGCAGGCAATTAACTGGGCTGTACGGCTTATACTAAACAATGTAGACCCCAAAATGAAATCTTTCTGCAAAATTTGAGCAAGAACAGTGTAGCCGTGAGTGCAACATCTTTCTCAAACTTATGCAGCGAAATCTGCAGGACTATATATGTCACAACGTAAGCCAATAGTACACGACATCCACAAAGGGCACACTACTATGTTTCAACAAGGCCACATTGTGGACATCAGTCAGTGAGCTCAACACCTCACACCACAAGGCAGTTTCCTGAGGGCAGCTAGAACATGCCAACCTCACCACCAGCTCAAGTTGAACAAGTGTATCAGAATATCAGACAATGTTAGCTTTTTGTGCTATCCGGCTCTCATGCACTAAAATAGATGATTGTCCATCAGCTTCCACACAACTAGTAGATCACACAGGCGTGTTCCCAACTCTACTTATACTACCTACAATGTCCTACTTGAAACAGTTTCTTAGCTTCGTACTTGAAACAATTTCACAACAATATCAATCTTAGTAAGTTGAAATCTGGATTGTTCACAAGGACATGAACTCATTGCAATGTAAGTATGCTGCGCCAGAACCTAAGACAAGAAAGCTACAACAGCCTATATTGATCAGAAGCTGGAGAAGCATACGTGCCGCTAACTAAAGTTTCTTTGCCCAGAGAAAATAACTGCAAACAGCAGCCAGCCACTGCGCAAACTTACATGGCAAGCTTAATTGACACACAGGAAATGTGGTAGACTATCGGCACGTACTATCAGCACCGACATGCAAACAAGGCAGAAAAAAGGTTGTATGTCAGAGTCAGTTCTGTGATTTCTATGCGTTTGTTGATGCGCTACAATCTCAAGCAATAGATATTTTTTTTAAGGATAGCTTCAGGTGCTGATAGTACGTACTTTTCCATGCCTTTCGTTAGTTTACATGCACCTCAAGTAAACATGGCCATCGGATGTTGTCCCAATTTTCTGGTTTGTTGCGTATGAGCTACTCAAGATGTACAACATCCAACTACGGGCAAGTGCGTTGTCGCGGGGATACGACATGACAGCATAGTGTTCTGAATTTTCAAGTACTTAGTTGGAGACTTTTCGTGTCGGCTTTCACGCATATTTTCCTGGCGAATTACGCGTCTCATTCCAAGGTTCTCTTATTTGCACTGCGAGACAATTGCTTATCAAGCTCTCAAAGCAAACATGCAAACTATATATAGTAATAACTTTTCTACACTAGCATATTTAACGCTTCGACTAGGAATAAACAGCATAGTCAATTTGTTTTCAAAGCCTGAATTCAACTATAAGCATTATTTAAACAGGTTTATCTCTTTCTTCTGATGCATAATTTTTTTCCTGCACGAAAACCAATAGATCTTCAATACGTTGCGGACTATGTATCCTTACTGTAGTGAACCTCACTTTAAAGGGTAATAGCATAATGAACTCACTTCAGTGCACTGAATTTCTTTTGTTTATGCTGGCCATAACATATCGCAGTATTCCAAGAAGCTACTTCACCTTAAACATCCCTGCCTTTCCTTGCTTCTCTCTCTCCCCCTGATGTATAATACACATTAAACAATGTGGGAAGGAGGCCAACGCCTTTCTTTTTATGAACAGCAGATAACACAGTAAAAAAAAGCAAATCAAAATCATGCAGTGAAGTCAGCCGGTTGCATCCCTTCGTATGAATGATAGCACCTTTTCAAGTACAGATCGTTTTTGCACGTCCACAGGTAATAAAGTGTGCAGACGTATCGTGAGGCATAAGCCATGCCTAACAAAAGAGAAGGCATGGCTTATGGTGCAATTTTATGGTGCAATCCTTTATGGTGCAATGGTTTGCAATTAGATGTATTACTGCGTAAACTCATACAACCATATCCTGTCATTACTGCCTCTATAATTAAAGCATCGTGCAACTTGCAAGATAAACAAAGACACCATGATATTTGGGTATCTGAAACTTCTTTTTGTTAATTGTGAGATGCAGCTGCTTGCAGATTTTATCTATGCTGTGATTTAATGGCATGTGTGTGCAGATTCCCCAAAATTCAACTCGGCGTAGCTCATGCAGACTCAGACTTGGCCAAAATTCTATTCAGCCATGCTCACACGAACTCAGCCTCATGGGCCGGTCCAAGTCTTGGTGAGCTGACTATTGAGTGAGCTTACTGACCTATGTATCATTATATGACATTAAGACGTAGCTTCAGCTCAGGCCCAAGTCCCATGCCGCCCATTCAAATACATAGAAACACTTTTCTGAGATAACTGATGGGCCAATTTTATTGAAATTTGTTGCACGTAAGAGAGAAAGTTAAATTCTAGTGACTGTTAGAAGTGAAGTCCTGATTTAAAGCGTGAATATTTAAAAGAATGTTTCAAACATTAGTAAGGTTGAAAAAAAAATAGAAACACGAAGTTTACGAATTCATAGCTCCATACCAAGAAAAGGTATCACAGTTTTGTAAAGGTCATCCATTATTGCATCCAAAGCGGGAAAATTCAATATATCAATTTATATACTATGTGAATCGGTTACACTATTCACAAGGGCTTATGTAAGTCCTACTCACATGGTAGTGGTCTATTTGAGAGCTATGTGTAACACATCAATTTTGTCCACTTTATTTAGATGCACTATAAGATGGAATTTACAGAATTGAGATATCTTTCTTCATTGCTGAGTATCACAACTGCAAATGCGAATTTCATTTTCTGAAAATTAGCAATCTTAAACAATTTTTAATAAGAAATTCACAGCGTAAACAAAGATTTCCTACCAAAAGTCACTAGACTAACTTTTTTTTTTATTAAAAATACTAAGCAACTGTATGCAGTCATTGCCGAGAAAAGCGATTTCTCCTTTCCCATGTATTTAGGTAGGAACCCCCGAGCTAAAGCTTCCTCTTAAGGTTGTGACCTGTGTGGTGCATAGGCAAACATTGCATAGGAGTCCGTGGCGCATGGGACAAAAATAAGAAGAACTGCATGCATTGCAGTTAGTTTTATAGCATTTAACTGACTGTCACAAGAAAGCTTCACCTCATGTCAATTCCAACAAGTCGATTGGGTCTGCATATTTTTTGTTGATACTGCCGGCTATCTCAGCCATTACTAGATGGCCACATTTTGTACATTGATAAATAAAGTTGAATAAACGACTGCGCTGCAGGACATTAAAAAAATGCTTGCATCACTGCAAGCACACCAATCGGAACATGATACAAACACATGCGCATAATAAGAGGCACACGAATACTAAATATGTGTACAGCTGTAATTGCACTTTGGCCGAGTTGGCCGCCATCTTTTGCAATGAAGAAGCACAGGCTGACACTGCAATGAGACCACGCATGATCATGCCACTTGCCAGGGCTATGGTTATACGAAAAACATACGCAGACCCTAGCCGTTGCTGCGAGGTAGCAGAGTCTACAGCCGGTCACTCAATCCCTCTAGACAAGTGTGTTCAGTCTGTAGTTGTAGTGAGGCAAACTTTTATTGTCTATATCTTAAAGCTTTATTGTGCCCTCCTCAAAAATTTCACAATGTCTCGATTTTGAAAATTGCAAACGTAAACAATTTTATTCTATTGTTCATGGAGAAAGCTCATATATGTGGGCAAATCAGAGTCGTTGCCCCCCCCCCTCCTTTTTTTATTTTTTTTAACCAAATTACGGCTGTAAATGCAAAGTCAACACATCCATTCCCAGCGGTGGACCTTTCTTTTCAGCCCCACTTTTAAGATAACATGCTGCAGCAGTATAGAAGCACATACATCAACGAGATCAGCTGGGAGTTCCGATAGCTTCCTATTTTACGCTTGCCACTACGAATACGAAATTCTAGTGCTCTATGTTGTTATTAAACAAACAATTGTACTCCTTACAACATATTTCATGTTTGCACTGGGACGATGCCACCGCACTAAATACTGCATGCAGCATATTGTTTTAAGCTGCTTGGCACAGATTTACCATATACTGCCAGCGCAAGATACAGGATGAGAAAGTAAATGATGTCCATGTCACTTAGAATGCTATGATGCTATGTACGCAAGTGACTGCAGCTGCTAAAAGAACTTGTGGTGTTGGCGTTTGCACCTTTCGAAATATTCAGAGAGGACCTTTCTATACATAATTACAGCATATGCGCCATGATGGACAAAGTAGGCTAGCGCTAAGAGTGAAGTTTATTATGCACATTTCATTCTGCATTCAGTGATCCGACACATATAATTTGCAGGTTCCTTCATATGCAGATGTGAGCTTTAAGGTTAGTGCTTGCCGCTGCATTTGGTGCAAGAATATCACTAGGAGCAGGCGCCGCTTATGCGCAATTATGAGTAATATACACACATCATTTTTTCAAAAGCTGACGCTAAGCACAGGTAGCGAGAGGGTCTCACTAAGGTGACACAGGCTTTGCTTAGCTTGCGGCGCCTGACGCCTCCGGTGCCCCTATGCTGCAATTACTCACTCTGTATGCAGTGCCTGCCGTGTGGCTCAGAAGCGCTTGTTAGGTGTATTTCACCAGCTTTCTTTGTATGTCTACTGCTTTTAAATTTGTGAACATTTCCGCTAGCGTCAACAGCAAGGAGGCCGACTGACTGCATGCAACATTCTTCATTTATGCAGTTTTTATTTTCCAGGGCATCATTTAATGTGCTAGCTGTCGAAAGATGTGCCAAGGAGAGAAGAATCGTACAATGCAAATGCCTAATTTAAACTTACTTTCGTTGTTACGGAGACTAGGATTTGCTGAATTAAAGCATGCAGCAGGACTTTTGCAATGCAGTTCATTTGTTCTTGTGCCCACTACTATAGCAATTAATGCTGTCATTGCATTAGTGTGAAAAAATATTCCAGGTATCAATGTTCTGCGCCCTACTGGCTCTTGTGTGTGTCCCCATACTCTGTGATGCCTGTATAGTGAGCATTTAGTTACAGATTACATAGACCATGAGCTTGTGCCCCTTTTGTGAAATACTGTACTTCCCCAGTGACAACAATTGTGTCCTTTGCGTATCCTATGGACCTCCACTGCCAGCATATCGATATACTAGGGATGCGTCGAATACATCTTGCAAATGACCCACACATGATAGTCTGGCCACACTTTCTGTGTCTTGCAGGTGTCCGTTGCATGTCCGTGAGGGACATTATGTCGACATGCTGCATACATTTTACAGACGTATACCAAGGCCTTTTGGATAGAGTTCGCCATAATGTAAATTACGGTCACAGCACACGCTATGCGACAGATGTAATGGGCAGAATGCCCACACATCAAGAACAGATACTTTGTGTGCACGTTTCACGTGCACGCACTTGTGTGGAAGTGCACCATATTCCTTATTTTTCTAGGCCTTCCATCAAGCGCAATTGCCTTATAGAACTAATTGAAGTCTGAAGTAAACTGCGTCAGAAAATTCATAGTACAATGTCAACACAAGCTGCAGACAGGATAACTTCAGGTTGTAATTGGAACATGCGAGAAAATATAATTCTGTTATGAGGAAACTCTTCAGACATAGCTTCAATTGCAGGACAAATATTCACGTGCATGTAAAAATAAAATGGTCCGTGTGTGACATAACTTTGGGACGTTCAAGGTAGAATATCTGTAACAGGACCATGTGGGATATGCTTGAGACATTCGTAATAGGATATCCGAGACTGACGTCCAGCTGATGTCCTACTTGTATGCGAAATGGAGCATGGACA
The DNA here is from genome assembly GCF_050947875.1 of Dermacentor variabilis. Lineage (NCBI taxonomy): Eukaryota > Metazoa > Arthropoda > Arachnida > Ixodida > Ixodidae > Dermacentor > Dermacentor variabilis. The sequence continues at coordinate 42,484,519 of NC_134575.1, read as the reverse complement.
CTGGGACATGATTCGAATGTCCTATGGACATAGTGTTTTCACTGGGTCGTAAGCATGGTCACCATAAATACAAAAATTAGGTGCTTTGCCATTTCAGTGACGCTGCCATCTGGCTTCCGTCATCATTGTCGTGCTGGTCCTCTCCTGCTCATTCGTGTTTACTTTGTGGGTGTGACGATCGATTTCTACAGCTGAATTTCAGTGACTTTTCCAGAATAAATGGCTTCTGTGGGCATATATGTGACATCTTCAATATGCAAGCATTTTTGTTCGCGACAGGAGCAACAAGTCCGGCTGTTCATGTCATTCATTAGCGCAGTTTCAGTTTTTATCCAAGGCGTCATCTATAATGCACTTCTGAAAGGTGTGCCAAGGAGAGAGCGAACGTGCTATGTAACAGCTTAATTTACACTTACTTTCAATGTTTCGAAGACTAGCTACATATAATTCTCATGTTACGCGGTCACTCGATTGCGATTTTGTACGATCCAAATCTGCTCACTCGAGTTCGTATAAACTGTCGTCTCCACCCTCAAACTCTGTAAGCTAAACACACTCGATCCTCGTTGCTGAACCTAGTGGTCATTTTCTCTCGTGTTTAGAAAGTTCACCTGGATGGGACTCAATTATGATCGAAAGTGTCCATGTTCTCGACAGTGTGGCTAGGTTCCAGCGAGGAGGACAGACGTGCTATAGCTATTTCAGAAACTGCTTTTGCACCTGTGGTAAAAGAACACGCATTTCATTTTCTGATTGTAAGCAGAGAATGGACCAAATAAACTGGATGCTTCGGGCTAAAATTTCAGCAGTACCTCCTGTGCTCGCCAAGCATGGAGGAAGGAAAAAGTTAGGAGGGACCATCATGCAACGCGATTGAAGCCAAACCTGTCGGCCCAACACGTGATCATACATAAAAGTGCACAGTTTGTTTTAGTGTTCCCGCTCTGCAGGCAGAGCCGCGACAGGGCTGCCGAACAAGCGTGCACTGAATAAAAACTACTGGCATAGCTATTGGAAACCAAACTTCTCTGCAAAACTCGATTCTTGCTCTGTGGTCTCGGTGCAAGAGGCCATGTTGAGCCACCACTGAGCGAATGTATGGGCTTCACGGATCATTCACTTGCATCATCATAAAAGCTTTATTATAAAGACTGAGTAGTTTGGACCACGCAGGCTCCCGGGATCCCACACGACCCCACTGCACTTAAGCATTTATGTTACTTCGGTACATAACGCTGGCCGCTCGTTCACTAGCCATGGTCTGCACAACCAGGTCTCCAGAGCGCAGCAGGGTCTCCCAGTCCTCCCAGGTCTTCAGGTGCTCTAGGCTCTGCGGGGGAGGATCTGCCAGTCAATGATAAAGGAGATGGAGAGCAGAAACACGAGGTTCAGGACATAGAGTACAGGTTGAAGTGAGGAAAAGTGGATGATAGAAAGAGTGAGAGCAGAGTGGAGAGCATGTCTTTGTAATTGGCACCAAAGGATTGCTTGTCAATTGTAAGGGATTTGTGTGGTAAAGGGTACAGCTGACGCGCCACCTCGGAGGCATGCATCAGCTCGATCAAAGTGTGCGTGCGCTCCTTCATGAATCCCGGATCGGAGGCCACAAGAGCCCAGTTTGAAGAACCTCAGGCTAAGAGGTTGGCGGCCTCATTTCTAGGATTCCCACAACGCACGGGCACCCAAGTCAGCTCCACATGATGGGGCAGGGGTGCAACGGGCAAGTCCAGTACGCAAAAAGCAGGGACATGGACGCGGCCTCATGCGAAATATAGGATTGCAGTTTTGGAATCTGATAAAACATACCGTGCTTCTGTGTTGACGATGTCTAGGGCAATGGCTGTTTCCTCTGCAGCTTCGAGAGAGGTGGCGAGGGGGAGTGCGTGTGTTCCAATGGGGTTCCGATGGGGGAGAGTGTTGTAAGGATTGGGGGCTCAATCCCACCGTTCGTGACCAGTTGTCAAGATTGGAGTCGGGCATGAATTAGATGGTAGCTGGCCCATGCCGTCGTCCAACTTATCCACGCTGAGGATGTTGATGAAGAGAAGGACTGCTTCTCATCGAGAACGAGGAATATAGGTTATTTACAGTATCTACATAAGGATGTTGCAGTTCATCAGTCTAGCATGACTGCGAGAGAAAGTCTACTGAGCAGCCGCACAACAGCGGTTTATAAACACTCGGTCCTCCCTCGATCCCAAGGTGAGGGAACCGTTCGACCAGTCATTGTAAACAAGTCGCCTCTCTGCGTGAGGGATTACACACACTCACACACACACTTTGAGCGAGGTTCACGGTCCTCAACCGAGGTCAGGCGGTCTTCGCCGAACTCGGGGCCCACGTCAGGAAAGGTGCCCTTTATTCCCCGAACTGACCCCCGCAGCGCAGCCGGTTGCCCATTGTCTTGCATCTCAAACGGCATGTGGGAAGGGGCCTTGAACTACGTTCCCTCGGGGACTCTCTCGGGCTCAGGCGCAAAGCCTGATTCGTCGTACTCATGTTGGCTCCAGCGACGGAGAGTCGAGGACGCGCGCACTGTTCTCCACACACAGTCGACTTAGTCACGCTGTGGCTAGAGGTTTGCGGCGGCACTCCAGGAAAATTTGACGCCCGCTGTCGCAACTGGCTGGCAAAACTTCCATGTCAGCGGGCTGTTCTTAACAGTGTGTGATCCAGAATGGTAGCGACCGCTTTATCGCCCATGCAGGCTGTGTCTACCCATACGGCATCCGGTTCCGAGCTATAATACCGGTGGAGTACTGTAGCTCAAGCGGCTTGAAGGGGACACTAAAGGCAAATACTTAGTCGACGTGGACTGTTTAAATACCATTCCAGAAACCTTGCAATGCTTGTTTAGTGCCATGAAAAGACTTAGTTTACGAGAAAATTGCATCTGAAGGGTCCGAATACGTTTTTCTAAATTCATATCTCCCGCCGCCCAACCCGGGAAGTGGTGACGATGCATGCGCCTTCACCGCCCTTTGCTGCCGTCGGTGAGTAAAACTAACTCTATGAGTAAAACGGAGCCCGACAGACGTGGTACCGAGCCAAGATAGGGCGGTGGATTCGCCGCTGCAGCTGCTTTTTGGTCAAGTGGCTTAGACCGTTTGGGCATCCCACGTCATCACATTGAAGTTAAATTCTCTGCTACTTGCAGTTCGTGCGAGTTTCCAGAGCCAGAAAAACCAGCACAGCACTATGTGATAACGTAACTACTGAAACACGAAAGCATGGACGGCGCGGAGTCAAGCGAAAATGAAACCATTCGAACGTCCCCGTCATTGTCAAGGGTAAATTCAATGAGTTCTTTTTTCTAAAAGCGAACTAGAACTGGACAAGTAGCACTTTATTTTCTCTTATAATATATTACAAGAATGTTTTTTGCAACGAGTGGTTGAGTACTAGTGACAGAATTTAACTGGGGAGTGCATTCATCATCGGGCAAGTACTTGAATGTCAAGGGAATGCAGGCCAGTGTTGGTTTGTGTGAGACGAAGGTATTGTGCTTGGCAGTGCGCGTCTACAAGCTCCCCAGTTGTGTTGTAACAAGAAAGTCCTACGCTAACTACATAGTTGTGGGTCAGATTGGCGGCTGCTTGGATGGTGTCATGTATGGCGCCATCACTGTCATGGGTAGTCCATAGCACAATGTTGTCAGCGTAGAGAGTATGTTTGAGGTGAGGAACGGTAGCCAACTGTCGTGCTAGGGGGATGAGAGCAATATTAAATAAGAAAGGTGAGAGGACGGGCACCTTCTGAGGTGTCGACACTTTTTAGAGAGTATGGTGAGCAGGCCGAAGTGAAGCTCAGCCGTGCATGCTGAGAAAAGTGTGAACGTAGGTGTAAGTATATGTGCACCCACATTCAGTGGGGAAGAGTGCAGTCATGATCGCATGATGTTCAACACGATTGCGGAGAGTGCAGTAATGATCACAAGATGTTCAACACAACCAGAGGATTTGGACAAATCCAAGACTTTGCTTGGTGTGGCCTGGAATGAGCGGGTCGAAGACATCATGGGTGATTTGCAAAATGGCACCTTGTGTGGACAAATGGGGCCGGAATCCCACCATGCTGTGATATGTCATGGTCTGCCACGTGCTGTGTAAGCCTCACTGACACCTCATGCTCGAAAAGCTTTCCAAGAGACGAGGTTAGCAAGATTGCGTGAAGGTCTTGGAGTGTAAGTTGTCTGTCGGGCTCCGGGATGAAGGTTATCTTCGCGTGGCGTGACTTAATGCTGCCTCCGATCTTTTTCTTTCCTCCATATCCGGAAGTGTACAGGTGCATTCTTTTTCTTTCATCAATAACCAGAAGTGTACAGGTGCATCGCAGTGGATGGAAACGTTCCGTCCGTTGCTTTTTAAGAGTGGTCGGTCGCAGCGCCGCGCGCTGCCCTTTCTAGTAAACTGAACCGTCGGGAAAGCAAGCACTCCTCGACCGAAAACCTCGAGCCCAGTTGCAAAGAGATCGCTCGAGCGCTTGCCGGTTTCACATAACCTCACCGCCACGACCTCAAGGCAATGGGTCACGCTTCATACTAGATCTTTCTTTGGGATTCATTTGTAGGGGGATAGCGCGAACGCAGTCCCCCACTACCAAAAATTGCATGCCCCATCTGCCCCAGTTTGGGGTAGTGGCAGGGGTCAGCACGAGCGCAGTGCAATGCCCGCGCCTCTCCCTGGGGACACCGCCTCGCTGATCACGGTAATCCCGGCACCAGGTAAGTATGCCGAGGGACGGTCTCGCACGGCCTCCACACTCCGCGGAGACGGCAACATCGTTCCGGTGGGGGACGAGCTGCCGGATAAAAATTGCGCCGTTCACATATGTAGTTTGGTCACTAAGATGGCAAAAGTGTAATTCTCTATCTCTCTCCTTCGTTCCTTTTATTGTAACTCGCCCAAGGAGTCAGCAAAAAAGTCAGTAGTCCTTATCCAGCTGCTTAAAACAGAACGTTTTCGACGATGGCGAACCAGTCAAGCTTCCCGTCTTCGACTGGTGGCGGAGCTGCTTACCACACCATGGTGCTCGCCCCGTGTTTTGCCTACGGAAGACAGGAGCGCACAAGATACGATGCCCGGTAGTAACCCTCAGGCATGGAGGAAAGAAACAACATATAAGAGGCCCCGACATCAACTTTTTGAAGCTGGAAATGCAGCCACGTTGGTGTGCCATCTCCCTTTGCGCCTCCAATCAGCTCGCCGGAGCAGATAGGCGCGAGCTTTGAACTTGCATTGCTACAAGCCGCCGGAAGTGTGTACTGCCGACTCCGAACAAAACCCTACGACACTCCTGTAACAGTTTTAGTGACGCAGACGCGCTCCTGTGTTTTTCCGTTTTTGAAGAAGACGACGAAGACTCGTGCCGTACTTGAATATCTCTGTTGCCTGGCTGACACTCACACTTCTATACCTTAAACACAACTTTCAAGTTTACACACCACGCTCCAAAGTCAGCTTGTCTCGCGAACAGAATGTGCTGCGAGAAAGACACGGGCCGAAAAATCTTATCTCACTTTTCAGAGGCCGAGAGCAGCAGCGAGAGCTTCGGGAGCGCGGTTGCTATGGAAACGATGACGTTCGGGGTACCAGTCCCAGTGCTCATTTGCGAAAAACGGCACACGACTTCCGCCACACTTTCTCCAACACGTCCGTGCTGGCCTGGGCCTCTCCTACGCCTTCCTTCCTCCACGCCCTCGGGCCAGATTTGTGTGTGCAGCATCGTGTCACCCAAGGCCTTACGAACTGAACTGCCGAAGTCTAAAGCCGCATTTGTCAACTGCAGCTTATCGGTTTGAAAAACATGCAAATGCCTTCTTATGATTTCCTCGATTTACTGAAGACAAAATTGATCGTCTGAACAAAAAAAAATGATGAACCCCCTCCTTCCCGGTAGACAATTTCGCGTGATCAGGGATCACCGACAGTACAAAAAAAAAATAATCTGCGCGAACTACAGTACCACTTTAATACCCTGCAACATTGAAGACAAAGAGAAAAAAACGCTGAGCCATAAAAAGAACAAAAAAAACTCAGTTCCCTTCCACTCTCTGAAGAAGGATGACCAGCTAAGCTGTGTATGTGGGACCCTTAATGGCGAACTGCACCTCCGGCGCGGGTCGGCCCGGCATCGCACTATCTTCGGGATCGGCGCACGTGTATGGTAAGTTTTGCGTCTAGACACGGGCACGATCCTGGGGGAACTAGCCCGTAACAGCTTCGCTGTAAAGAATTCACGCTCGCAGTGGCGCAATAATAGGCAAAGATAGTCTGCGACGGCAACATTCATGGTCCTGGCAGCTTTTGCATGAAAGCTACTATATAGCGTTAACAGTTTACAGCATGGAAAAGGTGCTGTTTTCTGCTGCTCCGATGAGAGCACGAATCGGCACCTGAACGTAAAAATATCTCTCTCTACGACCTAAACGTATTGAAAGGTCCGTAGCGGCTGCGTGTCTCGACAACGCCCGTGGCCTCCGAGATCTCAGCGGTGCCATTTATGAATGTCATGAATTTATTATGTATGCTTACAGTGTGTCCCAGTACAGCGACAGCTGTCGCGCCAAGTTCAACCAAGCACCCCTGCCACAATGGGCGTCCGAACAGCCATGTCATAAAACTACTACTACTACTACTACTACTATATGAGAGCATGCAGGCTAGTTTTTTTGTTAATCCGAATAATATAGCTTTCTAATGATATCCAGCGCGGCGGCGTGAATTCGCCCCTAGTGCTAGATTACTTGAAAAAGCTGACATTTTCTCTTCTGTTTGAGAATTAAGCAAGTTTCACTAATTAATTAAGTATGATACAGTTTTGGGATATCCGACCCCGAAAACACCGTAAGATTGCCGCTGGCGTTCCGGTTAGTTTCTTCCCAATATGTACTTCTCTGTACTTCGTAACGACGTACTTGTAACGATGTACTTCGCTGAACGTATTGAACATGTACAAAACATATCTCGGAACTGGTGGTATTCTAATTTATTTATTTATTTATTTATTTATTTATTTATTTATTTATTTATTGATTTATTTATAGATACTGCGATCTTTTACATGATCTTAGCAGGGTGGGAACGTACAAGTACGTTCATAAAAACATACAGTTCAAGCACCGTTAATCACCGTTAAGCACCGTTAATTCACATCCTTAATCAGCTAGCTGTACATTTTGATTCCTCGCGCAGGTTAATGCATGCCCACCTCCATTCAGCAAGCCACCTGATGAGAATTTTTCTTTTTTCGTCAAGCACAGAATGCATTTAATGCGTTATGTGAATCTTGGTGCGGTTCACCGTATACTGTGTTCTGCGTTAACGTATATTTCTCAAATTCGTGTATTGAAAACGCCGCAAGTTATTTTTGGGTGAAAATTCCTATTTTGCATTCTGCATAATTTTGACATACATGACTCGTTCAGCTTTTCTGTTACCGCTGCCGCCCTCGAGGGTGTCATGGCCTCGCGGGGAACTCTCCTGCCTTTGGCCATAAAGTCTCCCGAGACAAGTTTTTTGTAAACCGTCCTCAATAAGCGATTAAGGAAAAACCAAGTATATTCTAAATAGTTATCCCCTTGCTATGCCTGAGCGACTTGACTATTCGTAAATTCGTAACCCCCCTCACATAATACTCCAGTCGGAGCCCGTGAGATACCTGAATAAATAGATCGGTGACTCTCCTGCATGTCTATACAGGGTGTCCCAGCTAAACTTTCGCCAGGGCTTAAAAAAGATATGTGGGTACGTGCCGAGCCCACACTTAGCGAAACTGCATGCTCTGATGCATGCAGTTTACAGAACTGCAATATCTGTTCTTGTAGCACAGCTACGAATTCATAAACTTCGTGCTTCATTTTTTTTTTTCAGACACACCAATTTTTGCAAATTCTTTTAGAAAAGTTCGGGCCCTAAATCAAAAACCGCTTCCAACGTCGCTATAAATTAAGGTTCTATTTTAACACGGTTCTCAATAAAAGTATTTCCTCCTCCTTTATTTCTCAAATGCAACAAATTTCATTAAAAATCGGCCCAGTACATCTCAGAAAAGCACTTCAGCGCTTGACATGTGTTTGAATAGGCGGCATCACAGTTGGGCCCGGAGTTACGCCACGCTATAGATTTCGAACGAGCGCTATTCGAGTAAGGATCTCAACCATCTTAACACGGCCCCTGCCCCCGAACCTTAATTCCCTGTCCGAGTTTCGCATGGCAAAGGATAACACTCAGGGTATTCTACCTTTGTATTTCTTAATGGAGGGGGATAGGGGAGCGAACGCAGTCCCCCACTACCAAAAATTGCATGCCCCATATGCCCCCAGTTTGGGGTAATGGCAGGGGTCAGCACAAGCGCGCACCGTTGTCAGATGGAAAGAGGACTTGGCACCCAGAGGTGCCGCGCCCCAGAGCTTAGATGTACTCGCCAACCCAACGTGATTCGGTACACTGACCCCGGCGCTCCTCCTCTGCCCCGGGTTCACTGGGCGGGGGGCTTTGGTTCGGGCCCACGGTCCTTCCCGGACAAGGTGGCTGCTGAGGTACAGCACAACTGGGCTACTGCACTCAACACACGAACAGTCATGTCGGTCTTACAGGACACGAGCGTGACAGACCCACGAATTGCCGTAACGCAAAAGAGGTCAAGGCATACAACCATGGACACCGCCAAAGGCATCCGCGGAGCAGCGCGACCACACGAGGGTGCGCCACGACCGGTTCCGGCTCTGGGTTCCACTGAGCCAAACAAAACCCCGTGGATCGACTGGCACACACGGCCAAGTCGAGCGACCTTAGGAGGATGCATCGTGACTTAATGGAGAGCTTTCTACCAGACTCATCAAAGATCACTGCAGCACGAGCCCACACTTCGAGAAACTTCTCGCCCAAGCGGTGCCGCTCCCGAGTGAGATGGAACCAGACCTCCTTCCGTGCTTTCGCAAGCACCTCGTGAAGGCCCGGCGCCCGCCCCCCGAAAACCGCTTCACTGCGTGCCAACCAAACGTGGTATGAGCACTCGACAAGAAGAAGCACGGACAGGTTGATCGCTTCCTTAGGCAAAGGGTGCAAAAATCGAACAGTCTGATATGGAAGACCTGGGAGACTAAAAACACTAGCAATCCGTTAAAGAAGAGCTGCGGGAAGCAAACACTGCGTAAAGACATGAACCGAATCCTCACGACCGCTACAAAAAGGGGCACACTTCACGAGCCGGGATGACTGTGAAGGGCCTGTAATTCACCGACAGGCACCCTCGCGCCAGGCGGCACATGAATATAGATCGCCTGGCGTCGAGGAAACTGGCCGTAATGAACTTCCAGCTTGGCCTGTGAACGGACAGATGGTACATTTGACAATGCGAGGGGAGACCTGGGATGAGGATATCGACTAGTTGTTGGATTGTAGTTGAAACTACATCGACGCCGGGGTGAACCTGGCGGAGGCATACCAGAGAGTTGGCAGTCGCCGAATAAATGGTCTATGGGGAACCTGAGCGAGGCACACAGTGGGAAAATGTGATCTGCGAAAACAAACGGAGTCCGGTACTACGAAAAAAGGAAGTAAAGCTTCGAGTCAGTAGCATACCCGAGTTAAGAGCGACCTGGGTACACCAGACGTGTAGCGCAGTAGCCACGACGCCCATGTCGGGAATTCCGAGTCCTCCCTTATCCTTGGGCAACTTAAGCACCAGCTGAGCTACACAACCAGCTGTCCCTTTCCATAGGAAACGAAAGAGAACCCTCTCCAAGGTAAGCTTGGTTCGGGTTGGAACACGAGACACACACGCCACGTACGCAAGGAAGGAAAACAGAAGTGAACGAATAATTGTCGCTCGAGCTGTCAATGGACGTGTCAACGCGCTGAATTCGGGAATCCTGGTTTCAGTCTTCTCCTTAGCTTGCTGCCAGTTTTCAGGAGACAGACCATCTGGATCGAATTGGAAACCTAGAATGCGCAACCGCGTTTTCGCGGGAAGACCATGAACGGGCTGCTGACTGGACGGAGTGGAGTTCAAGCACGTGGCTGCACTTTTCGACCTATTCAACCTTGCACCACTCGCCCCGCAGTAACTGTCCATGACATCCAAGAGGGTGCAAGCTAGTGCCTCGTCCGGGACGACAACATACAAGTCATCCGCATAGGCAAAGATTGCAACCAGAGGGGAACCTGGTGGGAGTAGGAACCTGCCAATTCTACTGTCACAGGACAACCTCTGCAGAAGCGGTTCAAAAGCGAGCACGTAGAGGGCAAGCGAGAGAGGAGTGGTGTACGGCAGGGAGATCCCCTGCCGTACACCACGCCCCTCAATGAATGCCTCCGAGACGCTATCCTGTTATGAGAACAGCAAAAGTCGGCCGAGAATACAATGCTTGGACCATCTGCCGAAAACCCACACTAAAGCCAGCTTCTTCCAGAACCCGGAACAGGTACCTATGGCTAATGATATAGAAAGCCTTCTCCTGATTAAAGGAGCACAGAATACCTGGAAGTTTCCTGGCATATATTTGCCCACAGGAGAAGGTCCCAGGCTGCTAAACCGTGAAGCTGAGTGGAACATCCCTGGACACAGCATGGCTGGTATGGACCCAAAAGTGTTGAGTACTGGACTGAGTCGGGATACACAGACACTTTGCTATGAGCTTATAATCGCAGTTCAGAAGTGTGATTGGACGTCATGCTCTTAGATCGGTGCTTCTCGACTCATACTTACAAAGGAGAGTGATTAGCCCCTTTCTTTGACATGCTTCACTGCGTAGCCTGTTCACCAATGATGCGAACGGCTTCCCTGACAGTGTCCAAAACTTCACATAAAATTCAACCATCGGATCCTGGATTGTGATTATGCTTCATAGACTTCAATGCCGAAAATAGGTCGTCCTCGACTATGGCTGAGTCGCAGACTTCCGGCGGCTCAGATGGTGAAACGAATGGAAACACAGCTGGAGTGGCAGCTGGTTCGCCATACAAGTTCGTGTGAAACTGCCTCGCCGGTGCAAGAACTCCATCTGGTGAATCGACTATGCTTCCATCACTTGGATCTACTACGGAAGAGGGAGTTGTGCTCTTCCTTGAAAGATATCTACGTAGGACATCTCTGCTGCACCACACTTCCATTTCCCACCGCTCAAGTTGGGGCTCTCAAGCCATCCCAACGTCGCTGCAGGAGAATCCGAAGTTCCTTTCGGAGTGAGGCCAGCGCCGGAGCAACACCAAGCCCGCAGGACAGTGGCTTCGAGAGCAGGATCGCGTCGTAGACGATTTTAACGTCCACGCGTTCCTAGCGCAATCGACGCTTGCCCCAAGACCTGAAGCACTCAAGCACACTGGCCTTCATCCCATTCTATGCCATCTAGATTCTTTCTGTTGTGCAGCGATCGAAAGAGAATGGATGACGCCTCTGCGGTTGCTTGCCTGTCCTTTAGGAGCCCTGGATTTAGATGCCACAGTCTTTTTCCTTGCGAGACCATGTTCGAATCGGCAAACCGCAGAATTAGAAAGCAGTGGTCGCTAAGAGAAAAAAAGAACCAACCATGGTTGGTTCATATTGGACGCCAGTCCAATGTGAGTCATAAAAACGATTGATGCGCCTTTCCTGTTTGTTGGCTTATGATATGACCAATATAAATCGGGCCCCTCGTTTTCTCGTTCCTGACTGTCCATGGCGAAGCACGCACCAAACATCGACCAGTTGGAACCATCAACACACCGGTGCTAATGAACCTTAACTAGTACGTGCTTTGCCTGCGCTGATCGCATTGCCCGCGAGCACAAGTTCTTGAGAGTCTTTCTTTGAATTCAGTAATGTAGGGGGATAGCGCGAACGCAGTCCCCCACTACCAAAAATTGCATGCCCCATCTGCCCCAGTTTGGGGTAGTGGCAGGGGTCAGCACGAGCGCAGTGCAATGCCCGCGCCTCTCCCTGGGGACACCGCCTCGCTGATCACGGTAATCCCGGCACCAGGTAAGTATGCCGAGTAATGGTCTCGCACGGCCTCCACACTCCGCGGAGGCGACAACATCGTTCCGGTGGGGGACGAGCTGCCGGATAAAAATTACGCCGTTGACTTATGCAGTTTGGTCACTAAGATGGCAAAAGTGTAATTCTCTATCTCTCTCCTTCGTTCCTTTTATTGTAACTCGCCCAAAGAGTCAGCAAAAAAGTCAGTAGTCCTTATCCAGCTGCTTAAAACAGAAGGTTTTCGACGATGGCGAACCAGTCAAGCTTCCCGTCGTTGACTGGTGGCGGAAGCACTTACCACGCTCCCGTACCCTCCTCCCATCTCTCTAGGTTGGACGCATATGACACACTCATGGATGGTTCTTTACTCTATGGGGGATACCAGGGATACCGTGAGGGCATGTGAGGGCACTCTCACGGATGCGCGCGGTAGGCGTGGTAACCGTGGTTGCATAACGCCCGGTACGTCTGCGTCAACGTTAATCTGGAGACACCCTAATGATAGTTGACGATTTAAAACTCAAAATCGCCCTCCGTACTGGTTAGAGTGACTACCCGCAGCCGCGCTGCAGACTGCACGGCTTCTGGTCGGAAATCACTCGCAGCTGAAACAGCATGCGACATCACGTTTCGTTCAAAGCTACGTTCGCGGGACTCCATTCTGCGTACTTCGAAAATTACAACCTGCATTCTCGGGAGCGCAGCCGCCGTCCTGAAGTGCATACGCGACCGATATTATATGCGACGGCGAACTTCGGCCCGCCGCCGCTGGGGAACCCGGCTGCCTCGTACGTCTCACTCAACCTCCCCAGTCACCGACGAAGCAAACCTCCGGAGGCCTAACGACGCGCACGGCTCCTCCGCCGTCGGGCTTTTCCTCGACACCGGCTACGTTGGCATGACATATCACAGGCACTAAGCCCCTTAAGCGCACTCAGACTGGTCGTTGACGATCCCTTAACAGTTGACACAGACCCTGCCACCAGTCAAAGCTACTAAGCCTGCCTCCACTTCATCGCCACACCTCTCTATCATTGCCAACTTCGAGGTAGGAGACAACGCTTCCTGCAATGCCCAGAACACCTCAATTCCTATTGCACAAGGTTGAATGCATGCCTATAACAATTATCTCCCGTACCAAAGAACCAGTCAACCTTCTAGGTAATGGCCTCCTCCATGCACACTGAGTCATTTAACGCCAGGTGAAAGCATTCCTGACTGCCCAGACATTCCAGGTGTGTGCCCTGGAGCACTCGAATTTAGTCGCAGTTCATATATCAAGCCACGCCGATTGGCCACTGAACTTCTGCATTAAACAAACGAACAAAGACCGTACCATTGCACTGTACCATCTTATGTGTCCGAAGGCTTACAAGCCGGCAACATAACAGGAGTACACTGGATTCAAGACATCCTACCAGCTAAGCTTGCAGATATCTGTTTCTCAGAATCCGAAGTTATCTGCACTCGATGAATGGGCTAGACAAATCCTGCACTTGTCACGTTCAAAGGAGCCCCACCTTCATGCATAATTCACTTCCTAAACATAATAATGTGGGTCTATCCATACAGGCCACGGCATGTAATCTATGCTACATGCCATTGTTTTAGCCACAAAAAGAACATCTGTCCAAACTCTGCCACATCAAAGTGCGACAGATGTGGTTTATAGAAAAATGATGATCACAAATGTGCAACTATGCCTTCATGCGGAAATCATAAAGGCAGAAACATGGCGACAGACCCCGCATGCCCAGCTACTAAATGAGATCAAATTTCACTAGTGGGAAGACTTAAAAAACATGCTCAAATTGGACACGAATCACCAAAACCTTCAATGGCCACCTCAAAAGTCCTTATTACAAGAAAAAATTTTCCACCACTTCTCAATCAGAAAGCCACTACATCTAAAGCATTGCTGCACCAAGCTGAGGGAGACCAAACCCGTATCCCAATAATCTCAAATACTGCCAAACCTAAAGGCCACCAGAGAAGAATTTTTCACATCCTTGGAAACCGCATTAACTGATACCATCAAATAACAGATTGTTCCTGTCCTGCAAGAAGAACTCGCTAAGCAAATACAGCTAGCAGGTCACTCACAAAAGTAATAAAGCAACAAGTACTTCCCCAGCTTTTGCAACACATCTTCACAGAGTGGTACATCATATACCATACCAACAATGACAATTCTGCCTAACGTCATTAATGCTACACTTCAAAGACAAATTCAGTTCACTCCATGATCACCTACCCAATCCCAACCATGAAGAGCTTTCTGTCCTCCCAGGATGCAACTACGGATTATTCAGTGGAACTGTTGTGGTCAGCAACCACAAAAAATGAAGCTTTTGCTACACCTGCAGCGAACCCATCCTATCGCCCTTCTTCAAGAAACCAATAGCTCCAGTACCATTCTGTTTGACTACGTCGTTTATCACAACCCCAGCCCACGTAAAGCTGCACTGTATTTAAGCAGACATACCACATTCACAACTGGACACTTCCGAGTATTGTAACGCAGAACAAGAGATCACTGCAGTGCGCTGTACGAGACATAACCACACATACATTATCACATTGGCCTATCTTCGTTTGGGACACTCACATACCTTCCAATATGATTTCTCTTGATTACACATTTTTGAAACCTTTGCCAATCAGATTTTTTTTCATTATTAGAGAAGATTTTAATGTACATCAATAATGGGGTTACCAACGCATTAGCAAACATGGACATCAATTCCTTACTCTCATGACAGCTGCTAAATTTACTCATTTTATTGACATAGACTCACCTATTCGACTAGCTCAGTATAGTCGTATAACCAGATACGACTTGGGTGCAGTCTAAAACTCAAGCATAGCTGGACTACGCTATCAGATACAATTGGAAGTGACCATCTCCCAATCACTATTACTCTCCATTCCAAACGGCACATCCCATGCAGATACGCCGAGTATGCTGTAAATCGAGATAAATACCATGCTGAACTCACCAGCAGTGATTTAGAACCACACGACTTCTCACACCTTGTTACAACAATTCAAAGCACTCTGAAAGACTCTTCCACTAAAACTTGCGTTCCTCACAAAAATCCCGATCCAGATCAGCATTTACTTAATATCTTAAATTCCCAAATTTTTCTACTCAAAACGAATACAAAGAGAGGGCATCACACCCCACCTTAGAAGAAAACTTAAGCCTGCCATCCAACGGCCCATTAGGTATGCAAATAAATTACATACTAATAAATTGAAAGAGTTAAGCAATTATCTTAATGGTACACATCATCTATCCAGAATTTCGACACTCCTTAATTAAATGTTTGGAAAATCCAAAAGCCAGAATACAGGGGAAAACATTGCCCTTCATCTTGACATTGCACCTGATGACCTAGCTAGTTAAGCAGGAGACATTTTATTTCCCCAACCAGCAACACCTGATCCCACCTTGTACGCAACCATGTTTCCACACACCTCCTCTTACCGACATGGACTCAAGAGTTTGTGTTAAGCTAATTAGGACTTGCACTTCACGCCGCAAAATCGGGAACTCCTCCGGGAGAGGACGGTGTCACAAATTCTGACCTAAGGAATCTTTCTGAAAATGCCAAAAGTGCTTTATTGCGGGCATGTTAAAATGCTTGTGAGAGGGGCACACTGCCTTTAGATTAGAAACAATCCCGTGTTGTATACCCACTCCTAAACCAGGCAGATCTCCTACACTCCTTACCAACTTGCGCCCTATGTCACTCACAGCCACGGTTAGCAAATTAGCAGAGCAGATGGTTTTGTATCGCTTGCAGCATTACGTAGAGACAAACAACATTCTTCACCCCTTCTAAGCAGGCTTTTGATGACAGGCAAGTGAACAAGATTCCCTACTGTTACTACGTATTCATATTCTTCTTCATACTAGGAACTGACCCTAAACCAAATCCATGCTCACTCAACAAAAATACAACTGCAATAAAACGTAAGCAAACAGAGCGTCCAGACACAGTAAACATATACACAGTCGCTTACAAAACTGACACAGATACCACAGCAGCATGGCAAATAGCTTCACTTGATGCTTGTAAGATATGCATATTACCACCAGATGTCATCATTAAAGGGGCAGAACTCGAAAGGATCATTCTGTCGCTTACTCATGCCATTTATGGCATATACACTTTCCCATGTTACAAACACATACACATTCACACCCACAATGGAGCGGCTTCCCTGGAATGCCAATGTCCCCTGTCACACAGCTTGAGCAGCCAGGAAATTCAGGAACTCAAAGCCACTCTGCTTAGCTACTATAACATCAACGTCACCCTTTCACAGGTACCCGGGCATGCTGGAAAACCCCAAAATGAAGAGGCCCACTTGGCGGTATGTGATCAACTTACCCTTGTGCCTCAAGCCAGCTGAACCCCTTCAGAATCTGAATGCGACCCAAATGAGCACCAGGCAGCTATTAAGAGGCAACACTGCTCGTCTTGTTAATTATACTCCCCTTCCCAAATCTTATTCACGCTCCCAGCAAGTCAACATGAGGCGACTCATGACTCTTGTTAACCTTTCCCCTGCCAAACGAGTATTTTCTTTCATGATCTACCAGATCAGGGAAGGTGTTCCCACTGCCATTTATGGAATACTACTGAACACCATCATTTGGTTCTGTCCCCAGTTTCAAAAGGCACGACTGATTTTCGTAGGCACCCTCCCAACTAACTTAAGATCTGTCGTTTAAGGACCTCCTCATTGTCACATCCACCCCAACTAGCAAAAGCAGTCTAGGATGCTCTTTTACATTTTTTTCTCTCACCTTTTCACTTTGTGCCTGTTATTCCCGTCCCGTTAGCCACCACAACCCTTTTCCCTTCCCTTTTCCCCAGGGGCCTGATGCATTGACATAAGGCCTCTGTTTTTCGTTCTACTTAATAAACATTTAAAACAACTACAAAGTTCAAGAGTGTGCTCGAAGCATGCATTCGGCAAAAAGTGATAGTCATTGGTTGAACGCCCTTCGCACCAGTAAATAGTATGCGAGCTGGTTGCTAGCAGGTGCACATCTCGCCTTCTGCATGCTGCAGGTAAATGTTTGCTCTCCACAAGGCGGCCACATGTCTGCTTCCATTGATAAATTACATTTTAGCATTGTACAGACAATATTTTAAGTGCAGCGACCTCATCGCCTACATAACACATGGAGCAAGATTTTCCTACAGGCTCCAATGGTTCTTCATCGTGTCATACGCATCATGATATACTGTCACCTAACCTATATTAAAATTTGGCTCGTATGGTGTCCTTTCTATATATCATTTGTTTCTATTGCTCCAGGTAATCAAATGCGTTCAGGCATATGTTAATGCAGTTGAATGCAACCTTCAAGGCAAACAGGGATTTGACCAAACAATGCACATTTGCAAGACCTTTCAACCATGACATTCAACATACACCAGATGCCTATCCTTGAAAAATTGGCGAGCAATGATTAAAATGTCCAAAACAATGTTTCACTCACATTAAATAAACCACATTTTGAACACAGCACTACAATGACTTTGAAGCATGGTGATGTCAACACAGAAGCTGGAGAAGAAGTTAAGGACTTCATGAGCAATGGAATGAAAAATGTTAGTCATAACGTTAAGAGACAGGAAGACAGCAGTGTAGATTAAAGAGCAAAGGGGGGCAGCCAATATGTTAGTTGATACTATAGGAGGAAGAAATGGAGCTGGGCAGGCCTTGTAATGCATAGGTTTAATAACCAGTGGTCTATAAGAGCTACAGAATGAGTGTCATGAAAAAGAGCAGAGGATGGCAGAGAATTAGGTGATGCAATGAAATTTGGAAATATGTAGGCATAAGATGGGGCCAGCTGGCACCAGCGAGGGGTAATTGGAGATCGCTGGGAAAGGCCATGGTTCTGCAATGAACATAAATAGGCTGGTGGTGATGATGACGAAAGTGGGCCCCAGGATGATCATGGTAGTGTTCTGACTTGGCAACGATATGTAGCGATTCTAGCCCAGTTCTTCGCGAAGTTTGATGGGATAGTTTCCTTAAACACAGCTGTTAGCAGACAGGTGCAAATAAACACACAGAGAAGGAACGATAATAATTGGAAGTAGCGCCAATGTTGTCTGTCCTTTTCACACTCCATCACTGGTCCAGGCAACACTCTACCAATTTTTAACAGGATTGGGCAACACCTTTTCATAAATACACCTCCCGAACAATTACGTCTGAAACAGCGCCGCCCACTCTTTTTACTTGCATCATCATCATGAAAACTTTATTGTAGTGTGGGGCATGCAGGCTCTCGGGGCCCCGCACGACCCCACTGCACTCAAGCATTTATGTTACTTCGGTCCATAACGCTGGCCACGGTCTGCACGACCGGGTCTACAGCGCGCAGCTGGGCCTCCCAGTGACTAGACAGGTTTAGCAGGGCATTGCTTACGCTCCGCTCCACACACACATATTGCGCGCACCGGTGGCTGCATAGAATGCATTGATTTCACTTATCTAACAAGCGTGTCTCCTAGAGACGTTACTGACGCGCTCTCAACTTGGCTGTAAAACGATTATGAAAGCAACTAGATGCACTCCGACGCTCCGCCAAATCGGGTTTTTAGCGGACCGTGGTCAGCGTTGCACGTTCTGCTATGTGCGCTGTGCACACGCACGTCAGTGTTCCCGGTAGCGTTCTGCTCAGCGGCTGTGCGCAAATTGGTTATGATAGGCCGGTCTGTGTTGCAATCGGCCGCGAGGAATGCATGCGCATAACCCCTACAACTATATTATACAGCTGGGCCATAGGATAAAGAACTGGCCCGTATTCTTAAATGTTCGCCTTCTGCGAAACTATCACAGTGGCCACACCTCCGCCAACGGCGGATGCTGATTGGCGGTTTCAGCAAAACCGGAAAATGAACAGTGCCATCTAGTAGCTCCGGCCTATGTCATTTTAAGAGGAAGCTTTAGCTTGGGTACTCGAATCTAAATACATGTAAAAAGAGAATTTGTTTTTCTTGGCAACCACTGCACCGAATTTGACAAGGTTTGTTGCATTTAAAAGAAAACCTTAAAATCGAGTGACTGTTGGTTTCGGATCTTTGATTTAAATCGTCAATTTTTTATTAAAAATTGGCAAAAATCAAAAATTTTCAAGAAGCGAAACTATCAAGTTTACAACTCTAACTCAACAACGAAAAACAATAATACAATTCTGTGAATTGCATATAATAGCATATCGAAAGCGGACAAAATTGATATGTCCCACATGAATCTAAAGAAATTTAGTACTGTGGAAATACAGCTTTTGCAGAACCCTTGTAACCAACGTAACAAATTCACGTAATATGTAAAATGATGCATCGAATTTGGCCGCTTTCAATGATCTAATGGATGCCGTTTACAGTACCGCGATATCTGTTCTTCATGCAGAGATATAAATTTGTCAACTTCATGCTTCTATTCTTTTCAAACGGTCGAATATTTGAAAATCTTTTTTAACACAATTCAGGCCCTAAATCGAAATTCCGCTTCCAGCAGTCACTAGAATTTAACTTTCTCTCTCAAATGCAACAAATTTCATTAACACTGGTGCAGGGGTCATCTCAGAAAAACGTTTTTACGTTTTACATGTATTTGAATAAGCCGCGTCAGAGTTGGACCCGAGCTAAAGCTTCCTCTTAGCGTCATGGTGTCGATGGGTACACACTACAGTGAACTAGAATACATTAATATATTCTAGTTCACTGTAGTACACACACGCCGTCTTTTGGCATTCGGTTGGTGGTGGTGCGCAGTAGATAAGATAGGTGGTACCTTATAGTAGCCTTCTTGGTGGCGGCTTACACGCGTTGTTTTGCGGCGATATTTGTTGATTAACTTAAAATACAGCATTTCACACTTCGTTACTCAATTTATTTTACTCAAAGCGGCCGTAACCAGTGCGCAGAACTGTACAGCAGCCACCACATTCGAAAACAACACACCCGAGCCGCTGTGCACTCGCACCGTGCACTCTCACGCGTCGTGAAGCGTTCGACAGCGCGTATTGGTTGTGCACGGTGACGTCACGGGTACACAATCATGCCTTTCTTTACATTCAGAAATGGAGGGGGATAGCGCGAACGCAGTCCCCCACTACCAAAAATTGCATGCCCCATCTGCCCCAGTTTGGGGTAGTGGCAGGGGTCAGCACGAGCGCAGTGCAATGCCCGCGCCTCTCCCTGGAGACACCGCCTCGCTGATCACGGTAATCCCGGCACCAGGTAAGTATGCCGAGGGACGGTCTCGCACGGCCTCCACAATCCGCGGAGACGGCATACTCGCCTCGGTTCGGCATGAATTGCCGGACACAAATTACGCCGTTTACTGCAGAGTTTGGTCACTGCGTTGGTAAAAGTATCGATACTTTTGATCCTTCCCTCGGACCTTTTAATGCAATCTTTAAATATACCCATACAGATGTGACCATGGTTCATTGACATGCTCAAAAGAGAACGTTTTTGCGACAACGGCACGCCCGTCTAGCTTCGCGTCGTCGACGGGTGGCGGAGCCGCTTACTACGCTCCAGGACCCTCACATCTCTCTAGGTTGGACGTGTAGGACACACGCCTGGATGTACGAATAGCCAGCGCCAGCGCCTCCTTTAGAGGAGGCGCTGGAGTAGCGCACCCCAACAGACAAGGACAGACGCACGGCCACAGCCTCCATGCACACGGCTGTGTGGATATTTTTCTGGCGACAGCCTAACGTACAGTGAGCTAGTATTTCAGTTCACTACAGCCTAACGAAATCGGGTGAACACCTCACTCTTCTGCATTAACGCCTTGTTGCAACTACGGCAACAGCGCCGCCGCCGCCAACTGCAGAGCTACTCGTCGGAAATCACGCTCGGCTAGGTAGCGTACAACGTTTTATAAGCTTCCTCGAGGTGTCACGAACGGCAAGTTCCAAGGTGCGTTCGCCGATTTCGTTCTACATGCTTCGAAAATAAAATGATAAAACTGGGCTCCCTGCGTGGCCGGCGAGTGTGATATGGACGTCCGGACAGTTCGTGTCGCAGTACTTCGGATCGCGATCGAACCTGGTCACTATTGAATTTCTCAACCGCCACTGCATGCAATTAACGATGCTTGTGAGAGCGGTACACTGTCTTTAGATTGGAAACACTCCATTGTTATACCCATTCCTAAACCAGGCAAACCCCCACAGTCCTTGCTAACTTGCAGCGATGGTTCTGAATAGCTTGCAGCATTACACAGAGGCAAACAACTTTCTTCACCCCTTCCAAGTAGGCTTTCGATCACAAACAAATGCACAAGATGCCCTACTGTTACCACGTGAGCATATTATTCCTCCTATTAGCACGGCACAAACAAGAACAGTAGTTGGAATAGACATTAGAGAGGCTTATGACATGGTCCCACGCCAATAGGTAATTGAAAGCGCTGAAAATTTTGGTAAAATAGGCCAATGCCTAAATTTCATAAAATCTTTCTAGTTCAATCGCCATGAGCAAAATCACAGTAGGAAATACATTATCTCGATCACTACCTAATAATACCGGCCTTCTGAAATGCACCATCCTGTCACCCACTCCTTTTAATTTGCAGTAAAACACGTTGTGGGGCTAGTTGGTGCATAGCTTTCAATAGAATAAGCACCAAAATTGACAGCACACAAGAAGAAATACAGACAGGACAAGGTGCTACTTGCAACTGTTTATTGAAATGACAAGTGGCTGATTATATAGCCACTTGTCATTTCAATAAACAGTTGCAAGTAGCGCCTTGTCCTGTCTGTATTTCTTCTTGTGTGCCGTCAATTTTGGCGCTTATTCTATTGAAACCTTTTAATTTGGTAATGGCCCGTTTCCCTGCATATCTCAGAGACATCACAGGCATACATTTTAGTATATACGCAGATGACATAACATTGTGGTCCAACACAGGCATGATAGGAAAAGAAGAGCACACCCTTCAACAAGGTATTAATGCCATCCAAGACTTGGTATGAATGCTTAACCCCAGAAATCAGAGTAAATTGTAGTAATGAATGGCCCCAGATAAAGAACAAAATCAATACGCCAATTATTGTCACTCAAACTTTACAACCAGCCTATACTATTTCAACCCACTATAAGGGTGCTGGCTTTAAATATTGACCAAGGTGTCAAAAGCTAATCACTAAAATAATCTAAAGGTGAAACAAATACTTAGTATTATCAAGCACTTTATGTGTCGCCAATCTCATCTCAAGGAAGACTAACTTTAGACAACTATGCCATGCATGATCGTCTCGCATGTTACATACACATATCCATCTTTTAATTTTACGCGAAAGCTACAGTGTGCAATCGAAATCCTGTACACAGAGAGTCTCCCATCTCATTACTGGTCTGCCAATGCAGACAAAAATTCAGCACCTCTACAGCAACAGTAATACGACAACATATGCACACAGAGCAGGTGCACTTCTCAATTCACATATTCAACTTTCAACGACCTCATATGGACAACATATTGATCAAGCCATCAGTCACAATACAACACAGCTACCTGATATACCTTCAGTACTACCACTATGGGCTACTCTATCACTAACTGATCCTAAACCAAGTCCATGCCCACTCAACAAAAATACAGCCGCAATACAACATAAGCAAACAGAGCGTCCAGACACACTAAACACATACACAGAGGCTTCCAAAACTGACACAGATACAACAGCAGCAAGGCAAATACCTTCACTTGATGCTTGTAAGATATGCATATTACCACCAGACGTCACCATTAAAGGGGCAGAACTCGAACGGATCATTCTGTCGCTTATACTCATGTCACCAATGGCATATCCACTGTCCCATGTTACAAACACATACGCCTTCACACCAACAGTGGAGTGGCTTTCCTGGAGTGCCAATATCCCCCGTCACACAGCTTGGGCACCCAGGAAATTCGGAAACTCAAGGCCACTCTGTTTCGCTACTACAACGTCAATGCCACCATCGCATGGGTGCCCGGACATGCTGGAAAACCGCAATATGAGGAGGCCCACCTGATGGCATCTGATGAACTCACCCTCATGTCTTAAGCCAGCTGGACCCCTTCTGACTCTGAATATGACCCAAATGAGGACATGGTAGCTATTAAGAGGCAACGCAATGAGCATTCTGCTTGTCTTGTTAATCGCACTCCCCTTTACAAATCTTATTCACGCTCCCAGCCAGCCCGCATGAGGCAACTCATGGCTCTTACTAACCTTTCCCCTGCCAAGACGAATGACACATTTTCTTTCATGATCTACCAGATCAGGGAAAGTGTTTGCACTGCCAATTATCGAATACTACTGAACACATCATTTGGTTCTTCCCCAGTTTCAAAAGTAACGACAGGTCCTCGTGGACACCCTCCAAACTAACTTAAGACCCGAGTCGTTTAAGGACCTCCTGGTTCTGCCACATCAACCTTAACTAGCTAAAGCAATGTGGGACGCTCCTTTAGATTTTCTCTCCCACTTTCTTATTTTTTGCCTGTTATTCCCCATCCCATAAACCACCACAACCCTTTTGCCTTCCTCGAGTGGCGCAACTGCCAATCAAACATGCTTGCCATGTTCGAGCAGCTTCTCTCCAACGAAGCGCAGGTGGACGTTTCTCTCTTCCCCAAAGGACTTATGAATTGACACAAGGCCTCTGGTTTCCCTTTTTGCTTAATGTTTCAAACGTTCAACAGCGCCCTTGAAGTGTGCATTCAATAAAAAGTAATTGTCGCTGGTTGTGAGCACTTAATACCAATACATAGTATGTGGGTTGGTTTCTAGCCGGTGCACTTCACACCTTGTGCAAGCTGCAGGTAAATTTTTGCTCTCCACAAGGCCATTACATGTTTGCTTCCACTGATAAATTAAGGTTAAGCATTGTACAGGCCATATGTAAGTGCAGCGACTTTATCACCTAATAATACGCGGCGCAATATTTTCCTACAGGCTCGAGCACTCTGGTCCTTCATCATGTCATTATGTTGGTAGCCACTTATATGCATTATGATGTACTGTCACCACACCTAATTAAAATTTGGCCCTATGGTGTCCTTTGACAATATCATTTGTTTGTAATGGCCCAAGTAAGCGAATGTGTTCAAGCATATGTTAATGCAGTTGGATGCAACTTTCAAGGCAAACAGGGATTTGACCAAACAATGCACATTCCCAACCTTTCAACCACGACATTTAATTTGCACCAGATGCCTAGCCTTGAAGTCTCGGTTATGCACAGACCAGCAATGGAAGCGTTCCCGCTCCAGGTCCTGCTCCTGCTCGGACAACCAACAGGGAATGACCCGGAACCTCAGCGGACCTATTGCGCCAGTATCACAAACAGTGAGCTGGTCAGTACAGCTCTTCCCCTCTCACACAGCCCCCAAAACAACACCCTCTCACCACAGCTACACCCAGCAACCACCCCACACAATTCTTTGCGCACACATTGCCCTGATATTCAACAGCAAATCCTAGCTGAACTAAAGGCCATCAGAAAGTAAAATAAACGCCTTCAGGAGGAAAACAACCAAACTCTGCAGGCACATTGCAGAACCATAAAACAGTTGTACTACTCGTCAGCAGTCTTCACCAATAAGCACACCCTCATTGCCATCATCTTCGGAAAGTTCTGAATCCATTATTCTCACGGAATCAGCAAAACTGACGAAATTGCACAAGTCGAGGAGAAAGTCATTACACTGCAACAGCAGATGCTAGCAATGCAACATAGCATCCAACAACTGGCAAATGTTATCAAAGAAACACATCTCGCAAATGATCAGTGACATAAGAAAGTGAAAACACCGGCACAACAGGAAGTAGAGCAGGGACACCCTGCCAATCCACCCGTAAGCCAGGATGAATAGCAAAACCAACCACAGGAACAAAAACCCACTCCTGATCTGGCAATGGAATTGTCGCAGCTACAAACGCAACCACAGATAATTGAGAAAGTACATAAGTAACATCAAAACGACACTAAGCGTAATCACACTGCAGGAAACAGACACACACCCAACTCCAGCCAGATAAAACACACATAGTACCACAACGCCTGAAAGCCGCATGGCCACACTTACAGCTAAAATGCTCATGGCACTAAAACACGCAATAGATAGCAGTGACGTCGATCACAACCTACTTGAGATCCTACGGCTCCAATGAGGCTGAAAGAGCCTTCTCATACTGAACATCTACAGCTCACCCAAGCAGAAGCATGCCAAGTTCAACTACTTGATCACCAAAGCGATTACCATAGCCAAAAACAATAGCCTGCTGATAGCAGGCAATCTCAATGCAGTTCACCAGGCATGGGGCTGCATGAAAGCCACATCAGAAGGCACTGCACTCCAGTACTGGTACAGCAACACCATCCTAACACACTCCGCATACCCCACACATCTAGGAAACAGCATCTCCAGAGATGTGCGCCCTGACCTTACCCCCACTAAAGAGATACAACATGCCACCTGGCACAACATGGAAGAAACCCTGGGCAGTGACCACTACATACTTGCCACCACATTGAATGTTACGCATGCATGCCACCTGATAAAAAAGATATCACTCACATATTGTACAGCTTTTCACAAAGAGCGAGCGGATGACTCCTTAACAGGTATTACGAATCTCCAACAGTGGGTACGAGAGCTCCAGCAAAACGTAGACAGATATTCAAAACAGATCACACTAACCACAGACATACCCGCAGTAGACCTGCACCTTCTTCACCTGTGGGAAGCACATCGATGCCTTGTTAGGAGAGGAAAGCGCCAAAAACATAATTGTAAATTGAAACTACATATAGCAAAACTCATGGTAACGCTTAATTTTATGCTGGGGAGCTTACCCGGTCACAACTGGCGACAACTATGCAACAAGTTCCAGGGCACTCTTAGCACGGCCAAAACATGGTCACCGCTACGCCATCTTCTTGACCCCATGCAACGCAGTTGGCCAGCAAACGATCCAACATCTCCTCCACAACCATCTGGGCTCTTATGGCGACAACCTAGAGGAGTTGCAGATGCGGTACATAGGCGATTTCTAACCCGTACAGGGACAACCTCCCATGTACAGTGGGGGCAAAACCACGACCTCTGCAAGCCGATCACCATCTCTGAGGTGCGACAAGCAATCCAGGCATTCACATGAAACACCACCCCAGGCAAGGACAAAATAAATAACAAGCTCCTGCGCAATCTGGATGACAGCACCACGCAACCTTTTACTGACATCTTTAAACAGGGTACGCTACAGCAGATTGGAAGCATGCGGACATCACACTCATTCCTAAGCCAGGGAAACCTTCCAGCATAGAAAATCTGAGACCAATATCACTGACCATGCCTAGGGAAGCTCCTGGAACACGTCATTCTGAACCGACTTCAACCTTACTTAGAATCCAGCGACTGCTTTCCTGAAACAATGCGCAGATTCCAGCCTCACCTTTCTACCTACGACATCCTTCAGCTGAAGGAACAAGTCCTTGAACACATCTCGCCACACAGCACCGGAGCAATCATAGCACTTGACCTCAAAGATGCTTTCGGTGATGTGACTCACCATACCATCCTTACAAACGTAAGACTCACCAACTGTGGTCGTAATACTTACAATTACATATGAGCCTTTCCAAGCAACCACACGACCACAATAGACATTGGCTCACTCAGAACCCTGACGTTATCTTCCCGCAGTAAAGGAACCCAACACGGGTCTGGTCTATCACCCACCCTTTTCAACATTAAGATGAAATTACCTCACAACCAATGCGATATCAGGAATTAGATATGCAATATATGCCAATGATATCAGTATCTCAACCACCACAGGTTACAAAGGTGAAACAACACACCCTCCTACAAGTGACGGACATTGTCCAGCAGTATACAAAACGAGTGATCTCCGATGCTCCCCTGAGAAGTCGGAGCTATCAGTCGTTCGACAGAAATCTTGAAGAAAACTCAATGAAATACCCCACATCACACTAACCCTTGATGCCAAAGGTACACCCACAGTAAACCACATCCGCGTTCTCAGCCTCCACATATAACAGGATGGCGGAGGCGAATACACCATCCGTCTCAAGCAGACCACCTTCCAAATCATGCAAATGGTCAGCCGCATCACCACTATACAACAGGGACTTAAATAAGACAACATAACACAGCTCGTCCAGGCCGTGATAATCAGCCACATCACCTAAGCTGTCCTGTATCTGCCCCTCACTACCAAAGACAAAGGTCAAACAGACATACTTATGCGGAAAGCATACAAGCAAGCACTAGCCTACCACCAGAAAAAGCCACACTCAAGCTCAAAGCCATGGGAGTACATAACACAATGAGAAATCATAGATGCCCACCTCACAAACCAACAAGAATGCCCAGCCCTCACACCAACAGGAAGAACAATCCTAGTGCGCCTAGGCTACCCCAGACAGGGCAAAGGCCACGGACAAGTAATCTATCTGGCCGCTAACATACAGGAGCACATTAAGGTAGCCGCTATCCCAAGAACCATGCACTCAGAACATCATGCCGGTCGTCCCAAACTCACGCAAAGACCCTCTGGAGAAGATACGGCAGTCTGCCCACCACACTATACACAGATGCCCCGCAGCACCCCCAAAAAGCAGCCATGACAGCCAGCATGTTGACACCTATACCGTTCAAGAGGTGGTCTAGATGACGGTCTGCAATGCCAATGCCCTCGAAGTGGAGGAAACAGCCATCGCCTTGGCCATCACCTCTAGTCTAACCAATGAGCATGTCACAATTATTACTGACTCCCAGGCAGCTTGCCATAGCTATGCGAGAGGCAGAATATCTCCCATCGCCCACTGACTCCTTAAACAAGCCTCCTAATTCCTGGACGTTGAAATAGTATGGACTCCATGACACGAGTCCCTCCACGGAAATCAGCATGCGCACGCTGTAGCCCGAGCTCGTGCCTCCCGGGTGCCACAAGAGAGGAATACGGCCACATCTATGGGGCCCGTACCTTTACAACACCATGCTAAAACACCACAGATTGAACAGACGATAATACCAACCTCCACACAAGACTCTCTCACGCGAAGATGCCGTAGTAAGGCGACAATTTCAAGCGAACACATACCCCCATTTAAGCAGACTACACGCAATACACCCTACACTATACTCATACTAATATCCCCTTTGTAACGACTACACTTCCCTATATCGCACCACATGGGCATACCCCGACATAAAGGCAGTCCCGAAAATACCCAACCCCACACCCGAGCAGTGGGAGGCCGTGCTGACTCGCACACACCCTCGTGACCAGCAGCAACTGGTAGGGCGGGCCCAGGAGACAGCAAGAGTCGCAGCAACCCTGGACTAAGGGCGCCTCCCCGCACAAGCAGAAAGACATCTGCTTGTATTTTTTCTTTCAATAAACGTTTTTTTCTCCTTCTCCTCATACCCTTGAAAT
This sequence comes from Dermacentor variabilis, assembly GCF_050947875.1. Lineage (NCBI taxonomy): Eukaryota > Metazoa > Arthropoda > Arachnida > Ixodida > Ixodidae > Dermacentor > Dermacentor variabilis. The sequence continues at coordinate 42,456,045 of NC_134575.1, read as the reverse complement.
ATTGGCAAACAGTGACCAAAATTTGCAAAACAATGTTTCATTCACAATTAACGAACCACATGTTCAACCTTTGTGGCTATATGTCAGTGAACTAACAAGTCAACTTTTTTTCTGATTCAGTCTCATCCATGAGCCTCAAAGTGAGCCCCAAGAAGTTGTGCTAGCCAGACTCTTGAGACTAAGTTGAACCATATGTCGGAGAACTAACAAGTCAACTCATTCCAACTCGGGCTCGCAATCATCCCCAAGTGTCTCGGAGAAGGACCGATAATAGGCGAAAGTAGTGCTCATGTTGTCTGTCCTTCTCGCATTTTATTACTGGTCGAGGCAGCATTCTGCCTAAGTTTTCAACAGGATTAGGCAGTTATGAGCAGTGGCTGACAAGAAAGGAACCCTAAAATTGTACTGGCCGTGTATAAGAAAAGAATAATCAACACAGTTTTCCAATTGCCCTACAATGGCATGCAAGGGTGGAATGTCCTAACCAGAATTAACTAGAGTGTCAGTTTGTTGGTTAGTTTTTTGTGCCATGTAGGGGTGTAAAGGATGAAGCTTGGAAGCTCCCACTTAATGCATGGTAACGGAAAAATTATTTCCTTGGAATTTACTGCACGCAGTTCGGCTTTGTGCATTGCATGCACCATAAAAGAAAAATCTTAAATCTGGTGCTTGTATGGAGCAGGTTTTTTTTCATTATTATTGTTTAGGGCGTCGTTTTTTTTTTTTTTACGAAATTGTTGAAAATTTGAACACAATAAAACTGCAGTGCGCAACTATCTCCGCTCCCGCATTGTCATAGAACTGGATGGCAAACCGGCACCGGAGGTCGAAATCCTCCAGTATGTACCCCTACACTTCATAGACAAGCATGTAGTACTCCACCCCCCCATCTGCAATATCTCGCCACGACACACTGCTTCGGATTCGTTTGGACTCAAAATTCGCATAACGCCTTCTACCCACCAGTTCTAAAACCTCGAAGTCCGTATCAACTGCGTAATGAGGCAGCGAATATTATGGGGTTCAAGAGCGTCGCAGTCTGTATTTCTGTCTTTGGATTTAGAGAGGAAGGGGGATAGCGCGAACGCAGTCCCCCACTACCAAAAATTGCATGCCCCATCTGCCCCAGTTTGGGGTAGTGGCAGGGGTCAGCACGGGCGCAGTGCAATGCCCGCGCCTCTCCCTGGAGACACCGCCTCGCTGATCACGGTAATCCCGGCACCAGGTAAGTATGCCGAGGGACGGTCTCGCACGGCCTCCACAATCCGCGGAGACGGCAAACTCGCCTCGGTTCGGCATGAATTGCCGGACACAAATTACGCCGTTTACTGAAGAGTTTGGTCACTGCGTTGGTAAAAGTATCGATACTTTTGATCCCTCCCTCGGACCTTTTAATGCAATCTTTAAAAATACCCATACAGATGTGACCATGGTTCATTGACATGCTCAAAAGAGAACGTTTTTGCGACAACGGCACGCCCGTCTAGCTTCGCGTCGTCGACGGGTGGCGGAGCCGCTTACCACGCCTCACGTCTCTCTACATCGGACGCACATGCTTCACTCGTGGATGCACGGATTAAGGAGGTGGCATGGAGTGCGCGCAGCTGTGAGGTCATTTTTCTGGCGACAATCCAACACATGACTACAATATACTATACTAGAAGTATTTTAGTACGAAATTGGACGAACACCTCCCTCTTCTACATCAACGTTTTTTTTTTTTTTTTTTTTTTTTTCAACAGCGCCGCCGCCGCCGCGAACAGCACAGCAGAGCACAGCTTCTCGTCGGATATCACGCTCGGCTAAGTAGCGTACAATCTTTATTCCATGGCGTACCAGCTCTCAATTACTTTCCTCGAGGCGTCACGAACAGCAAAGTTCCAAGGTGCGTTCGCCACTTTCTCTGCATGCTTCGAAACTAAAATAACGATAAACAAGACTGCAACCTGCGTGGTCGGCGAGTGTGATACGGACGTCCGGACAGAAGTACTTCGGATCGCGATCGAACCCGGTCAGAACTGAATTTTTTCGACCGCGATTGGCTCCCTTTCACAGCTTGCGCAAGGAAGCCAATCGCGATCGAGAAATTCCATCCCGGTCAAGCATGATCAGGCTCGATAGCGGTCGGGCTGGCCAGTGGTCATTTTACGGCACATAAATTTATACGTCGCTGTTGGCAGTCACTGCTTGCTTCCGCCCCAAAACGACGCTCTGGCACGTGTAGCGGTCATTTATATGAGCAGCGACTACGAATTAGCGACCGCTCATATGCACCGCGAATGCGAGTAGCCGCACACCTACATCTCGTGCACCCAATTAGCCTGGCCCTAATGAATGTTCTAGTGCCGAATCGGTCTTTCAAAGAAGTCATTTGCATTCCCGTGCTGCAACTTATTAATTTACCTCAAGGGCTGTCTTGCACTTACGCTACTCTCTCGAAGTAAATGGATAATTAACCCAAAGAATTATCTTGCTAGTACGATGGACTGCGCCAAGCTCCCTCAGAAGAATAAGCAATCAGTAATAATTTTCGGAAGATAGTTTCACTCAGCCCACATTAGCCCTTTGCCTATCGGCGACAATATTAATTAAATATATATATCTATGCAATATAAGAAAGTATAAGATGAACCACAGAAAGGGGGGGCGGGGGGAGTGCTACTTCGCTACACGGCTTCTTTGAACACTCTCAAGTTAGTTCGGCCACAAACTAGCATTACAGTTTGGCTGTCCAGGGAACAAAACCACACCAATGAAATTAAGATAGTTGGGGGTGAGGGGGGGGGGAGTTGAATCTCACACAGACTGCAGTAATTCATCGGCTTGCCAACAAGACAATTAATAACAATCAAAGTACAAATATTCAAGGCTCAAAATTGCAAGTACATTTCTCTTCAACCAGACTTAATATCTTGGCATATATGGCTAGATTTTTTTCACAACAACAAACATTGCATAGCCTGCCACCATCATTTCGGAATCCCTGTCACCAGCTGTTGATCAAATCTGTTAATGCCTTGTAGGCCTTTTCAATATAAATTAGCATTTCCATGAGTACAATCAACGTAAATATAATCCACCTGAAAGTACGTGGGAATGAAAGCAATTTGTCTCTGATAATGAACAACCATAAGGTTTCATGCTGAGAGAGTGCTGCAAAAAAATCTTGATATTAAAATTTAAGCATGGCTAAAAATCGCAAGGTTGCCAAGATTAGTCAAGAAGCATCATATACCAGCACTTCTCATTCTATGTCTCTGCATCAAACAAAATGCCATAATTTATTATCACTGCTACACATATGAAAATACAGTTTTCAAACTGGTGCACGAATAATGTGCACAGGGCAATGCCAAACAACCAAATTAAGCAAGCACTAGAAAATATAAGTCACAGCCAAACTTGTCATAACCACGTACCCATACGTCAGCAACCTGTGATATGGGTAAAAAAAAAAGACTTGTGGTTGGCCTATTGTCTTTACTTTGAACAGGCATACCAAGCACAGATGGAAAAAAAGACGGTGCATACAGCGAACAAATAAGCACGTGTCGTCTTATCTGTTCATTGTCAGTCCATTTTCAGGCTCAGTGCAGGACAAAGGCCTCTCCCATCGATCTCCAATTACTCGTCTCGCACCAGCTGACCCCATCTTATGCCTGTAAACTCTTATTTCGTCACACCACCTACGTTTTCTGCCATCCTCGACTGCGCTTCCCTTTGTTGCCATTCTGTTGATCCAACAGAACGCCCAACCATTACATCCTACCAACGGCATTTCTTCCTCTTAATCTCCACTAGAATACTAACAACTCCCATTTGCTCTCTAAAACCACAGCACTGTCTTCCTGTCTCCTAATGTTATGCCTATCATGTTTCACACTATCACTCGTCTTATCTGTTGCTTTTATTACTTTTGCCCAATTTGTACTCAACTTGCCCATTACACAAAATTCTGCAACACAGGATGTACCAATGGTGTCAAGAGTGCTGATCTTTAAGCATGAGCGCTGCTTTTCACATTTCATTAGAAATCAACACCTGTTGTCAACTCTAACTGGTATGCTAAAACACCCAAGTTGCATGAACACAAAGGCAAACATCTCTGTGCAAACTGAAATATAATTTCACAAGAGCTGCAATAACGACACGAAACTCACTATATTCCGTTTCATCGTGAGCAGGTAACAGCGCAAAAGCTATGCAAATAATGTGGTCATAAAACCTTTCTCGGAGTTTCTCAGTGTCTATATTTTCTTTTTATCTGTGGCACTTTATACAGAACAAGTTACTTCACATATTGCAACTGCCACTTGCGGACATAAGGTTAGGTCAAATCATGCATTACCTGTGCACGTTTGTGGTCGACATACTAAATTTTGGTCGTAAGCACAAGTGGCACGCTGTGGCTGGTCCCAGAAACGTGTCACTCTGCTCCTCAACTGGTAAATAGTTCAAGAGCTGCATTGCCTTCCATATGATAATCGCATCACATTTTGCAACATAAAGGTATGAGACCTGATGTTATTACAAATTCATTACAAAGTTATTTTGTACTTTACACACTATATTTTTGTTGTGAATATGAACAGCGAGGGTAGTCTCTCTGGCCTTCACAGCCATTTCCTCCCGAGTAAGAACTAACGTATCACACAGTAGACTCTAAGGTTTTTTTTTTGTTTAATGGGTGACAACAGACTTGTCAACAGATGCATCATCGTCATTATTGGCCTATTTATGTCTACTGCAGGACAAAGACCTTTCCCAGTGAACTCCAATTACCCCTGTCTCATGCCCACTAACAGCTAGGGTTAGCCTGGCCTCTCAGGCACATGTACATTGGAGCCATGTAATCCAAAACAATTAATGTAAATTGTTGCAAGTGCAGTAGTTACTTGTGCAATGCCCCCACCCGCAATATGGATTGTGAAAAAAGCGTTTTACTAAGCGCCATGCGCATACTCCCATGCCGGTTAACTCTCATAAACCACTACAAGATGGCGTCAGTCCGTGCCAGAAAAATCGCTTGCCGATTCTAGATGCAGTAACTGTCAGTTGCATTTTTTTGCATAGCAGTCTGAGCGCAGTTCACAGCTTCTAGGAGTAGCCACAACCCTGCCTCATGTAGGGCCTGCGCCCGATAAAAATTCAAGAAAAGAAGTGCAGGCATTGCGCAAGTGAATGCGGCAAACCCCACAGCAATGAAGTGACCAGCACGAACTATTCAAATGTTGTTTCCAGCAGAACTATATTGAGCCCACTTTTAACCGATGCAATGTGAACACTGAGATATACAAACACGAATGATTACAAGAGTATACACGTTGAGCGTTGCCTGAATAGGAGTACCAGGTACACACAGTTGTTTCAGCCACTGGCTGAATTGTGTTCAAATTGTGCACGGAGGCAGCATATTGCAGTGGGTTCAGTTTATTACTATGGTTGCGATCATTACAAGTACAGTGCCAGTATGTAGTACAAGTGCCAAAGCACACTTGTACTACGTGGCAATGCACTGAAAAACATTATAATTTCTTTTCATGGTGCCATCTGTCACCACTACAGGGAAAGGCACTTTTCATCTTTGCAGCGACCAATGCATGGTACCTAGGGTTGCCAACCATCGTGAATTTAGCAGGATAGACCTAACTTTTCAGTAAAAATACCAACTCTCAAATTGACCCAGTCAAAACAACCAAATGTCATAACTTCTTCTTTTCCTACTGATAATCCTTTTTTCGTTTTTCCTAATAGATTTCCTTTTTATAGTGCCTTATAGCTAGCTTGGTTGCACATTCTTTTTTGTCTTCTGATGCATTGTTATAAACATAAAGGCAGTTTCGTTTTAGTCAAGGTTCTAGTCCTGATGTAGGCCCTAACCATTTGCAGCACCACTATTTATACTTGTAGCCGTCTTAGCCAGGCAACTACTGCACCTTTCTTGTAAACTGCGACGTGGTAAGGATAAAAATTTTTGCAACTTCTTTGCACATACCAGCTTGCAGCTCTTTGCCCTGACAGAATTTGTCATCGCTAGTCACCAGTTGTCAATAATGGCGCCACCATTCGATTACAGCTACATTCACTGGAAATTTTTCCATTTTGTCTAGTTTCCACGAAACCGGCATGTACTTTAATTTTTTGTCATCAGTTGCATCACCACAGGCAATGCACACTTTTGATGTTACTGTACACAAAACCGATTAGATTAGATTATGGGGTTTTACATGCCAAAACCACTTTCTGATTATGAGGCACGGCGTAGTGGAGGACTCCGGAAATTTCGGCCACCTGAGGTTCTTTAACGTGCACCTAAATCTAAGTACATGGGTGTTTTCACATTTCGCCCCCATCGAAATGCGGCCGCCGTGGTCGGTATTCGATCCCACGACCTCGTGCTCAGCAGCCCAACAACATAGCCACTGAGCAACCACAGCGGCTTGTACACAAAACAGGTAGCCAATGCTCGCAAACATGGAATTAAATTGAACACACTGCAAAATGCCACATCTGTGGGAAAGCTGATAAAGTGAAAATTGGCCAGCGGTTTCGCTGGATGCTACACTTGGTATTTTTTGCTGAAGTGTGGCTCCACAAAAAATTAGAAAAGCTTGCACGCAAACACGCAAAAAAAGAACAGATGAATGAGGTCAAGGCAAACAGACAATCCAAAATGTATAGCCATTCAATTTTTGCATCCTTTCAAACAAGAACGGCAACGGGTTTAACAGTACTGTTTTCAATCAACATCATCACTAGTGGCGTTCTGCGGCTTAATCTTTTCCTTTGATTCTTGGGATTCAACAACCCTAGCAACACTGCAGCCCAAGTGAAAATTTCAATACATATTCATATTAGTTTAATAAGTTCTTGTGTAAGGTATTCATTAGTCTGATAAGAGTTTTTATTAGTCCAGCGTAATTCTTTATTAGTTTTTCGTCACTGAAATAGGAATTTGCATTAGTGCCTATTCAGTGTCATAGTGCTGGCTGGTAGACTAATATAAATATGTAATGAAGCCCACTGACAATTACGACTGTTATAGGTGAAGCTTTCTGCCCTTGCAAGCTGTATAGTAGACTAAGGTAATCCATATTTGTGTTGGGAGTTCTATTAGAATGAGAACTAAATGCCAGTATGTTTTGATGGGGTTCGATATGTCCATTAGTCTCAGTAGGTCTCGCAGAAAGTTGCTCCTTAAGTAATGCTTCTGAAATAACAAAATCAATAATAAGAATAACTAACATATCTCAGTCCTCAAATAACGGACCTTGTAGTTTCGTATGATCACTGGAGTGCAGCATCTAGATTTTTTTTTAGTGCCATATAAAATGTTACCTATGTTTGTGTTGAACCACTCGCACTAATTGATGACTCAAGTATTGCTTACATACATACGGTGTACAGCATGTGTGAGACAGCACAGTGATACGATGGGTCTTCGTCACTGAAGCGATTAGCATTTGGGTTTGTGCATAGGAGTATATGAGCTCCTCAATTTGAGTGTCAACCATTTGCTGGACCAATTGGAGCCAATAGCTCTAAACAGGTTGGATTGGGCTATTGGGTGTCAACAAGCAAATATACTATTGGTTCTCGCTATAAGAGCTTGTATCATGCTAACAGGCTATTAAGTGTCAATAACTTCATAAGCTATTAGTTCCATTGGAAATTTTGCTATAGTGGAGCTGTGAGAGACGCCATGTATAGAATGGTCCAGAATAAAGAATAAGAGCCCCTCACTAGGCCCCACTGGAAACTGTGGTTATGCACTGAAAGTTGTAAGGTTATGTAAAGATGCACACTGTAAGTTGTCCTATTACATTTTTTTATTGGTTTGTTATCAGAGGAGATAGGAGAAAGTGAAATGTAGCATTGACGTGTTGCTGGCAGGCAAGCTTCACGGCCAATGATGAACAAACATCCTCCCCGTTTGCCTCAACTATATGTAGCATCTGCAAGCAACCTCCTTTCCCTGCCTTCTCCCATACCAAAGCCAAGGTACCGCATCGTGTTTAGGTTGCAAGCCCCGCCTCTTTTTTCTTCTCTCGCTTTTTTTGTTGTGCAGTGCTTTCCCAAGAACAGTGTTGCATGTTCTGCATTGAATGAGCTGGCGAGGTTACATGCCATATTTGGTAACGTTGCAAGCAATTTCTCTTTCTTTCTCTCTATTTTTTTTTTCAAGACAAGGCTTTTTGGCTGACTTCACAGGGAGTTGGAGCATCTGGGATCTTGTTGCTTTGTAACCACTTGCAGAAAAGAATGATCACACGCATCAGTAGTCGCAACTAAGGATGTAATCAAAAGTGAACATAATTGGCCATAAATGGGGCGAAATGCGAGTGCCTGTGTTGCTGCCGCCCTCTGCCATGCCGCCACCGTGCCTTCCAACATGAGTGCCGCGCCCTTGCCTGAATTCAATAGTGTTCCTGTATGTGCACTAGAATTGAATGGCCACCCGCTTCAAATGGATTGGATTGGATTTCCTTCTTCGATGGCACGTGCCCACTGCGGGTGATTGGCCAAGATTTGGATGGTATTAGGAAGATTTTGGTGGCACAAAAACTGGTTAAAGTGTCATGTGGAAACGGAAAAAAGATAATGCTTGAAGAACTTAAGGAAAACGTCTTCAAACAACTATGAATTCCTCCACGGCTGAGCAGACATCCCTGTGGTAGTTGCCAAGAGAGGAGACTCCTAGAGAGAGGATACTTGAAATGGAGAAATTTAAATTAAGTTGCGTGAACGTTGGTTCTAAGATGCTTTTCCTTAAAGCAGAAAAACGGTGGCAGAATAAGAAAAAATTATCGATGGTTTCATCTACTGCAAATGGAAAGGCACCACTTCATCATCATCATCATCATCGGTAAAGCCCTTTAGAGTTTGGAACGGAGGAGAGCTGGGTCGGAGAACCGGAGACCAGGCCGCACGAGTGCCTGGTCCGAGCCTTGGGCATGCATTTTTAAGAAACCTTAGACACTTGAGGCTAATGGGCCCTATACCTCTACGATAGCATGAACAAGGCAAGAAGAAAACCGAGGCGAGGGGCTCATTTAAAGTGTCAAACGCTGAAAAAAAAGAAAGGGCCAACCAAGTGTCGCATCAACGCTAAACAAGACAAGCTCAACGCCATTGCGTGTGGAATGCTATACGAATAAAATTGAAACGAGTGAATAATGAACGTGAAAAAGAGACAGAATGGAGAGATACAGCCAACATGTAATGATCGAATAATTTGAACCACCACAGACATCTAGCTACCTTGTCTTATTTCTCTAGCGTCAACATTTACTTGGTCTACCTTTTTTCTTTTTTAATCCTGCGGTTGTACGAGCCAAAACCACGAAATCGTCATGGGGCACTCCGCAGTGGGCAGGCTCCGGATTAATTTTGACCCCCTTGGAGTTCTTTAACATCCACAGCAATGCACGGGCGTTTTCGCATTTCGCCCCCCATCGGAATGCGGCCGCCGCGGCCGGGATTTGATCCCGCGCCGTAGCCGCTAAGCCACCACGGTGGCTACAGCGCACCTTTCGAATATAATTTCTCACAGCAACGAGCTGTTTTCGCGCGGTGGGCGGCCGTTTGATACGTTGGAGACACGACTGTCATCGCGTGATCTGCTTGCAATGAGTGGGACCTTTTGACAAACTATACACTAGCGTTCTTGCCCCTCGCAGAAACGAGGCCGGGGATGTAAGTCAGCGTCAGTAACACGGTCGCCCAATGCATCCGTCGCAAAGCGAAACTAAAGCAAAGCTCACTTGAACGACAGCTCAGGCCCGGACTTCGGCACCCGACGCATCTTCACAGGATGAATTTTGATGCGCTGGCTTCGTTTCTGAGCTCGGTGCTCATTTCGGCACGAAGTCGGCGGCAGACGAGCGATCAGAATGGAACCGCCGGTCACTGAGCAGAAGGCATTACGCCATTTGTGGCAGGTTCGGTAATGATGATACTTTCTAACGGCATCCCCTGCGAATCAGGCCGGCACTACCCTGCAGCTTGCGGTACAGGTCGTAGGCGTGGACAAAACCGTAGGTGCAAAACGAGAGCTACCTGGCTTTTTGGACCAATTGCGCCAGTCCAGGCACTTAAATCTGCGTCGGCCGATCTTTGCCGAGCCGTTCCGTCACGTGACCAACGCAATGCCCATACCGGACCTTGGAACGTGTCAACGCGAACGTGCGCAGAGAACGACAGTGCGCGTCGGACTCTGTCAGCAAGGCCGTGCTGCGACGAATAATCGACGCAGCACTGGCGTACTGGGTAGCAGCACGGCTAGCGGCTACTTAGTTTCAATACGTCGGTGGTACAGACAGCTGCGTAAATATAGGCGCGACAGATCTCCTGGCGACACGAAGTGTGTCTCGTCGACGTGAAGATACGAAGCGTGCACGTACAGCACGCGTTGTACCACGGCCGCTCAATGGAACGTTTTGAGCGGCCGTGGTTGTACAGAAACAGCGTGGTGATGATGATCGTGAAGTCATCAACATGGTATGGTATGGTATGGTATGGTATTCCTTAGGTGATGGCGCACACCCACTGTGGGGGACTGGCCAAGATTTGAATTAAATTAGGCAATCTTTATTAAAAACTAAAATTGGTAAAGCTAACTGGAGGAAATGAACAAAAATAAAATGTTTGAGAATTCAAGACAATCTGTTTGTAGCAATTATAAAATCCTCCACGGTTGAGCAAATATCCCTGTGGCACTTTCCAAGAGAGGAGGCTCCTAGAGAAAGGATATTTATAATTGAAAAGCTCAAACCAAGCTGTGTAAATCTTGATTCTAGATTTTTTCTTGAAAAAGTGAAACGGCGGCAGAATATAAAACAATAGATCATCAACATACTGTGCCGCTCTCGTCCTCGTCACCACACCTTTCTCTTCACATCTCGACCAACCCCCCTCTCCCCCTCTTTTTTTTTAAATTCTCGGGTTTTACATGCCAAAATGACGATATGACTGTGAGGCACACTGTAGTCGGAGACTCCGAATTAAGTTTGGCCATGCGAGGTTTCTTTAACGTGCACACAATGCCCAGTTCACTAGGGTTTTCATATTTAGCCCCCATCGAATCGGGCTGCCGCGGCCGAGATTTGATACCGCGCCCTGTGGCTTAGCAGCGCAACCCCAAAGCCATTACGCCACCACGGCAAGTCTTATCACGATCCGTTGTTCCCTGACACCCCTTTGGGGCAGCAGGCCGACCTCTGCACCTTTATGTCATTGAAGTTCCTCTTTGTCCCACTAATACGGCTATTGCAGTATCTAACTTTGCCCTATTTTCTTTACATACGAATGGGGTGCTATTCTGGACAGTCAAAATTTGCCATGGTGAAAAATTGTATAATGCCGACATTTTGAGCCAATCAGAGGTGCCTCTTATTATATTTTGTAGCGTTCCTAGTTGAAAGGACACAACAGAATTAAAGCTGTGCTGTGGAACTGTCGTCCATCTTGCCTACATTTATTCCAACTTAGTCCTTCCCCTCCCCACTGAGTCTCTTGCACTTCATCTCCTATCCAAAGGCTCATACTGCTTCACCCCTACGGGTTTCTTTTGCAAACCCTTCCCAGGGTCATACTTGAAAATGTTTCCAATTGAAGCACATTCAACTGAGCCACGTTCAGCGATGTACCAGTCTTTAATATTTCTTTTTTGAGTGGCTGTCTTTGTCACAGAGTAAGGACCACAAAATTTTGCAGTGGAATATCTTACTCCTTTCCTAACTAAACAAGGTCAGTGACTTGAATGTTTGGGATGTCTGAGCAATGTCTCTTGTCAAAGATTTTTCTTTTTTTCATTTGTTTCTGGTACCTCTCCTCCTGGGATTTTTGTTTCCGCTCCTTGAAGCTCTTGAGATTTTTCAAGAGCCCCAACTCGCGGTTCTCCTGCAGAATAGGGGTTTCTCTCAAATAAGCAAACTGCAGACTGCATCCCAAGTTACTGGTGTGGTAGCAATTGCGATATTTTACAGCTGCTTCTAAGCAGCACGTCCATCCACCAGGTAAACTATAATAAAGCCTGATGTAATGTTTCACATCTTGGATAGCACAGAGCACACTGCAAGCCCATTCACCGCAGGATGCTATGGCACATAGAACTTGATCGATATGTTCTGGTCTCGAGCCCATCTTGCTAGTTTTTCACTCTTGAACGCTAGGCCGTTGTCACAAATGATCGCCCTGATAGCCTTAAGCGCATCCCTTTCGAGGAGAGCGATGACGCTATGTATTTGCATCTTCTTTTCCTGCCTGTGCCGTGACCGTCCTAGTGCATTCATTTATGGCCAGAAGAAAAGCGTGTGTTTTTATGACTCCTTCTCGTTCCTTATTTAGCTCGGCAACATCCAGGTGTATAAACTCAAAAGGCACATTCAAGTGGCAAGGTATTATCATGGCGTCCACACGCTGCTTATATTTCACTTTGATGACTTGACAAATATGGCATGAGCAAACATGCTGATTGACTTCTTCCTTCAGGTGAGGCCACATAAAACCCTTAACTAGTTTGTTACAGGTGCGCCAAAATCCGTTGTCTCTTCCAGATCCTGGGCTATCGTATTACCAATAAAGCACCCTGAAAACCAGCGTCGGCTGGACTTGATGCCGGCCTTCAATTAAAATCAGTTGTTCAGTGCCTTCCCACAATTTTACTTCATTGATTTCTTCCAGTGGTTCTTTGTTGGATAGTATCATCAATCTAAACAAAGCATCTGGATCAGTCAAAAGGGGTCCAGGTCGGCGGGAGATGGTACAGTCAAACTGCTGCAAGTAGTTCACCTATCTGGCAATACGTCCTTTAGGTTGGGTCATATTCAGGAGATGAGTGAGGGCCTGGTGATAGGTGACCGAAGTGAACTTCTTACCTTCTAGGTACATACAGAAGTACTGAATAGCTTGAAGAACTGCAAGTGCTTCCTTTTCAGTGAACTACACCTATAGTGGTGTAGTTCACTTCAGACGGCTTGAGGGTGTAGCTTTAGTAACCTGCTATGTGTTGCCTTTCTCAGTCAGATGCTTCTGGACAGTTCTAATACAAAACTGTAATTGTCCTATAGTGTGAGGTGTCGGTATTCATTTTAAAGGGTAAAGCGAAGTCTGGTATGCATAGAATAGAGTCAGCAGAGATTTTGTAAACTATGTCACGGTAGACCCTCTCACATTCGTCTCTCTACTCAAACGGGACTTCTTTCTGCATTAGGTGGTTGGGGCATCAAGTTGTTATGGCAACACATTTGATGAAGGGTCTGAAATGTCCTGCTAATCCCAACAGCGCATGCAATGAGTGGACATCATATGGTTTTACCAGCTGGGAGATCCTCTCAGAGAAGTCTTGTTTCATGCTTATGGTAGTCCCATCAAATACTCTTCCAAGAAACACAACTTTTGTTTGAAAAAATGCACTTTTAAAATTAACCTTGAGGTGTGCCACGCTCCAGGCATTTAATAGCAGAGACAGGTGATCCTGATGCCCAGCCTGTTTTGGAGAAGACAATAATATTGTCTGCATACAAGTTACAAAATACACCTAGGAAAGACTTCAGGACTTCGTTCATGATCTTCTGGAACCATGCTGGAGAGTTCTTCCAGCCAAAAGGAAGCTGGTTAAACTCTTACAAATTGAAGGGCATGATAGAAGGACTGCACATTTTTGTTCCTTTGGTCAACAGGATCTGCCAGAAACCTTTGCAAGTGAATGCGTGAGAAATCTCAGCAACCACCTGTCTCATCTATAATCGTATTTATCTTCAGCATGGGAAATTCTGTCTGATGATTGAGAACCCTGTAGTATCTGCGCAACCTGAAAGTTCTACCTCCCTTCGGTGCAATTGTTATGGGAGAAGCGAAGCGTGATACTGAAGGTCGGAATATACCGGCGTCCAGCATCTTGTGCAATTCTTTCTTCAACCATATCTTTCACTCTCTTGACAGGTTATAAGGTGATTTGTGGATGATGGTCTTGTCAGGTAGTTCAAGAGGAACCTTGTGTTACTTCATCGATTGTGGACAGCTTCCTATGCATACAAGTTCAGGGTAGGTCACTGCAACATTCTCCACGCACTTGAGAACTTGTAGGTTATCTTGTCTACCCTGCTGTGTATCGTCCCTTGGTTGTCAGACTAAACCTCCTTGTCTTTCCGTCTGTTATCTATTCCTGCTTCCTTCCTCTTTCGAATAAAACCGCACCGTCCCAATATACGATGATTCTGTTTATATCTGGTCTGGATAGCAAGAAGTTGTACATTGCACCTTCTATCACCAATACTTCACTCTATTTTATGACCTTGGAACTCAATGTTTACTGAGGCCCACTGATTATGCAATGTCACTTTTACATCGTAACCTTGTACTCTTCCACGACACAGGTGACTTGCATCCACCAGCTTGGCATTTATTACAGACACAGAAGCACTGCTGTCTACCAAAGCCATCACATGACTGTTTCCCACTTTGACAGGAATTTGAAGTAGGCTACAGCCAGTGAAATAAGCTCTCAGTTGCAGTCATCAGGTCGGACTCATCACTCTTGTTTATTAGTTTCTGTTGTCAAAAACTCTTGAGCGTCATTGTCAACATCATTCACCTGACCTGGGGGAGTGAGCAAGTTCTCTGCTCCTTGCAAAGTGGCTCAGTTCTCGCTGATTACAGAGTGACCAATCTGTGTCGGTCCGTACCAAGTGATTGCTTGAGTTAGTAGTTATTTTTTTCTTCTGAATAGATGGCATGTCTTGAAGGCACTCCAGGAACCTGTTGAGGTGATCATATGAGCCTTTGGATAGAAGATGAAGATGCACAAGAGCCTGGGGAGGGGAGAAAAGGAGGATGAAGTCGGAATAAAGGTAGACAAGATGGATGCCAGTTCCACAGGAAAGCTTGACTTCTATTGTGTCCTTTTAACTAGGAATGCTACATTATTATTATTATTATTATTATTACGTTGATAGCGTCAGCTCAAACCCTTCCTGAATAAACCTACTGCCGTACGCGTGGCATTCTATTCGGAAACTTTACAATATGGACTTTAGACATATAAGGAACGAAAACAAAAAGAAAATGAATAAAAATTTCGGCAAAATATAGATAACCGATACGCACAGGAGAACACGTATGGGAATTAATTGTCGAGCCTGGTTTTATGTATTTCAAGGCCACGTAAGAACCACACTTAGCATAATTCGTTGCCTTTAAGTACTATTGCTACACAGCCAAATGCGTTCGTGACAATGCGAGCCGTCTGAGTTATCCTCAAAGAGTTGGCTTTTTTTTTTTTTTTTTTTTAGGAGTTGTATACTAGGTCGTTATACCCGGTTATATACTGTAATATACTAACCTTTACGCTTGCGCCGTGGCTTTCTGGAATGGGCTTGTGTGTGTGAACCCGTATTGCTTGAAGTAACCCTTCCTAGCTCGCTTCACCACCGTGTATCCTTACACACCATTTCAAACAGCAAGTGAACGGTCCGCTGTGACGCGCATTTCCTCGCCTCCTCGCGCAGAAGCGAAACTATGGGCGACACATCGCACACAGTGCCCACCGATTTATCCGCGTAAACAGGTCCACGACGACACCACCAAATACGCGACCAGGCTCGCCTCGACGCACTTTCGCCCGACTGAATGGCGCACATCAACACAAGTGTTCGTACGAGCGAAGGGCAATAAGTCAGCGCCAGCCGAAGCACCTGCTTGGGTTCAGCCAAACTGCCCGCCATTTTTTTTTTTTATTCTGCTGTCCAGGGTTGCCAGGTCTTCGGGAGAAAAAGCGGCCAAAACAAAGTCGCCAAATGCGGCAAAAGCTTTAATTGGCAACCCAAAAAAGTCGCAGTTTTCCCGAAAGGCGCGAAGCATCGATTGTGATAGCGAATTAGTTGATAGCTATACGAAGTAAGGATAGTAATTTTATTGGCCCTATAAAGTTGTAAACGTTCGCCTACTAACTAAATTAACAAGCACGGTGTAACGCGCGCACAGGTAAACATGAAGACGTCTCGCTCGATGACAGCGGAAACTCGCTGTCAAAACGACGGAGTGAGGAATCGCGGCAGAAGCCGCGAGCTAATTGACTTCCGTGCATCTCTCGCTTCAACTCGAACGAAACGTCGAAAGCCCAGCGCATACAAAGCTACCGGCACTACGCGCGCTCTGCAAACGTCGCAGGTCGCTTTGAAGATGAGGCCCACGCGAGTACGCACATGGACCACGTCGCACATAGCTTTCAAGATACGGTGTCCGCACGGCCGCGCCGTGAGCAGTTGCCGCCGGAGAAGAACGCACAGCATCCCCTCACCTCACTCCCGTGTCTCACACGCGAGAAGAGATCGCGTTTTCCGACCCGCGTTCCTCGCTCGCGCACTCGAAATTGAGCCGCGTTCGCCGGCTCACCCTCGCACGCTTCCACTCACACATACGGCGACGCCGACGGCAGAAATGCGCTTGGAGTGTCCATATAATTGATACGGCAATAAAAGTAGCCACGGTGCGACAAACTGAAAAATTGTCAATTTGTGGCGCGAAAATATGGTCACGTGCATTAACCGACAAACTTTCCACAACATGCTAAACAATCCCATGTGGCAATCTAACTGAATATACTCGTCCTAGGCCGTTTTAGAATGCTCTCTTTTGTCCCGCTTTGCAATATTGTCGTTGCCCTTAGATTGTCTTCCGTCTGTACTGCGTTTTTTTTTTCTTCTCTTTGAGTTTTTGTTGAATTGTATATTACAACTTGTGCACCCCTCCCCCCCTTATGTAATGCCTTGGTGCCTTTAAGGTGAAATAAATTAAAAGAAAATGGCGAAAAAGACCTGTAGTTTTCTGCTGCACTGATGGAAAAAAAAAAGAATAGCAAAACAAATGTTGTCACATGTTCTTGTATCACGATTTACAGTACCAGTTGACATTATTTGATAATTTCTACTCCAGATATGCGTGCTCTCTCATAGCCGAAGCAGTGCCACCAGTTTCAGTACAATAAACTCGCTGCACACCGTCCTTGCACCACTATGACTTCTCTTCAAACGTTCCTGTGCAAACTGTCACACGTGACGTCATACATTCTACTCTCCCTGGTATGCAGTCGCCAGTGTCTATAATAAACGTACTGGCACTGTTATGACACTGGCACCTATTGCTTCCGTCTAACGAATGACACACAAGCATAGCCTTTAAGAGTGGCAAATTTCTGTTACTCAGAGTAAGCTTCTGTGCGCCACCGTAGAGAAACTCCAATGGTCCACTTTAATTATCTGTCCCGTACTGCCCGAGGGGTTGATTTCAGCCAATGAGCATTGTGTACGAAGCATCTCGGGCAATTCTGGACAGTCCAGGACGACAAGTCGAACAGTCTCACGGGCCGTATGTCGGCTATGATATTGCTTCCAGAGCTTGCAAGACACAAAAGCATGACCTTCAAATTCAAAATCTGGCGTTTGGGACTGTTGCTTTGAGGGAGCCATCGGAGGGAGTATGATTTGGACACTACCAGTACCAATTACCACCATTAAAACTATCCAGAAAGTAGCCAAGACGCCAACCACAATTTTTGCTCACCAAGAGCCTCCAAAAGTAGCCGATTTGGGGAGAAGTCGCCAAACCCGGCAACCCTAGCCATCACGGTGCCCTTTGCCGTGGGCAACAATGGCGCGAATTAGTAGAGTAACGCGCGCATAGCATATGCGAAGTTGCGCTTTGCATAGTTCGAACTAGAATGGCCTAGTTCTGACAACGCACACCTAAACAGTTTCATAAACATAAACGCAAGATGATCTTGTATCCCACGCAGCTTTCGTGTATGATCATTTTTATTCGTGTGATCAAAGGACCAGCTACGTAACCATTTCTTTTCTCTGGACAGTCACGGTTTTGTTATATATTTGAAATAAAAAAAAGGGGCCTCATAACGAAGCGCTACGAAAGGTAGCTTGAATGTGCCATTCAACACTCCCAATGCCCTATCCCCCCTCCTGACTTTTTTTTCTCTTCACTGAATCGTCGTGTCGACTGACTCAACCATCAATGAAAGTTGACATAGGAAGGTCTTGTTAGGTATTATATTTTTGTTCAAAAAGTGTGCCCGTTTCTTCGGTGATGGCAGGACGCTGACGGTGGATAGTTTCAGTATTTTCAGCTTGTATTACTAATTATCATACTGATTACCAGGTTAGGGTGGCTAACCGAATTACGAAAGACGTATGATGACGATGATTTAACGGCATCCCCTTTGAAGCGAGGCAGTGGCAAATAGGCACCTAGCCTGCTTGAGTTTAATCACGCATGCCATATATGTTTTCATTATAGCATTTCTGTATAGACATCTCCTTAATCTTTTTTTCTCATCCTCAAAACTTCCCTTCCTACACTGTACCGCTACCTATGTATGTAACAGATCCGGTCATATCAATCCCCTCCCCAGCCTTTTTTCCACCAATACTTAAATGTCTCTCGCCTATCTTATCTGCTGACTGGTTGATCCTTCCATCCACTTTAAATCCAAGCACTTCTGGAAGGCGTACATCACCTAGTATGGCACAACACCTGTGCACCACATCGGTGGTGCCATATTCTGGTGGAGTGATTAACCAGAGATAGTGCAGAATTAATTGCACTGCTCAATTATACGGCACATGTACACTCCACAGGGCGTAAACTTTTCTTAGAGTGTATTTGCCACACAACAATAGTTGTCATCTGTCTTGCCCGCATTTCCTTTCTTGAAAATGCTGTGCTCATTACTTTCCTGTCGAGAACGCTTTGTCACGCTGATAACGCGCAAGCTGTTCGTGACTGGGAAGTACCGGCCTCGCAGTGTTAAAGAAAGGAAACGTGGGTGAGACAGATGACAATTATTGTTGTGTGGCAAATATACACACCAAAGGGTGCAACTGTTTTTAGAGTGTATAGTATACTATACAACAAAATACTTTTTACTTGGCTAACTTGATCGGAAGTTTTCCAAGGTCATTAACACATTGCTGCCACAGCGCAGACAGGAAGGGTATACTATATCGTTTGACATCAGCTATGCTGAAAGAGTTGCCTGTGCAGTGGTTTGTCATATGCCTTGCCCATACACATAATCACAGGTGTAGACACTGTAGCATGCTGAACATGTGGTCACGTACACTGAAAGGACATACTTTACAGAGGTTACTACCAAGGCCCAAAGACACTGTTGAGGCATTTTATATCTACCATGCTTAGTTTTCAAATTTAGGTACAGTTCTAGACTTTTTCTTGTTTCTATGACCAATCATACTACAGCTTTCCTGCTTACAAAAAGTCCCCTGCACAAATATTCACTTGTGTATTTATAATCTTGTGTGCCTTCTTCTGTACAGGTCTTAAGAAGGAGTTCTCGGTACCAACTCCAATTCCCCTATTCAAATGCATGTAAAATGCAGAATTGATTTTATGATACAACCGCTAAACCAATTCGAATAAAGCTTGTCGCATTTCAGAAAGTTTAGCAATTCTAGGATGCAGAAATTTGACTTAGAACCTGGAATTTAAAAAAAAATTCAGGAAGTTTGGAAGTTAACAAAATAAAAGCAAATCTGTAACTCGGCATTAAAAACAGACACCCCAGTCCCGTAAACGGCATCAGTTGGAACATCTGCTAATGAACATATGCTAATGTACAGCATATGGGAGATCGTTACCATTTTTACGAGGGTTTTGCAGAAGTTATGCTCACAAATTGGTGGAACATTTCAAAGCACCGTATGATACATCAATTTTGTCTGCTTTAGAAGTATCATTAGGTGCAGGTTATGAAATTGTTATATTGGGTTTTACTGTTAGGTTTATAGTTATTAACTTGATGTCTCTGTAATTTTGTATAACATGCATAGTATGTACTAGTATGCCTTCATTGTTTTGTGGTACACATTCGGTGATTCACCGTGATGCCTGCACAACCAACAAGCACGCTGTGCTTAGCTTGGACAAGAAAGGAAAACCTATGTGCCAAATGAAGATGAATAAATTTTTATTTGATGTAGTTGAGTCTTTTTCAATTTTCTAGACTTTCTTTGTAAACAAATTGATGAACTAAACAAAATATTTGCTTCCTAGAGTCACTAGATATCGATTTCTTTTAAATGTGACAAGCCTCATCAATATAGGTGCAGTGGTTGTGGAGAAGAATATCTACGTTCTCAAGTAAATTAGTAGCAGCCCCGAGGTGCGTCGCTCCAGCTGAACTGTCCACCTTTCTGCCATCGAAGATCTCCCTCTCT
Organism: Dermacentor variabilis; assembly: GCF_050947875.1. Taxonomy (NCBI): domain Eukaryota; kingdom Metazoa; phylum Arthropoda; class Arachnida; order Ixodida; family Ixodidae; genus Dermacentor; species Dermacentor variabilis. The sequence goes on along the minus strand of NC_134575.1, from coordinate 42,435,796 downwards.
TTCCCTCAAGAGGCTTACCGTATTTGCAAATAAAGTCGCCGAAACATCACCATAAAAGAAGGTTGGGGTTACTAACAATGTTAGCACATTACCAGTGGGCCAAGTGGTGCTCCACCCGCGTTACCATCGGGAATGGTTGCCCACGATTGGTGGATAAGAAAGAAGGTAGGATCGAACGAGGGGTGTCCTCCCATTATACCAGCTCCACATGCCACCATCCACCCAGGTTTCAATGTAGAGTCTCCAAAGTGTGAGCCATTGCGCTGCTGTTGTGATCAAAAGCACAGCTACTGCCGGTTCCGGCGAGAGAGAGGCCCATCACAATTTTTATATTTTTTTGAACCGCACAAACCGCAAGGCCAGTTGCCTCGACGCAAGTTGCATCGATGGAAGCCACAACACAATGCAAATTTGATGCACATGCTTTATTGCAGTGGATGGCATCGGGGCCAGCAGAATGACAAACGCAACGTTGTTCAGCCTCTGTGCAAAACATTGAGGACTTCCTGCGAAAGAAGCTCGGCCGAACTATACAGCCGCTACATCACCTGTCAACTCCAACAACGGTGCCTAGAAATACTGCTCCAAACGGGCTTAGAAAAAACGGTGCACGCAACTATCGGTGCAATCAAAACACGGTCAAAAGTGCAGGCACGTCGTGTGATGGAAACACCAAAGGCACGTGCGAGAGGAAAAAAAAAGAAGCTTACATTTGGGCACGACAATGTTTGATTCGGCGCTCACATAACAAGCTTTTGTTGCAGCGGTGCGAACATGCCAAGTACGCAATCTGCAAGGTGGTGCAGTGTCATTAGGTGTGATTAAGCAGGCATTGCACATTTTCGGTCAACGAATCGCAAGTGAGACACTGTATAACTGTACAGAAACACAAATAGCAAAACTTGGAAAACTGTTGTGGAAGATGCACGTACAATATGCATTGCGAGCGGGAAAAATATTTTGCTGGCTTTTTCCAGTCTGCTTGCTCTATTGTCAGTGTTCACAGAGCAGTAAGCAGACGACACCGGTTTGGCAACCTCTTGTCCCAGTCAACAAAAGATTCTGCAGGATCTATGTTAACACAGCTTCACGTTACCATTCAAACAGCTAATAAATCCCCACGTTGTAAAACTTGCTAATAACAAAGCAAATGATACCTCAAGTTCGTTCTGCTCAATATACACCAATGCGTCGGGAAGACAACACCCAGTGCACAGCATTCGTGCCGGAGGTTCAGAAAAAAAAGATTTCTCCGACATCACACACCGGGGTCAGTGTTCTCAGGCCGATCACTTTCGAGGACATACTTTTTTTTTTCCCACTTCAGCTTCACATAACCTCTAACGCAACGCCTCAAAAGCACTACGGCCATTCTGTCAAAACACTTGAGAACCAAGAAACGCAACTGAACTGCAACACCGTTGGAAGGCGTGCCGATCCTTTCATAACATCCAACTTCCTCACCGGCTTATAACCAATTCCAAAAGTGATTGGTCCAGAACGCAGCTCCAGTTTTGCATAGTGCACTTGCAGAATTATTACTAGACTAACACTCTCATTACAAAAGTTGAGCGTGACCACACCGAGCTTTATTTGTTTTCCTTATAGTACGGGGAGCCAACTGGCATCCCCGGTTTTCAAGATGCACAAAGTGCTATCAAAATACTCATATAATTCACAATTCTCGCCGGCCATCGAAAGCTGTTTCCGCACATTGCCAAAAGCTCCGATTGGCCAACCGTCCATCCGAGAGGCAGCATTTCCTGGGCACATCAGAGGCATCCTCTAACGACGTTCACCTCTGTACGTCGACGTATTGTGCGGTTAGTGTAAGTAACAAAAGAAAACAAAGATAGAGAGAGAGAGAGAGAGAGAGGGAAAAATACAAAAGGTCCCAGTTGTATAAAACTGAGCAAAGTGGTACACACAAAAACAAAAAAAGAGTTGGAAAAAATAATGATGCCGCAGTCGTCGATCGTGCTCACACTGACCGAACACGCCAGCTAGGAACAAGCGACCACAAACTGTGGAAAACAAAATTAATCAAAACGGAAGCGCGTAAGGCGTGTGAAAACAACGCCTCGTTATGTACAGCTAGAGAGGGGAGAAAGAACTGTCCACTCAACTTCCGACTCTCGCAGAACTCAGGAGAACACTCGGTGGCCAGTGGCAACGCACCGCAACGTGAACCCCACCAAATTGTTTGTCCCAGTGAGCAATCAAAGCAGCTGAAACTGCCACACTCTGGCAGCCATGCTGAAAAAGCAAGCACACCACCAAACAGAGCATGAAACTGACAGTGTCCGCCAGATTGATGTGTCATCAATGAGTGGCTTTTTTTCCCTTTTTCTTCAGAGGTGTACTATAAGTAGTTTTACTGTGGCCTTTGCAACAAGCCTCGTACACAAAACGGTATAACAAATGCAGCCCAACGACGGAGACAGCTTCTGTCGTCGTCACTGCAACCAACGCTCGCAATCGCTGAACAACAAGTGCAGGAGTCACTAACCACAATTCGCATTCTTACTCCACGCAACGGGAACATTCACGGGCACAACACTACTGTGGGCAACTCCACTAACCAACGGTGGGGTCTAGTGGAACTTCTGCTTCCAGAAACAATGCAACAACAAAGCGTTTTTTGGGGGGGGTCGCAGTTTGGTCAAAGAGATCGTCTTGGCATCTACTGTTCAACCCAATTTGCTTTCCAGCAAACGATGGGAAACCTTGCACAGCCACTCTTTGGTCTTAGTGAAACAGCTTTCCTACCAACCTTCAGACCCCAATATCTCTGGGTGCAGTGACTACATTCTGGAGCAGACAATGTGAGAAATTTGAGTCCCCCCCCCCCCCCCCCGGCTCACAGATTCTTAACGTTTCCCCATTTTCATGCTCAACCTTGACTCAATCAACCACTGCTCATATGACGTGGTCTCTGCATTTTAGAGGTGCTCTTCGGTGAATTGTGAGCTGAACTTTAATAAAAATGTGCTCACAGCATCTACAAAACAGAGCCAACGAAGTCTAATGACCACGTTATATGAGAAGTGATGATGTGCTTGCTCTCAGCAATGTTGAGGAGCTTCTAGAGTAGTGTAGAAGCCTCACCCTTGCCACGTAATGCAGGCAGGCTTGGTCAGCCGCCGAGCAGGGGCGCCAACCTTGAAAAGCAATGCAGCAATGGCATGGCCAGCTACACTAAAAGGAACCAACACTGCAGACGCCCGGCTTCTCGGGGATGAGTTAAGAGTAGGAGCGGCGGAAAACAAATTTCTCACACCTATCTGCCAACTATGGCCAATCTCGGCGCCTTTTTACGCCGCTAGCGGTGAGTTGCCACTGGCCGAGGAAGGGAGAGTTGGGCACGAGAAACTGCCGGAGACGCGGTTCCGAGTCACCGTCCGAGCCCGGAGGCGAGGATGACGTCTAGTCATCCCAGTCCTTCTTGATCTCGAAGGTCCATTCCCATTTGAGGTGCTCGTGCTTGTCGTCGTCGGTGAAGAGTGACTTGACCGTGTAGGAGCCGCGGGCGAGCATGCCCGACGGCATGTCTTCCTGCGGCGTCGTGAAGGACTGGATCTCCTTCTTGGGGGCGTACGAGCCCACCATCTGGTTCATCTTCTCCACTGCAAGCGTTGCAGAGGACGCAAAAAAAAAAAAAACAAGGGCATCAGCACGATTGCTGTATATGAATTACTGAACAACATTCAAGTGCAGTAGAGAACACAGATAAGCCAAATGAACACGTACAAGTGAATGTTGCACAATAAATGTGCTGCATGTCCCGTCGTCTTTCTTGTCTGTGTGAATCCAGCGCTATGACCTCAATTATTGCAACTAACCAACCAGCCCAAAAACCTGCAATCCTACATACACAGTCAATGACCAATTTTTTTTCAGATGCCTAATTTTTCAGACATGGCTGATAATTCGGACAGCTTTGTGGCACCGCCATGTACCCACACAAAGCCAACGTATAAGGACGTCTTAAAATTTCAGAGGCTGAAACCCCTTCACCATTCTATTTTTCGTACTTCTTTCCATGACACCAGGTCTGAAAAAGCAATAACTGAAGCCACTGTCACCGCCATTTTGATTATCCCAGAGCCTCGAACCATGCTCGTGCATGCAAATCCACTGGCAGCCGTAGAACTAGTTTTCTTGTCATTAAGCCTAGCTGCTTCAACGTTTGCTATCAAGTTTCCGGCTGCTTGGTGCCGTGTTTTTTTTTATTTAAAAGATTCACTGATGTCATCAACGAAGCTGTCTCCACATTCGTCATACTTGCCAATGGCGTCAAAACATGAAAAGCAGATTTAAGGCTCTAAAGCATTGCAGAATGCCGGTTCCCGAAAATCAGCTTCACTGCAATACAGAGGTGGGATGCGGTCAAGCATACACAATTTATTGCAGTGAAGCATACCAAGAGTGCAAAGGGCCCACACTCGCGGAACATGAAATATGTTCCTTCATCACGTACGCACTTGCCCTTTCCTGTCACAGTAAGCACCGAGATGCCTAATAATTGTACCGACAGGCTTTTAAAGCTATTTTGGATGTGGTTGTGGCAATCTGAGCCCTTGAGGGCAGTTGAAGGGGCCCTGACCCACTTTTTATTGAAAAGGAAAAATGCATTTGAAGATAAAATAGGCTATTTCAGACATACTTTGCCGTAAAAACTACCTCAATGCATTCAGCAGAAGCGGAGTTCTCGGCTCCTGTTTCTTCTTCAATGCCTTGCACTGCGAAGGCTAGGGTGGAGAGTGTTGTGCCCACAATTTTCCGCCTTGCAAATGTCCTCGTGGCAACCAGTTAAAATTTCCTTTCGGATGTAAACGTAGACGCCAATACTTTCAATTGTGATGCCTACGACGAGCCAAAGGTAAGTCAAATGTGGTTGTCCTCAGCAAACCACAGTGCACTTAGCCAGTGGACTTGTGGCGGCACACCACGGCGGCCACAATACCTACACTACGCAGAATACCGCAGTTACATGCACCTGTAGTGCATATGCGCAGTGTTTGCTTTGTGCACGACAGGGCTTTAGTATATGCATGCATGTATAGGGTACATTCTGACCAAGCAACGTGGTGCGGACCGGCTTTGTCCTTCAACAGCTTGACCAACGGATAGCAGCCACATCCAACTTGGACGTTTTTGAAGCACTGTCAGTCTGCCAAGGCCTCTAACCAGGAGCAGCCAGGAGTGTGCAAGCACTGGCACGTGTGTATGTAGTCTAATCCTAAGTTTTGCAATATTCGAGGCTAGATAAGTGTTTAGACAAGTGTTCAAAAGCAGTCGAAATTAGCGAGACTGACTGATTTTAATTCCTAGATAGGTGACCACGGCTGAGCGTACGTGAGCAGACAATAGTTGGCTTCTTGTGGAAGTAGGTAATGATTATTGAAATTCGAAAGCACATTTTCCCTTACTTCAGCCTGTTTGTTAAACTTCGTCAATAAATACACACAGTAAAAGTAGGAAGAAGCGCACTGATCCAAACAACCTTTTTGATTGACGTCGTCCATTGGCCAATAGCAGCCGCGTATGGGAACCTGCTTTATTAAGAATTAAAGCATTTGGAAGAAAATGAGGACTAGGCCTCTGTTGAAAAGAGAGCATTTGTAAGATGGGTGACTTTGCGCTCTGCTTGAAAGCTCCACATGCCATGTACGACCGCAAAACTTCGCTGAGATGTTCACAGCAGCATATGCTATTCGCAGACTGTTTTCCACCAAGCCCAAGGGGTGGTTGAGGGCCCCTTTAATAGCATGCTCTCTTTTTTTGAGACTACCCAATTTCTTCTGACATTTTTGCGGTCTTTAGAGAGTCTGAAAAATCAGACTGACTGCAATATCATCTGTTAGGCTAAACCACTGGCTCATTTGCGCTTACACTTCACAAGGCGGTGGCATCACATTGTGTACGCTGTGTACCTAATACTGGGTTCGAGTGCATTGTTTTGCCCTTTTGTCTAGAATAAAATTGGAAGTATGCATTGTCTACACTGATGGCTGGCTAAAAGTATAGATTATCTCGAGAATGAAATGGTGGCAGCATTTAACACTGTACAGTAGAAATTTGTTGATTCGATGGTTACATATGATTTCCCGGCAACTAAGTTCGCGATCGAAAACATTAAAGAATGATTGAATACATCTACGCTTCTTTTGTACCAGTTCACATGTTCCTGGAAAACTCAATTATTCGACAGCAATGTTCAGTGAATTGCTATACTGGGATAGCATGACACGTTTTCCGGCCACTAGATCCTTTGTAAATAAGAAAAGGCACGAGGCATGCACAGTCGGAGACAACAGCTGCCCACCGCAGCAGCTTCCCCGCATTACTCGCTTGCCCGTCTCACATGAAAATGCCGGCACACACCCAGTTTCCCATTCCAGTACCAGCAAATCCCTTCCCAGTTATTGCACACCACGTTCACAGCTATCGCCGCCAACCATATTGCGATAAGTATCTTCACCCATCTGTGTCACAGCGTGTGGGGCGTAGCGCCGTTGGAAGCGTACTGGACACTTTTAATAGGCAATAACTCAAACACGCCACTGTTCCCATGTACAGGCGGTGCGAAGAGCGTCATGTTTTGCTCTGGCAGCATCATAGGCACTGAATTCCAGCGGCATCCACCAGCTCGATTTCGTTTTGTGTCGCCGTCCTTAAACAGTATGCAATAGGAAAACAATGTGTGCCTTGGGTCACTTGGGGACCCACCAGCTCGACATGCGTCCGAGTCTCGTGCCACAATGATTTGCCCCCAAGTGGGCATTCCCACCAAAATGACCCGGGAGTGCCAACGTAAGCTTGCAGAAGCCGCAAAAATGACAGCGCATGTCTCGGGCTGCTCAGGCCCCACCACCTTGGCACACATTGGCGTTCTGTGTTGCAACAATTTGCATTACTTATACGTCAACTACAGTCGAGCCTTTAAAATTTTTGTAGTGACTCCAGATCACACATTTTCCTGGTTAGTACATTTTTGCTTTTCTTTAAATGTATGAATCAGGGTCTACTGCGTAATGTTTATTCGCACGAGTTTTCCAGTCACCGATCTACATGGACAATAACGTGCTCCGGCAACCTATTATGTTCAAGACCGATTTTTAACACTTAAAACACACTTTGTCACAAGTCAATCAGAACGGAATGACAAGAGAGGGCAGACAAAGAGGCAAAAGCTGCTCTCGCTTGTAAAGATCCAGTTATCCATTTTCCAAAATGGTGCAGGCACGGCTGGCCACTCCACTTGTAAGTATATTTGCTGGTGTTTTGCAAACTTATTTCATGCTTCATACTAAGGCAAGTCTGCATTGTAAGTGTTTTGCGCATTAAGAAAAGCCATGGATTTAGTGTGTATGCGTGGTTGTAAGTTTGTAGTACTGACACAAGCCAAATGTAGCAAGGATGGCGAGTCCGTAGCATTTACTTTCTCTATACTGTCGCTACAATGAAAACTGATGTCATCACTCGAGCTTATTGCAAAGTTCACCAGCCCTTAAGCACGCAGTGCATCCTGCATTGTGCATATGCAGGTACTGTGTGGAAGCAACTGGTGAGCGCGGCTGATGTCATCCACTATGCAGTGTATTCGAGACTGGCTAGTGCAGTTTGCACGCCATGCAGTTGTGCGCACAATCGACACTCTGCTACAGTAGGCTAGCATATCGTGACCTAGCTGTTTTAGGTGTCCAGCAGATGTGCTAACCTTGTAACCATCACCTGCGTGTGGTGAAGGGCTATTCAAGTTCCTTGAATGAGAAGCTTCTGGACCTGCAGCACTCGTGCGTCATGGATGGCCGACTGAAATCGGCAGTACAGGCCCAAACTATGGGAGAACTGGCCGCACAGTCAAGCGCCACTCACCCTGCAGTCCGTGCCTGTATATCTTCTGGACATACTTGAGCCCTGTGACGATCTCGCGCTGCACAAAGAACTCGATCCGGATCCGGTACTGGATGCCCTCCTTGACGATGAATGTGCGCTTCTTGATCTGCTCGAAGTCCTCTGCGTGTGTTGCACAGAGCAAGACCATTCCATCAGTATCAACAGACCGACAGGCTATTTTATTGTGGGCATTGGAGTGCTGCCATTACAGGATGTAGGCACAATACAGGCAACTAAAGTATAACATCAAGATGCACCGTATTACGTTTGATTTGTATGCAGGAGAACGGTTCAACTCAATTCTGTTTATTTCATGTTTCATCGAAAAGAGTGTGTGATAAAGAAATACTGCCATATGAGAAGCTTGACCTGCGCAGTCATCCGTGAAAGGTTAGCACAAGTGACCAACGACTGGAGCAGAAAAATACTGCTTAGTGCTAGTTTACAAACATGCCAGTAACGAGGCTGCCGGATAACTTCCAGTAATTGGATTAAACTGGCAGGGGTAGTCGATCATGCTAAAATCCAGAGAGTTCGAGTGCACCATCATGCACAGCACTCCAACACTTGGCATGCAGCTGTTGCCCCCCGCCGATGATGCGTAATGGGAAAGGCCCAACAGTTCCTATCTGTGTGCTTATGAGTAGCAGTGCTGCGCTACTGAAGTCTAAATCTCAACTATGAATTTCACAATGATGCAAGCATAATGTCCGGATTTTTCGTTAAAAAACGGGAAGTAGGACTGATAAAGCATGTGGCAATGGTACCTACAAACTATCTCATTGCAGATTTTCGTGTGAAGCCAGGGTGATAAATATGGTGTCAAAACCAAACGAAGTAGTGTCCAGCGACATTTCAGGACACAAAAAATCTGAACCTTTAAAACCAGTAAATGCGAGTGCAAATGCCAGCCACCCCACCCGCCCTACTAACAATACTGCGGCAATCAATATACTGTTTTTACAAAGCACCTCGACGAAAGTAACAAGCTCACTTTTGGTTATAATAGCTGGATCACATTACTGTGTTCGAGATGCACCTTATGAATGTCAAAATCAAATAAAATCACAGGGTCCAACGGCCCGAAACAGCACAGGAAGTTAAAACAGATGCTGCAGTGGGGGACTGCAGATCTATCTCGGATACCTGGGGTTCCCTTAAATGGACACTAAAGGGAAAATATTAAGTCGAGCTAGATTGATAGATCAGTTGTCTAGAAGCTTATCATCATTTTTTGTGTGCCAATATGTCATTCTGTTGCGCAGAAAATTGACACCGTAGTGTCCAGCTGCTGCTCCTCAAATCTGAACCCACGCCAGAATGAATGATTTGACAAAATCTCCACGTGAACTTTATCAGTGGCATGTACTCTGTGTATCAACTAGGGCCAATAACACAGAAGAGTGTACAACAGTCCGCGAAAAGTGGCAGCATTTTTTTAGTCATCTTCTTGCTTGCAAAAGCTCCATTCTCACTACGAATGACGAATTCGTTATAGCAGAAGCCCACTCGAGAAGAATTAAAAATGCACAAGTGCCAGACAGCCGGTCACCTGTGAGATCGAGCACGACGTCGGGTCTCCCCTCGACAACCAGCACCAGCTTCTTCACAAGAACGCGGTTGGGGTTGTCTGGTTCTGAAAGGGAGAAGCAAAAAGGAAAAAGCAATGCAGACAAGCAATGTCTCGTTACGAACAAATAGCATCTAATTGTGCACAGCATCTACTCAGGCAATTTTCTGCATTTCCAGCGCTTTAAAGAAACAGGAATAACTAAGAGAAGAGGAAGGGCAAAAGGACAGGCAGGATGCTGGTCTTGAAGTGATTTTATTACATGAAAAAGTATGGGTATATGCACTTCTTATGTGAATATACTGCATGAATGGTATTAAACCTCAAGTGCTTTTTGCAGCCATGCGTCACAGGTATACCACCTTGCATTACAGGTTACAAATGAGTTTGTTTTCCCTATTGGACAAGCTTGCAAAAGTTGCACTGGATAACATGCATGCACATGGCAGGTGCCCACCGACAACAATGGCCTCCGCAGTGGCGGCCCCTAGAAGCGTCTCCTTGTACTTCTGGAGTGACGGGTCCTCCTTGTCGGCCTCAACGATGTCCTTGAGGCTCTTGGCTGCAGGTGGCTTGTAGTTGGGGTGGTCCTCGTCTTCCTCTACCTCGGGCACTGCCGTCTGCACCTTGTCGTCGGCCATGGCCCACTGCTCGCCTGAATGTGGATGTGCGAACATGCACTTTTTACAAGGGGCCCAACAATGACAAGCGCACACCACACAATGAAAGACAACAAGATGGCACCAGGTCACTGTTAACAGGACCTGAGACAGTGTGCTCGAGTGATCAATTTCGTGAATATGATCCCCTTCGTGAGATTTCGCGCGACTCGGCACTGGACGTGTCGAAGTGTATGGCTGACGGCATTCCTGAAGATCTGTGCAGATGGCGACCCCTGCTTCTTCAGAGCATATTCGTTTTGTTTGTTCAGTGCACTCTCTGCCTCTGCAACTCATGCAAAAGATAACATTGCGTACAATTTGTGTCATCCACTGAGAGGTCGTTTACAACACACAAACCTGACATTACTTGATGCTCTGTCACTGTCTTAGCAGGGCAGCCATGGTGAGTTAGCATGGTAGGCCTCTGCACTTAGGCGGACGAGGGGATTTCAAAACTGTTTGCAAACTGGGAGAAACTGACAACGAAGCACAAGCTTTTATGTAGCATAAAAAGTCAGCTAAACAAATATGCAAAAAGAAAAAAAAGTCCAATAGGGAATTAGAATGGGCAGGGAAGTTAAGGCAAGTTAGAGTGGCAGATACATCTGCACTTTGATAGACTATGGAATTTATGAACAACAGAAAACAGGGCAAATAGGTGGGGATTCATGGCACAAAAATTCAGGCATGCATAACACGGACACAAGAATGAGCCAGGCAACACAAATGTCAACTATCAACCAAAAGGTCGTACAGTGGTCGCTCTTTTCCACCCCTGCACGACTTGTCAGTCGATAGTCAGGGTCTAGGTCCTTGCATCCGTGTTTCATGCACCTGCATTTCCATGCAATGAAAGAAATTTATAAACTTATTATGAATTTTGAATTGGTAGATAGGAATGACAGAGAAACAGCTTCTAACATCTATATTACCTAAAAACAACGCTGCCGACATAGGACAAAGAAAGAGAGTGGAGAGAAAGAGACACACAGCGCTGACTTGCAAATTTATAGATTATTAGAGCAAGACACCGGAATGGACAAACACTACTGCTCGGCGACTGCACATGCAAATGACTAGGCGTTGCTGTCCAGGATGGGTGAACGCATCCACTCGATATCCAGTCACAGTGAGTCGGACTTCCTAGATTTGTCACGCGCCCATCGGCATGTTTTGTAGATAGCAATTCGGTTAGCAAGCATTCGTGTACAAAAAGGCACAATATATGCCCATGTCACTGTTTGCACTACTGTGTTGTCACTCCTTTAAAGGTCCAAAGAGCACGTGCGATACCTCACACACGTGAACTGAGACAGCAATGGCTGGCACAGCCACAGTTATACAATGAAACACTCACTTTAATTGGTTTTCTATCTAAGCTGGAATGCCTCAGGAAACACGTGCTTCATAATAAACAGTAAACAGCTGATATCAGCACGGTGTACTGTACGCATCCCACCAACTCTGTTGTCAAGTCCTTGCGCCACCATGTCGTTAAAACTTTAAAATAACTAGCCAGAGGAAGCACTGTGGCCGACTGCCACAGGGTGCCTATGCAACCGTTATCACCAACAGGAAGCACTCGTGCATTAACACACAATGCAGAATGTCTGTTCATACAATGCAGGGAACCTTTAAGTGCACCAACCACCTGATTAAAGCAGAATATTAATTAAGAAAAGCAGCAGGTGTTCACGACCTCTCGCTGCCAACGTTGAACGGTCTGAAGGACTGCGATCAAGGCTGTCAACCATAGGTAGACGAGTGAATACCTGAGTGCAGCACGAAAAATGGGGGTGAGAATACACAACACAAGCCTGTCCCATTATTTTTTCGCTATCCCCAAGTGTTCATGAAGATATGTACAACTTCAGTGTACTTAATAAAGGGAAAATCAGACATCCACCCATTCGTAGCAAACGCTACAAAGGAAACCCATACGGGTTCCTCAAAAGAAAAGCTTTGCAGTTGAAGAAAAATTCGTCCTGGTCCGGTACTCGAACTCGGGACCACCACCTTACCGGGGCAGCCACTCTACCATCTGAGCTAACCAGACGGCTAGCAGATGGCAGGGCGAAGTCGAATTTGTTGACAACTCGAAGCAAAGGCAACAGTTTGACGTAATAGTTCTGCAGAAACCCGCCATGAACGGGTGGATGTCCGATTTTCCCTTTATTAATTACTTCTCTCCACCTTGCGGGTTTCCGCAGAACTATTACGTCCAACTTCAGTTTACGGCCCTTCTGTCATCCACACAGCTTCTTTCAGTACTATTGAGAAATAAATCTGGCAAGATTGTCTATGCAAGCTTTTCAAAACACGGCAGGTTTCATTGTGGGAATCCTGAGTTGTTCCGCTCGTCTTTAATGCGGCTTGGCCCAAAATGTGGCCACAGTGGCGCCAAGCTTTCTTAGAATGAAATCATTATAAAACGTCTTGGTTCTTCCACAATACAGCTAGCGTTAAAGTTTGCTCACACATAGTACGAGGAGAAAAAGTAAACCAAAAGACGCTTGACTGAAACTGCAGCACGGCGAGCGAGGAGATTCCCGATTTTCCTCCAACCTTAGCAACCTTTCAACACTGCTACCACGGGACATAACTGTGCACTACAGCGGGAGTAGTTATGTTTTAGTATAATGTGTTTCGTACATGATAACATGTTAAAAAAAACTGCACTTTACATGCTGTTTTAGTGATGACTGAAACATTGTGATGGACAGAATGTTGCAACTGAAAATGCCAATCTAAAGCCCCCAGTGCCCATAGTTCACATGCACATGTCACTCCACAAGCGAACTATGGATAACTTGTATCTCGTCACTTTGTTCTACACATTTAAATAGTTCTCTTATCCTTCCCGCTACCCTTTCTGTCCTTCTACTCCCCTTTGCTACCAGCCCTCTCGTACGAAAGGAATTCTTTGCACTGACTGCTGGGTGAAGCACTAGTGAAAGCTTTCACTATTTTTTTCCTTTTGCGCTGAAAGACCCATGCAAGTAACAGTGCGACAATATGCAATCTTGGCAAGGTGCAATGGAAATGCTATGGTGTGCTAGAAGCTCCAGAGAGAGCCATGCCCAGTGTCACCTCTACGTGCGTCAACTAACAGGACCTGCCAGGCAAGTAAGTTTGGTTAGAAAACTAATGATACACAGATGAGTAAATGGCATTTGTATTATGGCCTAATGCGAGAAATATGGACCTGAAAGGAGGAAGAACTTTTGCAATCACAAGCTCAATCCTTCAGCATAGTGTGAAACATCAGTGAAAAAAAAAATAAATGTACACTCTTTAACGATGCATGGCAACACGCAAGCGTGTTGTCATTTGCCGCAGAGCGCCAGTGCAGCATCCACAGTGATGCCTGGAGGCATGGCTTCGTGTGGTCAGCTACAATATTTGGGCACACTACAGAAATGTTCACTGGAATCGATGGCGTGGTGCACTGGGACTCAAGGTGGTGAAACCGCCATCCTTTCACATGTGGTGCACAAAAGTAAGGCTGGCTTGCTGAAATGGCGATATGCTACTGAAAGCAAGGCTGACCTCACCAAAATTCAGGCTTGGCAGGCCCCGCACTATGTAGCAGACCCACACCAACCCACACCTCTACGAGTCACTGCACCTGCACAAGTTTGCTTCAGAGCATTGAGTGCAGCCATGAGCTTGTGTGTCCCACAGTATTTTCTGGGCGAGTGTACCTGCTACCACGCCAAGCCTAAAATAAATGCTTAGTACAACAGAAGTTGAAAGTCCACATATCTCTTTTTGCATCAGGTTCCAAGAATAGTGTGCTCAGCTGATTTTCACTCAAGGCTGTGACTTCTGCTAGTATTTAATCTATGGAGTCCAAAGAGCCAGATAAGGAATCTCTATCTGCCACCATTATCTAGCTTTAATCAGGAAAAAAGCTCGGGGGGGGGGGGGGTATTAGGATAGGAGTTGCACAATCAACAGTGGTGGCAGTGTACATCAGCAGGGTTGGAAATCATTCACAACACAATGCAACTAATTTCATTCCCTGCCATGACGAGTCTCAAATCTGTCAAGCAGCACTACTCGGATACGCGTTGAATTGGAAGCAGGCCTAACTAACAAATGACTTGGGCATCCATAAATTGAAGGATAAGTAATTTCCATATGTATAGAATAGAGCATTCCAGAAACTACGTTTCAGACAAAGCATGATGGCTTTGTTTTTATTACCTATTGAATGAACCTAGTAAAAAGCAATAGTTGGGTGACCAACAAAATTTTAAGCCCCAAAAGTTGTAGTTAACGCAAACACATAGAGGCACAAGTAATGAGCGAATTCCACTGGTCACTTAGGCGCAGTCTGACTCTGCCAGAGGAAGGGAGTGCCTGTTTGCTTGACAAGGCCTACTTCAAATGACTTATTTAAATTGAATTTTGTCAACGCAACATGCTGTCTAGCACATAACCTAATGAAGAGGCCTTTATGACTCCAGCGGGCAGTAAAACATCACTTCAAACTGACCAACCATTTTCGCTATTAGAGTCCATATTGATTCAGTGACATAAATAGCAGAGGCTGTCTTTTGTTGAATGCCACTGCTTACAAATCCAAAGAAAACAAAAGTAAGGGCAACAGTTTTCACACAAATGTGCATGTCAAAAGGCTTAAATTTGTTTGCATGCCTTTCACAACCCACTTACATTAACAAGGCTGCAGTTTTGCAATGACATACGGAGTACATGTCTTTGGTACACAGCATCCATGTAGCGCGCCCACGTACATGTCTTTGGTACACACGCACAAATTTTAGCCCAGCAAATATATGGTCATTTTAAGCACATGGCTTTGTGTGGAACTGTACGAATAGATTTCAATGCGATCCACCCATGTTTTCAATATACATCCATGAGTGCTAAAGGAACTGACAAAGGGGCTGCAACATTGTTGTACATGATGACATAACATGCACTACTGGGGTTACATGAGATGCCAAAACCACCGCATGGCACCACATCTCTGTGCTTCACCTTCCGAGTTTAGTGTGGTGTTCTTGTAAGCATAATCAACTTTATGTAAAACCATCTTCGCATCAGATGTTTGTGTGGCTCTCTAACAATCATTTACACTAGCCATCAGAGGTACCTTGCTCACTACCAGCACAATTCCTGACCAAAATGGGTACTGAGGAAAAGCAAATTAAAGCTCTCATGTGCGTTGCCTGTGAAAGAGGAAACAGCAGGCTTAAAATCGAGGTACTCTTCTGAACCCTAAACATACATGAGGCCACAATGACAGCATCGAAAACGAAGACAACATGCTTCAACTTTACGCACCGCAGTAGATCGTGGGAACGTATACCTTTCCTTGCTGACCTGCCAAGGGACGAAATCCTATTTTAACCAATTACGCACCCAAACGGTTTTTCACATCTTTCTAGACATGCTTGAGCAATAATGCCAACAACTCCTGGAACTCGTCCAACATGCCAGGCACGGTGCAGAAAATCTCAGGTATGTGAAATGTATGGGGTCTACCATGCCCCCGAGTGTGCTGTTGCTAAAAGATAACAATGAAACATATCTGCTGCCGAAGTCGGGTAACGTAATACAAGTTACGCTCCTGCACGTAGCTTGGCTTAGCCAAGCACAGCAACCGTCTCTCTCTCTCCTTTATTTTTTCTTTTCACTTCGGGGCTTGGCACATCCCCTACTTTGGCCGACAGACGACGAGAGTTTGAAATTTCGTCGCAGCGGTTTGAAAACGAAAAACAAAAAGAACGATACTTAGTTTTGAAGGGTCCGAAAGCTGGGCGGGTTATTCATTTGCTATAAACGAACCGCACGGTTAACGGTACTTCTACACCGCGTCGCCTTGACAAACACCTAAATAAAGAAAAAGGAACGATCGTGTGGCAAAAAAAAAAAAAAAAACCTGACGCGACTGCAAGAAAGCACTAAAAAAAGAAGAAAAAGAAAAAAAAATCTGACTTCCCGGACACGTCAGTTCGGCGAGACAAACGACGGGAGAGTTTTAAAGAAGCAGGAAAAAAAAAAAAAAAAACGAGAGAGAAGAAAGGTGGCTGAAGAGAACTCGCGGAGCGATCAGGCTCTTTAAAGAGGCAATGGCTCGTCTGACCACGGAAATGAAGGAGACATTCAGCCGACGTTTGGATACGAGATCTATATGCTCGGCTCAAAAGCTCGCGCTCGAGATTGAAAAGCGCGGAACCACTTGTTGCGCAATAGTCGCACAGAGCGACAACTGTGTTTCCAAAGAGAGGCCGAAGTCGCTCTACAGCCACAAACATAAACGCCGCCTGCGAATGTCGGTTTTGCAGTGAACACGTTATATCCGCAGGGTTCAGTGTGACGAGTAACTGCGTACACGGTTTCTTGCATGTCAGATGCCGATGAGATCATTCTCAATGATCAAAGCAACGGCGAGAAAAAAAAAAGAGGGGGGAGGGGGAGAAAAAAAAAAAAGGTTGGGTGTTTCCGCGGGCAGCTCGTGACAGTACGCCCTCGTGAGAGGGTTTCACTTCGCTTTTAAGCGCGATCACAAAGCTCGCTAGTGAGATCAACGTCGTACACGCGAAATTCACCACAACCGGATCCAACACCAGCAAATCGTACTCACTTCTACGCTTCGCAGTCTGCAAAAGTATGGAATTGCGGAGAACGCCGGCTGCTTTGGTTCAAACGGACGGAAGCCATGCTCTTCGACCCCCGATGAAAAAAACTCGCGTCTTGCACCCCACGTTTCGTTTTCGGAAACCAAGACGTGATCGTCGGCGGGAGAAGGAGTCCCCGTGGCCGTGAAAGAAAGGAAACTGACCTTTCGGGTGTCGTCTACAAGTCGTGGAGGTGCGCTGATTGTGCTTTGAGATTCGCCACCCGCGGTGTTCGTAAAAATCAATCCAAGATGGCTACTCTTTATCGACTTCCGGCGCGTAGCGCGGAGGTGCGTGCGCGCAATAAAAGGTGTACCAACGGAAGGCGACTAGTTAACTTTATTGTCGCAAGCACTTGCCTTGAATGAAACTCAAAACATAATTACCTGTAACTTAAGCATGCGAGAATTTTTACGAGCTTGCATAAACAATGTTTGTTTGAAAAACGCTCATTGCAGGACGGCGGATTGATACATGAATAGTGCCGGCTGTGAAGTGTGCATGGCTCCTCGATCACGCTTCAGCTCGTCGTAGTGGTAGCCGGCGCGCGGTAAACAGTTTATAAACATACCCAGCGGTTGTTTGTGTTACGTGCCGTTGTAGTTGCGATGACGTCTTAAATTGCTTGCTAGGAATTAGAAGCAAAGTTTTGCGAGTCTGGCTCCATTTACTACCCGATTCGTTGACGAACAGGCCGTGCGAACTACTCTTTAGGTTCGCCCACAGCGATCATAAGCTGCACTGCACTTAATGCGCGATGTCAGCTGCTAACAGCCGAGTGAATCGTCCCAGAAGGCCTTCACGTGTGTACCGCATCAACGCAAGGACGCTGGCTTAACAGGTAACCGCGCTTTGAAAACTTTCGCAGGCATTCCCAATGCTGATGCGAAATGGCGAGGTTCTGACACGATTGCTTCAAACAGCATGCCTTCTCTCTCTTGCATGTCTGTCACCACAGCGTTAAGGTTGGCGAATTACGCTGATTGCCTGTCTTGGCTCATTGATCAAAAGCTGCCGTGATACTCGTCTGCATGTATTTTACATCCCTGAGGCAATGTTCATATCCTCTTAAATTGTGTGTAAATTCGTGAATGCTGAACATTAACGCTTATTTTTATTACAGTCTTCATAGCTGAATAACTAATCGTTTCGCCAAAGGAAATTATACTGGTGTCATACGGCCACTTTCGATCGCAATCTAGCCCGATCTGAATCGAGCTTACCGACCGCGATTGGCTCCCTTCCGCAGATCAGCAAGGAAGCCAATCACGACCGAAAAATTCGATCCGGATCGGCCTCGATCGGGATCAAGTAGTACGCCGTGTGACACCCGCTTTAGAACGGCACGATTTCTTGACTATCTTTACCGCTGCGCCATTTCTCCATTCTTGAATGAAAAGACTTCCGTAAGTGAGCCCAACAAGGTTATTCAAATTTACTAAGTTAGAATAAGTTCATGTTGTTGCTGCAGGTCAGGTCTGTCACTGTCGACAAAACACGAACAGCTCATGCCTGTCATTGTGTCAGAGACAAACGCCGTTACACGCGATTCACCCACAGCTGTTTCGCGGAGACCACTCATCTGTCCGTCGGCTCTGAAACGGTCGGCGGTACACCGGCAACTGTTGTCGCAACGTAATCTCGAACGAGGACCTCTGCTTTTTATCACTTGACCTCGGGTTATGTTTGCACTGCTCGCTATGTTCACGTCAGGATCACTTCACCCGTGTTAGCCTCCTCTTTGTTTATTTTTATGCTCGCCAGCATAAGACCATTTCTCCCCTTGTTCTTGTTCTGCCAGGCCGCAGCCGTACGACGACGCAACCACGACACCATGGTTGTCTTCAACGTCGGTGCTGTGAGGTGCCACCTGCTCAGAAGCTCGCGTTCCCGGTGCTACGTGCGACGGTGGAAGCACTCCAACTCACCCCTCAAGGTGTCAATCGTGGGTGCCGGTCCGGCGAGCTTCTACACGGCACAGCAGGTTCTCAAAGTAGGTGCGTCCTACGTCGCACTATCCACTATGTTCACCTAGGCTAGTGTTCCTTGAAGCGACACTAAAAGAGCTTGCACTAAACCAATTTCTACTGGTGAGGTATTGTTCAAAACCCTATTTTAAATCATTTACCGAAAAAGGGCAGGTTGATGATGGTCAGAAAAGTGATGGCCTAGCCTCTGAGAGGCATTTCTTGAATCTTGAGCTGAAACCTGAGCACTGGTATGTTGGCCTGGTTTCACCGATTTCAAAGCATTTTCTCATATTGGGGCCATTTCGGCTTGAGAAATGTTGTCAAAGCTTGGTATGTTGAGCCTTTGGTTCACTTCAAGTGTAACGCAATGCTTCTTTGCATATATAACCAGTAAACTATGCTCGAGATGTGCTGCCAAAATTCATGATGTCATGGTGTGCTGGTGCAGGTGCTTCAGAGCGTCGTCACCACTTGTCTTTTTGTTTTTTGAGTCTTTTCTGGCTCGCCATACCTCGTCGCATCTTAAGAGCAGCGCAAAGTCATTTTAGACTGATAAAGTATTCTTTCAAATTCCTATCCTGATTCCTTTGACAGAATATGGTTGATTGCTAGTGAAGGAAATGAAGGCCTAACTTTCCGCTACTTATTGAAATTTGTGATGCAATCCCAACATTGGTATGTAAGTGGGACGTTGCAGATTTTTAAGTACTTATCTTTTATTTGGGCCACTTTGGTGCAGGAAATGTTATAGAAACTTGCTGGTATGAGACCTTGGTCCATTTAGAATGTGACGCAGCCCGTCTTTACTAACAAAAAATTAAGTATACCCAAGTGGATGTTGTCAAAACCCACGTCATGGCAAGCTGGCATAGAAACATCTGTATCTGGCTGGCTCCCTACAGTAACTATAGGTACATAGTTACTCTAGGAAGTTCAGGGTGGCGGCACCTCCTTCCTTCATGCTTTCCATCCTTCTTGCTTTGCCAATGTTCTGCTCATGTTGAAATTGACGTTTATGCGGGTCTGGAAGTGTAATCTGCTAGTCCAGCTCAACCCAATGCTGGTCTCTAGTGCATCCTTGACCAGCAGTATAGTCAGTCTGTTTGTGTAGAATTCACTCAACTGCAGTTCAAGAAGCACTCTACGGTGTGTTGATAGGACCTAACTGTCTTCCCAAAACAGCATCCAAATGCCCTTGTTGACATCTACGAGGGTTTGCCAGTGCCGTTCGGTTTGGTCCGCTTTGGTGTTGCCCCAGACCATCCCGAGGTGAAGGTAAGTGTGAAAGTCGAGAAATGGAATGAAACTAATTATGGTATGGGGTTCTGACCTCACATCAAATATTTTTATGTGCAATCCGAATGTTTTTCTTGTGCAAAAAAGAAAATGTTAGAACATAGGCAATATAAGGGTTAAAGTATTGGAAAATCCAAAGCAAAACTAAGCTGTCAAGTGAGTCAGTTGAAATGGACAAAACATAGTCGAAAGTGCACCATAAGCAGAATCTAGTTGTGTAGTAGTTGGTGTGATGTCCACACACGAAGTCGAATATTTGCAGAATGCAGCTTTCAGTTGTAGAAACTACCACAGGCTTCTCACGCATAGAAAGGATGACATTTACCAAGCTTAAACACTGGAAATCACTTTGGTTATTCGGGATCATCAAATAACCTCACTTAAAATGAGGAACATGACAGAAGGAGATGCATGGAAGAATTGGAGGTTAGGACCTGTTATGTCTCCTCCTTGTTGTGTTCCTCATTTTATGTGCCGTTCAAACTAAAACAACTTTACTATCCCAGATAGAGCACACTTTTACTCTTGATCATTTCCTGCCAGTAGTCATAAAATTTTCTCAATTAATTTTTTTTGTTTTTATATTATTTGTGATGTTTTTTCACCCAATTGGTCATTTTTGTTACTGCCATTTCGTTTACACCGTGTTTGTGTATTTCTGTCTAGAGGTCTCGCACAGTGAATCACTACGGGACCTTCTTCTGTATATCATGTCGAAATTCTACAATTCCGAACTAAATAAGCTTCTGATTCCAGCTGGCTAGCTCTTGCTAAAGCTTTGCCGCAAGTGATGATTGCGCTCATACATGTGGGCTGTCAGTACCGTTGGTAACTGTCCCATGCAAACTCGCACTTTCAGAATGTGGTCCACACCTTCACAAACATTGCCAAGAACCCCCGGTGCAACCTGTACGGCAACGTCCGCCTCGGCACGGACGTCACGGTGGCTGACTTGAGGAAGGCCTACCACGCTGTCGTGCTGGTCAGTCCTGTGTGTGTGTGTATTTGTGCATCTGTGTGTTGTTGTTTTTTCCGTGCACAATGCAAAGGTACAAGGGAAGATGGAGACTTAACGTGATCAGCAAGTGCCGAACGAGGTGATCCTCAGCCTGGAGCCAAACAAACAGGAATCGTCTTTGCTGATTGCTGTGGTGAAGACAAGTATGCTTGTTAAAACAATGGCTTCAGAGGCATTCCTTGTTTGGCCACGACTGTATTTTGTGTGCATATGCACCTGTACTATTCTTATTCCCTGCATTATACGCTTGTGGAGCAAGGAGGCGAAAATTCCGCGGCTCTTTCCAAAACTTGTCGTGATTCCCCCGGGCCCCAGAGTTTAGGAATCCCTACTTGATGCTGTAGCTCCTGGGCCCCACGCAAAAGCCGGCCGCAACTCGCTGCTCCAGTTTGGTGGCTACGCAATGCTGCTGCTGGGCACAAGGTCGCAGGTTTGATTCCCGGACTTCTGCAACTACATCCCTCGAGGGGTGAATGCAGAAACACTCATATACCGCATTTCATTGCAGAGTCAGGCACAGAAAGTTAATGAGGCACAGGTCTTGTACCAAATGTAAACTTCTGCCCTGTTAAGCCATCATACTTCCGATTAAAATGAGTCACTGTGTTGGTCGCAAAAAAAGTATGGCACTGAAACTTTGGCTTTGAGCCTATGAGCCTGGGCCTTGTGGGAATTCAGGTTTTTTTTTTTTTTTCGCAAATCGCGTGTCCTGCAAACTCTTGCAGCTGGCTGTACTTTCAGGGAGGGCAGGTTGTCAGAATTAGTTCAGAATTCTCCACTATGGTATCCTTCGTCATCCACTCACCAGCTGTTGAGAACGTAAAAACACACAAATGAAGAGCTGGTAGCATTATTTTGGGTTGTATAACAAGATCGAAGAGCTTTCCTGCCATCTACTGGGTGCCTCAGCTAACACAAAATAATTTTTTTTTCCTTCTTCAAAATAATGTGAAGCCACCATGGGTGTATGAAACCACCTGTATGTTGTTGGCTACCTCATTAAGAGTCCTCCCATATTGTGTTCTTACTGTGTTAGCAAATAGCAGTGAATTAACAACTTCTAAATTATTAACCTAGGGCACTTTTCTGAACATTGTAAAATTCTGCCATATTGTCAAATTCACCATCTTGTCAGCTCTGATTGGCCACGAGGGCTGCTGCGGCGTCTGATTGGCTCAATATGCCGCTGTTAGAGAATTCAGCGATGTGGTGGAATTTTACAACGTCCAGAATAGGTATCCCTTGTCGCCACAACGTCATACAAGGATTGCAGAAGGCATTTAAAAATGATTCTGAGTTTGCGATGCTGACTTCTGTGTGACCCTTTTTCCCGCATTTAAGGTAGCCTCTGTGGTGTGCACGCAGAGGGTTGCAGCAGTTAAAGGTTTCAGGACCTTACATTAAACTATAAAAAAGCAAAAAAATTTTGCTATTGTGTCCTAAATATAAAAAAATTAAGATGGGCCCTACAAACCTTGTATCGATATTGTGGCCACAATGTTATCGAATAAAATGTTTGTTTGCTAATTAATCAATAGTAATTTCTCTATAAATAAGACCACAAAAATTACTGGAGGCTTGTGTAGAAGTTTGCTAACAACATAGGGTTGGTTGAGGCATAGCTCACTGATTTACTGGCTCTGTGTTAGCTGAGGCACCCAGTGAAATTGTTCTTCATTGGCAGTGCACCTGACCAAGACAGCAAATATTTTTTTTTTCCCACCCATCCTGGTAGTCCAGTACCTGCGGTGCTGCGCTGTGATGCCACTGGTTTGATCCCGGCCGTGGCAGCCAAATCTCAGTGGTTTCAACATGCAAAAATGCTTGTGTACTTAGATTGGGGTGCACATGGAAGCACCCCAGGTGGTCAAAATTAATGCGGAGTGCTCCACCGAGGTGTGCCTCACAGTCAGATTGTGGTTTTGGCCTGTAAAGCCCCAGATTTTAATTTAATTTAATTTTTTTCAGACATATGGCGCTGATCAAGAAAGGAGCCTCGGTGTTCCTGGTGAGGTAGGGCGTGCTTTGTTATTCTTCTGACTCCCTTGTTACCCATGCCAGGGCTGTGCTCTAAACCATAGCGGGAAACCGCACATAGCATAATCCCCCGAAGCAGCTGTCTAAAATTTGCGCGATAATTTCACCCCTGCCGAAATTCCAAAGCCAAAAAAGGAGGAATTGAGTCCCCTGTGCACCATTGGGTGGTTTCCGAACATACCAGCTGTTGTTGCTGCCGTAGGCGCAACGAACAGGCTCCCTTAGCACACAAGTTTTATTCTAGAGAAACTAACTTTGACAAGATGTGTCTCTGCCATGGTCACGAATGGCATTGCCAACACTGTCAGGGCTAGGTTAGCTGCAACACACAGATATATCCAAAGAAAGAGACAGTTGCTGTCTTAGCTCAATTGGTAGAGCATTGTATGTATCGTGCAAAGGTTGTGGGTTTGTTACCAACAAGCATCAGGTCTTCTACTTTCATTTCCCATTTCTTTGTTATTTCTACATTTCAATCAAACTGCACAACTAATTTTCTTCATGGCTTCGTTTGGTCATTACTAACCTTGGGAGAGTTGCATGCATGTTGCGCATGCAGCTAGAAGGTTCGGGAACGTGAAAGTCGGGTGTCCCCACGAGCTCTGCACCGACTCAGTGCAACTTTCAAGTGCCATGACTTTCGACTCTCACAATGCACGTGGCCCGCTCTCCGCAATTACGATGTGCAGGACCTTCCGAACGTGTTCAGCGCCCGCAAGTTTGTCGGCTGGTACAACGGCCACCCTGCCGACGTTGGTGTCTGCCCGGACCTTTCCGGTGAGACGGCCGTCGTCATCGGCCACGGCAACGTCGCCCTGGATGTCGCTCGCATTCTGCTATCACCCTCAGAGTCGCTTCAGGTGCGCATTGTTCTATGCAGACTGAAGAAACAACCACTGCGGTCATTTGTGAATGCACGGTTGCTGGCTGATGTAATGCTGCTTGCGCAGGTTTGTTGTTGTCCTTGAGAGCTGTGACTGTGCCTTTGTCACCCACTAGTGTGATCGCTTCTGAGGTTGGCATTCCAAAATGGTGTGTTCTGACTAAGGTCTGTGATCAACTCGATCCAGCACATTCACACGAAACATGCTCGGTGGTCTGTTCGCCGCAACATCCATTGCACGTAGCCCTGTCGGTCATTCTAATGCGAAAGGCAGAAGGCCTTGTAAAGGCCACTCGTAGCCTTTCATACTTGTTTGTTTTTTTATTCTGTGATGCAGAACAACGCTAAAAGCTATGTGAAAAAAAAAAAAAAGTTACATGAGTCTCAGCAAGCGTCAACTGTCCCGAACTTATATTCTGCTGTAATACACTAGTTTCATTTTTGTTCAAGATCTATATGTTCTTCCCTTTTATCACAAACATTGCGTGCCCCCATGCCTTCATTGTTTGCACAGGCAGCTAGTCATCACGACAGATGATTAAAATGGAATGAAAGGGTCTGCCTTGTATCAGCTTTCTTTTACTCCAAACCAGTTCACTCATCAGCTGTCCCTGTGTTGACCCACACACTGAGTGGTCAAGAAAGGCGAACCTTATTGTCACACTTCTTTTTCCACCTACAGGAGACGGACATAGTCGAACCGGCCCTGGAAGCACTGAGAAAGAGCCGTGTGCGGAACGTGATTGTGATCGGGCGGAGAGGGCCCTTTGAGGTAGCTTTCACCATTAAGGAACTGCGAGAGATGACCAAGATCCCAGGTGTGGACAGCATCTTCCGGCCAGAGGACTTCAACGAGGTCCGAGAGAGGTTGGCCGGTACGGGTGCTGTTGCTTGGTCAGTCACTGTTATATGCATTGACATGGGCTGAAACGGAAGAACTTTTCGTTCCATTTCTTTTTGATTACCTCAAAGGCACCCTCAAGGTGAGGGGGCCTATTTGTGAAGATCTGGGACATTATTTATTTACAGTAAACACCTTTTCAGGTGAACATGGAAGTACCTTCAAGATCCGTTTGTTTTATCAAAAGTTCACTGAATCAGTATAACCTAAACAAAGGTCTTCATATTGTTCAGCTTATCAAATAATTTGTCTCAACAAGGTTACCCTTAAATGGAATACACTTTGTTTTTTTTATATAATGCCCCCAAGGTTGAAACAGTTCAGTAATGCAGCAAAGAGGTGTCAGAAAATGCTGCTAAAAGCCAGTAAAGATTATTTTCTACCTACATGAAAAACAAAGCTTCATGTAATTGCAAGCATAATGAATAATACTTATGATAACCTTAGCAATTGTAAATATTTAATTGATAGTGTAAGAAACACACTGGTGTAAGTTTAATTAATTCATATTATAGTATACCTTCAGGCCATACCTGCATTCATTTCATACCTGTGTTTTGTAGAAACATCTGCAAGTACTGGGGTTCAAAAACATCACCATTCAACAGCTTTGCACTCCCTGCACACTGACGTGCAATCTTATTCATCAAGTTAGCAGGAAGAGCACTGCTTCACAAATATCTGTGATATTACTTCGGTTGAGTTGACTCAATACTTCGATTTGACTATTAGACTAAACTGACATGTGGGAGATTTCGCAATGGACGAGCCATCGGCATGTGCAAGGCAACTTCTTACGAATTTTAGGCTGAACACGTAGACATGTATGTACAGCCCATTAAAGGGGCTGAAATGGAAACGTGAAGTCAGTATAGGCTGACGAAGTACTCTTTAAGAACTGTTTTTGTTAATTTGATGGTAAGAGGTTGATCGTTAGAAGAGAAAATGAATGTCGATTCCAGTTTCTAAATTTCGCACCAAAGCCAGCCCCAATGTCGGCGCTTCAGTACTACATCACGGATTTAAAATTGTTTTATTATACGTTGGAGCTATTGCAGCTCAGTAAAAGTTCCTGAAATGTGTTCAGTCTTCGGCGATTTTGAAGTACAGTGTAGTCCGTCTTTTCCAATAAAGCATTAACAAGGCCTGTGCAGACGGCATCAAAATCCATGGCATGGTGCAGGAACTTCATAGTGGGATCAGCACCTGCCTTTAATTCTTGCCTCTCTTCTTGCTTACCAAGCCTCTTCTCTCAGTGAGAGCAACCTTGGTATTGCAGGAAGGGTAGTCTACTAATACAGCTCAATATTTTCTTTTTTATTGTCCCTTCAAAGTGTGGCTGAGGATTTTTTGCTTTTTTAAATCTTGGAAGACATCTGCAACTCTAATGCCTCTTGACCTAAGGGTAACACGAATAAAACAATTAAACTTTTAAAGTAGGGCTTAGAAACGTCGCTGTTCCACATGCAGCGAACAAGGCGCATGCACTCAGTGGAATGGCCACACAAGAAATTAATTGGAAAGCACACACCATGCTCTTTCAATTCAAAGGGTCGTGCTGGCAAGCTGTGTTCTCGCTGGTGTGCAGAAACAATAAAGCGGAGAAGAGCGTGTGGCAGTAACTTTCATGTTCTGGCAAGATGTCGGGGAGCCCTGTGTGGGAAGTTCTTGGCTTCAATGCAAACCAGTTGATGAGACGTGCTTGTGTGTTGCCCCGTGCTTGTGTGCAGACCTACCACGACCCCGCAAGCGTCTGCTTGATCTGATGGTGCAGACGTCGGAGAGGAAACCGAGCAACCAGCCCCGCTCCTGGGAGCTACGTTTTCTGCGAAGTCCGCTGCGCTTTTTGGCAGACTCAAGCACAGGGCGTGTCTCAGGCGTTGAGCTGGCTGTCAACCGACTTGAGGTCAGCAACCTGTTGAGTGTCATAACTGCTCAAAGCTAAAAAGTAAAACTCTTTTAATCATAGTCAGCTGAATTGAAAGAGCCATGCAAACTACTTGCATGGTAGCACTTCAAACCTGTTTTAATTATGGTAGCAAGCTATACTTACTGTGTGCTTCAGTCTGTTGTGCCTCTTGTGTGAAGCCCCTTGTGTGTCATATGTGCCTCCGAGATGTGTAATCGAACTAAATTTTACATAAAATAGGAAGTTATACATAGTGGCTGTGCTCACTGTTTTGTTTCGTCTTGTCTGCAGCCTCATTTGCGTCATGTGTCTAATCACACAAGATGGGGCAGAAGAGGGCATGACAGTGGGCATTTTTCTCAGTGGTAACAGCCACCATTCGCTGTGTGCGTGCTAGACAGCACCGCAACACTGTGCCACAGCAAAAACAGAGGCTTCACCCAGGTGCTTAGCACCAGCGTCTTTCGAGTGATGTGTGACTGAAGGGGAAATAGATGAGCTGCAGCATGTACGTCAAGGACACCGTGTGCAATACAGACATGAACGAGCTATCACAAATCCTCTTTCACCCAGCTTCATGTAAAGTGCCTCTACCTTTATTTTTTATTTTTGGCACACTTTCCTGTTTGCACGTGCTACTATTCCCATTGATTGCCATTTTGATAGCCCGCTATATATGGTTGCAAAATCATATTTTGCCGCTTTATGAGTGCTCTCGGACAGCTAGTACCATCTATTGGGTTATTTGAAAACTAGTTGGTTTCGCTTTTCTGTCTTCGTTTACCGTCGCGCGTGGCTCTTTAACGTGCCTCCGAGAAGGGACGTGGTTGGCGTGATGAGCGCTCATAGGTGCCATGATGGCATCGGTGTTGCACACTGCTCATCCATGGAAACATTGCATTGCTGCCGATGCTGGTGCGTTTGTGCACAAGTTTTTGGAGTTTACAAGCAGCACTGACGTGGAAGGCAACTTTGGTTAATGAGATTTCAGAACGGTGTTTCACTTTCTTCGCCGTGCACCAATATTAAGATAACCTGTGTGTTCTCAAAGTTTCAGTTCTCATCTGCAGGGTGTTATTCTCCTTCAGACGGAATCATGTTCCAGTGGCTGCGCAGCGAATTACGGTGTCTCAGGAACAGACGTCCCGAAGTCTACCTCTGCATTGCGCTAGGGCTTGTCACTAGGATTAACATTTTCTTTTATATCCTGAGAAATTCCATACACAGAAAGTTGATATTTCCTGGAATATTGCCCAGGTTCCTTGCATTGAAAGTGGATACTCTGGATTTTTTTTTTTTTCAGTTTTATTTTTTTCCATGCGAAGCAAAGATGATGTTATTCTATAACTTTCTCGATTCTTTTAGAAAATTTTTGTTCACCTTCCTTTTCAAGTTCTTCTTAATAGACGTGTGGTTTGGGACTAGTACTGTCTAAAAGAGAATTTCTTCCTCTTCAATTTGATGCTATACACTTCAATATCTAGCATGACCTGTATAGTAAAAAAAAAAAAAATGTACTAGACTACAGAAAGGCTGCTGCTTTTCCTGCAGGCAGAAAAATTGTAAAGCCTGCGGCTCACGACTTTCCTGTTGATGCTTCCAGAAAACTGAATCAGGAAGCAAGGCCATTGCAACAAGCGAAACTGAGACAATTCCTTGCCAGATGGTAAGCATCACTTGCTTCAGTGTCGTTCTTGTCTGACGCATGTACTTCTAAAATGTTTCATCTCTCGATAATTCACCTCAGTTCCAAAAAGACCCTAGAAAAACTCCAGAAAGAAAAGGTCAGTGCTGCCGTATTAGTAAAGTACTCACCAATCATCAGTAAGGCTCCTCAGGTATACCTGAGCTAAACTTTCAGAACTAGAAATGAGCTTTGGAGGGAGGCCCAGGAGGGGAAAAGTTTTCATCAAGCAATTCCTCGTAGCTGGAATCGCTGAGGAGCGTTCTTCGATGTGACCGCTTCAATTGAGGAGTGATAGATGTTGTATGCTGTGCGGAGTCAAAGAGCTTCAATTCAACCCCCATTTGTGAATACAGCGTTATAAGGCCGTGCCTTAGGTTGGCTGTTTCTTGCATAGGCCCTGTTCATTTTCATTACAGTAAAACTTCACTTTCTGCGTGCTTTCCTTGTTTTCAGCGTGTTGTCCTTCTTGTTAGCTTTTAAAGGGGCCCTGGAGTCCCTGTTCTTCAGAACTGAGATCAAACTGGGAGTGACTGCGATGCCTTTCAAGGAATATATTCCCGCAGAAATTTTTGAAAAGGACCTAATAAGGATGGACATTTGAAGAGTGCAGTGTTTACTTTCCCCCATTTCCCCCTCAACTGAATGTTTCTTGGCCATCTTGGACAGCGCTGAGAGCTCTGCCCTGCCTTTTCCTCCTCCTTCACTTTTTCTTCCTTTCACGTTGCACTTTTGGCAACCCTTCGAGATTGGCGTGTGAGAAGAATGCCCGAGAGAAGAAAAGGAGTGGCGACAGGATGGGACCGACGCATTTAACCTGTTGGCTACCATATACGCATTACACACGCTGCGGGGCCCTCCGTATGGATTATTTTTGCCGCATGTGGGAATTACACAGACTTCTGTGGATGCATCCGTTATATAGTGCTTTACGGTAATAAATGCTAAGGAAATGCGAACAAATAAGTTTTATTTACAAACTCAAGCGACACTTTTCAGTTGTGGACTAGAAGTGAAAGCCAAAGATTCGTTTTTGTATGAAAAACCCAGAAACATTCAGGCATGTGGACAGGAGCACCACACTGCCGTCCGGGCAGCTTTCGTCTTCAGAAGGCTCTCCAAGGAAGTCGCCGTCACCATCTGCGTCCTCACTTACTTCACTATCGAAAAGAATATTGAAAATTTCTTCATCCGACAGTGTGGGCCGACCACCCCTCGTCGGCATCTCTTCACAAGTCGAAAGCACGTCCAAACATTCTACAAATGTAAACAAAATATCTAAGAAATCGAACCTCCGCTGTAGTGCACATGTAGTGCCATTTATCGACAGCATTTTTTATCAGGTAGAGCATATATTGCCAGTTTTTAAATGACATATACCTCCAACCTGGCGAGTCGCTGGCTTTGGCAATCTCGCTTCGATTTCCCGGTTACAATGAGCCTGCTGAAACTAAAAGCTTAAAAGTTAAATCAACGAGTTCTTGTTAATTGGTGACC
The DNA here is from genome assembly GCF_050947875.1 of Dermacentor variabilis. Lineage (NCBI taxonomy): Eukaryota > Metazoa > Arthropoda > Arachnida > Ixodida > Ixodidae > Dermacentor > Dermacentor variabilis. Next base: position 42,405,817 of record NC_134575.1, on the reverse strand, counting down.
AATTATCCTGTATTGCCCGTCGCCCTGTGGTCACCACCACCGACAACTGCGTGTCTCCGGAGGAATTGTTTTTTTTTTTTTTTTTTCAAAAGGGCTATCTTTAAGTATTGCTTCAAGTCTGTGTAGAAATACCTGGTATATATATGTGTGTATGTGTGAGTTTTGGTAGCACCTGCCCAAAACCAGAATCCTAAGTAAACATCTGTTCATGACATTCGCGCTGTCTCGGGCCACCCACTTCAGTCGCGTTTCCATGCTTCGGAACTTTTCATGCACCCTCCTTATACCACGACTGGGTTTGAAGTGTTCGTTGTAGCAGTACGGCACTGTTGCAAACGTTCGCTATATCTGGACGTTGTTTTAAAACAGGCAGGGTCGGAAAATCACAAATACAGTGAAGTGGGGCCTTTATTGTTATATCTGGGATCATTATAAGTGGGTTCAACTGTATTATAATTTTCTCTTTGGTCACCAGTGCTTAGTCCTTCGTTTCTCTATTTCTTTGTCTTCCATGTAATTCCTAGGTCCTGAAAAGCATTGGCTACACGAGTGAAGTTGTTGATCCCGCCGTCCCGTTCGACGGCAAGCGAGGTTTCGTGCCGAATTCTCAAGGTCGAGTCGAGTCATTGCCAGGTACTTGATTCCCCATCACTTATCTCACATTGGATAAGAAAAAAAAAAAGGAAACTTAACCTTTACTAAATAAATGGGACTGCACTAATCTCTCGTGGATAGGATCTTTATATTGAAGGTCCGCCTTTGGTGACACCGTGCCGAAGCAATATTAAAGTAAATGCACTAAAATTTTGTCCATTCACTGCTCTTTAATTCGGCAGATTGGATCATTTGGACATCATATCTAGTGTTCGCATAAATCTACATTGTTCTACAGCATAAAAAGCTCTTTGTTATGAAGGTTTTCGCTTTTCACTGGTTGATTGGTAGGAGCTTGAGGCAGCATGCACGTGGCAATGATTGGTGAACGAGCGAAGCATAACAGTGAACATACAAAAAAAAACAACAGAGAAGACATTTTAATTGATTAGGCTGTTTATTCTTTCTCTTATTTCACATTGTATGTATATAGGACTCGTGCAAAAATGAGGGTGCATCAAGAAGCAGTTTCAGTTTCATTCATTGCGAGAATCGCGATGTGGCAGACTGTCTAGAAGCCACCTGAAACTGCAAATCGGTTCAGGCGCAATGCAGGCACTAATGCTTCTCTTTCTTGTGGTGGGAAATTACATCATCCAACATGCCAAGAACAAAATTATTTCGTTTATTAATTTGTGGGAAGTCAGCTTTGGACGGATATGTGTGTTCCATGCCAGCACCATAATGTGAAGGATGTTGAAAGGCTCCCACTGCTCGAGAGAGGTTTAGTACAGATTGCCTTATAATTTCCATGCGCTGCGTAATGTACACCAGATTAGGAAAAGCTTGCCCTTCATTTAAATTTAGAGCAAAATACAAACTAAAAATGTGAATGAATTCTTTGCTAAGTAAGCATTTTCTTATTGTTTTCGCCATTCATTCAGTAATCCAGCAGCTTTATAATCCACAGATTTCTCTTTTCTGGTCTCGTGAAATTCAAACGTGAACGCTTTCGCTTAATTGAATTGCACTCAAAAGCATTAGACTTGTTGGAATGTGCACACATATTTCAGATGGGCGTTAAAAATGTACGACATGCAGATTTACCAAAACATCAGTTTTTCTGTGTAGCGTATTTACTCGATTCTAACGCACCCTCGATTGTAACGCGCACCCATTTGCCATGACCTAAAAAAGGAAAGTCTTTTGCAGTATTGCACACCTCATTCTTTCATACAGAAATACATGTACATGTTTCTCATTTAGAGAAACAAATATTTACTTCCAATACACTAACGTTGCAGTAAATAAAAAAAGTCGCAGTCTCGTCCCAAAGGCGAAGCATCGATTGCGATGGCAAATTAATGGACAGCTATATGAAAAGTAAGGATAGTAGTTTTATCAGCCGTATAAACTTTTAAACATTCACTTACTAACTAAATTAACAAGCGTGGCATCACGTGCGCATGAGCAAACATGAACACATCTCACCCAGTGACCACAGAAACTATTTTATCAAAATGCTGGAGTGAGGAAGTGCTGTAGCAGGAGCGAGCAAATTGACCTTTGTGCAGCCTAGATGCGTAGACTCTGTCTTCATCACAGATCGATTTCAAGATGGGGGACGCTGCGCCATACGCAGCAGCTAACAGAGAGAACGCCTCTTCCGTTTCCGCCAGTCCCGCACGCAAGTTTCCGGAACTCCAAACGCCCATGATGCAGCCCGATTTCTGTCCGTCTCCGTGATCACTTTCCTTTTAATTGCAGCATTGCATTGTCTTCGCAGTCGGCACTTGCACGCTGACAGAGCAAATGCGGAAAAAGGGAAGACGGACGGTGTACCATGGTGTGCTGGAATTTGGCAGCGTGTCGTCCGTACAGCAAAACAACGAGAGAACTGGGGACGCTTCTGCGATGACGCCACCAGGCGGGCGCTGTGATTGACCAGCGTACCTAGCACGTGAAATTTGTGTGAAATTTTGTGCAAAACTTTCTGCTTTTATAAAAGCACTCTCAAAACACCATTTAGATTATTATAATTTACAAAAAAATAAATAAGGCAAACTGGTAGGATACATCAATAACGCCATCTAAGCTTGCACATTTCCAACCACAGATCATGCAGTGTTCCTGATCGTCTGCTCAGCGTTTTGGTTGCAGCAGACAAAGAAACGCTCGTTTGCTCGTTCCATTCAGTAAGCAAACATGTTTGTAGTATTTCGAAACACACCTGGAAGTTTGGAAGCCTGGAAGGAGCACCTGCACTGTGCCTGGTGGGTTGCATGGGATTCCTTTCGTGTTGCATCAGCCAGAAGGGCAGTAACCAGGTTTCACTGAAGAAGAAAAATTTGCTCTGTGATGAATGCAGCCTCTATCGCCTCGGTATTTCGCTCTGCAAAAGGACGCCGAAGGTCAAGAAGGGCATATTGAGCCAGTCTTCCCAATGTTCCCGATTTGAAGCAGCCTGTAGTTGTTCTGATCGTTATGTAGGAACCTCAATGCACACACACACAAAAAAAAAAACATTTACAAACCTAGCGCTTGCCGTGCATATTAAGAATGTGTAAACACGGCAGGAAAAACCACAGCAAGCAAGCAATTGTCGAGTTCCGCACGCGCATGCACGACGTCCGCGACCACCATAGCTGCTAATGCCGGAGGCCCTGCGTTGCGCCATTATTTTTCCTCTCACCAGCAATGACTCTCGGCTGCAGCGACAGGCGGCACTGAAGTAGACTGGCATGCTCCAGCACTCCCGGCCGTCATCACAATAAGAGTCATGTTTTCGCCGCCGGACGAGGCACTGCGCGATTCCAGTACACCATAGGTGTACTAACCTAAGCACACATACTACACCACATGGAGGAAGCTACAGCAGCTAGGCTCGAAGCGTGTACGAGGCGGGCAGTTTGAAATGCCGATGGCAATATGGTAACGCAGATTTAGGGTCCTACTTGATTCTAATGCGCACGCAATTTTTGGACCCGTTTCGTTGGGGAAAAAGTGCGCGTTAGATTCGAGTAAATGCGGTAGTTTTGGTGTGCAGCCAGTAAAGCAGTACAACACAGTGTTGCTAGCACAAGCTTCTCAAGGCTGCAAATCCAAACTTGACGCTGCATGCTTATGCTTTAGAAATATTAAACTATCCCGGAGATCCCGCATCCCGTTAGCATTGGGGCTGACAGTACTCTAAGGCTGTCAGACTTGTATTTGTAAGTATGTGTACATGTGACCTTATTTACCTGTCTAGGTGTCTACTGTAGTGGCTGGCTCAAGACTGGTCCAGTAGGCGTTTTGGTGGCGACGATGAACAGCAGCTTTGAAACGGGCCAGGCAATAGTAAAAGATGCTGAGTCGGGTCTTCTGCCAGCAGACGACAGGGAGGGCTCGGCATCTATCTTGAAACTGCTCGAGTCGAAAGGCAAGTGTTGGACTTCCAAACTGGTGCATGCATAGTGCTACAGTTAAGGCGCATGGTTTAATGGTACTAAAGGTAACCATTTGAGACAAGCTGTAGTGACTAGATATCTAAAGGATCCACTTCCAGGCACGACGCCTGAAATATTTTGAACTGTTTCTTGAACAAACTGTTTTTCCCTATGTATATATATATAATTTTTGTGGGAAGGAAGTAGTTCTTCGGATCTAGTATTGGTAGGATATATGCACCTGCACTTTTTCAATATATGTATACATGTGTGTACACACGCACACACACACACACACACACACACACACACACACACACGCGCGCGCGCGCGCGCGCGCGCGCACAATCGACTCTCATTACAACAGACCCTGATAACTACAAAAAACGTCCGTTTCATCCGTAGTTCGTAAGATCCGAACGCCTCACTTCCGGAACTTTCGTCGCGATGTCTGACAACTTTATTGCAAACAGTGAGTGACAAATGTTCGAAGTAAACAAACAAAAAGTCGCATTTTAGCCCGAAAGGCGAAGCATCGATTGCGATCGCAAATTAAGCGAGATAAGCGCAGCGACAGCAGCAAGCGAATTGACCTTCGTGCTCTCTCGCTTCAACACGAACGAAACGTTGAAAGCACAGCACATACGAAGCTGCCCCGGCACTAGGTGCACTTTGCCCACATCGCAGATCGCTTTCAAGATACAGTGCCCGCACGGCCGCGCCCTTAACAGCAGCCACCGAAGTAGACCTTTATTCTGCCTTTATTCGAGCCTGATGGAACCAACGAAACTGATCGAATTATCCGGTGGGTCAGATTAAACAAGATGCAGAAAAATAAAGTTAAAGCACACTGCCGATTCATTTGGCAGTAACTGCCCGATTTTAACATGCCCCTGAATCAAACGCGCACTGCTTTCTATGTCTTCAAAGCAGAAAACTAACGTAGGAATGACAGGAAAGCTTCTAAACAAAGTATGAATCTAACATTCACCTGACTTTTAGCAAGAAAAATGGGCAAGGCTAATTTCAGTTGCACAGTGGTAGCCAGTTACCTAAACTCAGCTTTGCCACAATCCGCAGCTGTGTTATGCGTTAAAGCATACAAACTTTTCTAATGTGATTTTCAATCACATTTTCTTGGGGAAAAAAAAGACATGCGTTAGGTTCAGGTAAATGCCGTAGTCGGACATTGTGAGCTACCATTATTGCTTGAAAAACCTTTCTTGAGCAGGACGAAAATAGGAATTTTCGGCGACAGGCGTCCAGCGCATTCCCTGTCCTCTAAGCTCTGCCCAGACAGGCGCTGCCAGTAACGGAGTTGCTATTGGGATCAGCTTAAGAATTAGGTGCATGCATGCTGACTTGTCAACGAGTAAATAGCACGGCACAATAGACCAGGACAGAAGAAGAACACAAACGACAGGACCGGCGCATGTCACTTCTGTCCTGGTCTTCTGGTCTTCTGTCCTGGTCTATTGCGCCTTGCTATTTACTCATTTAAGCACGAACCAACTAGCCCAAGCAAGAGTTTTACTTGACTTGTCAAGTTTGAATTATCTGGCGAATGCCAGTTTTAGGATCGAAATAATGAAAGTGGGCCCATAGAAATGCATGGGCACTGGGCGGGACCTGCGGTTAGGATCGGAATAACTGTAAAATTGAGTTAACCGGAGTCAAAGTAATGCAAATCCACTGTATTATGACATAAATGGTATCTCAGTGATTATATTATACATGCGAGAAAATTTGGGAAGGAGCATTAAACATGGACTACATGTTTAACATGCCATGGTCCATCTTTGTTTATAGCTTCATTTTTAATGCACCGGACAGACGCGGAGGGTCCAACAGTTGTTCACATGATGAAACAGTATATGCAATGGCAGCCATAGATGAGGGTTCAAGCTCAACCATGCATATAGTAGTTTATTCAGAATTACGACAACATATACGGTTGCAGATTTAGGAGGCATAACGTTATTCTATCAGAAGATGGCATGATGATTTTACTACGCAAAGCCGTCTCCAACCTACATGCTTTTAAAAGTGTGACCGTAATAACAGCGCTGTATGTGCTTAATACAGTTCCTTTCATTTAAAAGATGTTTTGTCCCTGGTTCAAATATTTCCTTCACACCATGATTTTCGTACGTCAGGGCTTCTCCATAAACACGGAGATAACTTTGTCGACACTGGCTGGCACTAAGTGAACGGACATGAGATCCAGCTGATTAAACCACTCTTCAGCCATAATTTTCCGCAAATGTGGCTTTACACTATTTATTGTCGACCGTTGTTAATAATTTGAGGAGCGTGATCTTTCAGAGCCAGGTCTCTGTTACATTCATCTTGAATGTCCGTTGCACAGCATAGGAGCTCTTGTCCTTGCATGACCTGCCATTTTGCCTTACAGGTCTCCCTCTCCCCTTTTAGCATAGGGACTTGTAGTGGTCTCATCTTGAAGGTAAAATTCAAAGGCGGGCTGCGCGCATTTAAGGTGATGTGCATTGGTTGGACAAATTTCGAGTTCTGTGTAGCGTTTTTGTCCAGCGTCCGGTGCTTTGCAAAGCGGCGCTCGAGAGAGGTTCACAGGTTGTAGATATAGAAAATGTACGAGGTTCAGCCGTAGTGCTCCTCTACAGAACTATAAAAATAATTGCCCTGATATTTCTGTGTGCCGACCACGAATCGGTGGCACTTCTTCGCTGTTCACCCAAACTTGGTCGCTCTGCATGGATCCAAAACGAAATTCTCCTGTTTGTACTGGGGGGGAAAAGAAACCACAAAACCGACACTACACTGTCTTTCCCGAGTTGGAGTGACAACTTTAGCGATAATGTTCATGCCATGCCTATGACAATATGTTGGGGAAATTAGTTTCTTTGCAGGTGACCAGGTGCGTATCTCTTGCGGGAGCGAAATGGACATATCACTGCTTGTACTTGTAGTATTTCTCTTTTGCTTGAGAAAATGAATGAAGAGTTTCAATTGTTGCGGGGGGGGGGGGGGGGGTTGCACTGTTTTTCATCCATCTGGACGTAACTAAGTTGAGCTCCAGGGATAATTTCGAACTCTCTTTCGATCTTTCAGGTATACGACCAGTCACTTTCGACGAGTGGCTCAAGATCGAAGCGTACGAGAAGGCGCAAGGTGAATGTAAAGGCAAACCCAGTGAGAAGCTGCTTTCCGTCAAAGAAATGCTTAGTGTTGCATTTAGCTAGTCGTTCATGTTGTCTCATAGATTCTCTTTCTCTTCTTTCTTTCTCTCTCTGTCTCTCCTACCTCGTTTTGGATACAAGACAAATAATAAGTGAAGCCGAAGGTTGCAGCCAGGCCAAGCGCTGGCTACTGTTTCTTAAACATGTGAAACGAAGGCCCTGCTTCTTGTGGAATAAAAGCTCTGCTTCTGTTCTTGTTGCAAGTGTCTCATGGTAGCCAGAACTTTGGCAAAAAGGGCTTGTGTGATGAAGTGGTTTATTCATGGATAGTTTGTTTAGTTTACGTCGAAGTGAGATTTCTTTTATAGTTATGGTTTCATGCATTTGGCCATTGAGAAGGCGTGCCTTATGTATGTGTGCCTGTACAGCTGACAATAAAATTACTGAACATAAAACATCCTGGGTGGTCTCTTATCTACATGGCAGTACTAAATGTAGCTGCTGTACTAACCCGTGGCTCAAAATCGTTTAGCTGCAAGTAAGATGCAGTAATAAAGTAATAATTAACGCAATAACAGCATACTTAACTGACAATGTTCGATATTGGCTGCTAGCAGAGCTAATTTGCGAGCTGTTAATCTACAACAGTTACATTTTAGCTTTAAAAAACGACGTCATATATTTCCACTTCCAAATAAATGTAACTTAGTTGTCATTAATGCCGAACGGTTAGTCTTCTTTTCTTTTTTTTTCAACTGCGGCTTGTTACCAGCGCCCTCGTGGGATTCTAAGCCTTTAACTTTGATGAATCCACGTCGAGGCCTGGCGGGAAGCTCCGAAAATAAATGGCGGCCGCCGGAGGTTGGCAGATCGGCTAGGCGACGAAAGCAGTGCAGTTATTCTTTCTTTCTTTTTTTTAATTACTCTTCACTCGTGGACTACCCGGTGGACGAGACCGGATTATGAAAGACACTATGACTGCCATCGAACTGAAGGACCTCGGTAACAAATTATTCAGTGCCCGAAAGTACGAAGACGCCATATCCTGCTACAGCAAAGCCATCGTAAGTTTCAAGTTCGCATTCGCAATCCTTTCTTCGATAAACAGTCATCACGTTTTAGCAGTGCTGCTCCGCGCGGAAGTGACCTTCTGTAAGTGAGCTTATTATTATCAAAGCTGTGATTGCATTAATTTAGCGTACGGTGTGTAAAAAGCTCGACGCCAAGACGGACTTGGTTTTCTTCGACAGTCGGAACAGTCGCTCGATATCATCTCGAAAATTGTCAGTTAATCTAGCTCCGATAGCAGTTTCACGAGTTTGGCTATATTATTTAAATAGTCTGCAGCGCGTTGCCGCGTTCAGAACTTGCTGCTTGTCAATAATCGGCACGTTCGACGACATGTAACAGGAGAATTGCTGTTCGTTTCAACTGAGAACAGCTGATGCGACGCGGAAGCGAAACGTCCTTTATTGATGGCATTGAAAGAAATTTTAATCCCCCGTCGTCGCGCAGTTGCTGTGCAGGGTGTTTCGAAGGCCGTTTTCGCCCGTAAGCGAACGAACAAAACAAAATGTTTTGAAAATACGGACTCGTTTTTTGTTCGTTTTTGTTTTGAATTCCGAGAGCGAACTCTCCGAGCTGTCAGAAACCCCCCGTTGCGACCGGATTTGACGCATTTTATCTCATGCCGAGCGTGTTTGTATTGCTGTTTTCGTTTTCGATGGAATCCACGTCGTGCGACCAGACGATAGCGGCAGAACTAGCTTTCCTTTTTTTTTTTTTTTTTAAACGTCGTCGGCAATTATCGGCGTGCCTCGAACGATCGGCAAGGCGTCTGTCAGTCGTCGAAACGATGCAGTCGATCGTCTGTGGACGTTTGATTGAAGCGCGGGTAAAACCCGTTCGGTCTGGCTGGCTCGGTCGACATCGGCGTCGCGCCGAAGACTCGCAAGAGACGAAAGCCAATTAATTTCTGCCAAACTCGAGATACCGCGCGGTGTCTCGTCGCGTACGAGCGAAACGATCGAGCTTCTCCCGAGATATTAAAACATCCGGTTCCTCTGTCCCTGCCGAACCAGCAGATTTGTTTGTTTGCCGCGCTGCTGGGGCTTCTGCCTCGACGAAAGCCTTTGCGACGCCTGTGTCACGTTGCGGCTTCCTCGGGCGCGCGGCAGTGGATCATGAATCAGCTTGAAGTCTGCTCGGCGGGGGGTCGGCTTAATTCTAAAAACAGCCTCATTGTTTAGAGAGAAAAAGAAAAAAGGGCTGCAATGCCCCGGTTCGGCGGGCTGGACGTGTTCTTTAAACCGCAGCTTCGCCGCGGCTTCCAGTGACATGCTGCTCTGTTTGTGTTTGTCTTTTTTTTTTTTTTTTTTTTACTACGATTTCCTGGTAAACAGCCCACGTGGGTCGTTCGCGTTGGCCTTGTTTGCAAACAGGCAGTGCAAGCCACGTGTTTCATGGTTCAGTTTATTGTTTTATGCTGCGTGCGTCTGTGTTGCCAGCGTCGAGCGCTATCATTAGGCTCGATATCTTGGCGTTTCATGTACGCAGTGATGTGTAGAAATCGAGCGCCACGTTAGAAGCCGGTATTCGAATCTAAACTGTGCAGTTCTTATCTTATATGCTAATTTTTACATTAGCCGCGTATGATTTGCTCATCCCCTGTGTGGTTACCCCTGTGTGGTAACAACTGCACGTCATTCTGACTTCTTTTTTTTTTTTCATGCTTATGTAAATATTGTTACTGTGTTGAGTATAACCAAAGTGTAGTGAGTGACCTGTTGTTCTCCTGCTTTCACAAGCAAATGGTGCACAAGCACTTATGCACAATGCAACTAAGCAAGCTACGTGGCTGTTGTAAACAGACGCACACACTATCATGCGTTAGTGTGATCTGTGCGACGGTAAGCATATTTATAGAACCCCCAATTGCTAGCAAAAAAAAAAATATGTTGCGTTACCTCTTTCATAATATTGCTGCTGTGTGCTCAAAATGTGTTCCAAGCGTCAAGCTAGTGCACTTGGTGTCGTATCGTGCTATTGGCTGCTTGCGATTTACATGATTGTCGCTGCAACTGAATGACTGCAGGCATAGAATAGCCCATTGACGGAGCACAAATATGACACATTCATCAAGAGGTGCGCTTGATACAGCACCAGACTCTGCTTCTTGCGTTCATTGCCAGCGGACTAATTCTAGAATTTTTAGTACTTTTTTTTTTTTACAGAGAACATAAAATTATAGCTCAGCATGGGTGAATTCCTGTGTAAAAAACCTGCATGAACTCCTTTATTTTTGCATGTGTACGTGCATGGGGGAGAGTCAGTAAGTAGCTTTTGCTGACGACCAGTGGATGCAAGCCACCGGCCAGTCTACTTTTCACATTTCTCAATATTAATCTTTCGTGTTCATGCAAAAGATAAATAAATGAAAAAGAAGGTAGCTTTGTGAGCTGGGTGTCAACTTGGAGCCCTGAATTTATTCATCTAGCGGGTATCTGTTGCAGACCATTAATTAAAGCGAAGTGTGCCTGATGCCTGACTACACAGTCGTGTTATAGCTATATGTTTTTTTATGAGCAGAAGCCTTTTCTAATTACGATGAGTTGGAGTAGACAACTCTTTTCCTAACTTCTATGCACTGCATATTTTTCAAAACAATGGTGGCACCAGTCATGGCTCTGATGAGGACGAAAGTGCTAGCTGCGCATGTCAGAGCTTGCCTTGCATGTAAGGCTTCATCACGAGAGCTATGTCTACATTTTTTAATGTCAAAACACAAGCAAACCTGCACTTGTACACAGATGTCACTAAACATGACTAGCTGGCATTACCTGGGCCGACTGCTTTGTTGACCAAGGTAAATAAGGTAGCTTTAGAATTATGAGAAAGGTCTATTCCTTCGTAAAGCATCTAAAAACATGTTTGAGTACGAAAGTGTGTTGTCTTTTCAGTTGTCGGTGTCTCTTAGATGTTCACAGTTTGGAATAAATCTGGCTAGCCCAAGTCAACATCATAGACATTTGTCCGCATGGCACTTTTGCTGTGATTGAAGGCATGAACAGATTTTTTTGGATCACATTGTTTCATGACAACATTGTTTGGTTTTCTTATTTATTTATTTATTTATTCACAGAGTACCTACATCAGGCCATAAAGGCATTACGTAGGGGGGAACAAAATATAACCGGTGATACAGAAAAGCTTTTGGACAGATATACTCACAAACAGAAGCACTACAATAGCTGTTAGAGAAAGGCATACAAGCAACGTGAAACAAGCAGGTTTCAAGATATATAACACATACATTTGTTTTACAAGAGCGCCATCACAGCATTGAATAGAATAGTTCGTTATTTGACACATTTACTATATCATTTGATAAACTGTTCCATTGTCTAATTGATTTGGGGAAAAAAGAGTAGTAAAAAGTGTTTGTTCTGCAGTTATAGGCTGAGGTCTTTTTGTTGTTATCACAGCGAGTCGATATATAATCTGGTTCCAGGAGATAGTTACAGCGATTAATACCTGTGTGATTATTATATATTCGGTGCAATAGTTTAAGCCTTAACTTCTGCCTACGCATATGTAGTAGATCCCATCCTAAAGTGGCCTTCATTTCGGAAACGCTAGAGTACGGGCTGTAATTATTGCAAACAAACCTTACTGCTTGATTCAGTAGTTTTTCCAGTCTATTAATGAGGTAATCTTGATAGGGATCCCATATTACACAAGCATAATCAAGTATTGTTCTAACTTGTAAGAAGTATAAAGTTTCTTTAACTTCGCGTGTTGCCTGTTTAAAATTCCTGCGAATAAAATGTAACATCCTACTAGCTTTTGCTATGACAGTGTCAATCTGTTTATGCCAAGTGAGTGATTCGGTAAAATCGACTCCTAAATACTTATATTCCGACTGTAAGTCGATAAGCATGCCATTGATGTTATATCGGTGCTGACATTTGGATAATTTTCTGGAAAAGCTTACGCTACTGCACTTTTCTATATCTAAATTCATGTTCCATTTTTTACACCAGATCGCTACCTTATCTAAATCTGTTTGCAATGTATCTATGTCATCTTCAGTGGTAATTTCTCTGTAAATCACACAGCCATCAGCAAATAGTTTTATGGGTGATGTAATTAGTTCGACAATGTCATTTATGTAGATTAAAAATAACAAGGGGCCCAGTACGCTTCCCTGAGGAACGCCCGAAGAAACAGTTATTGGTGAAGATGCAGCATTGTTTAGAACAACAGACTGGGTTCTTCCGTTTAGGTAGTTTCGTATCCAATTTTGAACGTTTTCGTTTACATTTAATGCAGCGAGCTTTACATCTAGGAGCTTATGGGACATAATATCGAAAGCTTTTTGAAAATCAATAAATACCGCATCTACCTGGCTATTGTTATCAATGGTTTTAGATAAGAAGTGCTGGAATTCTACAACTGCCACAATGCGACAACTTTGAACTTCAGTTGTCTCATTTACTAATTCTGCCTTCTCTTGAGAAATCAGCATAATGATCTTTTCCTAAAGTGAGATATAATTACTATGAGACAGAAAGGAATGTGATTCACATGCGTCATTCGTGAATGTGTCCTGCTTATCAGAGGGAGCAAAGTTCAGCTGACTGAGACCAAGGAATGTGCAGGGGAATAACTGAATCTTTTTTTTTTTTTTTTTTGAGAGTCGTAAAGTGATGTTTTATCTTTCACTGGGAAGGGGGGGAAGGAGGTTACATATTTCCCGTACCAAGAGTACTATCAAGGTAAGAGTGGCTCTTTTACCATTACAGAAGCGTAAATTAAACTTCTTATTTTAAAATTTATAATTACAAAAAAAAAAGACTTTAGGTTGGGGTCCAACTCCAATTTCCTCTATTGGAAGACATATGAAACACAGAAATGTTCTCACTGCACGAATCCTGAACCGATTTAAATAATATGTGCTGCATTCAAGAGAAAAAGGTAAATATAGCAACTGTAAAAAACAGAATTTTAATGTGGGACCTCATAGTTTATAAAAACTTTTTTTTTTTTTTTTGAAATTGGCAAGCTTAAAAACAAGATGCACAGCGTTTACAAATCTGTAACTCTGTATCAAAGACAAATATAATCAGCTCTCCAAACTGTGTCTGTTGGAGAACTGAAGCAAACAAATTTGATGTGTGAATTTACAGCTTTCGTGAAATTTATTCTGTCTTCAAGGTTTTTTCCGAAAGTCCTACTTGAGAAAGTGTATAATACATCGGTGTTCTCTGCTTGAGATAACTCAATAGGTGCATTTCACAGAAGTGTGATGTTGTTATTTATTACTGTGTTACATAGTCGAAAAGTTGGCATTTCAGTTTTCTTTCTTCTTTTTCTTCTTTTTTTTAACAGTATTGAACAATTCCTGATAAAATATCCACAGCCTAAATAAAAATTCTGCGTCTTACATTTACCATATCTCGAACTTTTCGTTTTAAATGCAACAAACCTCATCAAAATCAGCGCAGGGAACACTGAGACACGGCGGCTGGATAAAAACAAAAAATAAAGATTAAAAAAAATGCTAGCTCTTGGGGACGCAACTTGTCGCGTACCCGAGAGCTAGCACTGTTCGGCCCAGCCAAGCGGCTGAGAATGCAACTACGGCTGAGACATTCGCTCCCATTGCAGCCCGCCTGACGTGGCAGGCTGCACCTTTTTTTTTTATCCAGCGGCCGTGACTGAGAAAACAATTTTTCCGTTTTTCTGCATATTTAGACAGGAGCTCCCGAGCCTAAGCTTGCTCTTAGAGGGCCCCTCACCATGCCCCGGTGCAAAGTTTAGTTGTACGCTGGAAGCTGTCAAATGCCATCAAAGGAGCATTTCACTGAAATAATTTTCTATATTGGTTCGTTATTGGACAAGGTAGTAGAAATTGACCGTCCTGCTACCACGCCTCCGGTGAGGCGAGCGTCACTGCCCTGGAGGCACTCCCCCCCTCTGCCTCTGGTAGCATTTTCAAGTGGTGTTCCTTCCCTCTTCTCTTGTACTGGAGCCAAAGGATGCACCATGGTGTCAAATCCTGCCTCCTTTTCCCCCCTTTTTGCGACGTGCCTTCCGCATTGGATGATTAGTCCTGGTGAGCGACGAAACAAACACTGCAGAGAGGCATTTGTGCATGTGAACGTGACTCTTTCCGAGAGCGTGTTTTTTCGAGATAGAAGGCGCACAACGTTTGCTTTTAAATTTTCGCTGTTCTTGCTGGAGCGCAGCACTGTAATACTTTGCAGACGTGATCATCTGTGCATCACGTCTACTTGTTTGTCTGCTTAAGACGGACAACCTGGGGAGGGGTGGCTCTGATAACTTTCCTTCCTTTGTTTTTCCTTTTCGAATGATTTTTGCTTCTCTTTTGCCATTTGCTCGTTTTCTCCCTGCAGATCAAGAGCCCATCCACGGCCACCTACTTCACCAACCGGGCGCTATGTTACCTCAAGCTCCAGCAATGGGAGCTGGCATGCCAGGACTGCCGGCGCGCGCTCGACCTGGACCCCAGCTCGGTCAAGGGCCATTTCTTCCTGGGTCAAGCACTGCAGGAGATGGACAACTACGACGAAGCCGTCAAGTACCTGCAGAGGGGTGAGTCGCCCGCTCCTTGGTTGCATTTTTGACCCGGTCGCAACGAGCAAGCCATCATGTGCGAGTTCTGTTGAAAGTAGCTTCCCAAATCTTTTGTTGCTCCTTCTCTGGCTGTGTTCCAATATTCGCCGTTGGCGGCAAAGTAGACAGCTAATTGGACAGCCGCCATCTTCAGTCTCATCCCAATTCTGACGAAAGCGTCAAAGAAGACAGCATTGAAGTCAAGAACGATGCAGGCTACCTTGCTGTCCAAACAAGATGGCAGCCAAACAGGAAGCTTGGAAACTCAACAGGAAGGTTTGTCTGCGCACAAGAAAACATAGTCATGCTTGCCTATGCGCTTAATCTAAGCTACATTGTGTTTTCATAGGTTTACACATGCAAAGTACTAAAATAGTCCATTTCATAGCCGTTTCTTGTTGTCTCAAGGTGGCGTCATGTCGTAATGACGTCTTTCGGGCGGTTTCAAATGCATTCCATTACTTGCACTCAGAGCCGTCTTATTAGCCATCTACCTAGCCTGTCTCTTATTCTGGCCAGAATTAAAACGCACCCTTTCAAGCTGAAACTTGTTTTGGCGTATAAATATACTTCTTGCTGGGCTCGTTGCTGAAGCGTAGCTATTAGAAGAGTGGCCACCAATTAACACACATGCACAGACGAAGTATAGATAGGATGAGCGACGCTACCGACTGTTTAATTAGGCCTTCAAAATTCACCCATATAGTAGTTCCTGCCTGTTTTTCATCTGTTCCCTTGTGGTGCTACGCATGTCCTCCAGGTATTGTGTGCAGTGTAGAGGCGAATTTTCGGAGGCGTAATAGAGCAGTTGCTGTCGCTTGGCCTGTCTGCACTTCATCTGTGTTTGTGTGTTAATTGCGCTCCGTTTCTAATAACTTATGTTTTTACGCAGCGTGCTGTTGTGTGCAGCAATAGCTGTTATGCGCGCACTCCTCTGGTTATGTTGATGCCCGCCGGTGTCCAACGCAGGAATCCCAAAGTATTTCACAAGAATGACTAAAGGTTGAGCAGGTTGGTAGGAATTCACGTTACCGAAAGGCAAGTGTGCAAACATGGTTTCACAAGTAAAACAAAAAGCAGAACGCAAACTCTCGTTATCAAGTGAGAGGCCGCACGATGGCAGAAGAGAAGGAGGACACGAAACTTATCTGCACATGCTCAAGTATAGGCATCACAAACGCACCAGTCGTGGACTCGTGCAGGCACTCGTGAAAGATAACCGTTAAGGTATGACAATTCGTCTTTATGTAAAGTAATCGAGGGCTAACTTAATTAAGCATGTGCTACCGCTGTTAACGGTATGCCAAGCATTGACCGTAATGCATATTTCTGGATTCTTATGTCCAAACAGAACTGCACTGTCTACAAATTTCAGAGTGCATTTGCAATTTTGACTGCGTAGTGAAAGGTTGGACGATGTGCCACAGGCAAATGAACGTTTGTGCTCAGTTACGCATGCTCTGCCAGTATAGTTTGAGGCAGTAAATAAAAGAGAAAAAAAGTTACCCTGCGAGGATTCAAGCTCTGGAACCACAGATTGCCTGTCAGATTCTATCTGCGCCAGTTCCACAAACAAAGATGACTTGAACTTCATCTCCAAAGACGATGGCTAGCATGCATCTGTGAATGTTTGCTCTAACCGAAACCACACGAAACAGTACAAAACTTTACTGCATGTAATATTGCACAAGCTATCGCAACACTGCTTGACATTATGGGCAGAACTGCAACTTTCTTTATGTCTGTCTTTGGACATTGTGAACAGTTGAAGCCATTTATAGGGTTTGTGAAAATTTCAAGCTCGTGTTTTTATAAACTTATAAACTTATAGATTAAATTCTTGCTCATTGTGAGCTTGTTAAACACAAATTTGCTGGGAAACGAGTATGAAATAAATAAATAAAAGTATCTGTGACCACGGAAAGCAAATATTTCTGACAGCACAGTTAGTATGAGTCTAAACAAGAATTTGCTTTTCACTATTGTGCCAAGGTCCCCTTCATTGAAATTGAAAGAGTGCCTCAGATAATCATAACAAAAAACCATCTTTAGAAAACATTTTTTTAGAAAACACTTGGTGAAAAAATACCAAAGGAAAAAATTAACTTTGCACACGGAGCCTGGCATGAACCTTTTGTTCCCTGCAAGCATATAAGAAAAATTTGAGATTTTTGGTTCCCGTTATCTTTCAGTGCATGAAGTCAGGCAAAGTGTGATGTTCCTTTCATGTCTGGACATGTTTTGTGCACCTGTAAAGAACCTGATTTCATCGGTGCCTTGCCCTGTAACCTGGAACAGAAGATCACATTTCATACTTGGCATTGCTAACATCCCGCTTCATTAGTCAATTTCACGTTGTCAGTTTGCAAGAAATTTGTTCACTATGCTTACCGAGTGCCTGTGATGCAGCAGTGGCATGCTTGCGGTGTCATTGCTTTGGTAAGCAAAGCCATTCGCATGTCACAATAATTCATGAAGAATTACTGTAACATGCAAATTGATTTTTTTTTTCTTAGCTTATGGTGACTAGGGCCCGTCAGTTTGCCAAGTTGCAATGTATGTGATAGCATAAGCTGATGTAAATGAAGACCCGTTTTGCCAAGGACTTCTGCGTGATTGTCTGTTGTTTTTCGTCTTTGTCTGTTGTTGCATTGACAGGTCACGAACAAATTCTTTGTTGACCTTGTGCAGCCAACGACCTGGCCCGTGAGCAGAAGCTCAACTTTGGGGACGACATTGCGTGCCAGCTGCGGCTGGCGCGCAAGCGACGCTGGCAGCTCATCGAGGAGAAGCGGCTCCAGCAGGAGATCGAGCTGCAGACCTACCTCAACCAGCTGATCCTGCTCGACAAGCAGAAGTGCGTAGCGCTGCGGTCGGCCACAAAAAGTTCGTGGGACATGGGATACACGAGAAAGCGGAACTATCGCGAAATATCTGCACATAGTTTCGAATTTAAAGTCTCGGTCTGTTGTTGTGTCTGCGACCTAGACAGCCGATTCATTAAATTGGAAGCGTCAACCCTTAAGGCTAATCCCCATGAGCGCGATTTTGTGCGCGACAGTGACGAGCGACGACTTCGAGCGACGGATCGGGCCATCGCATGAACAGATCGCTCGGCCTTGTCGCGCGAAGCCGGGATTGGATGTACATAACTCAAGTACTTCCGATTGTCGCACTGAACGAGCAAACGATTGAATTTTTATACGTGCAAGGATAAGAACCTACTGCAAGACTTTCAGAAATATTTTATGCTGCTTTTTACAGTAAAACACATGAACTTAAGTTAATAAAGCACTCATCACACTAGTTTCAGCGCCTATATTGCTGCCCTCATACCAGCAACACTGGGGAGACGTCGCTCAAAGTCATCGCTCGCATGGGGTGCAACTTGTAGGCGACGAGCGAACGCGACAGCCATCTTCATCGCGTCGCTTGTCGCTGTCGCGTACAAGATCGCTTGCATGGGGGTTTATATTTAAACAGATTGTAAGTTTGCATTTTTATGGAACCCATGTTCCGTAAACATTTGTGGCCAACTGTTTGCTTACTCACTTATCTTTCTTTTCTTTTTTTCCTGCTTCTTTGTTTTTCCTGCCTCCGATTGAAGATGTTAACTTTCATGAGGCTAGTTTGCCATTGTGAATTCAAGAGGTGTCGGTAAACAGGGGCCATATTTTGCAGTCGTTCATTTCACTTTTCTTTTTGCCCTTTCTTGCTCGACATTTACGAATGCCGGTGCCACCATATCAGCTTACAGCGACAAACATTTATGTTAAGAGCAGGCTTTAGCTGAGGGATAAGTCTGACCACCTATTCAGATATATGTAAAACAAATAAACACTCCGATTAGACAGTGATGTAGCTTTGTTGAATTGCATTTGCCTCACATAAGAGAGAAAACTGGATTCCATTCACTGTAGGAAGCAGAATTGTGACCTGGGACCCTGTAGGTTTTAAAGAAATTGGAGAAAATTCAAATGTATCAAAGAAAAACTGAAGCTTGAAGTTTTGCAAATTTGTAACTCTCCGCCAAGAACAAATAATGCAGTTCTCTTTTAAATTGCATCTGTTACAACATCTGAAATGGTCAAATTTGATATGCAAGTTTACTGCTTGCATGAAGTCTTGCAAATTCTTATGGGGGCTTTTGCAAATTACTGACTTATATTAGAGTGGTGTATGATATAGCAATTTTGTCTGATTTAGGTGTCACAGTAGATGCAATTTATGTAATTGTGATATCGTGTTTTGTTGCTGAGTTATCGAGGTGCAAGCTTGATGCTTCATGCGTTTTCTTTTTCTTTTATTTTTTCTTTCTTCTTTCTGTTTTGCAATATCGAACAGTGTTTGTTATAGAATTGATGACATAACTAAAAAATTACTGACTGCATTCAGTATGTTCTAACTTTTTCTTTTAAATGAAACAGACCTTGTCAAATTCAACGCAATGGCTGCTGAGTGAAATGATTTCTCTGTTCCCATGTATTTAGGCAGGAGGTGCTGATATACTTTTAACATTCCGGCTATGATCACAGCTCGGGTTCAGCATGAAGACCAGCACAATTGATTATTATTTGCCAGATGTACAGCATCAGCAACCTTGTTTTGGGAACATGGAGAAAATGCACCTGTAACTTAACGGCGAAGTCGAGTTGCGGAGTCAGTGCATCTTTTCCTGCTCTTTCTCAAAGAAACTGTGTTCCAATGAAAGATCGAGAGCACATTTCAATCTGCGATCGCTCTGTGGAGCAGCCTAGGCTGCTCCGTAAAAACTGGCGCAGTGGGCCAGGACTGTGCATTGCATACTTCCTTTTTGCATGCATTCTTGTTCTTGTACTGCTCGCGAAACTTGGTGAGCAGTCTTTTTTTTACAACTCGTCATACTGCAGGAACTGTCAATGCGTCGTTTGACATGGATTCCACAATTTAACTGAGAAAACACTTGTGAACGCACTTTTTTGAGCCAGTAGCATTGAGGAAGAAGCAACTAGGTCGGCTGCCGTGCCGATGTCAGTTGCGCTTGCACGATCAGGTCCCACGGAGTGTTGGCATCACCTGTGAAGTGTTGGCTTCTCCGCAATGCAGTGGAGCCCGTTTTGACCAAGTGATGGCCCTCGGCAAATAGCTGTGTTAGAATCGCTGTAAATGGCGCGAGAAGCACGCTGAAAACAATTGTGCAACCCTGGCTCTAATATTATGAAATGGGGCACAGAGAGATATGCAGTAGATCTGAAGGCCTGACGTGTTACGACAACAAAGTACGATTGTTTGTAGTGCAGAATTGCAGTGTTTCTCCCGTGCGCTGTGGAATCGTGCACGTCTTCTGTTCTTGTTCATTTTCCAGGAGGGTGCAAGAAATGAGGATGAAGGGAACCCGCGAGGCGGACATCGAACGAGTGGAGGCTGCACTGGTTCGTTAATGAAACTGCTTCTGCTTTTCTGAAGTTCGTTTTGCTGCCTGATGATGATTTCCTCTGCACTAACAGCTGCAGTTGAAAGCTACTCTTAAATTTTTCAGTGACTTTTGAAAAATTTGACATGCTCTTTTATGTTCAACTTCTTTTAGAAGAACCTCTTGATCCTGTCACTATATGTATTTCGAAGCAGCAATTAATAGTGTGTGGAGATTATAGAACACAAAGAAGTCATTATTGTCCAGCCCTGTTCACCGTTTTAATCTGTTCTGCAATGAGTTGATCATTCCATAACTCTATTCTGGTGCACTGGTCAACACAGCTTCTGCACCAAAAAATTCAATTCATCATCAAAGCTGCTCCTGCGTGAGTGCTCGGCTTTCAGTTTTTAAACAAAAAGGGGGGGGAGGGTCAAGATTGCCCCTTGGGCGAGCGAAAATACAGGTTGCCTGTACAAAGCATTCCACCTGTAGGTAAATTGACCTGCAGACGAAAAGCTTCGCTCTAGTGACAGTGTGAGTTGTTGAGTGACGGTGGTTTGCACCAAGTTGCTGCTTCGTCACCGAACAACTTGCCATGTGAAAGGTTAGTCTCGCTTGTGCCAGTTTGGGCAGTTCGCCTACAGGTTTTCAAAAACACTTTGTACAAGCAGGCTCATGTTTTGCTGTGTTCTGAACGATGGCAGCTCTGGAACACATCAACTGAGCAAAGAACAAAGGCAGAACACAAAAATAACAAGCTCGGAGGACAACATGGACGCTAAGTTACAATATACTCCTCTGAGGGCGATACAAACCCACGAGTGCACAGACACATGACAGGATAGCAGTAAAGGGTGATAACGGTGATTTCACTTATGTTTCTTTCCTTTGTCGTCTGTACACTCTACTGCTTGCCAACCTCTGCCTGTGCTGCTGTTCAACCAATGCAAATCACCACTAAAGATGCAGTCACAATTTCATGTTTTCCTCTCTGCTGCGAAGTTATATTGTGCTACCCCTGATACCCGAGAACAGCAGTGAAATTGGTGATGACCGGCGGATGAAATTTTCTTGAGGGGTGGGTGTTTTCTTTGTGCTGACAATACAGAGCTTTATCATTAGTGTCATGTCAGCTCCTCTTAAGGCGGCATGCTGAGCTCGTGGGGGCGCAACCAGATTATTAACCAGCGGTTACGTTCACAGATACTGTATTATATGAGGTACAAGGGTTTGCACGTCTTCATTTGAATAATTTCGTCTTAAGTGCATGCAGGGAAGTGCATTTCCAACTTGGAATGAGGTGGGGGGGGGGAGCGAGGTTCTGTTGTGACATGCTGTATTGATAAAGTTTCAAACATTATTTTATGCTTTTATTTGCATGGGTTATATGAGCAGACTCTTCCATGGATTGGCGATTGAGGGTGCAGCCATCGGCAGGGGCGCTGTAACGTAAAGCTATTCCAAACTTTTCAATTCCAGTTCTGCAGTCGGCCCTCCGCGATTGGCCGAAAACTTTTTTGGACAACCCCCACTTAGCCTGTCTGTCATGCGACGTCACAAAAACTGCGATAGCTCCCCACCTGATATTACACGTACACACTGATTATGCATGATTGGACTGAACAAATGAAAAATAGTTGTTTCTGATTCGACGCCTTTTCGGCATTAGCCCTCGGCTATTGGTCAAAAGTTTTCAGACTGCAGCCAATTCATCGCGTCAAAGTGATGGGTACGCGTTAAAGATGTATCAATATGCCGAACAAAACTCAATTTTTTTCTGAATAGCCGCAGGCTGCCCCGTTCCGAAAGGAATAAAAGATGGTTGCCACCGATCGCTCAGGCACTGGCTACTCGCACCTGCCTGAGGGCATGGGTTTATTTGCATACAACAAAACCTTTTGCGTGGCCGCGTAGTGTTTTCGAGCACTTTCGGCATGTTTACCACCTGGCTCTGCCAACTCTTCTTTGCTGAGGATCCAATTTAGCGGCATCCATAACCTTCCGTTGCATGCCCCCGCGATTTTCGACCAGCCACCGCAAGCTAAGTAAGGAAAAGCTGACCAATCGCAGACGCCGGCGCCACCCTCTTCACTCGGTTATCGATTTCCAGTGCACTGGCTTGGCCTCATCGAATCCCTCTCCACTTGAGCGTGCTCCTCTCTTCTTGTCAGCCAATTAGATAAGACAAGCCGCTCAGTGTAAGCAATGTTATTCGTTTTTAAAGCAAACAAAAGTGACTTCTTATGAACGAGGGGACCGTTTCATTAACCTTTAGACAACCTTTCAGGTCACTGACTGATGCTTGCGTCGGTGGTTACGCAGATTTGATTTGCATCAGCGGTTACGCAGATTTGACGTCAGGAGATTGGAATAAAAGCATATTAGAATAGTTTTACATTGTAGGGCTTTGGGTCACATGCTTCAGAGTGCGGCGCAAAAGACATTGAGTCACTTCGTACATGCAGTGGTAATTTATGTTCAAGTACTGTTCTTCATGGCCTGTGCATCTTGAAAAGAATAAGCACCTCTCTGATGCTTGGACACAACCAACGTTAACTTTGAGATGTCCATGAGATGACTGGAAAGGCTTTTGTGGTTTCTTTCTTTTACCTTGGGGCTATACAGTCAAACCTTGATATAACCAATGTGGATGTAACGAATTAGCGGATGTAATGAGGCAAATACAAAAACTTTCTCACCAATATCAGTGTGTAGTGTAATATGCTTATAACGAATATTGGATGTAATGAAGGTATTTTCATGTCGGATACGACGTTGTTATGACGACGTTCAACTGTACCTTTTTCTCTTTGCAGGACAAGTACATATCAGAGTTGAACAACATATTTGCAAAAGTGGACGACAAGCGCAGAGTGAGTTGCATTTATGCCTTGCATCACCACTGAAGGAATGACAAGATCGTCTGCTAGGTTGTGCACCACGCAGCAAACCGGGTGGTGCCGCTGACAATCGAGCAGTGTACTTTGCGAGCTTGTATAGCACATAATTTAGGATCGGCAAGGCACATGGGTTTTACCAAACCCATAATGATCAGTGGATTAGGGGCTCCACTAGTAATGCCGCATACCTTGTTTGAATGCTTCCACATGCGAGACACAGACCAACATTTTTTTTAGTGTGTGTGTGTGTACGCGACACGCACACACGCACAACATTGTGCCTGGCGCATCATCGTGCTTTCCAGGCGCATTGTCTTGCTGTCCCGAATACTTTCCAAAGTGCGGGGAGAATTAGCAAATTTTCGCTACAATATGTGCGGTCCAAGGAACTCTGAACCTTACTCCATGTAATTCTCTGTTGCTTTGCTATTACTATCAATTCTTCCCCTTTTGGGTGAAACTGCAGTCTTATTCCTTCAGTGATGGCGTTTTTTTTTTTTTTTTACGTAAAACACTAAAATCTTCTTGTAAGGCAGCCTTGATTCTTACACTTCAGTTTCCTGTGCCTGAGTAGTAAAGCATTCATCATCTACGTTTGTTCCTTATCGGCCTGGTAAATGTGTTGAACTTTTTTTCTCTTTTGAATGTTCCGACATTGAAAAAACAATGTGTTGATGTGCAGAAGCGAGACGTGCCAGACTACCTGTGCGGCAAGATCAGCTTTGAGATCATGCGCGAGCCTGTCATCACGCCCAGCGGGATCACCTACGACCGCAGGGACATCGAGGAGCACTTACAGGTGACTCACTTTTGCCTCTGTCTGTTGCCAACGCCAGCTTCTCTTTATCCCATGCTGTCGCATGCAAGGTTTCTTTTGCACCAAGTTTTCCCTCACGTCTTTTCTTCACAGTTGTAGTTGTCTAGTCTTCCATGGTGGCAGCGGAGAAAGGGAATTGCGTTTTCAATGAGATGCGATAAGGGCAGTGAAATTTTTACATAGCAGTAAAGGCATTTCAAGTTTTGGTTTATCACTTTCAAGCGCAGTGGAACCTCGATGATACGATCTCGGCTAATACGAATTTCCGGATGATACGAATTTTCCTGTGGTCCCGGCCGAGCCTCGTTACTTTGCAACGTGCTAGAGAACGGTTGTTACGAATGGATTTTCGACCCGCATTGGTTGATACGAATAAATGCCGCCCTACCGACAGCCGCGAAAGAGAACAGAGCGCAGTCGCGCGATTTCTCCCTTTCTATTTTGGTGCGGCGGCACGAACGCGGCGCCGGACAGCGCGGAGGACGCGACTGGGCGTTAAGAGTTTGAAGTGATTGCGCTTTTGTTGCTTTTGTGCTTTTCCTCCTTTTCCGTGTGCCATCAAACGGAGTGGCTGCTGTGCTTCGGGCCGTGTTCTTTGTGTTTGCGCCACTTTGCCTAGTCGCAGCGAGCTATGTCTCACAAGCAGAAAGCGCTCTCCTTTAAAGAGAAATTAGACATTCTTTGAAAGGTCGATGAGGATCCCAAGAGGAAGGGGACGAAGTTGGCTAAGAAGCTAGGCCTCACAACGTCAACACTGAGCACAATTGTTGCACAGCGAGACCTCCCAGCTCGTGAGGCTTGAGGAGATTCTCCTGACTTGGTTTAAAGAAGTAACAGCAGCTGGTGTAAATATTGACGGTAAAGTTTTGCAGGAGAAAGCTGACGAGTTTGCATTTGCTCTACACATCGATGGATTCCAGGCCTCCTCAGGTGGGTGGCTGCAGCGTTTTAAGACTAGGCACGTCTTGTTTATAAAAGTGTTTGCAGCGAAGCGAAAAAAGCTGACGAGCCAGTTGTCAGCGGCTGGCTAGCGAAGCTGCCGTCACTCTTCGAGGAGTATGAGCCTTGTGATGTTTTTAATGCCGATGAGGCAGGCCTGTCTTTTAACCTGCAACCCGAGAAGAGCCTCTGTTTAAAAGGCGAAGCATGCAAAGGAGGCAAGAAAAAGCAAAGAGCGCATTACGGTTACCTTATGCTGTAATGCCGACAGATCGGAGAAACTTAAGCTCACGGTAGTTGGCAAGTTTCATAAGCCCCGGTGCTTCAAGTGCAAGAGTCATTTGCCATGCGTCTATCGCGCAAACAAAAAGGCATGGATGACGGCGGCGCTGTTCGAAGAGTTTCTGTCGCTCCTCAACAGGAGGATGGCTTGCATAATTCGGAAGATTGTTCTGTTTCTTGACCAGTGCGCCGCCCACCCGAGGCAAGTAACGCTTCAAAACGTCAAACTTGTCTTTTTACCTGCGAACACGACAATGCACCTGCAACCCCTTGACGCTGGGATTATAAAGAACGCAAAGCACCATTTCAAGAGCCTTCTTGTGGGCCACCTACTTGCTAAAATTGATTGAAAGGACGAAGGCGACCTACGAATAAGCCTCTTGGACGCCATCCATTTTATAGCTATGGCATGGGATCAGGTAACTCGGACTAGCATAGCAAACTGCTTTGGCAAATGCGGCTTCTTCGGGAGTCCAGAAGAGGTGCCCACAGAGCCGGAAGATACAATTGAGGATTGGGAACGGCTTAATGTCGAGTGCACAGCTGATGATTTTTGCACAGCTGATGATTTTTGCACAGCTGATGATTTTTGCACAGCAGATGACAATCTCGCCACCTGTGGTGTGCGCACGGTATAAGACTTTGTAGAAGAGGCCACATGCGAGGCTACTGATTCTAGCGATGATGGCGACGACATAGACGTGGGCGATGGCGAAGGACCACCACCGGCGGCTGAAATGCTGCACGCACTCGACGTCCCGAAGCGTGCTATGGCGGCAGATGAAATCAGCGACGACACGAGCACGTGTTTTTATGGATTTGAACAAAGTCTGCTAAGTTACCTGACAAAGAAAAAGAAGCAGAAGGACATTAGAGACTTTTTCTTCAAGAAATAAATGCTTTTTACGTACGTGTGCTGAAGTGAGTTCACCTCTGACTCTTTAATTTAGCTCGTTTTAATTGTGTTTCGATGATATGAATTTCGGCTAGTACAAATATTTTTCGTGACCCCGTGAGATTCGTATCATCGAGATTCCACTGTATAGTACAGTCCTAATGGTTACGAAAGTAGGCATAGCAAGGTGAGAAAAGTTGGTTTTACTACAGGAATATTGCTCTCTATAAGGTATCTTTGTTGCAGTGGGGGTGTTTAGGTATCATTTGTTGTTTAGTCACTCAAGTAATTCGTAGAAAACGAGGCCAGCAGCCTGGACACCTTTAAGGGTAGCCAAGACGTCAGCGCTGCCCTTTAAGCCACATATTCAGCACTACAGCAGTAGTAGAGCTCAGCCTGCTGCCATGGTCAGGAAAGTCTGGAAGGATTCCCAGAGAAAGCTTTTCTTTAATAATAGTATGTACTTTTGATGCAATCTCGACAAATCTGCGGGGCTGGCAGTTGTCTTTCGTATTAAGGACCTTTAAGTGGCACCTTTAGCAGATGGCACATGCGCCTGGAGGTGTTCAGTGTACGTGATGCAAATCCCAGACCACAGCCTCCCACTATTTCCGCCGTGCCACAGGCGCCGTCTAACCTTGGCGCTTATGTAGAAGCGACTCGCTGGTCCTCAGCGTCCTGATCCTGCCTCATCTTCGGCAAGCGGTGACGGCAGTGTTTTTGTTTTTCAGTTTTGGTATCAAAAACATCATTTTTTTTTTCTTTTGAGAACTTCTTGGGATTCATCTACTCGTATTTAAAATGTTAGATTAATATCCAGGGTTTTTTACGGAATCCTGTCTGGTCGGGAAGAGGCACGATGAAAAAAAGACTTGTCTTTTTTTCGTTGAATGTAAAATTTTGCTCAGAGGCTGCCAAATATCTAGGCTGTCTGAAAGTGCACTTTTTTATGTACTAGTCCAAATATTCATTGCCGTTTGCCTTTTTAATGTTGCCATTTGGTGCTCATTCTGACCCTCATGCTGCCAGGTGTTATCCTGCTGGTTAGCTTGCCAGCTCGTGGTGCTGAATTTGATCTGCTGACCAGGACACAGGTTCATCTGTGAAGCACTCACCCCGTACAAAATGCGTATGGGCTTCCACCATAGCTTCGTGCTAACATTCAGGCAGATGATTAGGGGAACAAAGGGGCTTAAGTTTTAGTAGCAACCATAAGAAGCCTTCGAAGAAATGAAAGTTGAGCAACTCGCTAGAGTTAGGTGCACGTTAAAGAACCCCAGGCGGTCCAAATTTCCGGATTCCCCCACCACGGCTTGCTTCATAATCGGCAAGTAGTTGTGGCACGTAAAACCTCATAGCTTGTTTCAAGCTAGTCGGTGTGAATTCATTGCGGCTGAAATAGCGCAAGGGAAACATGTATACATAGGAAAAAAGTACAGGCGAAGGCGCTGACTTCCAAGTATATTTATGGTCACATGCGTATGAAACCAAGAGACAGTTGGGCCAAGAACAGTGTGGGGGGATATTATGTGCTTTTTTCTTACGTGTACAATTATTAAAAATGGTTAAATTTGTAGTGCAGCTAATATCCTTTCCAAAACAGAAAGAAAATGCAAATGGAAGAAAAGAAAATTTCCTGGTAGGAGCCAAACCCACAACTGCTTTACGTGTGCAATGCTGTGCCAACTGAACTACAGTCATGACTGTTGCCCCGCACATTTCTTGATTTTTTTTTGTATGTGTGTACGAGTACTTCTGTGTGTGTGTTTGTGCCTGATTAAGGTGGGTGGCGACCCTTTGTTTTGAGAGAGTGAGGAGGCTCAACGTTTTTGCTCTGGCAACTCGCATGCAAGCTGCCGTCTTGCTGCTTCGTATGGCACCTAAATAACCGGTCTCCCTTTCTTTAATCGCAAACAGAGGGTCGGCCACTTCGACCCAGTGACGAGAACACCGCTGACCCAGGACCAGCTGATTCCAAACTTGGCAATGAAGGAGGTGGTGGACGGCTTCCTCGCGGAAAACGAGTGGGCCCTCGACTACTGAGAATGCCCCGTCCGCCGTGACTTTGCACAGGACCGTGCGCTGTCCCGTCAAAAGTCGCCCGCTTCGATTTCATGTCACCACCTGCTTTCTTCGCTCTTAACAAGACCGAGCTGGTGGGCACCTCCCTAAGCTGCCGTGCGTGTGTTGCGCAGCTACCAGACAGCGGGCTCTTTCTTTCTTTCCTTTTTTTTTTTCTTTGTCCGCACCTGTCTGTTCTCGACATGCCCGCAGCTGGTCGTCAGGTTTCCCCGTGAAATCGGGTCTTGAACAAGTCCTGCGTATAGATCGGTCTCTCATGTACACGAGTGAATGATTTATGCACACTCAACTCTGGTAACAGCTGTGAATTGCATTGTGCGAGCCTCTGCTGTAATGGTTAGTAGCATGGATTCACTCACTCTTTGAGCATTCCGATTACGAAATTAACGAGCCGTTGGAGCAGCATGTTGTTCAGTCTTGGCTTGATTGATTGCACAGTGTCATATTCGTTTCACCCAACGTCTTCAACAGCAGGACTTCAAATGCAACGTAACGGCAAGGTAGTATCCTGAAAGAACAGCCCACTGTGGCGTCTGGAAGAGTCTGCAATCACAGATGAGTTACAGTTGGAAAGTCTTGATTTCCGTCAATTTCAAATGCAAGTGTTACAGTGGGCAACCGGAGGAAGGTCTTGGCTGTACCACACGGGCTTCATAGAAGCTTGCACTGAAGAAGTTTCTTGTGTTTTCCTACAAACTTAAACGAACAGTTTGGAATTGCTGGAAGCGGGCCTCATCCACAGTGGACATTGCGAACAGAACAGATGACGACAAGGGAGATACGAGAAAAGCTGGCGCTGTCCCCCTTCTCGTCGTCTGTTCCATTCTCACTGTGCTGGTCGCGACGACTTAGTGGTTACCACCATAACCGTCTGATGGAATGTTTTGAAATTGTGAGGTTCAGGTGAGCTTCTTGTCTATGTCTGAAGAGGCAGCGGGAAAATTGACGTGGTGTGTGCAGCCTTTAAGTCAGTCTTGTCGCTTTGTGTCAGTGACCTGCTGCCTTCTCTCCAACCGCCCATGTAAAGGTATAAGTTGTACATACATCCAGTGTCATGGGCGTGATGAACCATTACTGCCCTAGGGCATCCGCGTTACTCTTCGAATGGTCCCATAGCTCTAGGTTTGCTTGTCCCATACCGCACTAGCCTTGGCACTTGTACGCTCTACTGCAGCCATAGAGTCCAAAGTGGCAAAAAAGCCCAGTGGTACCCGGTTCCAGGAATGCCTGTTTTTAGAACTTGGTGTGTTGTAAACGTAGGTTTGTCTGGGCGTGCCGTTTTGTACACTGTTATGAAGTGGGGATCTGGGTTTCCCATTATCAAGCCTTGCGTTCACTTGTATGGCTTTGTTCAGGAGTGTCTAGTGGTGGGACTGTCGTAATACTGCAGCAGTCACCGACACAGGCTTCCTTGCGTCGTAAGTGCGGAATCGATGTCGGTACCTTTTCTTTGTCAAGCTGCGTATAATGATGATGATGATGTGGTTTGGATTTCCACATATTACACCAACAGAGTGGTGTGGTACAGCCTGTGTCATTCATCTTGATGGCATTATGTGACTGTCAGCTCACATAGCGCCGTCTGCGCACACATGTGAAAGTGACACGATGTTGCATTGTTGTTGTTGCTGGCTACATCAATTCAGAGTGTTTGATTTCTTCAATGGATTTGGATGCGGTTTGATCTTGCAAATAGTCTGGCAGCAATCTGACTGTTGAACTGAGCACGGGCAGTCCATCTTTCTTTTGACCTTGCAGTTGGCAAGTCCAAGACCACCATTGCTCCGTGTTGATAAAGGGTGTGTTGAATGTGCCCTTCCCGGTGCGATGCCATTGGCCATTCTAGCACATTTTGGGCTGGAATAATGTGGCGATTCCATGCCAGTCCACATTCACACTTAGGCAGGGGCGCTAGTGGTGCTCCGTCTACGTTATCGGCAGAATTAGTCTGTCATGAGTTATGGATGATAGGAGAGGAACGGAGTCGGGCAAAAGGATCCCTGTTTTGAAATCTCAAACACTCGAAGCAAAGAGAACTAGGGCCAAGGGAGAGCTACCTCGAGGAGAAAACAGCAGTGGTGTATTTTAAGCCACTAGCATTGCACGGGATGCGGACACAATGTGGTGTCTGTTTGCACTGCTGTTGCTTGAAATTTGATTGGCTACTTGCAGCCTCAGCCAGTTTCCGAGCTCTTTGTTACATTGGGAGATGGTTCTGGATTGATGACCACATTGTGAAGGCTTCGTAACTCTACAGGAAACCACAAAAGCCATGCTTAATGCTACATTAAAGTCGAGTATTAAATTGAGATAAAGCAATGGATTACAACACTTTATTTATATTGAAGGTAATGCCATGAATGGAAAGAGAAAATTGGTAGCCACTGTGAAAATGTGACACTAGCTTTCGTGGCATATAGCATGCCTCCATTTATAACTGGTAAACTGTGGTCAATCACTGATGACAAAAAAAGTTGCATCGCAGCAGAAAACTAACGCAGTTGGGTCATATTTTGCTGAATTTGCCAAACTGGCTGGTGCTGCTACGTCACATGGTTCTATTGGCACCGTTTTGCGGTAGTGCGGGTAACCTTTCCGTGTGAAGCTCGTGACTCAAAACAGTCGGCAGAGCACGACATCCGAGGTTGTTGCAGCCGTGTTTGTCGTTGCTGATCTAAATTGCGGATGAACTGCGTAGCCCTTTAGGTTGCAGTTTTCTCGGAAACTAAGTAACCTGTTGGCCACGGGTGGCACCAGGATTCTTTTGTTGGGAGAACAGAGCATGATTGTCCACTTTCATTACAATTTTAGGAGGCTGTTCTGTCACTTGACACTCCACGGTGCTGGGGGGGGGGGGGCTGTTAGGGGGCCAATAGGAAGTATTGGGGGATCACTTGTTTTCCCAGACCCGCTGCCGCTCTTGGCACCAAAAAAAAAAATGTTTCTGGAAGGGTAACGCAACACCGATAAATTCAGTGCTTGCCTTTTGTGTGGAATGCGGGAGATGGAAATTCAAGACGATTGAGCAAAACGTGAACAAGGTGAATGCAGGAAGGAGCCAACGTTTCGACAAGTGGACTTGTCTTCTTCAAGGCCTTGAAGAAGACAAGTCCACTTGTTGAAACGTTGGCTCCTGCATTCACTTTGTTCACGTTTTGCTCATCAACAGGGAACACTAGCATGCAACATCCTCCCCACTTCTTTCTTTTCCCGGTGTCGCTTGGTGCTGGAAATGGCTGCCCATTGCATGTGTGCGTGGCACAAGCATGAAAACTCTGCACTGCTGTTGGAAAATGACCCAGGTCAGTATTTGACTCAGGTCAGTGTTGACCTGGGTCAACACTGACCTGGTCAGTGACCTGGGTCAACACAAATGACTCAGATCAATAAAGTATTTGCACAGAGGACACATAGCACACTAAGTATCTGCGTTACAGTTGGAATGAAGCAGTTGGCTTCTATCGCGCAACAATCTTCAGCGCTGCAGGCACCAAGTGTTTCACAGCATTTGCTCGCTTTCTCTGTCCCTGATTATTCGTGCTTCGGGTAGCTGCTCTGCACTGGCTTAAGCGAAGTGCAAGCGTTGAAACACTGTGTGAGTGGTGTGTGTATGTTCATGCATTGAAGTATTGAAGGGAAAGTGTGCGTTGGTGAATGAGAATCATAAACGATACTGCCGCTGCCTCTGATAGCAGTCGTGTATTTGTGCAAGGCAACCAAGGCGACTGTCTGATCGACGTTGATGTTGGTATGTGTGCAAGGTATGAAAGTGAGTGGACTGGGCTGCCACATCTTTTATTTCCTTCCTTTCTTTTCGAGATCGAGTTAACAGCGATGTGTGTAAATAAACACTGGTCGAGTTTCAAACTGTTAAACCGAGTGTCTTTCTTGTTTCCATGTTTGGTGAAGTCGTCCTGCTATGTACAAACCTGTTGAGGAAGTTTGGGCGCATGCCAAATTCCAGTTTTCCTGTATTTATTGACGAAAAATGCAGGAATGCTCTCATTAGGAAATCACTTGAGGCAGCTAAAGGGACAATGCTAAAGTGAAGCAATAAGTCAGTTTAGACATAAAGTAGCCTTTGAAAACTTGTCATTAATTTCATGATGATAGGTTGATTATTAGAAGACAAAATGAAGGTCAGAGTTTCATCTTTTTTTTTTTAATTTTGCACCGAAAGTCAAATGTCATATGTTGGCGCAACATCATGGATTTCAAAGTAATCTTTCACATTTTAGCACTGTAGGCTTAGTAGACATTCCTGAATCTTGCTGTTGTCGGTGTCCAGCTCCGTTAGAACACAACGCAGCCGAGCTTTACCACTAAATAATTACCAAGGCCATAGCAGACGCCATCAAAATCTATGACTTCACGGCAGGCTGGCGCGAGAACTTCGTGGAGGTGTCACCCCCTCCGTCTGTTGTTTTTGCCCCTTTTCTGGCCTGCTAAGTGTTTTTTCGTGATAACAGTGGTGTTTTTGGCATTGTGGAAGGTTGATTTACTGATACAGAAAAAAATCATTTTCTCGCAACTATGGGCTGTCCAGAGGGCCCACGATGCGGCGGTCGGGTATGGCCTGACTGTCCCAACGTGGGAGCGGCCCGCAGCGCGCTGAGTCGCGTACCTCAGGACCTTCATTAAAGTTTTGCATCCATCCATCCATCCATCCATTTAGTGTCTCTTTAAAGTAAAATATGTCGCACTTAAAAGGTTAAAGTCACGGGGTGGGGACTGATATATTTGTAACGAATGTATTTAGTCCCTTAACTTGGTTGTAAGAGCTGAGAGAAGAAATATATTAAACAGTAACATCTGATTTGAAACCAAAATATTGCACATCAATGAACTGCACCTGATATCTCGAAGCGAAAAAGAAAATTTTTTCACAGTGTACAGTATTAGTTGCACTGAGTATGTCAGTTTTGCAGCAACTCCATTTTTGAAATGCCACGATTGTTTAAAGCCACATGTGGGTAATTCTACTGATCTGTTTTTATACTTTGTCAAATGCAGTTTACAGAATCGTGATACTGTTTGCTTTCATCAGACTTGTAAATGAGTATATTATTGTTTGAAAGCTTGCAATGCTCAGTTTTGATCAAGTATTCTGAAATTCGTACTTTATGACGACTGTTCGCTACGTGGTTTACCTTTCTGATGCAGCAATTTTCATTTGCTCAGTGTTGGCATTTACCTAATCGGGAGTACTTGTGCGTTTCACATTAGCCAAAGTGTGTTGAGGGGCGGTAAAAATAAAACGTGTTAAACGGGCACTGTGCAGAATTGATTGAAGCTTGATTAGCAAATTATGCTTCTGTGGAATAGCAAATTGGCCGCTCTTGCAACAGGAGCCGGCTTGGTAAGCCGGAAGATATGCAGAATCGAAGTACAGGTGGCTGTGCCATACTGAAGTGTTCGCACCAACCAGTTGATTGTGGCGTCATGGATTTTAGCTACGTCTATTTGGGCTTAATTGGCTGCTTATTGCCAAAGAAGGACTTTATTGGACTTTCAGTGAACGAAGGAATCAACAGAGTAATCTTCATAAACTCCGCTGGCACCAAAATTGCTCAAGCATGACAATGTACTGTATTGAAATCCGTGGTGTCGCAGAGACGTGCGGGAGCCATGGTTATTGCTCAAAATTAACACTTTCATTGTGACACGGGTTACGACAGTTATTCGCCCGGAACGGCTGGGTGTGGCTTTCTTGCAGTGTCCAAGTCGAGTCTTTGGCAGAAATTAATGGAGAGGAAAAGTTCCCATTTTTGATTTGACACGTGGTGCGCTATTTTTTCACTTGAAGTATAACAGGAGCACAAAACACTTGTTACTACAGTGGGTCACGATGCACCAGAGGAATGCGACAAAGCGAACCACCGGTGGGTCATGAAGCGCTGAATTCGAGACAAGTGCCGCCATAGTGAACGTGATAAAATGAATTTTTGGTCATTTGGTCATAGCTTTCTCCCGTAATATTTCTGCCATATACGAGGAATGAAAATAGAGGTTTAAAAAAAGATACTTTTCCTATCACAACTGATTCTCTTTAGCGTTATTTCAAGCTAGTTCAGACACCTTCAGAAGGTTCCAGGCGGGACATAAACGTGAAACAGTTGGTTCTGCCACCTTGAAGCTCCTTAAATCGCGTTTGACAGTGTTATTGTGTTTGTGAGCAAACAAGCATTCTGTTGCACTCGAGACCATCACAAGAGCTCGACGTGGAAATTCCTTGGAACTTCCCAGAACAGCAGGAATTGGAAAGGTATGTCGAAAAGCTAGACATATCATGCTTGCGTGGTACTGTCATTTTCTGCTGCAACATGCAAGGGAGAGCTCGAGGAAGGCTCGTCCATCTTGCACTGCTAATACTTCTGTGAACCTTCCTTTCAGTTGGTGGAAGGGCGACAAGAGGAAGATTTTAGGGAGCTGTTCATGTTGGTTCTCTGCTGGTTGTCCGACACAAACCATAGCTTTAATTTCGTTCCTCTACACATGAAATGGTTCCACGTATGCGCTAACGGCAATGGGACTGTGGCCCCAAAAATCACTCCAGTGGAAACACTTCGTCCGTAAGACATCCACATCGTATGCCAATGTCCGTGCACCATTTCGGATGCAACGTCGCACTTGCCGTCGAGTGTTGGATATGTCCTACCATTGACATCCCAAGGATATCGCTCATGGACATTTTCCAGCATACAGTGAATATTTTGTCCTCCAAGAAACTGAGTTTCCACGTAGTCGAGTTGCATTTCCCCCTACGTTCGAATTGAAGTCCGAGGCTATATATCGTGTCTGTGGCTCGCGTGTTCGTCGACACATTGTAATTTTTCGACGCAGTTTGCTTCGAAAACGTCGGTTAGTGGGTCGGTGAGCCACTTTCACTTTAAGAAAGGCCTAGAAGAATGAGGAGTATCAATGCCTCCTTTGCTAGATGCATGCCGCGTCGCTGGTTTTCCCATTGGAATGGAGGTTCCTGTAGTTCGGGTAGTCGCGGAGAGACGGCGCTCGCTGCCGACGCTACTTCCTGTTGCGGAGGAAGTGACGATTACTAGGCTGGCGCGCGCTCGACCAATGGCTTGACGAGAGGCCGCGGTTCCTGCTTCCGGGTTCGCAACAGGCGCCGCTAAAATCTCGAAGAGGCAGTGGAACGTGATTAGACGTCGCAACTGGCGCTCGCAGCCGACCCTGGTGGAGAGGAGGAAAGAGGAGAGGGGCCGCAACCAGCTTCTCAGCTCGCGCGGCAGGCGTCTTCACTCTAAGAAAAGTTTACACCCTTTGAGTCGTATCTTGCCAGACAACGATAAACAGACAGATCGTTGCCAGACAACGACCTGTCTTGTCCGCATTTCCTTTCATTAACGCTGCGAGCCCGGTACTTACCAGTAGCGAACGGCAGTAGCGTTGTCAGCATGACATAGCATTGCCGACAGGAAAGTAGCGGGCGCGGCGCTTTCAAGAAGAAAAAAACGCAAGCAAGGCAGATGACGCTTATCGTTGTGTGGCAGATATACACCCCAAAGGGTGTAAACTTTTTTTAGAGTGTTAGAAAGGAGGCATTGCCAGCATGCACATGCTTCCGCACGCACAACGTATGTGCACGCAAATGTATACACCTGTTCGTGCACAGCATGTCACCAGGAACGTAATAGACAACAATGTGCAGAAGCTCCCAACATGTCGACAAAATGCATGCAGCTGCGTTTCCACGTGAGTCTCTTGCGGAACGTGGGAGGGACGTCCGCAGGACGCGGAAAGTGCTGCCAAACAATCGTCTGAGGGACATATCCGCGCAGGACGCGTACTCGACATATCCCTGCGATGTCCACGTCCTAGTCGGCTGTGGATGTCCACAGGATATTCATCGGACGTCACTGTTACTGGAGTCCGCGGTCACGTGCCTTAATATCGATTAGTATAGCCGGGACAAAGAAACGCGTTGAGTGGTCTCGACGTCCGGAAAGTCTCTCTACGTATTTCTAACGAAAGAAATGCGCCTAATGCATCATACCTAATAGCTTTTTTTCGTACAACTTAAGTCGAACTTGTAATATCATGTACGGAGTAAAATGTGTTGGAAATCGGAGGGCTTGCGTTTTTAACGCACTCCCGCTACCCCGCCCTCGCTGCGCAGTCTCGCATCGCTCCCCGAAATCGTCGAAAACCCTTCTCCTCCTCGGTATTGTGGAGAGGAGAAGCGCCTGCAATAGTATCATCGAAGTATGCGTGCAATTGCTGCGTGATGGTTTTAGAGCTCGATGCTCTGTAACCATTAGGCCACCGTTATATGCAGTCGCGTGGCACGACCGAGCATGCGCGCCAGTTTCCATTAGGCCAAAAGAGTCGGGAACGAAACGGACAAACAATGTAGTCAATCCTACCGCGCTTGCTTTTTGAATCGCGCGCCCCTCTCTCCATACACCTCGCCTCACCGTTCGTCCCACGACAAACATAGTCCTCGGCCGTGACGTCGCTGCGTCGACGTCTTGGAGCGCTGGCGCGTGCATTCGTATCAACTGCGCCGCTCGCATTTTTTAACGCGACAGCGTTAAGGAGCTCGTGTCGCAGAAAAGCCGGTGTCGTCGGCGTCAGCGGCGTTGGCCGTGAGCGATAAATCCCGGAAGGCACTTCATAAATAAAAAAACATCGTGCAAGATGGGCTGGTGGGAATCGAGCCAGTGTCTCTGGAGTGTGAAACGGAAACGCTACCACTCAGCCACGAGTTCGAGCGTTCAAAGCGGTACAAAATCGCCTCTAGTGAATGCGGTGTTGCCTTAGAGACGTGCCGTAGAAAGTTATACTGCGGTGTATATCGGTAATAATGACCATGTAAATTACAGAAGTCGCAATTTCACGAGTAGCGAAGTACGTTTCCGCTACATTTCTTCTGCGCTCTGCGCATACGCAGAGACATCTTGCGGCAAACAGAAGACCCCCTCCTCGCAATGTACGGCACTGCCCCGACACGTGGCGCGCCACTCGCCCCATGATCGCGTCCGCCTTCATGGCGCGTCGCGGCCCGGCTCTCCGA
Organism: Dermacentor variabilis; assembly: GCF_050947875.1. Taxonomy (NCBI): domain Eukaryota; kingdom Metazoa; phylum Arthropoda; class Arachnida; order Ixodida; family Ixodidae; genus Dermacentor; species Dermacentor variabilis. Next base: position 42,368,655 of record NC_134575.1, on the reverse strand, counting down.
GCCGATCGCGACGTTTGGCTCGCGTAGATCGTTTGAGTAGGCGGTGCCAACGGAGTGCGATAACGCTATCGCATTCCACTCTTGAAGGCGAAGCTTAAACGTCCTCCAATTTTTTTTACATATCTTGCGAACGGCGTAGTGCACAATTAACAGTGCATGACATGACGCGACGTACAGAAGGACTTCATAAAGACGCTGCATACGCACCGCATTTAGATTTATAGCATCTGATTATTAACTCATTCACATGTACACCAGCGTGCGCGTTGACTAGCGTAGTTTTTTTTCTCCCGATATGCTAGTGCAATTTCGCTAATTTCTTGTAACGTGCGGGCGCATGCACGTCCCTGTTGCATTCGTGTTTTCGACACACACGTACGGCCGACTTTGGTTGGCTTCAATTTTCCCTCATTGTAATATGTAATATAACTCTACGAAGGAGCCGGAACCGAGTCATCGGATCGCGCAACGGGGCCCACTCGCATCGTTGCTGTCACGTGGTCGTGTCGCCCGCGAAATTGGAGCACGAGGCGCACCGCCGTGTCATTGGGCGCACGTTGTGAAAACCCGAGAAGTTCAACATGAATGCGGAGCTCTGCACGACGACGTCTCTACTGTAGCCCGTCTGCTGCTTTTAAGAGGAAGCTTTAGCTCAGCTCGAGGAGGCTCCTATCTAAATGCAAGGGATAGTTTTTCTCGGCAACCACTGCACCAAATCTGATGAAGTTTGTTGCAATTAAAAGAACAAGCTAAAAAAACCTGGTGACTGCCAGATCACACATTTCCAGAAAACGAAGCTATCAAATTTGCAACTCTGTAACTCGGCAATGAAAAAGGACATCACATTTCTGTCAATTGCATCAAATAGTACATCTAAAGTGGACTATATTGATGTAATTTAAGTGGCTCTTGAATGCACGACTAATATGTGAGTATGATTTTCGCAAAGGCCTCGTAAAAGTTGTAACAAATTCACGTTGACATATATATCTCATTTGTCCGCTCTGGGTTTTCTAACGGATACAGTCATCAGAACTGCGACATCTGCTTTTGGTGCGGAGTTACGGATTTGTAAACTTCGCTCCTGTATTTTTTTTTTCGAACTTACAAATTTTCGGCAATATATGAAAAAAAAAGATCAGTCCGTAAATCAAAATTCAGCCTAACAGCCCGAAGAAGTCCTCCTCACTGAAATTCAACAAATATAATTCAAACTGGCCCAGGAGTTATCTCATAAAATTATTTATGCGTTTTACGTGCATTTGAAAAGGCGGCGTCGGAGTTGGGCCCAAGCTGAAGCTTCCTCCGTCAAATCGCAACAGTTCAACCGCTCAATCATGTTCGAAACCAATTTAGTGAGAACATGAGAACCGTTTTGATTACGGACAAAGAGACGCCGCACGGAATACTATATATAGCAGCGACTTGAGACATTAAATTAAAGAAAAGTATTTGAACTGTATTAGTAAATTACATAACACACGCACAGAAAAAAATGCAAATCCAACGCACGTATATATGTCGGAATCCGTCTGAAACGGTTCACTCACACACTTGCTACTCGGACGTATTTCCGTAACGAACGCTTCAGTTGCCTCGGATAAATGTGTGGCATTGGCACGACAGAATACTACAGCGCGTGTCATAGAGCACCGGACTGTAGTGCTGGGAAAGAGAGGTTGGATCACGTCATCGGACACGTGATATTCTATAGTGCCTTCTGTTGTTTCGACTACTGGGCAAGACGGCAGCGTCAGTCGCGGTCGGTAAAGTCCGGGAGGGTTTGCAGAGACAGCTTTGAAAAGAGACCCCTTTAAAAATGCCGCCCTTGTGGGATGAGCGGTGCATGGTAAGTCCATCTTGAAGCTGCACCAGGTCCTCGTGACCTAGTGGTGGTAAGGCCACCTTGACGTTCCTGCACCAGTTCCCCGTGACGTAGTGGTGGTAAGTCCACCTTGACGTTCCTGCACCAGTTCCCCGTGACGTAGTGGTGGTAAGTCCACCTTGAAGTTCCTGCACCAGGTCCTCGTGACGTAGAGGTGATAAGTCCACCTTGACGTTCCTGCACCAGTTCCCCGTGACGTAGTGGTGGTAAGTCCACCTTGAAGTTCCTGCGCGAGGTCCCGTGACGTAGTGGTGGTAAGTCCACCTTGACGTTCCTGCGCCAGTTCCCCGTGACGTAGTGGTGGTGAGTCCACCTTGATGTTCCTGCGCCAGGTCCCCGTGACGTAGTGGTGGTAAGTCCACCTTGAATTTCCTGCACCAGGTCCTCGTGACGTAGAGGTGATAAGTCCACCTTGACGTTCCTGCACCAGTTCCCGTGACGTAGTGGTGGTAAGTCCACCTTGAAGTTCCTGCGCGAGGTCCCGTGACGTAGTGGTGGTAAGTCCACCTTGACGTTCCTGCGCCAGTTCCCCGTGACGTAGTGGTGGTGAGTCCACCTTGATGTTCCTGCGCCAGGTCCCCGTGACGTAGTGGTGGTAAGTCCACCTTGAAGTTCCTGCACCAGGTCCTCGTGACGTAGAGGTGATAAGTCCACCTTGACGTTCCTGCACCAGTTCCCCGTGACGTAGTGGTGGTAAGTCCACCTTGAAGTTCCTGCGCGAGGTCCCGTGACGTAGTGGTGGTAAGTCCACCTTGACGTTCCTGCGCCAGTTCCCCGTGACGTAGTGGTGGTGAGTCCACCTTGATGTTCCTGCGCCAGGTCCCCGTGACGTAGTGGTGGTAAGTCCACCTTGAATTTCCTGCACCAGGTCCTCGTGACGTAGAGGTGATAAGTCCACCTTGACGTTCCTGCACCAGTTCACCGTGACGTAGTGGTGGTAAGTCCACCTTGAAGTTCCTGCGCGAGGTCCCGTGACGTAGTGGTGGTAAGTCCACCTTGACGTTCCTGCGCCAGTTCCCCGTGACGTAGTGGTGGTAAGTCCACCTTGACGTTTCTGCACCAGTTCACCGTGACGTAGTGGATTTAGACGCCGTCTGCTCGGGGCTTGTTAATTTTTTAAAAGGTGAATGTCGAAGGCATATATGAAAGAGTAAAGACTGTATTTAGAAAGTGTGTAAAACTTTTACCGAGTCACAACGGCCCACATACTACCAAATCCTTGACGTCACATTGACGTCACACTGACGCACCGGCGCTGGGCGCGAAATTTTAAAACTTTTGGCGACAACCTCCTACCGCGAAATTATAGAAAATATAGTTTTCAAAAGAATGCGCTATCAGTGTACACCAGAGGTCCGTCTTCTGAAGCTACTCCAGGCTGTGGCGTAGCCAGGATTTCCGAGAGCTGGGTGGGGCGGAGGTGGCATCCATTGGACCGAGGTCGGGATGCGGGGGCTGGGCAGGTGGCTGCCAGGTACACAGAAATTTCGAGATAGGGGGGCCACGTACGTGTAGACTCCAGATACGCCCAACGGTGCTGTGCCTCATTCAATTGGCCTTGCCCTATGGCGGAATTACGCGGACCTACGGATAGGGTTAAGTCAAAGGATACTTGCTGAACAATGTCGCTGACTTCAGGGTCCGCGAGAAATAATCGAGTGAAAAGACCGAGTCTCAGAATTTGTGCACCTCGGCATGGTGATCATCATCTGCCATTGCCATACCGTAGGACGAAGGGATGTTCCCGAGATGTCCCGCTACCACTGCCCTGCGCCAGACGAAGCTGCGTTACACATGCGAATTTCTGTGTCTCAGCTACTCATATAATCTTTAGCCACTCGATTTCCCTTCCATGCTCGGTCGTTTTCTGATTTTAAATGATTACGTAAGGTACAAACGAAAATCGAAGTGTACGTGGGGATTGCGTGTGCGTAGAACGAAAACAAGGACCTTGTGAAGGCAATAAATGCTCTTATCTCGGGAAGGTTCTGAACGGAGTTGTCTGTCCTGGGGTTCGTCGTCGCCGAATAAGACGACTTGCTCGTGCAGCATTCCGCGTTCCATCGAACTCGGCGGCAGTACGAGCACCATCGCTGTCTCGCAGTTTGCGGTCGCAGTTGTTGCTGATGTGTCTCGAAGATGGCACGTACCCACTACGGGGATGGTCTCTGTATATATATACACTGTTCTTTGTTGTAAATATAGCCAACATTTTCTCGTCACGTGATTCACTGCCTACCCAATGAAAGTTCGGCCTAGCGCTAGCCGCTGAGTGTCCGTAATCTTGCGCGACCTCTTGCAAAAGATGCAGATGGAGCGAATCAGATAAAGAAGAACGAGGCTAAAGAAGGGACAAACAGCAAGAAAGGAACGCCGTGCTTGTGGTGCGTGTGTGATGTTTAACGCTGCCCGTCTCGCTGGCCCCGCCACCAAATTCAAACCGTCACTGCGGCTCCTCGCGAAGACGAACGACCGTCTGCCAGTCCAGGACTGCTAGTTCCCAGTACGTTCCAACGTCTGCGGACGAGCATGGCGGTTCGCCGGGACGTCGTGCCGGCCTGCTGACCTGACCGAAAGCGAAGCACGCGCGTAGTTGTACTTCATTTTTGCGAGCGTAGTAGTATAGTATAGTAGTGTGCGCGGAAAAAAAAAAAAAGCGACGCCACCATGTCCACCGACGCCGACGACGAAGAGCCGCGGCCTTCTTCGGACGAGATGGACGAGAAGCGGCAGCTGCGGATGGCCTACCTGTACCTGTGCCACCTGGAGGAGACGCGGCTGTGGCTGTCCTCGTGCATCGAGGAGGAGATGCCGTCGGCGACCCGGCTCGAGGAGTCGCTCCGCAACGGCGTCTACCTGGCGCGGCTGTCGCACTTCTTCGCGCCTGGCGAGGTGCCGCTGCGCAAGATCTACGACGCGGACCAGAGCGTGCACCGGGAGCGCGGCCTGTGCTTCCGGCACACGGACAACATCAACCACTGGCTGAACGCGATGCGCGCCATCGGCTTTCCCGAGCACTTCTTCCCGGACCCGTTCGACCTGTACGAGAAGAAGAACCTGCCCAAGGTCATCTACTGCCTGCACGCGCTCAGCCTGTACCTGTTCAAGTTGGGCAAGGCGCCCAGGATCGAGAAGCTGATGGGCAAGCTGCACTTCTCGGACGAAGAGGTGGAACAGGTATGCGCGCGTCAACGTGGCGCGCCGCGATTGCTGCTGTTTCGTGCGCGAGGAAAGCCGTCGTCGAGAGAGCGTGGTACACACAGTTGAGCGATCGATTCTTTAATGCGATGGCATTACACGAGTCGCACCCGCTCCGCTCTTCGTCGCTGCAGTGTCGAAGCAAAATGAAGTAGGCCGGCTCACGAGGACTGCAGTATATGACTGAATGCGGGGTTACGCAGGTCGATGCTGTTAATCACCTTCCTCCTAAATGCCCCGCAATGTTTGCTGCAGCTTTGTAAATGCTCGGGATGCGTTGTCAACGCCTCCGGTTTTTCCTCGAGGAAGAATTCTGTAGAGGTAACTGGGAATCGGACCGGGGGACCGTGTCAGTTCTGAATGTACCGTGAAAAATGGGACATTTAAAGCTGCAAGCTGGGCTTGTTGGAAGATATAGTTGACACTTCCAGCTCTTGTAAAAGGGAAACAAAAAACGCCTCAGGAGGAAATGGAAGGCGTTTAAAAAAATAACCACAGTATGCAAGGCGCGGGGAGACGCAGATAAGGAAAATGTAGAATAATTCATAAAACACACATCACCTAAAAAGAAGGCGATAAGTGCATAAGCAGCCAGCCGATTTCTCTAACTACCTTATAGTCGTCGGCTGTAACACGTATGAGAAGAACGAATGGTAGAGCGCATGTGCGATGTTTGCCAGCGCCCTTTCCTGCGCTGCCGTTATTTTTATCTCCCCTCTTTTTCCTTCCTTTTCATACAAGCACTGGAAATACCACGACTGAAAAGTAGGATTTACTTTATGGTTTGTTTATGCCTTTTTATTGAGCCGGTGGCAACATATCACTGTTGCCAAGAGGGACAGTTTAACTCCGGTTGACATGGCGGCTGAATCAGCGTTTTCCGTTGCCGTGAAGTCTACTACTATTCCCGTGGATAATGTACAGGTGCGAACAAAAGCGATTGGAACACAGGAGCTGTGGCCGAACTACACCCCAATGTCCTCTAACAGCCTTGAGGCTGCTGGATGGCATTGGCATGCAGTTCCACAGATCGCGTGTTTTAATCATGTCAGCACCTGTACAGCATCATTGCAACCTACGGGACATATCTTGACCGTGGAAAGACTATAAAACGGCTGTTTAAATATTACAAAGCGTCTAATTCCTTGGTGGTCACTTTATGCCGCGGGCACAACCAAAAACCACCTCGAACATCGCCAGTTGTGAAAATGCCGCACGCGCATACTTTTCCTTGATTTGCCAAACCATATGGCCGATCTATCTCCCTGGACCGTTCTCTTGCCACAGTTCATTCATTCATATTCATTCATTCATTCATTCATTCATTCATTCATTCATTCAACTTGCCGCAGGTGGGGAACGATCCCACGTCTTCGTCCTGCAGTGGACATAAAATAGGCTGATGGTGATGGTGATGCTAACTACAGCTGAAACTTCATTATGTCAAACTCAGCCTCCGAGATGGTGCGCCGCGCCGCACGCGCATCCCGGTCTCGGAGGCCGTGGTCGAACATTAGTGTAGGAATTAGTTGGCTACACTCCATAACTTTCTGGCAACTGAGCTGTTGCAACGTACGACGAGGAAAATGCACGCTGCTGACGCGCACGGTACCTGGGGTGCTGTTCTGGACATCCTCAAGTACCACCACGTCGTCGAATTCTGTAACGGGGGGGGAAGGGGAGGGGGGCAGGAATTTCGAGCCAAATAGAAAGGCTGTAGCAGCCCTCCGGGCCAATCAGAGATGACAAGATGGCGGAGTCGACAGTACGGCGGAATTTGAGAATGCCCAAAACAGCGTACCAGCGCAGACCTTCCAATGGCTGCTTATTGATCATGATAACGATGACGACGGGTTGAGCTTGATGAGCCCCGATGGCTGCGGACAGGTCCGGCGCAGCCTGGTGCTCAACGCCGAAGTGGCCATGCCGGCGTTCAGCCTCATCGACGGCATCCTCGCCAAGGAGACGAGCGCCGACTCCTCGGCCGTGATCGCCATCAACACGGCCATCGACAAGGGCGAGGCGGACCTGCTCTTCGAGACGCTCTCGGCGCCCGCCGCGCAGCTCAAAGGCGTCAGGCCGGAGAACGTGCACAGGTATGCGATTACGCGCCTCCCGTCCGTTCACTTCTGTAATTTACGAGTCGTGGCGTGCGGCATTTTATGAACCGTAGGTCGTGCCCTGCGCGCTGTTTCTCAAAAGCACCCTGATGCTGACGTCCAAAAGATGTCGGTCATGACGTCACAGGCAGCCGGCCGCGCATGCCCCTCCCCCCTTCTTGAGATTGGTTTCCGTTGCTCTGAAGCAGTCGTCGCTGGTTGCGTGAACGACATCCGTCTCACCCCTCAAGCAGCGGCTGGCTGCCTCAGCGTAACGGACGCCAAGCTGGAAGACCATGCTTTCGCCTATACACTGCAGGCTCCGCAAGCGACCGCTGACGTCTTGATCCCTTGACAACACCACGTCACGCGCACTGTAACACACCTATACGTGCGACGAGCACCGAAGAAGAATAAAATTTCTTGCAGTCACGTTGATCGTTTTGGTTTAACTTTCAACGCAAAGCTTCCCGCAGTATATAACGCGCACGTAAATCTGAGTGTGCGAGCGTATCTTGTTTTCTGTCCTATCGGAATTCTGCCACCGCGGTCGGAAGTCGAGCCTGCGACCTCGTGCTCTGCTTAGCAGCTTGCAGAAGGCCGTCGCCTCCGACCCGTTATACGGCGAGTGACCATTTCACCTGAATGCGGCACCAGGACCTTGACCATATCAGCGGTAGATCGGTTCGGTCGTGTTGTGGACAAGGACGTTAAACGATTTGCCGCCTCTCCACTATCTCACAAGCTCGCTGGACGCTGCTGCTCTTTACGTTACGTTGCTTACCGCAGCTTGTACATTCAAGCGCGAACAGCCAAACCACGCGCGTTTCTGTGACGTCATCAACAATGGTTTACGGCAAGGATATTGGCCTCGAGCTCCACCACTGGAAAAGCTGGCGCCACCGTCGGCGTGACGTGCTAGGAGGGATCACGTGGACATAGCGGCCGCGTCGGCTGCTTCGGGCGCGCTGAAGCGAGCTGAAAACGAGAGTTTAAATTCCCTCGTGCGCTGCGGTCCTCATTTAGTGGCGAGATTTTCCCGCTTCGAGGGTCTCCTTTACAACGCTTGAAAGCACTACAATAGGTAGTGGCTGCCTTTGAAGGCGCACAACATGGTAGGCTACTGCTCGGTGCCGCAATGCCGGACGCACGCAACGGAGCACGGTGTCAGCCATAGGTGTCAGCCTTATTCACACGTAGCCGCAGGACAAGAAGCTGTGTGAAGCTTGGCTCGCGAAACATAAAACCGGCAAACAGTCATCGGCTACAACTGGGGTATGCAGCAAACACAGACGCGACGTAGATTTCTGCTACGGCGACCGGTCTGCGATGTTCTGAAAACGCGCACTGAGACGCTCGCCCGAGTCCGCTGCCCGACTAATGTCATGACGGTTTGGTCTATCAACTTGTCGATGCTATAGAAACTGGCAAGTTCAGTGGAGTGGAAAGGCAGCGGTAAGAAGCACATTTAAAAAAAGCATGGCATATGGTCATATTTGTGTTATGAATAATGCACTGGATTACAAAAAAGGAGCAGCGGGGAATTGCACGCTGAGAGCACCGATAAACATACAGTGCGACGCAACTCGAGAAATAGTATTGAAAGGTCAAAGAATTTAGAAGAAAAAAAGATTGAATCGTCACGACGGCACATCACAGTACCCGTAGGCGTCGAAGTCTCTACGATGAAATTATTTTTGAACAGCTCTGATAGCGCCCACGCAACAATGGTTGCTTGTATACTGTCAAATGCTCACTGCGGCCTAAAGCTCATGGCACGGTACGAAAACGCGCGCGCGGAGAAAGCGAAACAGTGCGCGGACATGCATGCAGACGCGCAGTCGGTCGCTGCGAGTCTGCGCGATCGCTGCATTGAGGCTTCATTCTATTACGCTCCATTTAGTTATACAAACACTATAAGAACATATTTCAGATAGTTTGCTCTGAGCGTTTACCTACCTTTCACGCAAGAAGCCGGTTCGGGAGACTCCATCGCGGCGACCGCGCGCAGTGGCGTTCACTGTACGTATTCGGTAATGAGATAGCGTCTGTAAACGATTGTGTGCTTTCAGTTTGCCCAAGATTATTATTTAGACAGTAAGAAACTTCTCTCGTTTTTAAAGTGCTTACAGAAATGTCCGGGAGAGCTCGCGCGTGGTGTTTTCAGTGAGCGCTGACAGCAAAACCTATGAGGAGCGCGCCACGTGATCCCTCATACTACGCCAGCGAGGCGCTTCCGATAGATGGCGACTCCGTAACTCCTCGCCGCCAATATGCCTCGGCCTGGAGGTCAATGCTTCGACAAGGGCGCTTGTCTTAATTCGCCAGTGCAGCGATTTGCTATCGCGGCAGAGCGCCCGTATGACTAGAGCGTTGACAAACAACCAGGTAGACGAATTCCCTGGTCGAAACTGTGACCTCCAGGCAGATATTATCTGTCTTTATTCCTGTCATTCAAGACCAAGTTGTGTGTGAAACAATGTTCGAAATAAATAAGTGATTATTATTATTATTATTATTATTATTATTATTATTATTATTACTATTATTATTAAGTATTAACTAATAAATTCATAAATAATGATACTTAATAAATAAAGGAGCATAGTGGCACCTGCGCCAGGCGTACTTTCAGGCTTAACTGAAGACGAATATGCTTATCTAAAATCACGAGTATGACAGTAAATTTGAGTGGCGTGTGTAGTACCTGGTGCTTGTAGCGTACCTTTGTGTTGGCGCATGCGCATGGTGAGACCTTGGGGTTACAGGAACAATAAAGTTAAGTAATTAGTCCAACAATTAACTTGTCTTGCATACTCCCTGTATTTCGTGCATGTGTCGTTATCGGTGGTTTTCGTGTTCGTTCGATTTTATTTATTTTATAAACATATATACTGTTGTCTGCAGGAAGACCAAGCAGGCGGACGGGAGTGTAAGAGAAAACGAGAAAGCAGCACATGGGAAGTTTGAAGCAGTTAACAAACGCGTTCATAAGTCTAAGTAATCATTAGTTAATACGTTTCACGTATCAGAAACAGTTGAGTATGCCATACATGACGTAAAAAGAAATAATAGCTCAGTGAGGGACTACGTCGTGACACGGTAAGATATTGCAGTGAAAGTTATTATGTCATAATGTTGTCTCTCACTGAGCCCCTCGAGACTGCAGTGCACATTCAAAGCCACTTTCAGATTTACTCGCGACAACGCAATCGGGAAACGCATTCCACTCTGTGATCGCACGGGCAAGTAAACGATTTTCAAGCAAGCATCAGTGCGTGCAAAACATGAGTACCAGTTCTGTTCACGTCGGTGTCGACACGCGCGGGAAGAGAACGGTTCGATGTCGACATCTCTCGCAGAAATCACGCACGAAGTGCAACTGCACCTCAACAGAGAGTCAACTCAAGTCAACAAAAAACGCTGTAAAAATGGCTGTGGCTTAGCTAAGGTTAAGCCCAGGATGCGAAGCATACTAGCCTTTATTTTAGTTGTTGAACCACTGTTTAGCCTGGTGAACTGCTGTTGCTTGGCTATATTTGGTTCGGCTAGACGAAGAAACAACTGATGCAGGCGAGCGCACGAGCTGAGACCCGGCGATGTAGCTACGCGGCCGCAAGCGAGCGCACGAGTTGAGCCTCCGCTTTTGCAGCTGTTATGACGTCATATGGTAGCTACGCGGACGCGCGCGGCGCAGCAAGGAAGAGCGTGGTTGTGCGGCTAGTATGCTTCGCATAAAACGCGACATTTTTTTTTGTAACGAATTTCGTAAGGAACACGCGTTCGTTTTCCTCGACCAAGCGTGTTTAACGATGGGCGCGCACCCTCGCGGGCTCGACGGCAGGTACCACGAGGTTCTGGAGCGCGCCAAGGCTTCGAAGCTGGGGCAGCGCGCCATGCGGCGTCTCGAGGGCGGCGAGGACGAGTCCGAGGACATGTACGAGCGCCTGCTCAGCCTGGCCGAGGTGCAGGGCTACGTCCTCGAGACGAACGTCAACGTGCTGCTGGCCGAAATCGACGCCGCCATGGACCGCGGCGACGTGGCGCTCTTCGGCCAGCTCCTGCTCACCAGGGAGGACCTGGGCGTCCACGACATCGTCGAGGACAACGTGCCCGCCTACTTTCAGGTGCGCCCGCTGGTCGATGCCCCGTCTCAAGACACCCTTCTTGCAGTGCGCGGCGAAAGCTGCGGAGCGTACGTGAGCTAATCAAAGCTATGGGAGCCAACGTGCAGACACGTTCCTGGACAGCTCTTCGCAGACTTCTTATGGCCGACGCCTGGTTAAATGAATAGCTCATGTCGATACTGGCCGCAGTGGTAACACTGTCGGTGCCCTTGCACGCCTCGTAGCTTTCGCTGCACTGCAAGTTGGTTTTGAAATGGTGTATAGACATGAGAACGTACGTGCGACGGCGTCAAGATCAGTGGCGATGATGATGGCCGCGGCGAAAGTAGCGGAGCCCGCTTGAGCTAATCAAAGCTATGGAAGCCAACGTGCAGACGGTATCAACCCCGCAACGTTTATCAATCCGCGCCTGTGCCAGGCTGCTGTCGCTTTCATACATAAAGCCGCGTATTAAAGACAGTGATTTAGTATGTTATGAGATAGAGAAACGTTTATGTGGCGTTCAACTAACGGTAAACGACGGTTGCCACAAATCCGGGGGTGGAGAGGTAGCCGGGGCTTGCGGAAAGGACACGTCGGAGACATCAGGCAGGCGACGTATACGTGCCGTTTCGTTTTTCGTGGACAGCTCTTCGCAGACTATCTGTCATACGGCCGACGCCTGGTTAAATGAACAGCTCATGTCGATATACTAGCCACAGTGGTGACACTGTCGGTGCCCTTGCACGCCTCGTAGCTTTCGCTGCACTGCAAGTTGGTTTTGAAACGTTGTGTAGACATGAGAACGTAGGTGCGACGGCGTCAAGATCGATGGCGATAAAGATGGCGGCGGCGGAACAGTCCCGCAGGCCACAGAGTTTCTCACAGATCGTTTGGGAAAACTAGCGCCAGTGTCCATCTGTGGAGCTGCGAACTTGACAGCTCAGCATGCATGAGAACGACGAGTTGTTACATGGGTCTGCCTAGAATTCCTGTACTTCTGGTTTCAGTCGACTTTGTGACTTTACAAACAGATCATTTTCAACTAACTATATTACGTGCTAAGTGCAACGGTTAGCAGTAATTTTGCACTTTCGCACAAACTTGTTGCCCTCGAGCGTCTAGAAAAAAAAAGATATTGCTTTCAAATTTAGAAAATTAAGCGGAACAAGTATAACGCCAGAAAAAACGTCTGAAGCCACAAGCCTCAAGATTAGCCAAAGCCATGTACTATACCCATCATTCTCATATGGTACATAGCCGAACGATCGCAAGCGCCAGAATTTCATCAAGTAACTTTTGTATAGGGAAACTCTGTAGGCGCGCGCACGGTTATTGTTCAGTAGGAACCAGTACCCAATCTTCAAGGCGTGACGTCATGAAGATGCGACAGTGCTGCCGCAATATTTGCTTCGGGAGCAATGTGACTTTAACGGCGCCAAAGCTTCTCCCAAGGCAAGATAAAATGCACGCTGCAGAGTCCAATTTGCAACAGTTATACCTGGCAAAGCGAAACCTGCGAACATCTGAGAGCGGCGTCAGAGCAAGAGGGAAATCAATTGCTAACGTACTCACCATGCTTGTTTTGCCTGCTCATATATAGGTCACGTTTGCAAACAAAGCTGCAAAAAAAAAAACGGCAGTTAAACCTCGACCCCCGATTCCCCTCCTTTCCCCGTCTTGGACGTCATCGTTTCTCTCTCTCTATTTTGTCCCGTGCAGGTCCTGGCCAAAATCAAGGAGGACGCCGAGGCGAACAACAACCCTTTCGCGCTGTCCCGCAGCGACCTGCAGGTGGCCGTGCAGCTGGCCAACGAGAAGGTCGAGGAAGAGACGCTGCTCGAGGCGGCCATCGAGGCCGTCAACATATCCCTGGACTGCGGTCGGCCCGAGGACACCCTGGAGGCCCTGCGGGACCCCGGGGCCCGGCTGCCCGGCGTGTACCCGCTGGCCGCGCCCCTCTACCACAACCAGTTCGCGTTCATCCGCCGCGAGGCGGGCCACAACCTGAGCCACGAGGAGCTCATCGGCGGCGTCCGCATCCTGAACGCCATCGCGGAGGTGAACTTCGCGCTCAAGGCGAACGGCAGCTTCGACGCGGCCGCCTGCCTCGAGAACCCGCACGCGCACATCGCCGACGTGCGGCCGCAGTGCCACGACCGGTACCTGGCGGCGCTCAAGGCGGCGCTGGGCGAGCGCGCCGACGGCTTCCTCACGCACACCGAGATCCAGGACGTCGTGAACGAGGTGAACGCGGCGGAGGACGGCGAGGCCGACCGCGAGGACGCCCTGGAGCGCATCAACGACGCCGTCGCATTGGGCACGCCGCAGGTATGCGCGCGATTACCGAGCTCTGAACTCGATGTAACGAATTAAGGGGCCTGGCCATGATAGCGCGTCCCTGACGTCGTCGATCGTGCTGGACGTGCTGCAGGTATACCTGTGTTGCGGTCTGACCTCGATGTAACGAAGTAGCCGTCCGAGGACTATAATAGCGCGTCCACGACGCTGTTGTGTTTAGCTCGTCCAAGGTCTGTGTAACACTCGATATAACGAATTCACGATTGGAGCGAAATATCGCAGCTATGCCGCCGCGTTGAGTTACCCACAGGTCTTTATACGCGCTCGTGTAGTGATAAAAGTAATCAGTGAAATATTAGGTTCGTTATAAGCGACGTCCGCTGTATAGGTACGAAGAGATAAAAGAAGGGGGGTGGCGGTGCCCGGTACTCGCGACGCTGCATCCGTTTTGTCGGGACAGTGCCTTGTGCCGCGATGGGCCGCTTCTTTGCTCGAGGCGAGCTTTGCTTGCTGTTCATAGATGGCGTGTGGCGCCTAAATCGCATGTCCGTCGTGTATGATGCTCCGACTTTATTACGGGATGTAAAAGCGCATTGCACCACTTTGGTATAAGTGGGCACGTCGCGTGTAGTGCCAAGTCTGCACGTTCAGAGCGACAGCCTGGGCTCCTGCATACCTCTTTCGTTGAAAGCGTTCATCTTAACGTCTGACGGTGCAACGCCGGCGCGCACACTACTTGCAGGCCACCATGGAAGCGCTGCTGGCGCCAGCCGCGGGCATCCAGCACCTGAGCCGCGACCACGTGCTCCTGTATCAGGACCTTCTGGAGGTCAAGCAGAGGTCGCTGGACGATGAGAGGCCGCTCGGCGTTGAAGACATTCAGAGCGTCATCGACACTGCCAACCAGGTAACGTGCATGGTGTTCTTTTTTCCTGGGGCGTCCAATGGCACCGCGTTTAACGAACGCGCTGCAATATATATACTGAACGGCTCCGGAGAGGCGCTGACTGAGCAGAGCGTACGTCTAAAGCGAATCACACGATGCAAAGTTCAGCTTGGACGTTCCTCAGTTTGAACGCAGGAATCTTTTCTGCGGGGTGTATGCTTACGGTGAGCTATAAAACAGTGGTGCCAGCGCGTCACTGAAATACCAGAGCCGATGCCACCATAACATGCCCCCCCCCTAAACTTTCCCGCCCCTCCTTTGTTAAACATTCGCAGGGGAGGGGGGGGCTATAGAGAGGTGAGGGGCAGGGGTTAAGGAGTTCGCCATTAAAAAAAAAAAAGACCAACCCTTCCCCTATACCGGAAAATGGGGGTAAGAGAAGCTTGCTCTGCGTGCACCTGACCTTCGTCACGGTTACGTAAGCCACGGGTAACGGTGCTGGATTCCTTCGGCCTCCCGCTCCCTCAGCTGGGGATCTCCTCGATGCTGTCGAATTGCCTGGGTTCGGGCGGCTCTAACGGCTGGATCTGCGCGTCAATGGCGAGCCCTTTCACGGGCGTGTTCTCGCCGCCGCTCGTCGAACGCTGCCAGTTCCTCGGGGGAGCGCAGAACGAGTGGCCCGTCCCATCCGTTTTCCGAGAATGAACTGAACGGAAACGAAGCCGGCGCAGTGCCGGCTTCGTTTATGACACAGTTTATCAAGTTATTTGGAAAAGTGGGACAAAACGCAGTCAGCGCGCGAACCTCTGTCAAGAATAAGATGAAGGTTGTGGCTGAAAGAAATAAGTTTAGTTTCATAGGACAAACTTTCTTTTTCAGAAACCGTGCTGCTCGTGCGAATGATAAATTATCGTCTAAATGCTTTACTAAATGTGACAACGAAATATGCTCGACTAATTTACAAGGAATACCAGTGAGAGAATGGGGCGGTAGTTGAGAGGCGAATTTTTGCGGCCGGACTTGTGAAGTGGGACCACCGTTACGACCTTGCAGTCGGGGGGCGGGGGAACGTTGTCCAAAGATTGCTCGAATATTTTTGAGTATTCGAAATGAATAAACAACAATACTTTTCAAATATTCTTACGTTAACCAAGTCAGCGCCAGGGCTTGATGACATCCTTAACCTTTAATAACATTTTCTAACCCCAAGTGGCTCAGTTGTAATAAAATCCATAGCTTGATAATTGTAACACTCCAAGCTGGAAGCACAGGGTCAGGGCATACAACGAAGTTGCTGCATAATACAAAGTTCAGTACCCGTGGTCAAGCATCCCCGGGTGTCGCTGATTCAACCGGCTAACGCGGCTGAATTATGTTTGGGTGGAATAAGGCGGCAAAACATTTTGGGACCATTTATTAAGCATTGCGGGTAGTGTGCGCTTTTGAAATGCATTTTAACGCGACGGCATTAAGGGCCCCGTGTCGCCGAAAATCCGGCGTAGGCGTCCAATGTCCAGCGTCGGACGTCATTTCGGCAAAATGGTTTTCGAACCACCCATACCCAGGCCCTCCATGGATGGATGGATGGATGAAAAACTTTATTAGGGTCCTTTAGGGCGCGCACTAGCGCGCAGCGGGCCGCTCCCACGTCAGGACAGAGAGGCCGAGCCTCTCCGCCGCGTCGCGGGCCCATTGGACAGCCCATAACTGTTCTTCGAGGTTGGGACTGTGTAGGACCGCATCCCAGCGTGAAGAAGTTCCTTGCGTGAATAATTCCTTGCGCCCTCCATGGGGCGCAAGGAATCCACTAAGCTAACGGAATTTTTCAAGCCAAAATACGTAGAATAATCGTAAAGTAGACGTGATAGCGTCGGATTGTAATTTGAATATACTAGAAAACGTAACTATGCAAAAACTCAAACAAACCACTTTTTCAGCGTTTCTACCATTTATAGACCGCCCACGGCGACCGCCGCGCCCCGGCGCGCAAATATCTTGGAGGCCACGGAGCAGCGCGCCCGTTTCCTTCCAATACCTCCAGATGGCGTTCGCATCCGCCGCATCGCGGCCCACGCAAGAGGCCGCGTTTGTACCAGAAAGCCCGCCTTCGTGCATAGCGTACGCCGCGAGCGCACGGTTACATACGCTGCAGTTGCCGGGAAGCGGGAGAAGCAGTCAGGGTTCTTTGAATGCTATCGCGTTCCACTCTTAAAGACGAAGATCAAGCGTCCTCCAAATTTTGGCAAGTTTCTTTATCTCCTATGTAGGTGGTGTTCGCGTCCTTATAAACATCCCATTTGGAAACCGAAGCACTTCGCAATTCAGTACAGGCACTTTTTCCGGTTGCAAAGTCTTTTGAGGTGGGAATTGAACCGGTTCGCCTTAGTAATGCATGATAATATGCGCGACGGAGTAAACTTACTTGTGAGCTCGTGCATACTTTATTCCCGAATACGATCCAGTCGTTATCAACACTACAATAATCAAATTGACTTAAGAGATAAAATAAATTGGATATCTCAATGCTTATAGCATTGAAGTTTTCCCTGTCATAGTCATTAATTACCTTTTTTTTTCCCCAACGGCTGGATTTAAGAGCGGAGACATAAGGTTAAACGAAAGAGCCAGATGATCGCGTTACACCCAGTATCCGTGAAATATCCGTAACAAGGTCAGGATGAGAGCCTGAGATTAGCATTGTCGTTTGAAATCTTTGTTGGTTCTGACGCTAATTGAGTCAAGGAACATAAAGGGCAGAGATTGAGAAATTACACTGGGCGAACAAAGTGCACGCGTGTATAAGAACGCGGCAGATAGGCGTTCCAACTTATGTTCGGGAAGCTAAAGCCCCCGTTAATTTAATGGGCTCCGAAAGATGCCACAGATAAAGCGTACGTGTCGTGAAAGCTCTACGGTGAAAGTGCGTGGGTATAAGGAGGAGGGTGGTGACAAACAGACCGAAGACAAATTTACGGTGACCCATGGGTCTATACGCAGGCGCACATACATTTGTATACTTCGCCGTGATCGAAAGTCGACGTGACGATGCATCGCAGGGATTTTGAAATGGCGAGCAT
The DNA here is from genome assembly GCF_050947875.1 of Dermacentor variabilis. Lineage (NCBI taxonomy): Eukaryota > Metazoa > Arthropoda > Arachnida > Ixodida > Ixodidae > Dermacentor > Dermacentor variabilis. The sequence continues at coordinate 42,351,103 of NC_134575.1, read as the reverse complement.
TATGCCTGCGCTGCCGCCTTGGCGAGCGATCGAGACGATCGCAACGGGAAATAAGAAAGCGAGATTTGGTCAAAGATTTCGCAGTCGTGTAGTTACATGAGGTTGTGACCACGTTTTCGTCAGTACGATAGTATACCAGCGCCGCAGCAGTCGACGAGCGAGCGCCTCGCGCTACGTAGTTACACTACGTAGCGTAACTACACTACGTAGCCTCGCGCTACGCTACGTAGTGTAGTTGCGTGAGATTGTAAACACGTTTCCGTCAGTGCGATAGTACCAGCGCCGCAGCTGTTGACGAGCGAGCGCCTCGCGCTACATAGATACACTACGTAGCGTAGAGTAACTACGATACGTAGTTTAGTTACGTGTGATTGTAACCATGTTCCCGTCAGTGCGATAGTATCAGCGCCGCAGCTGTTGACGAGCGAGCGCCTCGCGCTACATAGATACACTACGTAGCGTAGAGTAACTACGATACGTAGTCTAGTTACGTGTGATTGTAACCATGTTCCCGTCAGTGCGATAGTACCAGCGCCGCAGCTGTCGACGAGCGAGCGCCTCGCGCTATGTAGTTACACTACGTAGCGTAACTACACTACGTAGCCTCGCGATACGCTACGTAGTGTAGTTGCGTGAGATTGTAACCATGTTCCCGTCAGTGCGATAGTACCAGCGCCGCAGCTGTCGACGAGCGAGCGCCTCGCGCTTACTAATCGCAACTTCTTATGCTAGCGAGCAGCACCGAGACTCATGTGCTGGCCGAACATACGCTGTTGTATATATACCCTCGCATGTTTTCTACATAGCAGGGCGACGACGTGATTTCATCCTGCTGTTTTGTCCAGTCGCTCCGCTGTTTCTTGAACACTGGCAAAATCACTGCGAACATTGCCTAGTGCACCAGTTATTTTTTTCGAGTGATTGAAGGCGGAGATATCAGTTATCTTGCTTTCGATAGCTCGTTGGCTGTAGTTTTCGCGTCTTTCACATGAGATTTTGACTCTGTCTGACCTTTAGCAAGCTCAACTGTTGCTCACTTTACGTCCGTAAGCATTTGTAGGACAACCTCTTCCGAGACTTGATGGTGAATTCCAATGGCTGATTCGAAGCACTTCCGTTAGTAGTTTCTCAACTCCTTGCGGAGCAAGTCTATTTTATTGGCACATTGAGAGTGCCTCCCATATCTTCCATTGGCGGATAGGGAGCAACTCCGCCGCTAGATCCACTCCACGGAGCAGAAGCGCTCTCTACTCCGCTAAAATTGACGGAGTCGACCGGAGGTCGCTTGATGTCAGGCCACCCACAGCCAGCGCGCTCATGAACGCGAATCACGGTCTCTCGGAAGCAATGAGTGTTGTTTCCATTCAACTTGCGCTTTTACTCCTTGCGGAGAGCGATGATTCATCTAGTTCAACTTCCGAATCGACCAGCGGTGACTGGAGCGACGAAGAAGCTTGAAAAGCTAGTGTACTGAAGCAAGCTTTCGACATTCGCTTCAGCGTCAGGACAGATATGCAGGGGGCGCAGAAGGCGAAGCAAGGGCCAGGATCAGCCAAATGTGTGGAGCGAAGAAACACAGAGCGTATACGCTCAGCGGTCACCACGTCTTATAAGACGTGGTTACCAGGAGCGCTGCTCCCTTGCTCACCTGTGCAAATCTGGTTATAATTGGCCGAATTATGGCTTAGCCTACAGCATTTACATACATACATACATACATACATACATACATACATACATACATACATACATACATACATACATACATACATGCATACATACATACATGCATACATGCATACATACATGCATGCATACATACATACATGCATGCATACATACATACATGCATACATACATACATACATACATACATACATACATACATACACACATACATACATACATACATACATACATACATACATACATACATACATACATACATACATACATACATACGCAAGCACGTAAAACTAATAGCGGCCCGTGTATGTATCGAACCCCGCTTCGAGCACTGGCGTAGTCTTCAAGTGTTGTCCATGGTGTGTCACTTAATTGCCGTCTGTTAAGCCATGTCCGACCCACCCATCACTCTGCGCGCATACATTGCAGGTGGCCGTGGAGGCCAGCAACATGTGCATCGGGCTGGCCACGCTCAACGTGGGCGTCTGCAACCAGAGCCTGGAGGACGTGCGAGGGGGCCTGGAGAGCCTGCGGGTGGTGCCGCTCTTCTGCGGCGACGACGCGGCCGCCATCGAGGCGTACACGCTCGAGCTGCGCGCCGTGTTCCTCGAGAAGCGGGCCCCGTTCGCGTTCGCGCCCATAGAGTGGTTCGCCTACCTGGTGCGGCCGGGGCTCTTCTTCAACCTCAACGTGGTTCAGTTCCGGAGCGAGTGGTCGCCCACGCCCAAGGCCGACCACACGTCCTTCCTCTCGCTGGACGACGTGCGGGTAGGTGGCGACCAGTGGCGTAGCAACAGGGGGGGCCGGGGGGCCGTGGGCCCCGGGTGCAAGGGGCCAGTGAGGGGGGGGGGTGTCATATGCGTCTGAAGACACCCCTCTTTCCGCCAGCTACACCCGGGGAGGGGGGTGACAGAAGACCTATGGGCCCCGGGTGCCAGATGACCTAGCTACGCCACTGGTGGCGACACTCGTTTCTTCAACGTTACTCACTGAGTGATTCACGTGTACCTGTCCGGTGAAGTGTCTGACTGAATGGATCGTGGATTGACTGTCTGATTGAACGATAGAGTTACTGTCTGGTTAAATAATGGAATGAGTGAGTGATTGAGTCATGGAGTGAGTTAGTGAATGAGTCTTGGAATGACTGACAGTAATTGAACCATGGAGGAGTGACTGGCTGTTTGATCCAAGGAGGGACCTACTGATTGAACCATGAAGTGACTGACTGATTGAACGATGCAGTTGGTGGCTGATTGAACTTTGGAGTGATTGACCGTTTGAATAACGGAGTAACTTTGTGATTGAACCATAGTGACTGAGTGGTTGAAGCATGTAGTGACGGACTGATTGAGCCATGGAATGACTGACAGAGTGAATTAGTAGCTGACAGATTGAATAATGGATTTACTTACCGATTGAATCATTGAGTTATTCAATCAATAGTGACTGATAATCACAGTAAATAATCAGAAAGTGGTTTTGGCACATAAAACCCCAAAATTTGATTTCTTTTAATTTTTATCAAGTGCGCACAAAGCAGAATGGAGACGATGCAACAGTTCGTGCTGAGCAAGCAAAATAAATCTCGGGCTTCCTTCCGAAACCACGTTGCTACGATCACGCGGTTTATAAGTGCCTGCCTCGTCAGTTGTCCTACTGGTTTATTCATTAATTTATCGGGTTTACAGTCCAGGACCAACACATAGGCGATGGGAGACGCCGTGGCGTCGCTTTCACCTGGCGCTCTTCTTGATGTATACAGTTCTACTGAGAGTTTGCAGATCCGCCGAAGTTGTTCCCGTGCCGCGAACCCGCTACATTTTTTTGCCCCTCACAGGCCGTCGTCCTGAAAGTGAACGAGCGCCTGGAAGAGGCCCGCATCATGGCCCAGCTGTCCCCGATGCTCACCCAGTTCCAGGCCCGCGCCCGCGGGTTCCTCATTCGCAGCGCTGTGCGCGAACAGTACGCCTTCTATTGCGAGCACCTGGACGACATCGTGCGTCTGCAGTCGTGGTTCCGGGCCGTACGGCAGCGCCGGCGCTACCGGCGGATGCTGTACGAACTAGAGGCTCTGGTGCCGTTCATCGTGCGGCTGCAGTCCTACGCGAGAGGGTTCCTGGCCCGGAGAAAGGTCTTGGAGCTCTACGAGCACTACAAGTGAGCATTTCGTCGACAGCGCGCCGCATTTTCGCGCAGGTGCGCGGTATGTGCGCGGTGCTTGCGATGTCCCCCCACAAAAGATGCGCGCGTGTGTGCCTGCGTGCCTGCGTAGCCACCGACGGATGTGTGCCTACCTTGACGCTGGTTTCTCCGCAACACAAGGTCCTTGTGGGGAGAAGCCTTCTGCGGGAGTTCTTTTCGTTTATTTATTCTTTTGTTTTGTCCCGTCTATGTTGGAGTCATTTGCGTACACGCGCACTCGATGAAGCTGCCGCTTAAATTAAGCTGTGCAGCAGATCCAACGAGTTGGAATCTGTATACAGTGAAGCTTTGTGTGAGGGCATAATGAGTCGAAACGCGCACGCACGCACACACACACATGCGGGCACACATAAATTATAGCGAGCCTTTTGTTAATGACTAATAGCGAGTACGACGGACGCCTTGAACGCATCATGGTTTCAGAAGCAGCATGCGTATACGTATACGTAGCGCAATTCAATCTCTTCCAACGGCAAGAAGTGTTTACTTCCTCATTACCGTGCAGCCGCAGATGCGCGAAGGCGAGCTTTCTGGTCATCTTCTTTTATTTCCCCCCGCATGACCCTCGCTGCCGCGGACATGCGGAGGCGAGCGTCATCTGGTGGTACAAGGAACTCAGCGGTGCGTGCGCCGCGCTAACGCCGCGGTGATTGATTGGCCTATTCGACGAGGGAACAGCCAGGCGGAGCCACGGTCACGAATCCCGGCGAGATTCGCAAAAAAAAATAACATTCGGTTTTAAAATGGTAACCGTCATTACAAATACATCCGCACCAGTCGAAATCCAACATGGATCCCTATATTCTTGGGCCGGCGTTCAAGCAATTTTATCGCCAAAATACCGTTTATGTGCATGCTCAGGGATGCACTAATTGGAGTTGCCAAATATATATATACTTGAAATCGGTAGTCAACCATCTCTCATTCTGCCGGACCGTACCGGACTTCGTAAAAGAATCCCCAGTCTCGACTTGACCTTTCCAATAGCTGAGACAGCCATCTGTACCGTACAGTGGTCTAGCGAGCCGCGTAACCCACAAACAGCATTGGTACAAATAATACAGATGTGTGTGTGAGGTGCACGTCGTAACACCCGAAAGCTCCTTGAATGGGTTTATTTTTCGCAGTCCTGGTCAGTTGCCAGGTTGAGTCAGTGCATTGTTAGGATGCAGTGTTATCCTGCTGTTACGATAGCAATTGTATGGACACTGCAAGCAAAATTCCACCATCGGGGTCGGCGTCGCGGTGAGGTTCTGTATAAAGTCCAAGTGCGATAAGGTGGCGGCCACGCGCCGTGTGACGTAGGGGCGCCCTATGATCTCAGAGGCAATCTGCGCTGGGTTGGAAGGCTACCTGACCCCTGAGATAGCTGTATACGATGGCTTTATGTACGCCGTGTTCTCGCGCGCCTAGTTAGCTTCAAAGCGAGAAGCTGCAGGAAAGACAATTAGCTCGTGGCTGCTGCCGCTTTTCGTCACGCCAGCGTTCTGACAGGGAGTGTCCGCGGCCATCGAGTGAGATGTGTTGGTATTTGCCTGGGCGCGCGTGACACAGTGTTTGTTAGTTTAGGTAACAAGCGGATATTTACAGCAGTTTATACAGCTGGTAATACTCATTACTGCGCGTAGATGTCTAATGCTCTGCTATCGATCAGTACTTCGCCTTTCGGGCGAAACTGCTGCTTTCTTTATTCTGTAAGTGGAACAGCGCATGGCAAATGTAAGTCACTTTAGTTTAAGAAAACTGACTTCGACATTCATCAACAGAAAACGCCCACTGCGTTCTTTCGTATGTACGGCGGGCCTCACGTAGATCATGCAAGTGAATTTCGTTAGCTTGGTCGTGGCGTGACTTTTTCCTGTAAGTTGAATTCCTGTAACCGTAACGTCGATTTAATTTATGAAAAGGGGAGCTAAAAGATAGTGCTAGCTTACAACCTGCAAATCAGACCTGTCTTTGGATACGTTTCAGTGGTCCGGTGACCGAGTATTGTGTACATGACATTACCACCTATGTTTGTAACGTCCCTGGCTCCATGGAACTTTTCCCTCGTTTCTTCTACCAGGACTCTAAACGTCTCTTGCCTATATCGATCGCTGACCAGTTAACTTTCTCATGAGCTTTGAATTCCAGCGTCTCTGGAAGGTGGACGTTCGGTATATCATTCTTACTGGGCTAATATCTTGGCAGTTCATTACAATGTGCTAAGTCGATTCCATACTTTTGCTACAGCCCCCACATGCCCCGTCGTGTCTAGAATGTTCCTTTCTAGCTTATCAATATATATCGGCCCTTCGCGGCAGGAGTACGTGGCTTTTCTTTGGTATTGTAGAACAGTAGTTCAATAATACACCGGAACTTGTTCACTTTTCTCTCGTCAAGGCTATTCCTAGAGCATCCCCCACCAGTTTCTTTTTTTTTATCCTTCGAGCAGAGACCGGCAAGACGTGGTGACGTTCGTGCAGACTCGGTACCGGGGTCACCGGGCGCTGCGCGACTACCAGCTGCTGACCAGGGCGACGCCCACGGTGCCGGTGCTCCAGCGGTTCCTGCACATGCTGGACATCAGCGAGCACGACCTGTCCGAGGAGATGGAGCTGCAGAAGGTCAAGGAGAAGGTGGTGGCCACCATCCGGCACAACCAGGCCCTGGAGAAGGAGGTCTTCCAGATGGACATCCGCATCGGCCTCCTGGTGCGCAACTGCATCACCCTTGAGGACGTCATGAGCCACGGCGCCAAGAAGAGGGACACCGCGCTCGCGGCCGTCAAGTCCGACTGGCTACACACCTCGGGCGGCGGCCTGACGGCACTGAGTCGTCGAAGCAGGCAGAGGCTGGAGGCGTACCAGCACGTCTTCTACTTGCTCCAGGTCGGTGGCGTGTGTGTGTGTGTGTGCGTGTGTGTGTGTGTGTGTGCGTGTGTGCGTGCGTGCGTGCGTGCGTGCGTGCGTGCGCGTGTGTGTGTGTGTGTGTGTGTGCGTGTGTGCGTGTGTGTGTGTGTGTGTGTGTGTGTGTGTGTGTGTGTGTGTGTGTGTGTGTGTGTGTGTGTGTGTGTGTGTGTGTGTGTGTGTGTGTGTGTGTGTGTGTGTGTGTGTGTGTGTGTGTGTGTGTGTGTGTGTGCGTGTGTGTGTGTGCACGCGCACGCAGTCCGGCTGTCACAAGAGGACAGCGTGTACTACTTTAGAGATATACATAACACTTTCTTTATCTTTTCTGCAACTGTTTTCGACGCTGAAGCAAGCAGTGTGCAAGAAAGGGCCGATGAGCATTTTGCTGCTAATGGGCAGTATTCATATACTGCCCATTAGCAGCAAAGAAAGAACTGGAACTCGAAAGGAACTGGAAAAGGTCCTTTCCAGTTTCTTTTGTTTTTGGTCTCGAGATGAGCCTTGACCGACTTGCCTGCCAACACTTCGATGTGTAGCTCTTTCTGGCCGCCTTCAAATTAATCATCCAACGAATAGCTTCGCCATATGTTCCCTATTTGCGCGTGTCCTATCGCCAGTCGTAGACCGATCAACCGGCTGCGTTGAACGTCATGGTGTTGAGACCGTATGTAGTCGCACGTCTTTGGCAGTGAAGCCGTATCGACGGAGCACAGATAAAGGCCGCTGAGCGGATCCACATCCTACCATTACATCTCGTCACTTTTGACATCATTACATTCATATATCTTAAAGGTTTTCCATTAGCACTATGAGCCTATAATGTAGCCACGCACGCAATGAATAAAGTAAGAATGACAGAGTTATTATAACACCGAACATCATTGGAGAATGCAAAACGTAAAGCTGCTGTTTCCTCAGGGTAGACGTGCTGATATCTCTGGACTTTTAACGCCGACAAAAAATTGTTGGACTGCTTTTGGAAATCCCGCGCGTCGCGCAGATGTCGAATTCGCTCGTTCGACAGACGCTTAGACTGCAACTCCTTTCTTTTTTATTGCTTTTGTCTTCACCAGGTCGACCCCCACTACCTGGCCAAGCTGATCTTCGTCATACCGCTGGCCATGGCCAACAACTTCGTCGAGTCGGTCATCTACTCGGTCTACAACTACGGCTCGACGCCGCGCGACGAGTACCTGCTGCTGCGGCTCTTCCGGTTCGCCCTGCAGGAGGAAGTGCGCTCCAAGCTCGAGAAGCCCTCGGACATACTTCGCGGGAACCCGCTGGTTGTGCGCATGGTGGTCGGCTTCTTCCGCACCCGCGGGGGACACAACTGCCTCGAGCTGCTGCTCTCGCCGCTGGTCAAGGGGGTGCTCGACGACAAGGAGCTCAAGATCGACCTGAACCCCGTGGACATCTACAAGAAGTGGGTGAACGACACCGAGACCACGTCGGGCAAGCCCAGTGGCCTCAAGTACGAGGTCACCGAGGAGGAGGCGCTGCAGCACAACGAGGTCTACAAGATGCTGCACACCTCGGTCATCCAGCTGGAGAACAAGGCCAAGATGTTCGCGCGGACCATAGCGGAGAGCAAGAGCAAGATTCCGTACGGCATGCTCTATCTCTGCAAGGTCCTCAAGAAGGCCCTGGAAGAGAAGTTCCCCGAATCGGCGGGAGAGGAGATCACCAAGGTGACCCGTAGCCACTGTGATATACATTTGGAGTGATAAACGGAGGACGCACAAGAGGGGCGCCAAACCTGGAACCAACGTTTCGTCCTTAGGGGATTTGTCTGCTGTTTTTGACATGGACGAAGGCAGTCCCCTTGTTGTAACGTCAGCTCCGGGCTTAGGCTTCTCTTGTTCTACCCATTTTAGTCACTCCAAATCTCGTCTTCCTATGACCCCTTTGCTCGCGTATGCACGTGGCAGTTAGGGCACGTATAAATGGCTTTGCAGGGTAAATAATTAAGCTTCTAAAAAAAAAAGGAAACGCAGTCGAGGTTGGTAGATGATTAAATGGACTGAGAATACTTAAGTATTTTGAAGATATGGCATAGAATTGCCTAACTTTGGGCAGTGGTAAACGAGAGAGTTCCTTTGGCGCGAGATTTGTCTCTCGGTGAAAGTAAATATGCTGATAATTTTTTAAAAATGTATGATCGTCGCCACTTGTTCGCGTGGGGCTCGGTGTTGCTTCTACGCGTAGTTCTATATAAAAGTGTGCAATGCACAGTTTAAACTTAGCAAGAACAGCCCATCGCGGAGGAGCACCGATTCCCACACAAAGAAATGACAATGGTCGCCGATCCATTGTCGCAGTTTGTGCATACGTCGCGTGCTCTCCGACCTTGCTGTGGGCATGATTTTGTGAGGTTTTTGCTGCTTCCAAGCATCCCCGCGTGCTCTCGAGAGCATGCAGAACCATCCCATTAAGCGAGTTCAGAGCCGTAGGCACCCACCGTGGTGGATTAGTGGCTTCGGTGTTGCGCTGCTAAGCGCGCAGTCGCGGGATCGAAATCGCGGCCACGGCGGCCGCGTTTGGATGGGGGCGAAATGCAAAAACACCCGTGTGCTCAAATTTAGGTGCGCGTTAATGAATTCCAGGTAGTTCTAAATTAAACCGGATTCCCCCCACTACGGCGTGCCTCATGATCAGATCATGGTTTTTGGCACATAGAATCCCATACTTTAATTTTAAGTTTTAGAGCCGTAGGAATCGCTGAAGTGCAGTTATTTCTTTAAGCCAACGGAGAGCGCACATTGCGGCACCGGCGCGGACACAGCTGATGCCCGATTCGTTCAATGCCCCTTTTTCTGGGGGGATGATTCAGGTGATCGGGAACATCCTGTACTACCGCTACCTCAACCCGGGCATCGTGGCCCCGGAGTCCTTCGGCGTCGTCAAGCTGGAACCCGAGTGCCCCGTGACCAACGTGCAGAGGCGCAACCTGGGCAACATCTCCAAGATCCTCAGTTCGGCCACGTCAGGGGCGCCGTACCGCCAGAAGCACGCCTACCAGATACGTCTCAACAACCTCATCGAGTCCTGCAGGGAAATCCTCCACAGGTATACATGCGGGCGTGTTTGCCGCACTAACCGTAACGACAGAAGTTAATCTTCGGTCGTACTTTACATATGCAGGCTGTTTCAGCGAACACTTTCAAAAATCTTTAAAAGCTGCCTGTGGCAGATATCGCAGTTCTATATAGTTCATGAGCTTGTCTACTCGAAGCGGCGGACAATACTTACACGAAAAATTTAGTTCCAAAATCGACTAATGCTTAGAAATTCACTAATTAAGTTTTTAACTAAATACATTATGGCCCACATTGCAATTTACAAATTATAGCCGTGGAGTTCGCAAGGCGGATCCACTTGGAACGAAATTTCAAGATGAGACCGGTTTCGAGATGTAAGTTCCCGAACTTTGAGGACAAGTGCCTTGGCGTTCCAGTTAATTTGCTAACAAAACGTCGTTTCGTGCACCGAAGCAGACAAGTAACTGGAACGCCAATGCATTTCTCCGCAAAGTTCGGGAATTTATATACTGAAACTGCATGGTGTCGTCCTGAGAATTTGCTCGAAGTGGATCCGAACTACACTGCTAGAATTTGTAAAATTGCAATGTGGGTTATAAGATAATTCGCTAAGAATTTAATTAGTGAATTATTGTTAATTAGTCAATTTTGCATTTCAATTTTTTTTGCAAGTAGTGTCCGCCGCTTCGAGTAGACCGGCTCATAAACTACAATTGAGCTATCCGCCACAGGCAACCTTTAAAAAATTTCGAAAGTGTTTGTTTGAAACACCCTGTATGTACCGCACCCGTTCACTGGGACCCACGAGTCGATGCCGTAATTCAGTTTCGGTGGTGTTTCGGTGTAAGGCAGTTTCCGGACTGCGACCGCAGAAACAGCGTGTACAAAGATTTTTATACGCATTGGAAAAGCCAAGGCGGTTGACATTTGTCCACAGCCCTTCGTTGCGGTGTCTGTCAGACTATGCGCGTATAAATCTTTGGGACAGTAAACTTTGCCAGGCGACTCTCTCATTTCTGGGCGCCCTTGATGGCATTCAAATTTAATTGGCACCGCGGACTCTCCAGTCTTACAAGTCATCTGCTCCTGTGAGGTCGAAACTTTTATACAAATATATAGTGCCGTTTCAAGCACTATTGTTCTTTGAAACCGGCGCTCGGTGTCTATTTCAGGATTACGCACGACTGCCTTGCACATGCGTTTCTCTGCAGCTGCAGTACAGCAGTGTTCTGGAAGGACGAAGGGAACCCCCATCGCGATGTCAGCAAGGCCTGTTAATGGAGGGCAGCAAGGGATCATTGAACGGGGTTTGCGATGCGCGTGTAGAGCTTGCCGTGGTTCCTATCTTTTCGAGGGACATCCGTACTCTTAAAACCATCGAACTCATGGCTGAGTGGTAGACTTTCCGTCTCACACTCCGAAGACCCTTTTTCGATTCCCACCCAGCCCATCTTGCAAGTTGCTTTTATTTATGAATTGCCTTCCGCCATTTTTTCGCTCACGGCCAACGCCACCGACGCCGACGACACCGGCTTTTCTGCGACGCGAGCTCCTTAACGCTGTCGCGTTAAAAGTGCGTCGTTCTCTCTCTGTGTGTGATTCCTTCGCGGCGCAGGTTCTTCATGGATGCGTGCGACGTGTCGGAGCCCGAGGATCGCTTCAGCGTGGACAGCTACTCGGAGGCCACGTACATCACGCCGCCCACCATCACGCTCACGGCCCTCGAGCTGCGCAGCACGCACAGGTTGTTGCTGGAGCACGAGGACGACATCGCGCCGGATCCCAAGGTGCTCGCGGGGCGGGAGTTTCAAGGGAGCCGCGTTGTGGGCTCGCAGAAAGCGGGAAACAAGAATGAGGAGATTCTATAATGGAGAACTGAGTACCTCTCTTCAGTAGATTATGTAGTCATCCCATTCAACCCTTCTCGTGTGAATAGGCTGCTACCTGTCCTAAAGTCTAGAATTTGCTTCCCAGCAGGACTTGGTTCCTAGCGTGCAACTATACAAAACGTGCGCGTTGCGTTGAGACCTTAAAATCCATCGGTCAACCGAAGTCAGCAGTCGGCATGTGCCGTATATATGATCTATCAAGCTCGGCTAAATCGAGTCTGTTAAAAATTGTACTTGATCGTCCAGCTGTTTAACCTGTATTATTAATGAGCTTGATGTTCGTCGTCTGTAGCACCATTCGCTCTCCACTTGTCCTTATTTATATACGGGGGAGGGGAGGGAGGCGCCTTTATTAGTTCGTTGCTATATAGAGATCTACTTTTTGGCGTATTGGCTCGTTATTTATTTATTTTATTTATTTATTTGTACATACTGCAGCCCCGTAGGAGGGCTATTGCAGGAGTGGGTAAAAACAGTGGTGAGCAAGAAATAAAGTGAAATCAGCAATGACTCTTACAACATTTGTACGACAGTCAAAGAACTGGAGAATCGTTTTCATCGATTCTTAAAAGCAACGAAACCGCGAAATGCATACACATAAAGTATAAGCTAAACCTAATTTAAGTAGTTACACATACTGGTTTTTCATAGAGAGTACTTTCGAATTCACTTATCGCGAGTGAACGAAGGCAGCCAGGCAAGGAATTGCATACTTCTACTGTGCGGGGAAAGAGCCTGTACTTGAAGGTATTTGTACGGGCAACCGCTTCGGTCTGCGGTCTATAGCGTACACTATTCGACTGACGACCTTTATTACCGGCCGCGTACGTACCGAACCGCGCGTCGTTCTCTTCCAAGGATCCCCTGCACGTCCTTCTGGAGGACCTCGGTCCCGAGCCGACCCTCGAGGACCTGGTTGGTGGCGGAGGCACATCGGCAGACACCATGGACGTGGGCGTGCTCTCCTCGGCCAAGGTCTCTCTGTCCCTGTACGGAAAGTTCTCGGAAGAGGAGGAAGACGTCCCCGAGACCGACCAGCTGCTCAGGGACACAAAGTACATGCTCGTCGAACTGCTCAAGGTCAGTGCTCTGACGTCCGGCAGAATGCGTATTTTTTTCTGCTGGGAATTTTGCACCCGTTATCGACAACAGTCTCTCGCCGTCCAAATAATCTGTTGCCCTCTGCGCTAACAAACAAAGACACCAAGGACAGCACGGGGGAAATTACTTGTACTCACTAATTTAATTAAAGAAATGATAAATTAATTGAACTTGAAGTACATGAAGAAACAACTTGCCGCGGGTGGGAAACGATCCCACGTCTTTGCAATACGCGTTCCCCAGTTGCGGCAAGTTGTTTTTTCATCCACTTTCAATTCGATTAATTTATCGTTTCTTTAATTATAGGTACAAATAATTTGCCCTGTGTTGTCCTTGCCTTGGCGTCTTTGTTGGCTTCTCATGATATGATGAATAAAAAATCGGGTCCCTAGGTTAACCGCCTTTCTTCTCGTCCTTATATATATATATCTATATATATATATATATATATATATATATATATATATATATATATATATAGTAATTGTTATATAACTCGCGACCGCGGTGTGGCCGCTCTCGCCGCAGCTTCTCCGGCACGCGCGCACCGTGGACGAGATCCTGCACGAGGAGGCCGGGCCCGAGCTCGAGCGCGCCTTCCTCGAGGCGCAGCAGGCCACCGTGCGGCTTCCCAAGACGTCCACCGCGAGCCTCTTGGGGCGCCGCAAGTACGGCTCCCTGTCCGCCTTCCGCAAGGCGCTGCTGCGCAACCTGGACATGCTGGAAGGGCGAGGCATCGCCAGGGCCGAGGACGACTATCAGGTGAGGAGGCGGCCAGATGTATATATATATAATAGAGAGCTTTAGTTTAGGGGACGCAAGCGGCTTGCGTACGCAAGAACTGGGGGCGATGGTACTGCGCATGCGCACACCGCTACGTCTGGGTCTGCGCAGTACCGTCGCTCCACTTCTTTCCTTTCTAACTTTTTTCCCTTATTATTCTTGTCATTTAGAACCTCTACACAACATACAAAGCGAGGCGCTTTGCATAATTAAATTTTCCTGTTATAATGCGCACATAATCCGCCGAAGTAGTTGATCACAGTAAGTCCCATTTCAGTATTATACTCTGGGACATCTTTCTTATACTATTCTACCATGTAACTATGTTCAAAGGAGTACAACTTCTGCTACTACTACTACTACTGCTGCTACTGCCATTTGCTACTACTAACTGTTACTACTACTTACTATTACTGCTACTTACTATTGCTACTCCTTACTGCTACGTACTATTACTACTACTTACTGTTACTTACTATTAGTACTGTTTACTGCTACTTGCTATTTCTTCCTACCAAGCTAGCGGTCGCCTCTTGCTGGCTTGCGTACGCCGCAGCTGAGCTCCGCGCCGGCGTCCTTCGCTCGTGGAGAGAGAATTGGTTAATAAGGCAAGAGATAGGGCTGCTGCTCGCATCGTAACAGTCTGATGCGCGGTCGACGCTCGTGCATCGGTCAGCAGCGCGAGGACTGGAGGAAAAGGGACAGAAATATGACAGGGATGGGAATGAAGATCCCCTTGATCAGTAATGTCGCGCGAGCGTCGACCGCACGGCCTGCCAGCGGCCTCCCTCGCCATTTTCTGCCGTTGCACACGTGGTATAGTTCGGAGTGTGGGGCCTCACGGAATCATTTTTTTCAAGGAGGAGTCAACAGGGCAGTCAAACCGCACGTCACCGTCGCGCCACTTCACCGTCGGCCACCCACGCGAGCCTCCGTGGTCCCTATACATAGTATGCGCGTACGTCGTTCAAGGATACTCCGCGACTTCCGGTTTGCGGCGGCGCCATGTTAGGGAACCTATAGACCTATGCACGCGCCTGTACGCGCGCCTGTTGATAAGGTTCCCCAAGATGGCGGAAGGTAGCGGAAGCAGACGACAGCAGCGGATGTGACGTCACGTGCATGTGTTTCCCCTGCGGAAGCAACTCGGCTCGCCAGGGGTATACCAGGGGCCCCGCGGCTGGCCCGTCGCCGGTTTTTCAGTCTCCGCTGCAGATGGGGGCGGCCCGGCCGTCGTGCTTTGGAAGCGGCACGCTCGCGCAAAGCGGTTCAGGCCGCGGGGAGTAATGCAAACGCGGGAGGAAAGCGTTCACGTTTCGCCGCGAACTGCTGGGTATGCAAGTTTGCAAGGCGCGGCATTGGGATTATACGAGTCGTCGCCGTCTGCGTGGGCTATTTCCCGTTTCGAGTCAAGTGCACATCACCAGTAAATAGATAAGCCCTGTGCATTGTTATTGACTTGGAAGTTGCACCGACAGTCACAAGTCAACGTTTTAGGGATGCAAATCCTATACGGGTGTATATCTTTGGCACCTTACTTCGAGGTCAGAAAGGCGGCGCGGGCAAAGTTATATTGTACGTTTTTTTTTTTTTTTTGCAGACATCACGTTGACGATAGATACCACTAAGCAGCTATAGTCGTTATGAGAATAGGAACATGAATCCTTGTTTTGATTACCGCTTTCTCAGTGGCCGTGGCCTTGTTTTCAACAATAGCAAAGGCTATGGATGAGCGCAATGATGTGCAAGACTATACACATTGACTGTAGAGTCATACTGCTAGTGTTTACTACACTTGCACTGCTATAGCGCAGTGTTTGTGCTCGTGTGCAGCTCGGTGCGCAGCGTATCGACTGTTTCAACCCACGTGATCACGCTGTGGGTGCGACGGCAAGCCGAGAGAACTCTGGAATACTTTGATGCGCACTGCCTTCCTGCACCGCTCGCAGTGTTGAACACCACGTGATCTGCCGAGCTGGCGCAATTTCCCGGCAAGTTTTGTCACGACGTGTTTTTTATTCCTGCTGTAGGCGTTGGGAAGCGCGTCCTGGGACCGGCACCGATGTGAGCTATTGCTTTGGGTGTACAGACCACGGAATGCGTTCTCTTCGGGTGGAAGGGCAGCTCATCAGTGCGTATGGAGTTGGACGCGTGCCTCCCACAGTAACTTGCCTCCACTCTTTCCGACGAACTCGCAGGCCCTGATGAGCAGCATCGCGACGGACATCCTCCAGAAGCGCAACCACCGCGTCAACCGCAAGAGGGAGCTGGCCAACCTGGTGGACACGCAGCGCAAGCTGGACGTCAAGACGCGATACTACGAGGAGACGCTGGACTACTACCAGAGGTACGTGAACGCCTGCCTGGCCAACCTGTCGGCGGGCAAGTCCAGGCGGCAGTCCATCGGTCCTGGCGTCGCCGGACAGTCGGCCGGAGACGTTCAGCACCTCAAGCCACTCAAGTGAGCCTCGCGCCATGTTACTCCAGCGGTCGAGTGGGGATACGTGCATATGCTTCCGGCGCCGAAGCCTTTCTATGGGCAACCAGCGCTGAAACTTCGCGTGCCGACAGCAGTATACCACACAGCTATGTAGTAAGCGGACGAAACCGTTTTCAACTGCACGTGTTGCGATTTCGCGTCTTCAAATTCACCTCTCATGTTGCAAGAGGCGCAGTTTGCTTAGCTATTTTTCTGACTTGGAACACCCTTGCTAGATAGAAGGTAGAAGAGCATGCGCTTCTTACAACGCGGATGGCCACCGACAGAGCTTGGCTGGATGCATCGGGCTAGCAAACGTTGACACAGGCACGCGCGCCTGTTACAGTTCAAAATTTCGCGCCATTTTCGTGGCTTCACATATTTAGTTGCACACTCAAACTGCATGCCGCAGCGCCTCCTAGACAGCGCTGGTTCCCCATACTCCGTCTCATTGTTGAGCTTTAGGAATAGGGGACCTAAAGTTAGAAGACGCCATCGGCCGTGCGCACAAAACCGAAATAGAGTGGCCACAAAAGCACGCAAGCGAGTTTCGGTTTTTGCTCGCTTGGAGGCGCTATTTCTCCGTGTAGTGCAGTGAAGGCATTCTACGGCCCGTTTCGGCCAGTCAGTAACGACAGCCGGCTGCGTGTTCCAAAGAGTGGAGGACGACGGTTGGCCAATTGTGCGCCATTGACGCCTCCATTCAGTCGGCTTTGCGCAGAGGGCCATAGCAGCGGACATAGGAGGAGCGGTTCTGGTTCGCTACTAACAGCAGCGCAAAGACGCGGTGACACCCAGATAAAGAAGCACACAGCACAGGCCGCTCTGCCACAATGAGCGCCAACCAACTCGCCGAATTGAACACCTATTCAGTTTATTGCGATATCAAATATATGGGCACTCCAGGCGTATTTCCGCCGTCGCCGTGATGTTCCTTACTAAGTTCAAGTGCGATAACATCGTGGCCACATGCCGTATGCTGCATGTGCAAGTGAAAGCTTGTGAGGGTAAGCCCAGGATGGTGGCTCCATCTCGCGCGCACTAGGGTGGAAGGCGAGGAGGACGCAGCATAGAAGACGCGCGCGAGGCACCGGTGGGGGGTTCCTGCTCCGGTGGTGGCTGCGTATGGTGCGGCTGAGCGCGACCGCGCGGGCCCTACCTTGAAAGCGATCTGTCATGGGCACAAAGTCTAGGTCCGCCGAGTGCTGATAGCTTCGTGTGCGCTCGTTCTCGCCGATTAGTTCGCGTTGGAGCGAGAGGCAGCACGAAGATCAATTCGCTCGCTGCTGCTGCCACGCTTCCTCGTGCCAGCGTTTTGACAGCGAGTGTCCGCGGTCATCGAGTAAGATGTGTTCATGTTTGCCTGTGCGCACGTGACACCATGCCATGCTTGTTGAATGCTTACAAGTTTATACGGCCGATAAACTACTGTCGTTATTTCGTATGTCTGTCTAATAATTTGCTATCGCAATCGGTGCTTCGCCTTTCGACAAAACTTCTACTTTTTGGGCTTTATGTCTATAGTTGGCGCGACAGGCAACTCTGTCGATGCATGTGCAACATTCATGAAGTTAGTGCATGGCCTTCGAGATCGAGCTGTCTAAGCGTCATCGACTTTTCTTTATGGGAGTGCAGCAGCATTGATAACTGCATGCTTTTCCCTAATATCGGTTATACATGACCAACTTTGCAGTGGGTAGGCAAGTGTTGCCATAATACTTGGGATACATGAGCTTTGCGATACTTCAGTTATAGGCGAATGTTAACATTCATCGGGAGCCGTGAGCTGTCTTATAACGAGTGCTGTATAAGTTAAGTTATATATAGCTTCGCTTACCTGACAAGCACCGGTGGCGTGCATATATATATATATCCATGTGCTTTGTTCAGAGACTTGGGAGGCAGACCAACAGCACCATGGTTGTTCGGTACGCCTGGGAATGTTGCCACCGGTCAGCCCAAGCAGACAGCCAGCCATATATATTTTCCTTTTAACGACAGGTCCCGGAGCGCCCTCAAGTATTCGGGCTGGAAGCTGCACGAGAAAGGCATTTTGCTCGAGGTCTCGGGGCTCGAGACGAACCAGCTGAAGAGCGTCAGCTTCGAGATAGCGCCCACCGACCGCGCCGGCGTGTTCAGCGTGCGGACGAAGTTCCTCGGCGTGAGCACCGACGAGTTCACCCTCGACATCCAGGACCTGCTGCGTCAGCAGTACGAGGGCGTCGCCGTCACCAACCTCTGCGAGCGGGCGCGCGTCAACAACAACCTGCTGCTCTTCTTCCTCAACAAGAAATTCTACGGCAAGTGACGGCGGGAGCGGCCTGCTCTTTGCGCGACAGCGAGGGATTTGGTTGACTCGCCCGCGGACGTATTCTAGGGATTTGGTTGCCTAGCCCGTGGACGTGTTCTAGGGATTTGGTTGCCTCGCCCGTGGACGTGTTCTAGGGATTTGATTGACTCGCCCGTGGACGTGTTCTAGGGATTTGGTTGACTCGCCCGTGGACGTGTTCTCAAGTCTTCGCCCTTACGGAACCGCCCATGTGAGCCCGCGTGTGAGCGTTGCCCATACGTGTGAGCGACCACGTGTGTAGGATTGATGCGTTTGTGGGAAGCTTCAGTGAATGTGGACGCGTTTGGAAAAGAGAAAAAAGAGCACCCGCGGTCGTGGCAACCTCGCGCAGACGCCATTTGCAGGACCGTTTGCTGGTGACCCTTGGGGACATTTAAGGAGCACAATTGCGGCGATACGTCAGGCACTGCGAACTGCACCAGGCGCAATGAACAACCGAGAAACCGTCCTGGCATTATGCAGCTCGGCATCGCGAAGACGAAGCTTGATTCAATTTGGGAAGGATTAGTGCAGGCCGTGACCACCGAAGCAGAAACCCCAGAAACAGACCGCCCCCCCCCCTTTTTTTTATTCATAATGTGATGTGCTAGAGCTAAGCCTTTGCTAATGTGCTCTCGGATGGTAGCTGCACGAGGACTATGGTCAAATTGACCTTTTTTTTTTTCTGTGGCTCTTTGGCAGAGGTCGGAGTGTAGCTCCCGAGTTGTAAAAAAAAAGAAATATAAGGATAGCGGCTATCGTGAGCACATGCTTAACGCAGTAGTAAAATCGAAGTTTTTTTTTTTTTTTTTTCGAGCACTTACATGAATGGAGGTCGATCATCTTGCTGAAAGGACTGGTCTGTTATGTTTGACCGAATATCATTGAGCACTGCACCGTTCGTTTATTTTTCAACCCCTGCACGTTTCTCGGTGGTCGCAAGGATCATCGAAGTTTCCTTCTTTGTTACTTTACGAGAGTTCAATTCAACGGCTATAGACTGCTCACATCGGCTGCAGGGTTTTGCGTGAAGAAACTTTGTTTTGTTTGACTTGTTCGCTATGTGTTCATTGGAATGAAGTAAAAGACCGAGTGGTAAAATCATTTGCATCGAACTATTCGTTGGCTCGCTGTAATGACTTTCTTCTGTTCCTTTCGTGTCTTGCGTTTGTAACCGATACGAGGTCAGTGACTTGAACCAATTCTCGACACGTTTTGCTGAAACCTAGCGATGCGCGTACTTTCCGTGTGTCAAGTGCACAATTCATCGTCGGTGTTGGAAAATTGGGCGTTCACGCTAAATCCTCAAGCGTTGTCCTGTACCCTAAGAGAAATCCGCAGCCTTGGCATAAGCAGCCTTTACCAAACTGTCACGTTCTATGGGGAAATGTGCAAGTTGCCAAAGCAGCGATGATGACTGAGGCACGACTTTCAGCTTCCATGGAAGTGCCGTGTTCCCCATTAGTGAAACGCGCAATTAATTGCCAAGTATCGAGGACTAAGACAGAGTTTGACTGCGACAACTCGCAACTGTCATCAAGCTTGTTCACTTTCCGGTAAAGCCTCGTTCTGTGCCCTATAGGGGCCCAGCTGCTGCCTCGAAGCGGCTCACGAGTTCTCACCGCCCGCTCGCAACAATTTTACTTCCTCGTCCACGAGCGTGCATTTTTTTTTTTTAACTTGCAGGCACACTGTGGTATATTGTGCTTACGTGGGGATTGCACGGAACTAGCTGTGTACGTCGGTCGTCGCAGTCGTAGCCTCACAACGGCCAAATACGGCATCGAAATGCCGCAGGGGGTGCGCGTCCCTCGCATTCCCCCAACTGCCGGCGCATATCCCGTGCGAACAGTTATTGTGTGCATTAGTTTAGTGAATTTTATAGCCCGTGTTTTAACTTTTTTGCTTTCGACGGGTGCGACCGTGCGCAATGAGACGTTCTGGTGCGTTGTATTCAGCATCAAATAAAATGTTTCGTGCTGTTGGTCCGGCTCAGCGTCGAGCGTCAATGGGCGTCAAACAAGGCGGCTGCGGAATGTTGTCCCCTTTGGACTTTTACTCGGTGGCACGTGACCTCAGCAGTCTGATATAGTTTCGAAAGGCAAAGTTGGTTCAGCCCTGCAAACTCAACTTTTACCCGAAGAGTCGGGCTGTTCGATCGTGTGATGCATCACCGTGGCTAACTCTTCAGCTTGCGTGCTACGTACCCTTTACGGAATACGGTTTACCGGAGACGCAGATGGCAGTAGCGACGCTGGTGGCGACATCTTGTGACGCTTTGCCCAACCACAGCGCGTTAGAAACAATTTAGTCTTAGGTGTGTTCTTGTCGAAGGAAATTTTAAAAAAGAGAGACTTCATCTTGGCAGTCGCTGCATTCGTTACACCAAGCACTTGTATATAATATGGCTGGTCCCTAGATTAATAACTGTTTCCCTCTCGTTAAACTGTTCGCCGCAAGACGGCACTACGTGCTTTGCTCCTGCCATCCGCGTCTCCGGTAGCCCGCTTTTTCTTGTTTTAAGGCCAAGCTACAACTCCCTTGTCACTGAACACTCCTAAGAAACCTCTGTCCTGACTTACCATCGTTTGCTCACCTAGGCACCTCACCCAGGTACCGTTTCCCGTTCACTTCCGGCAGAGGAGGAACGGGCCAGGGCGGAAGCGTTCGTTTATATCAGCATCAGACGGACGCTTTATCACTTACTTCCGCGGACACTGTCCACGTAGGTACATATACATGTGTTAGTGCAGGCTGCAGTCGCCCGCAAGACGTCACACACAAGAATGCGAAGGGCGTTCTGCAACAACACGTACTTTATTCTGGACTATCTACAGTATGATACACAGCGCTGTACATCATCGTTCGTATCTACATAGGCACACTAAGAAACAAGCGTTATTGGTCCACGTTTGCTAAAGGCAGGCTTTTTTTTGCCCCCTTTGCTTACAAACTTTTTTTTGCTTGTGTTCCGAGAAAAATTCAGGCATTAAGTCAAACAAGTTCATTTAATTGGAATCTGAACAAATGGCTAGGTTGGCCCGATTGCACCAGTCAAGCAAGAAAAACATAGCACCAGGTTAACGCAGTAAACGACGGTGCGCATTACGGACAAAAGCCAAACACAATCGTACTTGCCACGAACTTTTCCTTCAGTACATTTCTACGACAGCAGAACAATGAGAGATCAGCAACGTTGCCAAGCCGGCGTTAATAAAAAGTTTACAAAAATTGCCGCAAGCGCAAAAAAAAAAAATATATTTTCCTGTACACTTCCGCCTTTCTAATCTTTATGCTTTCGCCTCTTTCACGTGGAAATATTTACACAAGAACCTGTATAGTTCGGTATTTACACGCTGGCATTGCACTTTTGTAGTATCTCGGTCGCCTGGGCTGCTCTTCTGGAAAAGCAGGTGAGACCTGGCAATCTGCAACACTTAGCAGCACCTTTGGCACTGATAAATTGGGCGATGAGTAGGCAGCAGCGCAGCTGCCTTAAAAATCCGCTTGGCTACGCTAAAACTCGGTTAGAGCAAGCTAACAGAGTTATACCATAATACCATAATAATTATATACCATAATAAGTATACCATAATAATTATGCTGTTGTTAAGAGTCTATTTGGCGGATCATTTTGCGGAGCAGCAAAGCATAGCCTCCGGTATTTTTTTTTTTTCAATATCTGCACAGTGAAGCTAAAACAACGAGTTATTGAGAGGGCACAGCTTTTCCAATAGATGGTCAGTACATGGGGCAAGATTAGGGTCACGTCAACCTTCTTTCATCGCACGTCTTGCGAAAGCGGGGGAGCGCAGTAAAAGTTGTCCATGCTCTAGCAACAGGGTCGAAATAACGAAACGGTACGTGGCTCCGCCACAGTAGACCAGTGCCTCCCATGCAATACGGAGCGACTTTGCAGGCATTGCAAAAATACTGGAGGCTATGAACGGAGAAATACAGACGGTGTGGAACGCTGAAGGCCGCAAGCCGTACGATGCCCACACACAAGCACACAAAACTTCGCCGTATTGACTTTTGCCAGTGCTTTCCGAAATAATTGTCCTTCCTATCCTTGCACGTAGATACATACAGTACATAAACTTTTCAAATCGTCGTAACAATCAGGCGCGCACTTTTGACACGGGTGCACGCAGTTCGTTGTCAAACACTGGTTTATAACGTCAGAAAACGGACGTCCAGAAAACCACCAAGCTGCACCAATAACGAATCAACGACACAGTGCGTGGGTTTTGCCACAGCAGAGGTCATCTTTTCACATGTTTTCCTCGTCGGTGTTCGAAACATCCAAAGCTTTCCGCTCCGGCCGTTAGGAAAGCCGGAGCCATATCCAGAAGCTTCCCTCGTGGTGAAGAGAAGCAGGCGTTTCACCACCTCAGGAGACGGCACGTTCGAAAAGCAGAAGTCAGTTAAGGAAGGCCTTCGTCGTCGATGTTGCGGAGCAGACGGCACATCCAGCCGTATCCGTCGGGGAATGCGAGGATAAGGTTAAATCTCTCCAGACGATCTTTTCGCGGACGCCTGCAATGCTGGAGCGTGGCTTAACCTGGCAGTGCACGTAGGCCGCTGTTTGAAGCAGACGACACCTGCTGTCGCTTCCGTCACGGACGCTCGGAAATCGGACGCGGCTAGTCCAGTAGCCAGCGCATGGAGTGTCACAGATGACGACGAAACAGCTCGACGGTTCCTTTTGGCACGATCCGCTGATGATCAGAGCAGCGTGCACATGCTCGTCCCGTCTCTGGTAGCACGGTCCCTCAGCTTCCTCCAGTACTGGAGTCTGGGCGCGCAGCGCATTGTGGGCTTTCCCAGCATATGTACGCCGATGAACAGGAAGTGTCCGCTCCCGGCGCGGGTGCCACACTTGAGTGGGCGGTGCAGCACCGCCGCCATTTTCCTGTCGCTACCGGGCAGGAACGCGGGCTCCTCGCTGGAATCCCTGTGGACGCGTGAAGCGGACACCGTGATCTCGGTGACGTCGCGACGATGGACGTGCCTCAGGGAAGCCACCACGCCTTCCGCAACTGCAGATGGGAAAAACAGAAACGAACAATGTCGGTTAGTGGCCCTGAACGCGGCATATTATAAAAGGGAAATTAGAACTTCGTTTAACGAATTATACTTCACGTACGCTCTACCGCATAACGCTACACTGCACAAAACTAGCTCACCATTATGAGCATGACGTTCAATGGACTTGCAGCGATGTAAACTAAGGCACTAATACTGCACGGCATGAAACGTAGAAAGGTAACGTAGAGTTCCAAATATGATGTGGTAGATATTAAAGTAGCAATCAGAGCAAAATGTAAATAAAAAAAAAAGCTGCGCGCTGTTTTATACGGGCTAGTAACGGCATACAAAAACATGGCCCTACGCTCTTGTTATGCAAAACGGGTAATAACCACATACAAACAAACTTATACGCAGCACGTCAACCTAACATGCTTCCCTGCATTCACTAGCACTACTTGTCGTCAGCTTGTGTACATTCACGAGCTTCTCCGTGCGCCGGTAGTAGAGAAAACTGCATTGCAAGCGAAGTGTTTCTTTTTTTCTTTTTTAATTCTCTTGACGCATCATGTGCAGCGAAGTCACAAGAGAAGACGACAGTAGCAGCGAACAAAGAACGTTAACGCCACGAAGAAAAAAATGTGCGAGTGAAACCAAACACGAGCGCACGATGCCTGGGTCGCGGGTCGCTCGATAAAAAAGAAGTTTATTCTCGACGAATTCGTGAGACTCTTTACAGCACGTTCGAGCGGCCACAAAAGACCTTTAATCATTGGACTCCCGGCGGGATTTACCCTACACCCACGACGACGCTTCGCTGTCCTGCCAACAATGAACCGCGCGAACCACTTCGTCACCTATTCGTTTGTCGGAAAGCGGACGGCCCAACCTCACGTTTCAGGCGGGTCCTCGGATATATCTCTATTGTGGATATGCTAAGCAGCGGACCACTAGATGTCATTCGCCTCCCAATCAAGCTTTGTGCAGTCGCGCCCCCTACCTTCCAGATGGGGAAGAAGACGCCGGCTCTTCCAGGTCGGCCAAGAGCGTTCTATAAAAGCCCCTGAAGAGGGGGCTCTCCGGAAAGTGAAAGGCCGTCCACCTTCAGCGTCACGCAAATGAAAAAGAAGGCACGCCATGCCATACGCGAACACATGAAACGAAGAAGAATAAGAAAACGGAACTACGGCGTGTCTTGGATAGGCCTCTTCTTCAAAGGCACTGCGGCGCGCACTAATCCGCCGGCCGTATTCTGTCAACAGACATCTCGGTCGACGGCGTTTGCACTGCGATTCGAGTGTGTCGTCCCCGTTTCCAAAGCTTCGCGTAGCCCTGACAGAGAAGGGTCTCCTTCCAATTGTGTGCCCAACCACCGCCAGAGGGCAGAGCAAAAGGGCGGGGGTGGGGGGGGGGGGGGTAAAGGTAACGGCGTTAAAAGATCTTGTCTCCCATGTCCGCCAGAGCGTTGCTTTTTGACCCTGCACCTTCTTGGACGGCTGGTTGGCTCTCTCTGCTGGACATCAGCGGTGCAGTTGAACATGGCTGAAACCCCGCGACTGCCGCTTCTGTACACCCTGACCTGCCTGCCCGCTTCGCGGTCCTTTCATGGTTCGGACCCTTAATCCCCGCTGAGCGCTTCATGCACTATTCCTCACGGGCGATAAGACGTGGGCTCGTCGGGACATGCCCTCTTTCTTTCCTTTTTTTTTTTGTATCTTGCCAGATGGGGAGGAACACGCCTCCTAACTGCGAGCACAACAATGGCTCGTCTGGCTCCGCGGGTTTCGGCTAGTAACATAAAGTTTCGCGGGCGCGAATCTATCGTCTCTGGTTTCCACCCCGCCATTCTGCATCTCAGACGAAGACGCGTTTTTCCTCCGGATAGTTGGCATTCTGGGTCTTTTGGAGGCTCATATTATGGTCGCAACACCAAAACCTTGTTGAAAAAGGCAGAATCGCCACCAAGGCGGGAAAAGATGTCGCGTCTGCACAGGTCA
Source organism: Dermacentor variabilis (assembly GCF_050947875.1). Classification (NCBI taxonomy): domain Eukaryota; kingdom Metazoa; phylum Arthropoda; class Arachnida; order Ixodida; family Ixodidae; genus Dermacentor; species Dermacentor variabilis. Next base: position 42,325,680 of record NC_134575.1, on the reverse strand, counting down.
GAGAACACGGCCAGCGCTCGAGCGTCGGGAGGTTTCCACTTTCAATGGATGATGCGAGTGGGGCTGTACTCTCTCTCTCTCTCTCTCTCTCTAGAGAATGGGCGCGGCAGGTGGGCGTTAGCAAAGGGCTGCTAAATCATAAAGGAGGGATTTAGTGAACGCGGATGAGAGTAAAATACATTCCGCAGACGCATGTCTGGACGTGTAACTAAACCGCGTTTCACGAGCGTTCGTCTTTGTCGTCTGCCTAGCTTTTCTTCGATATGTTATTGTCGTCTGCTGCCGTCGTCGTCTGCTATCCGCCAATGTCACCGCACAACAACGGGCGTCTGGGAAGTTTTGAACCAGTGGCTTCAGGTCATGAATGAAATCCAACAAACTTTTCCCCGCCTACCGCAAAAGGGTGGGGAGGGAGGATGACAAATTCGTCTTATATGAGAAATGAGGAAGATCGCGAAGCAAGACTGCCAAAACAAAAAGTCGACTCTTGCGTTCGCGGCAACATCGTGCAACTCTCCAGACACCTGCGTATAGTCCTCAGTACACGCTCCACCTTCAATTCTGAAGAGCAGCTCAGTGTACCCTTATGCTGCGCCAGACATACGTTCTTCGAGTAACCTATTGATACAATTGTCCTTAGCAGCCGGCGGAGTGTGCGCCAACAAACGGAGGGCAAGGACACGTGACAGGACCTATAATTTTTCAACCGAGTAGAAGTTTCGAGTCATCGACACGCTGGCACTGCTCCATTTCTTTCCCTCGAAGGTTAGGCTGCCGTGAATGTGCGCCGTTCATCTCAGGCGCAGTTCCAGAATAACACAAAACGCAGAACGAGAGCAGCAACAGAGCGAAGAAGCGAAGTACGGGGTCCGCCGCATATATAGTGGTTCTATAATGACGGCGCAGGTTTTGAAGACGCCGCCCCAAAGAAAAACGCTTTTTTTTTTTATTCCTCTCCGAGCGCGGTGCGGGCAGAACCCTCCAACAGGTCTCGAGCATTGTGCCAGCGTCCCACCCGCCTGCCCACCCGAGCAGACGGACTCGTTCGTTCAAGCAGACGAAAACACACACAACCATAGCAGACGACGCCGCTGCCGGCTGTGTATGCAGTCCGGTCGGCGGGGCGGTGGTTCACCGCTAGGCGGCGTCCCTTTTTCAGCAAATTTCTTTTGCCGAGCGCCGCGTTATTTGCAGTCCGGCGACGAGAAGGAAGAGAGGGGTGCGCGTTCGAATCTGTCTCCAAAGTTGCTCCGAACCCGGCTGGCTGCTTCGGTGTGTGCCATCACCGTTTTTCGTCCTTTGTTGTGCAGAACCCAAAAGCGCGCTCTTTCGGGGGGGCGTCAAAGCTGCGTGGCGTCGGAGGGGAAAGCAGACGACAGGCGAGGACGCTTCGTCTCTTCTCTCTTTTCTGCTTGTCTGCGAGGGCGGAAGATGGCGCGCGCCGCTATTTGCTGTTGACGATGGCGACGGGGATTTTGGGCGGGGGCGCAGTTTTCGCCGCGCGAGCTGTGCTTTACGAGTGTGTTCCTTCGAGTGCGCGCGTTCTGCCGACGCCCATTTGCACTCGACGGAGCATATACTGCGGCATACTCCATACACGCACTTCGGGGAATGTCGTGAGCGGGACACGCCCCAGGATGTGGAGAGAGAGAGAGAGAGATAGTGGGGAGAAGGGCGTCACGGCGAACGAAGAAAACAAAGAAAATAATGATCCAAATAACCACAACTTAGTTGGGCGCGAAACTGTGGTCGCTTGCTCTTTCGCCGTTGATGGCCTTTCCAGGTCCCGGTAGATAACCCCGGAGCGGAAACGTGCCTCGAGCGGAGCTAAGTGAAAGGCAAATATTACACGAGACGGCACTCTTGAACCTCCAAGGAGGGCGATGGTGAACAAGAGGTGTGCAGTATAATGACCCCATTGAAAAAGAACTCATACGCCTAGAACTGAGGCTCTTCCGTCGTCTACTGGAACAGTGTTCCTCAGCTCCACAACGCCAAACAAAACGGTGGGAAGAAAAAAATGGAGAGGTGGCGCTTCTATGCTAAAGAATGATCTAAAGAGAATGAAATTTCATTTAAAGAAAAACCGTCTCCCAAGACGTTGTGATCCTCACATCTGTGCATTGCGGAAGCCACTGCAACTACTCCAGGAATAAATGTAGTGCCGAGAGCTCCTATACGCAGTAATAAGTGACTGTCTCATTTTTAAAACTTTTTTTTAGTGTTCGCGTAGTCCCCGACGTTTACTCTGCTCGTGCACCATGGAGTTCCAGCACGTATACCAATTTAGTACGTTTACGCTCCGTTTACGTGCAAGCGGAATGAACTTACTCCATCTGGGAGTTCGATAACTCTCTAAAAAGAGTCAAAATACGAAACAAACAGCTACTCCAGCATAAAAAGAAAAGGGGGGGGGGGATATTTCACGCTTTGGGGCTTCTCTTGTCCCCAAACGATAACTCTCATATATGCGCGCATTTAGTTTTCTTTTCTTTTTTTTTTTTTTTCGTGCGCTCCCTGAACTTTCAGGTCACCTACACGGCACACGAATATCATCGTGGAATCGCGTTCCTGATGGCAGGATAGCGCGAGCAGAGCAATAGCAGAAGGAAATGCAAGCAATACAACTTGCCACTACCGTTTGGAAACAAGATAAGCCACCTCAAGACATGACATGACAAGAACTCTATTTGAGTCCTGAGGGACTGAGATCTTGGGGAGCCAAAGCCGAAGGCTCCCGAAGATCAAGTCGGTGGCTCCGCCCACAGTGTAAAAATTCTTTACAGTCAAGGATGTACCCCACAGGGATACCGTATGCTGAAAGCTGCCGCTCTGGGATCGGGTGACGGGCGCCTTATGGCTTTCCGCGAACCGTACGCAATAGGCAAGCGGAGGAGGTTCCGCCGCGTAAGCTGCCTGGCACGCGGGAAGGCAATCTGTGCCTGCCTCCGTACCGAGGACTATCGTTGCATAAGCACCGAGCAAGGGGACAAATTAAGGGCGTGTCGGGTTGGCGTGGACTGCGTCGCCATCGCGCTTCGGTCGACTGCGCGCGCCCAGAGCTCCTGGAATCTCAGTTTTTAGTCATGACCAGAAGGAGCACGAGCTGTCGGCATGCGAGGGTGTACACGCCTTGCACAAGTAGCGCCCTCGTGGGAGGTACCGACTTTTCTTTTTTGTTCTTTCTATTAAACCCAGCTGAGGCGTAGCGTAGCGGACGTTGCATGCTTTTCAGCAGAGCCCGTCGTAGGAAATCACTCTTATCGACCATGGCATCCGAGATCCGGCAGCGTGCGCCGCCTGAACTCGGAGGCTATGCTTGAAGCCATCGAGAAACACTGTAGAGAGATGCTGTATTAAAGGGACACTAAAGCGAAACAATAACTCAGTTTATACTGAGAAACCGTTCTTGCAAAAAAAAAGAACTATCTTATCGTTAATTTTGCGCGCAATAGTTTTACTATTAGGAAAGAAAATGGAAGGTCACATGGCTCGTTTTGGAATTCCGCGCCGAAAGCTCAGCGTCAGTAAGCGAGCGTGACGTCACTAAGCATTTTCTCATACTTCGGCCAATGTTGCTCAGTAAAAGTTCTGGAAGCTCGCTGAGTTCAGCCTTTGGCTCCTTTGCGATACACGGCGCCCAGTCGATCTTTGCAGGTAAACAACGTAGACCGGGTCAGAGCAGACGACGTGAAAATTCGTAACGTCAACGGCGCGATTGTGCGGGAAGTTCAAGGCGACGCCGCCACGCAGTGTTTCCTTTCTATCAAGTCTCCTCTGACATTAACAGTGACCTCTTTCGTATTGTAGAAGCGTAATTGATCTCTCTGGGGCCACTTAACGGTGACGTTTCCTGCGTGTCCTCTGCTAAGCGGTACAGGGCTCAATGACTGATGCAACCTGGCGATACTGGACAATCACCATCAGCTATAGCGCTTCGATCGTCGTCTGCTCCTCATCTGTACTTCAATCCGATGTAACAACACTTCTCACTACTGTGAGGGTAAAAAACAAGAAAAACGGTCGGTATGACGCCAGCGTTGACGCAATTTCCTGAAAGAGTTGATTACCTCGTTGGCTTTTACCGCGAAGTAAATTAAAGTTAAGCTATATTTATCCCAACAGTAAGCGATTCTGTGTACTAAGGGGCAAGGGTTGCGCGAAGCACTTCGTTCACGCTCGTGACTAACGAATGTAACCTGGAATTTGGCACATTCAACACGAAGTTGACTGTGAGAGCAACTCAGGGCACTCTCAGGCAGATTGCCAAGCAACTAAACGGTTCCACGGCAATTGCATTATCTGCGTTCACACTTCCACGCGAGGTGTGCCGACTGATGAGCAGCTGATGACTTAATATGATACACATATATGTTGGAATAAATTCGCGTGGCAACGTGATATAACACTTGCGCTTCTTCTCGCATCTTTCCTGCAAATGCCTAAAATGGTAAGCGGAAGAAACGTAAAAGCAAGGCAGTTCGACCCGTCATTACCAAGAGATATATATGCAGGCTTGCGCGGAGACATCGAGGGCTGTGGAGTCCCAAATACAAATATCGGGTGAAAAAGGTGACCAAAGATAATCCATGGTTGCTCATTGCGCAAATTCAATGCACCCATCAACACCGGTCATATGCAGTTCAGGCTGAGATACATATCCCTACGTGTAGCCACAAGCAGCGGTGATGGGGTGGGAGTGGGATCGAGGACCACTGTTTCCACGAGCCTCGTATAATCATATAAAACGGAAGTGCTGAATCCTTGATGTCGCTGCTGACAGCCTATGGTATAGACCCTGCAATGCTTATTTCCAACTCCGTCTGAGCACGCCGAAATAGACATCAGTTACAATTCTACCAGGCACACAGCTTCGTGATCATCTAAGCATCCCGCTGAGCGGCAACGAGAGAGGGTTTGAGTTTGGAAAAACATAAAAAGAAGGTTTGCAGGCATTTACATGACAGCGAACACGGCGTGGAACAGAACCGGCGTGACTTGTAAGCTTGCAAGCCAGTGCGTCTGTATGGAAGGTGAAAGAAGGGGTAGGGGTTGAGGGCGTTGGTGGCAGAAACGGAAAAAAAAAAAAGGCTGCGTCGCTATTGCCGCCAGCGTCGTTCCCTTCCACCGAGGTGGGTTCCTTACGGGCGTACCGTGTTTAACATCTGGACGCGAGATTCGTGCCCACGTTTATAATCGCCACCCTCCTTCCTCTGTGGATACGTAACTTCGCGCGAGCGCGCCGCGTCTCTCTCATCTGGGCGTTCCTCTTCATTTCCGCGCCGTCGCTTCGGATACGAGACGAGACTCGCGCACGAGACCGCGGATGCATACTCTTTAAACGACCACCGCTTGCAAGGAGAAGAAAAAAAATAATCAAAAGCCCCGCCAAGCGAGCGCGCAGAGGAACTCCGCCACCTGCGGCGCGCTCGTGACGTTTCGAAAGTCGCGTTGCGGCTGACCCTTGATCTTCCTCCCTCCCAAACTCCGCAAGCCGCTGCATGACCTCTCCCCGCCGGCACACCGACCGCAGCGCTGGCTCATCGACTCGACTCAACCCGCAAACGAAGCAAGGCAGCCCGGGCCGCCGACGCCAGTCTGGCTGCTCAGGCTGGGGCCCTCCGTGCCGTCCTTCCCGCCGCACAATCTCTTTTATTTTCCATGCTTCGCTCGCACTTAGGCCTAATCTGGCCCCGAACCGGTTTCCGGCCTGGCAACGCTGGACAGAAGACGCGGGCACGCGTCGTCTGCTGCGTCTTTCCTGCGCGGCCCTTTTTCTTCTCTCGTCTGCGTGCATCTTGTTCGTCGTTTGCTCAGCGAGCGGTCGGTCGCCGGTCTTCTTTTGCATTCGCCGTCTGTTTTGCTTCTGCTTGCGTTTCGTCTGCTCGCGCTCGCGCGCACATAGGCACACACTACGTCTGCAGGGCCGATACGACGCCGCCAGGCGCCGCCGCTGCCGCGATGTTTTCGCTCGCGATCTTTCGGGGCTCGCGGCTTTTGCTCTTCGCTCAACGGTGCGATTTGCATTGGGGCGTGGAGGGCGCGCGCGGATGGAGTGTAGTAAGATGGCTGGGCCTTGCGAAAGGGGGCTTTTGTGTGGGCCGAGGGTCTGTGCGGTGCGCGTGCGGCTTGCGGGGGACATTTAAACGCCACTCATGATGCGGCCTCGCGTCGGACAGCTGTGGCTGGCCGGCAGAGGTCAGCACCCTCGCATTTAGCGAGGAGGACTGGAAAAGGAGGGGAGGTCAATCAGGCACGCGCGCCCGAGCCATCTCGAGCCGAGCCTAGCCGACACGGCGCGCGCCGCGAGATCGTGATCGGGGAACGAGATTTCCCCGCGATCGTCGACTGCACGTCGTCCACCACCAAGCGGCGTCGGTCACCTGTTTCGCGTGCCCAGCCGCACCTGTTGGCGGCCAGAAGGTCGCACGCTTTTTAGCAGGTGGGCGGAGAGAACAGGCCGCGGTGCGATATGCGTTGCGCTGGGCTTCGCGCAGAGGGCGCTTCGCCGAGATTTATGGATTCCGCCCAGGAAGGACAGGGCTGGCAATTTTATAAGTTCAAACGAGTAATCCGCCGTTCGTGCTGGCGCTACACGCTGGGCCTTGTCGGCACGCACGTTCCGTGAAACCGTAGCGAGAGAAAGAAAGCGAGAGCCGCCTACGCCTGCGGTTACAGCCACAACGAGGCTTACAGCTTAAGAACGCAGCGGCAAATATACCACTGCTCCACTCGAAGAGAACTTGTATGTATTTGTCAGCTGATTACGTGCCTCGTTTTTCGTTTTTCCGTGACGTCATGGCGCACGCGAACTACTCCGAATATCGGTGTTTTTCAGGAACTATGTTTTCGAAGCGCGGAGGAACAGATGGAATTAAGCGCAGGGCGGTTTTGTGGACCTCCGGAGCTCGCACTGAATTATCACGTCTTAGCCGACTCCAAACGAACGTATCCGTTCGCTCGATACAACTTGACTACAGCTCGGTGTCAGGTTATGCAAATTCAGAGCTCCGGCCACAATCCGCAGTGTACTCCACTCTCTGCGCATCCGCGCCACGAAACAGTTCTTGAGAAACGTTGATTTTGAAAGCATTTCGCTTCTGCCGTGACGTCACTGAGTGCACGCAATGTAGCTGACTTACCTATGCAAATTCTCTTCCGAATCTGACACTATCACTGCGTTCCTAGGTCGCCACCGAACGTAGCTTGCGTGACGGACTGCACTGACAAATGTCGCGCGTGACCACAGTTCCGAGGTCGATGAGCGGTCGGCTCAGTGGCACCCGCGACCGATCGGCAACTTTCGATAACTGGCTACGACTCCTCATACGCATGTACGGGTCGGGGTTTGCCTGTCAAACCTCACCCTTCCGCAAAAGTGCCGACGAATAAGACAAACGCAGAGTTCCACGTTTCTGGTACTCCTGAACTGTAATTCACCAAAGAGCCATTAAATGTCAACCTCAGAGCTATATAAAGTATCCGGACGGAAACATCGGCAACGTTATGTTATCCGCTGGCTTACCCTGACCACCGTATATTGTGCAGACCACCCCAAATAACGAGTTCCGCGGAGCAATAGCTAAGAGCAACGTTCTGTTTCGTGGCAACTACCGCTGCTAGCGCATTCGCACCCAGTCGCAGTCGTGCGGTGGCCGCATTTCGTGAGCGTGTACTTCGCTAACGTCCGCACCGGCCAACGCCCAAGTCACACAAAAAACACACAAAAAAGTCAAGGACACGCACACAGGCATGTCGACCACTCCGTTTCACGAACGCGATAGTGCTCGGCCAAGGCCGAACGGAAGGACAGACCCGGAGACAACAACGGGGCGCATACCAGAAACCCCAAAGGAACATTTTTTTTTTTTTAGACAGGACAGATGCGCTTGCGCGTGCTTCTTTCGTATACTAATGAAACAAGATACTGCTACGCAGAAAGATAAACCGAGCTTCGAAGTGCCATGGGCAAGGGAGCGAGCGAGCCCGAGGAGTTCTGTGGGAAAGACTCGTAGACCGTAAGCATGCATGTACGCTGCAGAAGCAGCCGACTGTGGCGGCATCGAAAGAGGAGCGCATTCCGCAGGCTCGCTTGTGTCAACTCCAGGCGTCATCCAGCGAACGCTACTGTGTACCGCAACGCACAAGAGACAAAAGAGAAAGATATAAAAGGACGTACGCAGACATCACACTAATCAGAGAAACGGCCGACACGCGCGGGCTAGGGAGCAAGATCAGAGGTGTGGGAAACAAGTTCTTTAGACACAGACGCGGCATGTCGTGCTTGTACGCTTGCGCTGTCGACGAGCCGCCGTGGTGTCTCCCGTTTCCGTTTTATGCGCTCGTGTACACAAGCTCAGCGCGCTCTTTGCTTTGCCAAGAGTGCGAGAGAGGGGCAACCATGGGAAGATGACGTGGACAGCGATCCCAAAGACTCGAGCGCGTTTTTTTTCTCTCTCGCTCACTTCCTTCCTTCCCCAATCCCGAGACACACACACACACACACACACACACACACACACACACACACACACACACACACACACACACACACACAGTCAGCCTCTCTCCTCCTTGTTCTTTCCAAGAAGATTGAGCACCACGCCTCTGTTTAATGAACGCATCGAGTCGTGACGTACTATAATGTAGTACACGCTCGGCAACTGAACATAAAACGCGAGCACGCACATAAGCTGTCTCGTGAGAACTGTCGTCAGTGTTTGTTCGAAGCTATGCATATATACGGCCAGATACTGTTTCGCGCGTCTGTGCTTATCCACAGCGTTCATATATAGCACCATTGGACGAATGAATTATGGCAGGGGACAAGAACTTTATTCCCCTTTCCAGAGCTTCCATCGTTTCTGTCACGTGATCGCGCGCCACAACAAATTCCTTACTGTCCTACATATTGGCTACGTCGGCGCCACCCGTGTGACGCAATGGGCATCTTCGATTTGTTGCGCCAGACTGCCCAGGACTGCCCGAAGTGGTGCTTGACAAAGTGAAGAGATCCAATGTCTGCACAATGTACTTCCGCTGGCCGCGCAAGTAACCTCCCTAACGCATGGCCCGCTAGCGTCCCCTAACTATCCCGGCCCCCCTGATGAAAACCAGCTCTATATGCTCCACCACCCTGGCGCGATTTTAATGAGACCTAATGCACAGAGCCAAAGGCACGAAGCGGAGAGAAAGAAATGTTACGGAAGTGCATGTCGCGAAAGCGCACGCCGAGCAGTCTTCCGTTCGCCGCTAGATGACACCAGCGTCGAAGTCGCACGGTGCTCATTATTGCGCAAGACGCTTCGCAGTACCGAGAGCGTAGAAGAAGGAAGAGAGATCCGTGGATGACTGTGCGACGCTCGGTTCTCACGAGCGAAACCACTGTCTAAGCCCGCTCCGTGGTAGTTCCAAGAAAAAGAGGGGGGGGGGGGCTTCGTTCGCAGGGAGTGAGACGCTACCCGCGAGAGAAGAGTGTATCCAGTGTACACAGACCCTGGAACCCATGCCTGCGTAGTATACGCGCACTCGCGTTGTGACCCTGAGTGAAATGTGTATATACACACTTCGTGGAGCGACCCACATACGCGAGAAAGCGCGCTTACTCGGTGTACACCCTCTTGTGTTGAAGCAACAAGTCTCAGAAATGGCGGGTCTGTCGAATGGCCATATAGCTGCTCCCCTAAAAGGCAAGGTGTGCCTTGCGAATATAAGGATACCCCTGTAATGGCCCAACGTGTCATCTTTCTAACGCATACTTTTACAAATCAAAATTATGTTTAAATCACTGGAAGCTTAACGCATGGCCCGTAGCAGCGTTTTTGATACGCTGGAAAGCATTTTCGATAGTGGATAGCTCCGTAAACCAATCATTAATTAATTTCTATGCAACTAGGTTTCAGCGAAATTACACTCCATCTTAGTTTTTACAAATGTACTCTGCATGGTGCAGACACAAATGTGGATCAATTGCAACTTTCCTTGTTGTGGAACTGGCGTTTAATTGGACATTAAAGGGATACTGAATGCTGTGCGCTGCACCGAGCCTCCGGCATTTATCATCATCATGATCATCATGTTTTAGATCCACTGCAGGACGAAGACCTCTCCAAATGACATCCCGTTGCCCGTGTTCTACGTTAGCTGAATCCACTTTGTGCCAGCGGACTTCCTTAATTCACAACTGTCCTCTAGTTCTCTCGCTACCTCATCTGCGTTTGCGCTTCCTTAACGTTCATTGTTACTCTATTCTCTAACCCACCGTACACATTACATGACCAACCCAAACTCCACTTGCAGGAGTTGGACGGGCTAGGTAAAATTGCGAATCAAGATATTGAAAAAATTTGGCAGACTCAAGCGTAGCTGGCGTCCAAGTAATGCCAAGCATCCATGTTTTGCAGATGAATAATGTAACTTGTGTAGCGAACGTTTATATAGATAGTATAGGCTGTGCGTGGGTGGTCATTAAGTGGTACAGACTGTTTGTAACGGAAATATGTAAGATTGACCGACTATTTGGACTTGATACCAAACGTCAAGAAGCAAGCATTAGCCAATGAAGGCACGGCATTTCAGACGGGATGTGCACCACTCTACAGTCGTCGATCGCCGACGAAAGCCAGACGTTCGAAAAACGCGCGGGTCGGCTGTTGTTGTGCAGAGCAGACGAAAACTCGACACAAGCAAACGACGCGTCACGCCGGTTCAGTATAACAGAAACAATATGGCGTCTCCAATTTCCCGCCAACAACTTCATCTTCCCACGCGCGCCACTGTTCCCACCAGCCTTTAGACAGGGAACGGGGCAAGGGAGCTCGCCGATAATGTTGCGCGTGCATGCAACATGGCGAATGGAGTCATGTGGTTTTCTTCTGTTCCTGTTTTCTTTCTTCCTATTTCTTTTCGGTTGTCGGCCGGTCCGCCAACAGACACTTTGTGCCGAGTTGTCCCCTTCGACCAAAAATGCGCGGTATACGGGAGAGGGGACGTTTTTTCGGCTGCGTCGCATCTGTCCACAGGGTGGCCTGTTACAGATAACCCTCGTCGCCTCGTATCCAGCAATCTTTCTTCTTTTGCTCCCTGCCACCTCCCCCTCCCCACCTCGACATTGGCGAGAGAGAAAAAGATTTGAGATTCTGCCCCTGCACAAACTGGCGAGTTGCTGCCTGCCGTGTCCCTTCTTTCTAACCTTCGAGAAGCTCCTCCGACGCCCACAACGAGGCGAAGAGGAGGCGCGAGCTTTATTTTTAGCCCGTAGCCAAGACACCGACGAGCCAGCCCCTGTGCCGGTGGTTCGTAGGGCTCGCCGCTTGATGACGCTGCTGTTGCGTGAACTTCTGCTACAGCACACTGGCACTTCTGCTTTTTTTTCCTTTTTCTTATACTTCGGCGCATCGTGGCGCCCTCTGGTGACAACGGAGCGCGCTAACCACTAGGAGCGTGAGACCGCGGGAGTGAACCCAGGGTGCAGACTCACGAGCCTGCACTCCCTGACTTTTTCCTTTCTTGTATCTTGTTTATTGGCTTCGCTTTCACGGAGACATGAATCTCGGCGTGTGAGAGAAGGAGGGAGCTAGCATCTCCTTGATGATGTCGCCGGCGCGATGAGTGCGTCATTTTTTGTTTCTTCTTCTTTATTTCTGTTTACATCCCGTACAGCTTATCATCGCACTCACGCAAGTTTCAAGTGCAGAGCTATGCACTCGCTCTTCCTCCTCTACTGCAACCTTTTCGTCGTTTGTGCTTTGCGTCTGCGCGTGTGCGTCGTCTGCTTGTTCGAGTTATGTTTGTCGTCTGCTCAACGTCTTGCCCTCTCCCCTTCCCTGTGTGCCGCTGCTCCCTCGCCCTCTTTTTCTCATCAGAATCTGAAAAGAGACACTCTGGGAATGCAGACACGGGCCGCGTGGTGGCGCGGCACACAGAGTTTTGAGACGTCATAAACAAGACTTCGCGAGCCACACGCACGCGGGTCTTTAGCCCGAAGACCTCTATCTCTTTACACTTCGCCCTATTGCTGCTGTGTATTTTCGTTTGCGAGTTCCACATTTTTATGTTCCTTTCTTTTTTCTTTCAGGGGGCGCGGAGTTGGGAACGGTCGTAACCTTGTCGCCGCGAGAATCTCATTTAAAGCAGACGAAAGCTTGTGCGCGTGGTATCGTCTGTTAAGCGCGGCCACAGCAGACGACCACTTTTAACGAGTGCCATGACCCTTGAGAGTCCTTTGTGGAATGACGCGAAAGCTCGGGGGGTGTTGTCCATAAATACGGGGCCATCTAATATTACGACTTTTCGTTTAAATACATTGCCGCGAAGACAGCCCGCTATAAAGAATACGTGTTCAACGATAACTTCGTCGATGCGGGGATGGTGGAGAACACATCCACGAAGCGAATTAAAATGGCTGCAATTCATTCCTCATCGAGAGGAACTCCATACGAGAAAAACGAAGCAGTCATAACATATTTGCCTTTGACTCGGCGAAAAGAAAGATAATAAAGACCCTGACGCCTGGTTATATGCCTAGCAGACGGCAAAAACCGCAGGCCGCATGTAAGACTACCCACGCTTTCCATTTTTTTTTTGCTCTTGATCGCTTCCAAAGGGAAGACCGAGTGCAACAAGTGCGTGCTCATACATTAAGCCACAATTCGCAGCATGGCGAACAACGATTTTATAGTAGCAGACGACGCAGACGAACTACTCGAATTGCTCACAATGCTGGACTCTTACGGGTAACAGCTATTCCCTTGAGGAAACAATTTAAAAAAAGAAAGCGTTGATGGGCTGAAAGAAGACGCACAGGTCTTAAAAGGTCTCAATCAGCATATAAATTGAAACGGGAACAGGAAAATAACCGAGCCTCACGCCTCACGCGCGTAATTATATGGAAGTACGACTTGTAATCGCTCTGTGTTCGGTTGTTCCAAGGCAGGAGTAGTCCTAAGTGTTATACATTTCGGAGCCCGAATTAAGCCGCTGTTATCGATGCAGGTGAACCTATAGACAACCTGAACAAACGGATTGATGTAGTTCCCGAATTTATGTTGACATTATGTCTCTGGCTCATGGTTGGAGATTACGTGTGCAACACAGGTCGTGTCGAAGTGGGCACTTACCGAAATCGCTGGAGCAGTAGTGATGCAGGAGTTCCCTATCTGTGCACGGTCTGCATTCTGCGAAGGAGAGAACGAAAAAAAGAAAATGAAGATTAGCGCTGGACGACGCCGCATGCCTGAAATGAAGAACTGTTCACCACAGAACAACGACGACGACAAGGTAAGTAAATAAAAACCGAGGGTTAACAAGGTAAAGGAAAAGTCATGCATACGAATGCCCCTGTGATGAAGTGCGTGTACATATGTGTGAGGAACTTCTAAAGTACGCGGTCGTACTACGTCAGTCTCAATAGAGTTAATGTCGGCCTTTTAGCGTCAATTTAAATGAATCCCCGTACGTACCAAGATCTTCCCATATGCAGCAACAACCCCGTTTCATCGCAGAGCATCCTACATCAAAATATCATACAATCCCGTGTGATCGTATGGCAAAAGTGCATATCTGGAGGGTAGGCGGCTCTTTAGACTACTCTTTCGGAAACCTTAAAAGAAACTTCGTCCCCACTGCGAGTCACATATTTCAAAAGTCGAATCCTTCTGCACCACGACGACGGTAAAATAAAGAGGAACAAAAAAAAAAGAAAGAAAGAAACTGCTCCGGCAGGCGGAACTCTTTCTTTGCGGCAACGATATCGAGAGCCTTGTTTTTCTAGAGAACCCAAATAGCTCCGTCACGAGTTTTTTTGGGGGGACGCTTTCCCCTTCCATAAATAGGGTCCGATACGAAAAGTCGTGGACAGGAATGACCTTTTCTGCGAACCCACTTTACGCAGCATACGTTCACGGTATGTGGATCGCCACGGAAGGTTTATTTCTGTGAGAGCTAGGAAGTTTTCCTTTTCGTGTGTGTGCAGACGAAAACTGGAAATTCGCGAACAGAAGACACTTGGAGGTCGCGCTTCCTTGTGACGCAGAAGAAAAGCAGATGGACAAACTAGAAATGCGCTATAAATGCTAATGTTTACAGTGTTTCCTTTCTTCCTTTAACCAGCTGCGGCGTTCTACGCAGGAGTGGTGTAAAAAAAAACAATCAAAAACACGTTTTTTTTTTTTATACAGCTTCATGCTTGTGAACAAAAGGCGCAGTACAGGCAAAACGTGCATGCAGACCACGTTGACGTTGCCGTTCACCGCTTTGAATAGTGGTATCTGCTAAATAACTATTAAAACCTCGGTATAACGTGCATTAATTTTGCCTTCGGAGAGAAATAATGTAATTACATTAGAATCTTACAATTTTTATTTCTCCCTTTCTTCTTATTATTTATCTTTTTGCCCGCACGGAATGTGATGTCAGCGTCGTGGCATGTTCAAGACGATCGCAGTATGCTTGGTTTTTGCTGATGCCAAGCCGTGATTTGTTACACTCAAGGTGCGCGAATTGCGTCTGCTATAGCTCGCCAAAACGCATCATAGAATGCAATATTTACGAAGCGGACCTTTGCATCTTGTAAGATGACTTCACAACAGTTCGTCGTTGTGAGGTATGCCCTCCGGTAGCTATCGTATCACTCTCCAAACAGCCACGGTCATTGTGTAATCAGCGCTTGCAACGTTGCGGGAGACGCTCCAGATGAAAACTAATATACACGCGACGTGGATTATTGCCTAATGCACAGCTTGCTGCAGCACCTTTTCTTCTTACTGTCGATAGAAGCAAACGACAACATCATACAGTTAGACCAGAGCAGAACACGTTGTTTACCCGGGGCGAGCAGAAGAGCTCTCCTCGTCGAATGCAGCAGACGACAAAACCTGCACACGAACCGGATAGACGTAATGCAGGAGCAAAATGGAAGGGAAATTAATGAGTTCAGCACAAAAACAGGACGCGCGTCGCGAGTAGGTCACTGCATATGAGACATGAGACAGGAAGGAGTACAGCGGGGGCCGGGGAAGAGGGGGGGGGTGGGGTGCATTCACGGTAGTGACGCCGGCTACGGCGTCAAAGCAGACGAACATTCGGAAGCTGGGCGGAATAAAGTGCAGACGACACGAAGAGAAAAACAGAGGGACCAGACGCGTGAAAGCCAATGTAACAAACGAACCAAGCGGAAGGTTTGTTGCAAAAACAAAAACAAATTTGGCAAGCGCATCCAAAAACTAAAATATGTACTATGAGTAGGTCGTTGCATGGCAGACGAGAAATGACCACGTAAGAAAAAAAAAATAATCGCGGAAGACGAAGAAGGCGCCATGTACCCGAAGCAGAATACCACCTGTAAGCGGAGCAGGAGAATTGAAGGGAGCAAGACTGCAGATGAAAGATGCAGAAGACCAGTCGCGAGTGCAGAAGACGAACCGCAAGAGAAAAACAAGACTGCAGGCGAGGGCCAACGATGGCTGCCGCGTTCTTCGGCTTCGGCCCGAACGTGCAGACCGAGCCGATGGGCGACCTCGTTCCGGACGACCCGCGAGGGGCCTTTCGTTCGATTTTCATGCGCTGCACCGGTTGACCTCGCACGCAACTCGCGCGAACACGGCTCGTCCAGGGACTTCACGAATCGGGACGCCATCGTCGTGTGCGGCTTTCGAAGCGCACACCGCGGCGAGCGTGAACCGCCGAAGGGGAACCAGTTTCGGTTTCTCTATAACGGACCGGCACGCATCGCTTCCCGGCTCGCTTTCTCTCCCGCCTCCGCTCCTTTTGTTTTTCACGCCTCTGTAAGGGTGACGCTAATGTTTTAAAAGAACGCACGTTCGATCGTGTTCCAACCTCGCACGCTTGCTCGCTCTTCATCCCCCCTCCCCCTCTTCCCCGCCCCCTCTTCCCCTACCCCGGCTGTAGAACATAGTGGCACCGTCACCGGGTCACGAAGTTTCTTTCTGCGAGGCCAATGGGAAGCACTTCGGGCAAGTAACGCGCGGGGAGCAGACGACTAATGAGACCGGACGTTTTCATGTTCGTCTGTTCCACCTGTTCCAAGCTTGCCTACTGCCTACGCGTTCCCAATGGAAAACTATTCGGGCAACACGCAGGGAAGCAGACGACTTATAATTAAACCGGACGCCCTGCGAGTTCCGTCTGTTCCACTTGCTTCAAGCTTGTTGCGTATCGATTTGAGCTCGTTTCAGTTGTGTTTTCGAAGACGTGGTGACGACGATGGTGTGTGGTCGGACTTTGTTTTGTCTCTTTCATGCGCCCTTCTATAGGGCGCCGGTTCTGCGAGAGGAGAGCGGGGGGGGGGGGGTAGTTGAGAACAAAAAGCAGACGATAACATCGACGACCTTCCTTACCGCCTTCTTTTGGGGCCCGCAAAATCGGGGGCGTTTGCTACCTATTTCTTATGTGGGTGTCGTTTAGCCGAGTTTTTGGACGCCGCCAGACCATTGGCGGGAGGGCTGGCGTTCACCCAGGTCACGATTTCGATTATGAGAAACAGGCTGCTGACGGCGGCCAAAGAAGTGCAAACGATTCAATAGTAAAACTCTGGCGGCGCAGCCAACACCGCTCGGTGTTTATTCAAAGCCCTTGCACAAGGTCTGAACGTGCAAGCACGACGCTGATATAGAAAAGAAATATTGTTTGCACAAGCAGATGCACTCGCAGCTTCTTGCAAGTTTTAACTGCCGAAATTATAGGAAGCCGTACAGACTAACTAGCTGTTTGAGAGAGAGAGAGAGCTGTTTTAAATGCAACGCCTGAAACAAATTATGAATAGCTTTCAGGAAATGATCACACAAAAGCGTTGCGCTCACACTGGTTTCTTGGGTATAATCCTCGACTTTTCATTACGGTCGATGGGATCAAGTCGGATTTAACCAATTCAGCAAGCGCCAACACATGGTTACTAGACGGGTGCATTTTGCAAGTGGCGCACATGGCGATTGCTCAAGCTGTGGAAAGGATTATGCAAATCCAAACGTTCTTTCCTCTGTGCGGAAGATAATACCGCACAGTATACATAAGTACAGCAGACAGCGGTTACCACCCGAACTAAAAGATCCGTGCTGTGCAGTCGTTGAGATAAGCTCAGGCCAGGCAGTTTAGAAACGCGATACTATCGCATCCTGAATACAGAGCCGACCAGATTGACAGAGCTAAACAAAAGCAGCAGGAATTTAAACTGGTCGCGTATACCGTACCGTAGATCGTGCTTAATTGAAACCGCAGCAATTTGCGAAGGCCACCCTGCCCGATTTGAACGCATCACACATCGACAGCACAGACCAGTTGCGGAAACAAAATAAGGATGAACAGACGACGGCAGAAGGCAACTTTTACGACAGAGTCGTCTGCGAAGACAGAAATGCGGAGCTGTCTATGCTAAGCCTAACTTTATCGTCTGCTAAGGGCTCGCTTACAAACAAGGGCACGTATAGTGGGGCGCTTAAGTGGCGACGCGACTCTGCTTTAGTTATTTGCGTGTGCTGGCTCTATAAGCTAGTCGACATGTATTATACCCTTAAGCAGTATTATGCCCTCGGCATCGCCCGTCGGGTCCCACATCCTGATAACTCTTTCTCCGTATCAAATCTTGAACGAAGTAAGTAAAGAAACAGAAATTAGGATACTTCCTCGTCACGCACTCGATACAGTTTGCGGTTCTCTTAACCTCAAGTCTTACAGCACGCAACGAGCATATATCGATCAAAAAAAAAAAAAAAGAGTGAAACCCGTTTCATCGACATCGACCGCACACGCAAGAGCTAGCAGCAGGAACGAACAGGTACCAAAAAAAAAAGAAACCCGACCTCCCATATCAAACGCAAACGGCAGACGCGCCAAGAGAAGACGTGTCGAGCAGAATGCAAATGCGGTTGTCTGGCGCAAAGAGCACGCTATGCAGTGCATTTGACCGTACACCAACAGCGGAGTGCATCAGTGGGACCACGACGGCCCTCCGAAGAGCTACAGTAGGGCTCGAGAAGACGATTTCGGTCGCTGTGTTGTGCGCGTTGCCGAGAAGTGGGCGCGCACTGCGCCTGGTCTCCAGGCGGCTTCATTATGAAACATAGCACGTGTCATCTGCCGCTTTATTCGCCTTCACGTCAAGCGGAGTCGAGGACGCGATGTGAGCCTGTGCGCGCCGCCGCAGGGTTGTAACAAGCAGTAAGCACAAAATAAAAAGCTTTCAATTGCCGTCTGTCGGTCCAAACAGGTGCAGTCAGAAATCTAGAATTAAAATACTCTCAAAGCACGATTTGTCTTCGGCAAGACAGTCAACTGCACTTACGCGAAGCCTTAGAAAGAAAAAAAAAGAGAAATTTAGGAAAAGAAGAAGGGTGAGGGGGTGGGGGGAGAGAACTCTCCTTAACGGCCTCGAAGACCCACCGCACGAGGGCGCC
The DNA here is from genome assembly GCF_050947875.1 of Dermacentor variabilis. Taxonomy (NCBI): domain Eukaryota; kingdom Metazoa; phylum Arthropoda; class Arachnida; order Ixodida; family Ixodidae; genus Dermacentor; species Dermacentor variabilis. The sequence goes on along the minus strand of NC_134575.1, from coordinate 42,307,273 downwards.
ACCCTTAGTAAAAGCAGGAGCCAACGTATCGGGTGTCGTCTGCTCCCGACTTCTGGCGGCCGCCGTATAGTTGGCCGCGAAAAACGACATGCCCTTTCAGAAAAAAAAAGGCGGACATGTGCCGCACATGTGTTTGCGGTTACAAGCACGCGCTGGGGCCTTGAAAAACAGAAGAAACATTAACAGACGGTTGCCACTAAGTGCGATGGCTCACACGAGACTTCTCGTGGTCATGGGAAGAGTGAACAACGGCAAGCCAGCCCGTTGCTGCGTAATTACGCGGCAACAACCGAATCGTCGTGGGATCGCCTGCTTAAGTCAGTTTCGCTTGAAATGCGCAACAGCGGAACGGTTTCCTCAACGGAGATTGCGCAATAAGCAACAAACATTCATTTGTGAGCGCTGAAGTAAGTTTGCGGCAATGTTAAGCTCATCTTTTATAACGGTGCAGGCCCATCCACAATTTCGCATCAGCCTTCCCTCCCCCACCACTCACCACTCCCCCCACAAGCAGACAGTCGTTCGTTGCAGCGAAAGAAATGAGATCCTGGCTAGGTAATTATGGGGAACCTCTTTTGCATTCGCAGGCAAGCCGACCTCGACCGCAGAGCCTTCCGTGTATGACGAGCGTGATTATTGCCAAACTTTGTTTAAAGGACATCCCCACAGTCCTTCAATTTCCACTATAGACAAACGGTCTCACCTTAACGACTTACGAAATGGTGGTCAGAAGAGAGACCAATTAATTATGCTCGGTTGACATTCAGGGGCTAGAACAATATTTCCAATGCGCACACGACATTAATCACTGTTCTCGGCAAATCGCTAGCGGCTGCTATGCGCGTTTTTCTTCCCAACCTTGTGTTGCACAGGGCAGGCTTTTGTGTGTGTGTGTGTGTGCATTAGAGTGTTCTGTTGAAGTCGATTTCGCACTTCCGCTGTACACGATTGTCGACAGAACAAGAGCTGGCGAAGTTGGAACTGCGCCTGCGCACCACAGGTTCGTTCGTTCGTTCTTTCTTTCTTTCTTTCTTTCCTTCCTCCCTTCGCTTAGTCGTTCACTCGTCACTACTTAAACAGCGAGGCCATTACCGCGAAGATCCGACGCATGCGCGCTGTCAGAAGTCGTCTGCAACGAGACTGGGGAACCGAAACAAGAACAGAAAACTACAAAGGCGGGGCAGACAGGCACGACAGTTGTGTAAGAAAAACATCGAAATAATAAAGAAAGAAAGAAAACGCAAGGAAAGCCGGCACCCGGTCGACAAGGGCAGACACCCTCAGGCGAGCATTACGCGCGCCACGCTGCGTGGTAAGATGAAACTTTCAAGATGGCCGCCTGCACCCGTTTCTTAGTCTGCTTCGGCTGTCGACTGCATGACGTTTTCTGTTTTATTCTTTCTCTCGCAAGAATGGCGGCTTTTTTTTTTTTTTTTTTTTCGCGCTCACCCACCAACGCAATGCGGAGGCGAGGAAGATCCAGAGATGGTGCCGTCTGGCGATGCGTCGTCTGCTCGTCTTGACCCCGTCTGCTGATTCGCGAGCCTATTAGGGAGTCTGTTGCCGAGGCTTAAACAGCGCGCGAACCTCCTAGTAAGTGGACGATAAGCGTCACGTGTGGGTCGGCGTAGGAGCGCCGAGCGCCTGCCCCTATTGTTCTCGAGGAACTAAAAGGCTAATTTTCGTCATTTATCATCACTGACGTGCGTGCTTGTTCGAAAAAGTGCGTGATATATATATATATATATATATATATATATACACACATATATATATTGGGGGGAACGGCCAGCACCGTACTTATTGCTTTGTTGTTGTCAATGGTGACGATGATGAATGCGATAATATATAGGCGTGCACAAGCAGGAAAATAAGGAACGAAAACCGTACCAACCGTTCTACATTGCGGAAGACCAATAAAATCGCTCGCTTAGGATGAAACGACAACCTCGCTAGAACCCCATCATACTGAGGGAACACGAGCTCACAAACATTCGATTGCCGCTAAACTGCGCTGATATAACCTGTCAACACGATTTCCCAACATTCCGTGCGCGCAGGGCATGCAGAGGTTTGCGCATCTCGCAGGAGTCCCATCTGGTCGTGGGACTTTTAGGCGCACTGAAGTTGTTGCAGACGAAACATCTGCGAGCGTCTTTCCAGAAGACACTACGAAAAGAGCAAGACGCAGTTGCACTTCAATTCCTTTCGTCGTTTCAACAATATTTGGACGGAAGCGGAAGAGTAAAAAGACCAATCAGTGTTGAGAAGCAGTTTCCTCGAACAGTATATATTTTTTCTTCCAGGACGTAAAGGAAGAAACGGAGAGCCCAAGTGGCGCGAAAAACCGTATCTGAGCTTGTTTGAGGGGCAATTCTCTCCATTTTCACCGCTGACGGCCGGTCGACCGGTCGGTGCTACGAACAGCGCGGTGGCCTATGTAGTGAAGGGCGGCGCGCGTGTGCCAAGGGCGGGGACGGTCACAGGCCGACGATAGGGGCCGACAGAAATCAGGAAAAAAAAAAGTAGCCAAATGAAAAATGCCGAAAACTTACTTCCCTCCCACATAGAAGGGTCCGCCCAAGAACACCCCGCCAACTCTGGTTTCCCCTAGTACAGCGAGGGTCAGGCAATAAAGTACAGAAGAAAAAAAAGAAGGTGGGCAAAACGAAAAGTCGTCTGCGAGGAGGTTACGGGCAGACGAAAAGCTAGCCGATCGTCTGCAACGAAAAACAGACGGAAAAAAAAAAGAAAATGCAGGCAGACAAAATACAGTAAAACGAAGGTAGAGGACTCCAAGTAGGGAGGAATGTTAAGCGAGGGCAAAGCAAGAGAATGGCGAGGAGGAATTTTAGGGTGCGGAGAGGGCGGTAGTTAGAGAGCCGTTGTGCGAGCGTCCCCGCGTGGAAGAAAACAATAAAGAACAACAGAAGAATAACCCACTGCCGCTTTTTTCTTTACTACGACACACGAGAGCGGGCATTTTCGGTTCTTTGAAGCGATTGCCCACACCGCCCGTCCGGCCCGCCGGAGCACATCCTGGCCGAGTAGAGTTTTCCCGCTCGAACCGCCCTTCTCTCCAGTACTAAAGAAACGTACATGTATATACATGAGCAAAGTTAAAAGGTCCCCATGGACCTAGAGAAGATGAAGAAAGGAAGCCCCTGCTAATAACGCCAAATAACACCGTACAGTGGTGCCACCTAGCAGATTCGGGGGTTCGGCAGAAACTCGCGCCCGCTGCTTGTCTTTTTTCATTTCACTTTTCCTTTCTTTTTTTTCGTGAAGGATGATTCGCTTTTGGGCCCGCAAGTTTGCTGGGAACCGTGCAGATGGGGGGGGGGTATCGGAGGGCCGGACGTGTTTGCAAACTGCGAGGGTGACGGCGACCGGCGGTGTGGTGGTTAGAGTCGCATTCCGCCGCTCCTCTGAAGATTCCAGCGCCACCGATGCGTGCACCAGCGGCCATATGGCGAGTCGGCGCAACAGCATAACGGTAACAAGATCGAAGGCGGGGACTCGAATGGCGGAGACTGCCCGTTTCCGGTGGAAGTGTTTGTTGCTCGGTGCTACGCGAAAGTTCTCAATTCCAATGCCGTTACATTAAAGTCCAACTGCAAACGAAATTTTGGACCGCGTAAAAAGCCTAGCTTGCAAAAAGAAAGCTTGCACGAATAGCATTTCCTGACGCCGAAACTGAAAAAAAAAAAAAAGAAATATGATGATGCTATTATCGCTCACCGGAAGTGACGCATAACCTAGAGTTCGTGGTTCTTTGGCATGGCCTCCGAGATGAGGCGGCGCCCGCGGCGCGCTGAAAAAACCTCGGAGGCGCAGTGCTGGGACTTGCGAAAACCACCAGGTGCACACGTCGTCTGCTTAGGTGCCATTTAAAGGCTATAAACAAGAAAGCTATACAACTACCGGCCCTGCGGCTTTGTCAAGATTGCTTTAGTAGTATATACTACTCATTTGTGACAAATTTACTTAAAGCGATATTTTGGTGAAGTTGACGTTAGTGGCACCCTAGAATAAAAAAAAAAGACTGTAGAGAGTGGACCGCGACACGCGTTTTGAAGCTAAAATGTACTAGCAAGAAGTTTAAAATAATATTGTTCTTTTTTCTCAAGTTCAATATCTGAGTAACGGAGGTGACATATCATCTACCCTGCATGATGGCAACATAGGCAGTACATTAAACAGATAAAACTATGAGCGTGCTTCCTGCCTGATCATGAGTATAGAGGCATCGCGAACAAAGTAATATGCAGGAATTTTTTATATGTAGGGGCTTCTGCTTTGTAGTGTCAATATGCTGAGCAAATTGGTCCTGCGAGCATCCATAAGGCGGAGGAAGTTTTTATCGAAGTGACCCAGCTGTGATCCACCCGACGGTCGAACGAAGGTACAACCATGGAAGGACTCTGGTTCTACTAGGAAAATCCGCGCGAATTCCTCAGAGAAAGGTTTCAGTTAAAGAAGAAAACGAATTCTTCCTCGCCAGGTAATAGAACCCGGGATCAACGCCTTTCAGAGGCGATATCGCTGTACCATCCAAGCTAACCAGGACGTTAGCAGATTGCAGGGCAATACCGAGTTAATCGACTCTAAGAGTAGGGACACTGAATATGGCAAAGCAGTTTTACGGAGGCGCATATTAATAGCTCTGTAACAGTTCGTACCTTTCAAAAAGGTTAATAGATATTTTCGATTCTCATGTTTTTTGAAGCAACTACCGAGTAGACAGACGTATCTGTGAAAAACGACAACCCTATCGGATATATCTACAAAAAGAACAAAGGGTGGGGGGGCGTCGCTGCTTTTCAAATCACTATCGCGGACTCGGTATTAAGTCTTCAAGAAGCTAGTCAAAAGTATCAACCTAACGGGTCACACGCGCGGTGTCACAAACGCAAGCTCTCGACGTCACCTCGCTTATTACTATACGGCTTCCCACATCGGTGCTGGTGGTGGTGGTGGTCTCTTCGCGGAAACGTCGCCTCAGCGATGACACACAGCACGTGAACGTTTCGCACAAAGGGGACTCCATTCAAGGTGTAAACGCCCCGCTAGTCGGAGGACGCAACGACCTCCGGGCGAGAAATAGATGGCCTGTCAAGTCATCAACGTCACCCCGACGAACGAACGCGCGCGTGACCAACGCTCTCTTTATGTTCCAGCTCTCTCGCCGGGGTCGCCCGTCAACAACGGGAGGTCCGCGGCGCCAATCCAATTAAGGGAGGCCGAAGAAGCCACAAGGCCAAGCGTTGTTGTCCGGCGTCTGTCCACGTCACCCCTTTTTATTTTCTCTCTCTCGCCAGCAGCAGCAGCGCACTGTTGTCACGCAGCTGCACACTTTACCACTCGACCGTCGCTAATGCTCAATCACTGGCAGCAGCAGCAACAGAAGACGTCGCGAAAAACGGGAGAGAGGCGACCGCCAGGGCGCGTCATGGTCGCTGTCTTCTGTTCCCGTCAACTGTCCCCCGCAAGGCGTCCTTGTTGCTGAAAAACGCCACTCGTTGCAACGCAAACCGCGCCAACAAAGGACCACTGAAGTGCAGAAGTTGGAGAAAGTTTGCGGAAACGTACGGGGCGATGAGGAAGTCAGCAGGCAGGCGGCCGTTTCCACTGCGTCGTGGGCGAAACGGTCGAAAATGGGGACAGACCTCAAAGCAGTGGGGGAACCCGCAGTTCGAAGTCGTGTTTGAGGTAGAGATGGCGAGCGATCGACAGACGAAGAAAAGAAGGGAGAAAGAAAGACAGTGTTTGCGGGAAAAGAAAGCGCCGACGCTGTGTAGGGGGAACCGCAAGGAAAAGCGATTAGCTAGGAAGTTGACCGCAAAAAAGCAGATGACGATGGGTGCGGGAGCAGACGACACAAGCGACCCTTTCTTGAAGAAGACGACGCTTGCCAACCAGATACCATGGAGGCAAAGCAAGGAACCATGAAGCTGAATAGGAACAAGACTTTCGTTCTCTTTTCCTGTCCCTCGGCTTAGTCCCGGGAAACGGTGGGACAGGGAACAGAAAACCGGAAAAGGGCGAGAAGGGAGAGAACAAAAAGAAAATCACGTACAGAAGAAAGAAAGCAGACGACAACGCACTAGGGCGGGTGCTCATTACGCACCAGGAACTGCGCCGCGCCGGGAAAGCGCGGGAAGTGCTTTCAAAAAATCGTCGACGTCGTTCGGATGGTCCTTCTGGTTTGCCCCCAGGCGTTTCGGGGATGGCCAATTAGGAAGAGGAGCGCCGCAAAAGAACGCAGCCATTCTTACGAGGTGATCGTAAAGCATAGCGGCACATCCCTGCCACAGGGAGAAAGAAGGCGAGAGGTCCACCTTTTTTACGAGTTTTTAGGGATGGGCGTGCACTGTTGGTGCTGTTTTGAACGAACAGTAAAGGCGGTGCACATTATTGTGGGTCTGTGCGTCGGCTGCTGCTGCAGCGATTAGAGGCACTAAGGGGACGTCGGGAAGTGTCGACAGAATGGATGGTTCCTTTTGGAGGGAGGGAGTGAGGGAGGGAGGGGGTTCCCGCTGCGTCTAACGTACCGAGGGATGTATCGGTCGCTGTGGCAGAACCCGCCGGGATACTAAGTGCTTTAAAATTAGGGTCGCCGATTACCATCCCCTTTGCTGTCGCAACTGATCCCGCTGATGTAGCCAGTGCGCTCAGCCGCCATTTTCGCCGGCTTTCTCGTGTACTTCCCGCCGTTATCATAGGCTTTGATTGGGTCGTTACGTGCATGCGGTAGCACTGGTCAGTGCGCAGGCTATTTCCTGCACGCGCTCAGGTGTACCTTTCTTATGTTGATCAACATAGCGTTGAAACTGACCTGAGCCTACACGAGGAAAGGAAAGTGCCACCTGTTGCACATACTTCAGATGTTTCGCCGATGCAAATGTGCACTCGGCGTCAAACGATTACAGATCACGGGACCTCAGGGAAAGCTGAACATTTCCTCAAGTTCTGCAGGCAGCAGTGAATTCGGATTTTTAGTCCGTACTATTATATGTAAGCAACATACGCTGCGCGGTCGTACTGGCTGAGCGCAACACCTGCTCATAAACTGAGTTTTCCCGCGAAACTCAGGGTCCGTAAACTTTTGACGCATATCGTACGTATTCAGTGCAGTTCGCACAGACGACACGAACCTCTTCACACATACATCCTCCTCCTCACATCCACCTTCGAAAAAAAAAAAAAAAAAGCAGTTCGTCGCATCGAAATGGTCTCAAAAATGGCTTATTTGCTGGTTAGATCCATCAGGTGACATCATCGTCCGCGTGCGTGACGAGCTTGCAAGGACTGTCGCACGACGGGATTGATAACCAAGCCCCCTCGCCCCCCCCCCCCCCTGAATGACGTCAGCCGACGTCATGGACGAGGCACGCGCAGTAAGGTGAGCGTGAGGCAAAAGTGGCTATTGTACCGCAGTACGTCCTGCGCGATTCAATTACGTTATCGCCTCTTTCCAACTGGCCGCTCTATTCTCTTCTTCGCGTTCTCTATGTCCACTCAACGCAGAAAAAAGGGGGGGTCACTGCATCGCTCCGTTCTCTCCTATTTTTTTTTTCTTCTTTCGACCGGTTAAGCACGACTAGTCGGGCGGTCGCGTGCCAAAAGCGTGACTGTCTGCTCCGCGTTCGTTTTCACTGGACCAGACAAAGGAAAGGCCGTGGCCCGTCGACACGCGATTGTCGTCTGCTTCTCTTCTCGCTTAATCCCGAGCGAGAACGAGATATCGCGATGGCGCGTGCCTGCATTTTTGGTCTGCATTTCCCTCCCCTTCAAAGAACTACAGAGCACTTCGGTTTCCAAGCGATTACACCACTATAGGCGGTCATGTGCCGAAAGGGCGGCCGCGGGGACCGTATTTGTTCCATGGTTGTTCTTCATTCGTTCCGCCAAGCAGCAAATGGGAGCGGACGATCAGCCCCCCGCCCGACACGCGACGGTCGTCCGTCTACTCTGTCTCACGCTCAACCTTAAGCGAAAACGAGATCTCGCACGATGACGCGCGCCTGCATTAGTCGTCTGCATTCTGCGGCCCGCATCGGAAATAGCGCTTCTGCTTCGCGAGCGATTAAAAGCACGCACGCAGACTGTCGCGTGCCAACAACCGTGACCGGTTTCGTTCCTTCTCTCGTTCGCTTTGTGCGATAGAGCAGACGGCAGACGATCAACGCCGCCGCGACACGCGACATTGTCGTCTGCTCGGTTTCTCGCTTAACCCCATAGCGAAAACGAGATCTCGTGTGATGACGCGTGCCTGGCATTTTCGTCTGCTTTTCAAAAGACCGGCCTGCCGCCATCGCCCGCGCCGCCCCACCACGACGACGTCGTCATTTCTCCCTTGCATCCGGGTCGGGAAAGCAACGCTTTTCTGCGATGTTTGTTGATGTTTTCACCAACCCCCGGCTTTGACGGCGGCCTCTCTCTTATTTTCCTCTGCTCCCTCGTCGGCCTGCCTGTCATCATCTCCCCTACCCTACTGCCGAGTCTAGCGCTGACGCGAGCTGTTTGCATGCGAGTGAGTCATGGACGCTTTTGATGTCGTCGGCGCTCATGGGAACGGTCAACGAAGCGAATGAACGGTCGACGCGGTGCGGGGCGCAGTGGTCGCGTCCGCGGGTTTTAGGAGCTGCGCAGGGGCCAGGCCTGCTCGTAAAGCGCCCGGAGTCATATGCATAACGGGATGCATAAAAGAAAACCGGAGTTGCGGCGTCGTTGCGGCCGTAGAGTTGCGAGTACGGCTTTTACGGTGGGCGCGAGTTGCTTGGATTCGAGTAGCTACGGCATGTCGCGGTTTTTGCGTCACTCGGCATTCGCCAAAGGTGGCCAAATCCGCGTAAATTCTCGAAGAAGATTGTTAAGGGGCGACAGGACGACGAAGACGGAAGGTGGTCGACGGGGACAATTATGACGACCGTTTGCCTTGGCAAGAAGTCCCACCAGCTGTCTTGTAAGCTCTCGTAAACCTATTTAATATCTTGTAAATGTGCCGTAGGTAATCTGTATAACAGCCTGCAGATACACCCGTATTTACAATGGAGGAAGGAAAAAGTTAGGAGGGATCATTAAGGTCACGCAGCCAGCCTTGGCAAGCGAGCGCTCCGTGAAGCCAGTTCCTCTGCTTAGTGGCGGCCCAACAGGTGACCGCTTGCGTCGAGATCACGGGGCAAGAATCAAGAGCAAAACAAGAGTAGCCACGCCAGTAGTTCTCATTCGGTGAGGGCTTGTTCGGTTGCGCTGCCGTGGCTCTGCCAGCAGAGCGGGAACACTAATAGCGAATTGGTCAAATCGCACCGGTGCGATTTGCCGAACTCGCCATAAAACCAACCGCGCACTTTGAAGTGCGATCACGTGCTGGGCCAAGAGGTCTGGCTTCAATCGCGTAGCGCGATGCTCCCTCCTTTTTCTTTCTCCCATGCTATTTACATTTCTCTTCCATGACAATACTTCTGCTCATCGACGGTACGTTATATTTTAACTTCGCTTGCAGCGAGAAACGGAAGGTAAGCTGACATGGTGGAATGGCCGCCTCGCGGAAGCGCATTAGTCCAGGGGGAGGGGGGGAGGGTATTATGTAAGTCTCCACCTAGTGGACTGTCAATTTCGGCCGCTGCTCATTGGCTAGGGCCACTGGTCTCCTCCTCTCTCGTACAACTGCATCCAATGAGCAGCGGCCGAAATGGACAGTCCACTAGGTCGACTCTTCCAGAATACGCCCCCCGGGCTCGATGCTCCAGGACCAAGAAGAACCTTTCTCCACCTGTGGCGAAGCTGTCTAGGAAACTGATACGGGCATTTGATTGGTTCTATATTAATGGATGACATCGCTTTTACAACGAAGCCTTTTTTTATTATTATTACCTTTATTAAGCAAGGAGCGCTGAGCTGCGTTGAAGTGGGAGACATTTCAGTAAACGTCAAAGAAAAAGCTTCTCCGATCACCCGACTCGCACACGTGCGTCGGATCCACCGAGTGCGTATATACACGGGTGTTCCGCGCAATAATGGCGGACGCCCGAAGACCCGGCGCCCCACATACGAAGCTCGCCGGGCGCGCGCAAACCTCGCAAGCAAGCGCATGTGCAGCGCGTGTTGGGCGAGCGATCTCTTCTCGGGCGGCGAGCGATTCGAGAAAACAGGTTCCCGAACGCCGCGCTCGCCAGCAATCGGTGGGCACCGCACACGCGCGCGCAGCCACGGGGACCAAGCGCAGGCCGTATAACCGGCTATGTAGTCGCTGCCTTGCTTCATTGCACTCTCGCTGCATTTTCGGTGTACACCCTCGTTTCCTCGGCGCGTTACTAAAAGTCACGACATTCGTTTACGCGTCTTATCGCTTCTCTTTCGTGCAAGTTCCAAGCGACTTCCCAGAGCCACAGCGTGCCACTTTGCTAAGAACACAAAAGGAAAGACGAACGATAATTACGTGAACTATAACAGCAAAGAACCCGACACCCCGCTTTACACGCAGTTTAAAATAAGAAAACTCGGACGTGTGAATGAGTCAATGACGATGTGTAAATGAGTCAATGAAGATACAGATCGTGCGAGTGTTGCAAGTGCCGATATATATGCCCACGGCCGGGAGAGACAGAAATGACTGCCAGAAGTCTATACCGGAGACTTCGTAACGAAGCACGTTTCAAGGTGGCCGAGTGGTCGAGCCCAATGCATTGCAATGCCCAATGCTTCGAACAGACGAAGAAAACGTGCTGCGAACAAGGCCGAAGGTCGAGAAGCTAGACGTGAAACCGCCATGATGAAACGCGCAACTAGACAGATGAGCGTACGTCAGCAACCTTTCATCGGCAAACTCCACACCTCATGTCACCTGCGCCATCTGTGTGCACTTGCAAAACAGGCAAGCGCACACATTCAGGTGGACGAAAAAGTAATAAACGAAAAGAACTAAAGAAACAGTTTTAAAAGTGAGAGGCGATCGATGACAACATGAGAAGTTCCAGAGACCAAAAAACAAAGATACAGAAAAGACTGCAAGAATTTAAGCAACTGATACCTTCCTTGGCAGATTAGCCAAGCGGAAGATCACGTGAACTTAACAGACCGGGTGCGCATTAGTCCTTCACCATTGCTGAAGCCGGCGACAAAAGAAGAGAATGAAAGTGACCGAAACGTGCCACTCGAAGACATGTCCGAAGACGAATAACGCAGTCAAAAGGCGCACATGACGACACCGTGGTGGGTCTTGTCGCGTCAGTAGTGCTGAAAGATAAGGCGAGACCTGTGCTGCTGGCACGGGCAGATACGAGTAATGGACAACGCTTGCCCACGGGGTGGCGCAGCACGCAGAGCATTCCAGTGAGCACAAGAAGGAAGTGACCGCTAACTAGAATCTGCTACGTTTCAAGCTAGCAGACAAAGCGCAGACGACAAGACTCGCAACGCTGGGGAACAGACGAAACGATAACCAAGCAGAAAAACGTCAACAACGAAAGAGACAACAGCAAAGAGGCGCAACGCGAGCAAGTACGCGATAAAATAGCAGACGAAAACCGAAGGAGAAAGAAAAGGGACAGAAAAGGACTGCAAACCATGAACAGCGCCCTAGCTGTCTAAGGTCAACAAGGAAACCGACAAACGACTAAGGCCCGATAAACAAGTCAGCGGACAAAAAAACTGAAGACCGAAGCAGACGAACGTCAACGACGAAACAGACGACGACGGCCAAGAGCCGTCCAGCAGCAAGCAAGCAGACGACGGCAACCAAACAACCAAACGCAAGGAGAGGCGGCAGAGACGCAGGGATAAAAACAGGCACAAGACAAACGACCCGGTAACAAGCGCGCACGCAGCATACACTTGAGAAGCCTTGTGCCCTGCTAGATGTGGGCGAGAGAGAAAGAGAGATGGCGATAGGTGGTGGGAGAAGATACCGCGGGCACCAGCAACCACACCGCGGTAGAGGTAGGTGTACGTACGTACGATGCCCCGCGCACCGTACCCTGCTGTCCAGGGTTGGCTAGCCCGCGCGCGCGCGCGCGGCATGAGCGTGCGCGCGACTGATACCCCAGAGAGAGTGAGTGAGTGAGTGAGAGAGAGAGCCAGCGAGCGGCTGGGCGAGCCCGCCATGACCTCTAACCTCGCCCGGGCCGGGCCCGGCTCAGTCCGGTCTGCAAGCGAGCCGAAGAGGCCGCCCCCGCTGACTGACCAGTCTCGACGGCCTCGCGCGCAAGGCGCCCCGAGGAACGACCTGTTGCACCCCTGAGGGGGAGGGGGAGGGGGGGGTGCCCTCGGCAAAGAGAATAGCCCGATCTCTTCTAACGCCCACGTCCGCTGGAGGAACACGTGCGTCACAAGGCGCTGCAGCCATGATCGCAGCAGCAGCGTTCTTTTCGTCTGCTAAGATACCCACTAGCAGAAGATTGCCGCTGTGGTTGTTTGTCTTCTGCTCTCTTCTGCTCGGCTTTTCCGAGATGATAACGCTAAGGGGGATCACAATCTTTCTTTTTCTTTCGCGTTCTGAGCACCTCCCCCTAAATACCCGTCCTAAGATGGCCGTGCGGTTTTGTGGTTCTTGAGGCTTGCTAGCGCAGCGAAACAATTTATCGCGGGCTTCTATCCTTACGAACTTTGTGGAACGCCCCTCCCACGCACGGGGGGAGCGCACGTGCATGTTTGTTCTTTTGCAACGGAGCAGTCGTATCGCGGCGACGGCTTGTACCCTCTCAAGATACTCATACAAACTCCCACCGACAAAACAAGGCCACCGATCTCGGCTCGACTATTGCGGAGAAAGCAAAAAAAAGTAAATGCCTCGTTGATTACAGTGAACATTCAAGGTCTTGCGTTCACGGAACGAGCTGTACGCCTTTTACCCTTGCGGACAATGCTGTCGACCACAACTGAAAGTGCCGCATTATATAGCGTTTCTTTTTTGTTCTTTTGTTCATTCTTTTGTTTACATCTACGTTTGCATGATTTAGTGAGAATTGAAAACAGGTCAACCACCTACTGGAGACAGTCTTCTGAAGTCCTGATCCCATGTAGAAAACCTATTCGGAGAGCACGGCGACTTGTTAAAGACACACAAAAGGCCAACATACGGTTATTGAATTTCCCTCCTAACCCACAATCTGGGTAAACCACATTCTGAGTCTTGTTTATCCAGAATTCCAATTTACAGTACTTCTTTAACAGATAAACTGATAACGAGACTCCGAGCAGACGCCGTCAAAATCTGGTGACGTCACGGAAGAGGCTAGTGCGTGAACTTCGAACAGGCGATCGCCACCCGCCAATTCGTTCATTGCGTGTTTTCTGGCTTCACCGAGACTCCTGTCACGGTAAAGAGTAGCCGTCTTCTTAATGCAGGACCGTAATTTACTAGTACGGCTCGGCTTAATATTCCTCCTCGGCGTCACTTCCAAGTAGCCACACGGCCCCAGCTGCTAGGGGTTCGATCCCGCGACCCTGCGCTCAGCGCCACAGAGACTGGGCCAACGCAGCTGTGGGTTTTTGCGTATGAGACAGGGAAGACACGAGTCGCTCGTGTTTACAGATCAAAGTGAGATCTCGTAAGCGCAGCAAACAGGGTAAAAAGTATCAGTGCCCTCCCACTCTGTGAAGAATGATGACCAGCGAAGCTGTGTATGTGGGCCCCTTAATGGCGAATTCCACCTCCACTGCTGGTCGGGCCGTTTTGTACTATCTCCGGGATCGGCCCACGTATGGGGAGTTTTTTGCTTACGACACGAAAATTTCCTTGGACGGTAGAGGTATACAGCTTCGCTGATAAATGAACAAGGGGGGGGGGGGGAAATCAAAAACTCGCAACGCCTGGCTTTGTTTATCTTCCTGGCTTTGCTTATTTCGCAAGTGTACACCTGCTGGCGCGAACTGAATGCCACGCCTGCTGCTATTTGACCGTCCGAGGTTTCTCTTTTCCCAATTCCCACGTACGGCAGGGGGGACCGTGCCATCGAAAACCAAAGCCATGGCAGCTGCAGCAGACGGACGATGCGGAGGCGGTTCCAGACTGGAATGCGCCGTCGAAACGCGAGGAGCGGCCAGCAGCCAGCGAACGTCTCTCGCCGAGTGCGAAGTCCGACCAACGCACTGCGTCGCGTTCGATTCCCCCCAGAGGCGTCACAACAACGGACAAACATGCGCACACGTGCTAACCGCACCGGTCGTTGAATTCGCGAGGCAAGCACGGGCTTCGGGTGACATCACGCGAGCTGGGACGCAAGAGAGGAGGCGGCGATGGCGGGCGAATTCCGTTGTTGCCCGCTCGTAAATGGACACCCGGCGTCGGACTCAGAGTCAGACACCAACCGTGCGTTTTGCTCGATGCAGCCCCTCGAGTCATCTCGAGTCACTGCGGGACACGCAAGACGTCTGCACCCTCCCCCCTCCCCCGCGTTGCCCAGCACGCGATTTTCAAGCACCTCGTCATGTGACGGAGCACACGTGGTATAGGCAGAGAGTTTCTCACTATAACACCTAGGAGGAAAACTGACGCCACATATGGGAGCTTCTTAAGGGACGCCATGCCGTCATGGGAATATATATATTATAAATACACGGACAAAAAGCTTTCGAATTTGGCGCCGAAAGCTCGGCACTCCAAAGTGAGTGAGCGTGACGTCACGGACTTCAAGGTATTTTATTCGCGTTTGGGGCGTTGTGCTGTACGAGAGGTTGTTAGAAATTCGCTGGTTGACTCTTTAACTCTTTGAGTACAAGCAAAATGTGAGCGGATTTTTTTTTTTTTTTTTACAGATTTCCTTCCGTTCCCGTACATAAGGAAACAAATAAGTAAAATAAAGAAAGGAGACCAGACAGAATAGACGATGTCCCATTCCAAGACATCAACTTCGGTACGGCCTCGCCATCCACATGTCCTTTTTGTCTATTGCTTTTCCTTCTAATTCATCAGTGGTTCAAGAAGCAGAACGTTAGGACCTTTGCATGTATATCGGCCGTTCGTGAAATGCGTTACGACGACGAAGTCACAGAATCGAACTAAATAACTCCTCGCATACGTTGCGCCGGCCCAGATACGAGTAGAAAACGAATCCTTGAAGTGCTTGAGTCCTGAGGAGCGTACAGACAGAAAACACACACACACACACAAACTGTACGAAGGTTTCAGCGACATCGCCGAAGCTGGCCGCCTTTGCCAGTGTTATTATTAATGCCAGTTCCGAGTCCAGTCTGATCACAATGGAGCCGCGTTCCGTCGCGCACGTATCTATAAATCACACTCGAGCAGCAAACGACTCGGGTCCCACTAGAGATAAGCTTTCTAGCAATCCGCGGAATTTGCATGGCGCCGAGCACGCGTATGTATAACTGATACCGGTAGGCAAAAGGGGGCTCGTTCGTGTGTGTGTGTGTGTGTGTGTGTGTGTGTGTGTGTGTGTGTGTGTGTGTGTGTGTGTGTGTGTGTGTGTGTGTGTGTGTGTGTGTGTGTGTGTGTGTGTGTGTGTGTGTGTGTGTGTGTGTGTGTGTGTGTGTGTGTGTGTGTGTTTTAGCGGGCTCAGCGACAAGAATCGGTCGGCCTCCCCACCCGGCCCTGGCTGGGGCGTGGCGTTCGTGAGTCGCATATCTCGCCGACACCGACGCAAGGACGAAAGGCAACGTTCCGGTACGTATCTCCGTCGCGAGAACAGTTGCGGGGAGACCACGCGAATAAGCCACGCGCCCGGCCGCTGAAGTAGCCACCCCCGGAACGAGCGCGTATATGCGACGCTCGGCCTTACATCCAACGGGGAGCGAGGAAAGTGGTTCGTGAGAGGGTGGTCGGCGGTGGCGGTTGCCAGGCGGAAACGCAATTGTTCCGTCACGCCCGACTAATTTCGCGGAGTCTCTCGTTGTTAAGAGAAGACGTGCGAGGAATAGATCGACGCAGGCCTACTTCGCGCGAACACGAGAGCTGTCGGAAGAGAGCGTATAGCGTAGCGTCGCCGCTAAATGTGCAAAAGCAACGTACAAGGTGTACAAGAATGCACACGAAAAGGTGCTTTCGGAATGCGGTGAGCACGGCCTTCACGAAGTAAAACTATCGGTGACGTTACTACAAAAAAAAAAAAAGTAGGCTACGTTAGCTACTCGAATGTTGCTTCCCCAGGTGGGGTTTACGGGCTTTGACGGAGGCAGCTCCTGTGAACAAGTCCACAAACACGTAATTTAAAATTTGTTGACATTTTTTTCTTTCTCTCGCGATTACGGTATGCCCTAATATTGGAAACTTGACGACAATCGCATTCCTAAACAATACCATTCCGTTTAATCCTTTTTTTTGTCTCTCTCCCCTGTCTGCTACTTCATACATATTGTTTTGACTATTAAAAAATCAAGCCCCATTAAGGCGTTTGTGTTCCCGCCAAAACTGACCGTATCATCATCATCATCATCCTGGTTACGCCCACTCCAGGGCAAAGGCCTCTCCCATACTTCTCCAGCTACCCCAACTGACCGTATCAGTATGACTTTTTTTTTTTTTTCAAATTCAGAAGTGGGAGTCTCGACCCAAAAATGGGCCCCCGCCCTCTCCCTCCACCCCACCATCACGCAAACATGTTCGTTTTCCTTAAGTATAATCGCGCAAGTCTGATCGATATCGAGGGAAATGTTCCGCAATTAAAAGCCGAGTTGTCCTTGTCGCGGCCACAGCCAGAAGTCATCGCGAGAGCGCCAGCCAGGGTACCGAGGAAGAGGCTGCTTGCGTCATGATACACGAGCCAATTAACCCGCACACTATAGGCCTAATCTCGGGGGGGAAGACTGTGCCACTGACCAACGAACGAACGAACGCATCGGGCTTAGGACTCGTCGGGGAAAGAAACAAACTTCCTCAACCTCCGCTGCTGCTGCTGCTTACATCGAGAATCGGTGTCAAGTGTGAGAGCTCGCCAGTGCGTCGCCCAGCGGCCTTGGGTGCGCGTGGGAACAGGACTCTCTGGGTGCCGGGAGCGCCGCGAGCGAACTTTCGAAAAGCTCGCGAATGTCGTTACGAAGAGAGAAGGAGATGCGCGTATCTTTCGACGGGACCACGAATTCCGGGCTGAGCCGCGGGCCCAGATATGGAGCGGTATATAGTGAGCATGCAAAGTTGCGACCGCAACGTTAAAAAAAAAAAAAAAGTGTCGACCCTCGCGAGACTGTTAGCGCCCGGTTAGGCAACTCGCCTAGGCAACCTTGCCTATAGCGTCCCGTTGACTAGTACAGCGATTATGGTTTACGCAGCGTCGTCCTTGGTGCGCGTCGTTCTGATAACTATGCACCGTTCCGCCGATTGCGTACATTCCGATATCGATCCAAGACTTCAATGACGCCATAATTTCATGAAGCAGCCAGTCGTTTAACGGCCAGCTTTAACGCAATTTTAGAGCAGATAACAAAATTCACCGACGATTATTAGGATACTCCCCTCTAACGCGAATTTTGAGCGCCACTGTTTTTAGGTGTTCTGAATTCGCCACATACGGTGGCAAATAATTTTGGTTCTGAACGACAGGCTGCTCTCTGCGTCAGCGATGAGCCCGTGCTCGGGCAGCTCGTTTAGCAACAGCGGCACACGAATTACTTCCACGGGTTGCATCGCTCACTGTTCAGAAAGAAAGCGTGAACACGGGCGGTGGCGCCGCCCGTGTTCCGCCGCTAGCGGCGGTGGCGCCGCAGGCGAAGTCGCGCATGCGCAATGGCTCCGAAGCTCACGCCAGCGTTTTGTTTCCACGCTCGCCCCGCGCCCAGTCGCCGCCAGCACCATAGAGTTTCTCACTTCATTACCTAGAGGGAAATCTGGCGCTGCTGCGCTGTGGTATGCATGGGAATGCCGGTATTTTGTGACTTCGGATTGGCATCGTTCTCGTAGAGACAGGACACCTTGAAGACGCGCTTGGCAAGCACCGTTCCGTCTTTCACGATGATTCATTTTCTACTAAAACAGCACGTGAAAAGCTGTTTTGGCTTTATTATTACGCAAAAACATGTTTTGCTTAACTATGAGAACTTGTTATTGCGTGCACGATTATATGTTACGTAAAAAGTATCAGCGGGCCGCTAAAGTTGGAGGACAGACGACAAGGTTCGTGCTTGCTTTGAAACAGTTTGTCGTCTGTTCTTGCTTTTCTTCGCTTGGTCATGCATTGTAGGTGAGTAAGGACTTAATATGCGTGAATTGAAACATTTTATGAAGATTTTACTTTGAGAACGCGTTATTTGTGTAGCCATATCCACGCTTTAGACGAAGCCACTTACAACACCAGCCAACGTGAGCCTCGCAGACACATATATAGCGTCATTCCCATGACGGCACGGTGCCCCCTTAAGAAACTGCCATAGACGGTGGCGCCAGATTTCCCTCTAGGTGTTATAGTGAGAAACTCTATCCTTTAGGCACTCCGCTTTCCTCCTCACCCTTTCACCGTACCCTCCTCCGCTTTCGGCCTCGTGGTTTCGCTGCACCCTCCTCTCCGCTTTCCTCCTCGCTCTCGCCGCTTTTTTTTCATCACCCGCTGCTCCCTGCCTTCGCTCTCATCTTTCGCTGAGCTCGTTCGCTCGGTTACAAGTGACGCCGACGGTCGCCGCAGGAACGACCGCCTATGCGCTCTAAATAGCCTAGTTTCCGATAGCCACTGACGGATTCAGAACGATGGGCCCTGGTTTCTTTCTCCCTAATTGCTGCAGTTCGCCGTTAAACCTTTATTCCCGAGTATAGCAAGAGTGAACGCAGAGCAGCAAAACAAGCACATCGAACAACCACTGAACGACAAAAGAAAGAGCCGCAGCTGCGAAAGCTTGCGCTAAGAAACAACATAAAGAACGTATCCATGCTTAGCTTTGCGAGTTGACGTTCGAATGTGCTTTTCTATCTTCCTCACGAACCCACAAGCACAGTCTCGCAGTTTCCAACCCGATCGGAGCTTACCCAACCATAAAAAGAGACCACCGTCCACACAACTTCATCGCCGAGGCGTTCGCCTTGCTTACGATTCGCTTTAACAACAACAATAACAAAAGAAAAGACCACGTGCATCCTCCCATAGCTATGCGCGCGTTGCCGGCGAGCAGCGGAACCCCTTTCCCGGCGCGCGTCGGTCGCGCGTGAAAATCGCTCCTTTCGTCCGAAACGTCGTCTTTCAATTCCTCGCCGCCAATCTTACCACCCTCCTCTTCCTTGTAAGCCATGTGCGAGAATACAGTGTTCTTCGTTCCTGCCCTTCCTTCTCTCTCTCTCTCTTCTTGACCAACCCCAAAAGCAGCCGACGCGCCCCTCCTCAAAGCCTTTATCGTAGCACAAGCACGCACGCACGCACACAACACGCGAATAGCGGAACGTAAAACATTCAAAGCAGACGCACACCGCGGCCGCCGCAAGTCACTTTTCTAAGCGCGGCGGATTGACGACCGACCAGTAAAGCCTGCCTCGAATCTCCTCTCCGAACACACCGCCGCCTCCGCACCAACAGCAAATCCCCAAGCGCACCCCCCCCCCCCCACCGCTCCCCTCCCTTCTTGCTCCCCACTTCCAAACGCCATCCCTGCAAAGCTTCGCATCAAACCGCCCCCCCCCCCTCCAGCCCTCCCTTCCGCAAAGGATGGCTCGGAAACCACTTCCAAATCCCAGCAACGCGGCCCCGAAGAACCCCCGAATGCTGCAGCAGCAGCGACGGCGTCAAACCGGTTGGTCTCTTCCTTTCGAGTCGGACCAGCCCGCCAGCCAGCCCCGCCAAGCAACACGAACGACGCCGCAACGAAGCACACGCGCGCGCGCGCATCGAAGACTGGTCGACCGCAAGGTGGATGCATGCAGTACCACAACATCCACAACATCGAGAGCAAAGAGACGAAAGCCGAGGAAAGAGGAGAGGAGGACACCCCCCCCCCCCCCCCCCCGAAGTCAAGCCGAGACCGGCCGCGAGCGGAATGAAGCGTTGCTTGCCGTCTGCTACGCTTTCCGTTGCGCAAGGTTGCCCAGCGGGACGACAGAGCGGGTGATCGAAGAGGGGGACTTTCGGAAGGGCATATATACACACACGCAGCCGTTGGCTTAGCGATCGAGGTCAAGGCACTCCCGACTTCTTTATTTATTTCGGTGCGAAGCGAAAAGGACGATGCAGCACTCGGTCTCTATATGCGATTCGAATGTGCGCGGGGAAGAGATGATGTCGGTTTCGACGTTCCTACGACCAACTCGCCGCTTTCGGCTTTTCGAGGACCGAAGCGTTGAGACAGCTCGTTTCGGCCGTAAACGCCAGGTCCATGTGTAGCACCGTTTGCGTAAAGCGGAGGTCACTGAGCGACTAAAATCACGTCAAGGCAATTGACGCGCTAGCGCTAGAAGCGATGCGAAACTAATCACATCCTTGACTCTTTCTTGGCTTTGAATTAAGTTTTGAAATGCCTATGGGTTCTACTGGCCAAGGACGTTAGACGTGTTTACCGTTGTCCGGGCTTCCGGATTCAATCCGATCGTTGCGAGACGAGATAACTTACGCGAAGATACGGGTATGCTCTATTTCATCCGGTTCTTCGTCACCTCGCCAACACTCCGTGTAGTGCAGTGAAGATTACGCGCTGCGTCGGCCAACCGGAACAGAGGGGAAGCGCTCCTCCACTGTCCAGCCTCTGCGCGCGACGCCGACAGAACGTAGGGATAAGTACCCGTAGGGCCACACTGGGCCACCACTTCTACTACTCCTTACTCTGAAACACGCAACCGGCTCTCATTACTGAGTACCTGACCCGAGCTCCATTCTTCGCTACAACAATGCGCGAAGGTTTCGAAACAAAGCGTGGCCTCCGAGATTACGCGTCGTGCACCAACCCATCTCGGAGGCCACGGTCCAGGGAGCATGGTTATCAAGAGTATTCTGGGCTGTCAATAATGCGGGCCGACATGTCTCGTAAGTCACGTCCCTTCAACTAAGCGTGTTCATGCTGTGTTCTTTGCTTGCACAGCTGGCTACGCATTACGTCTTCGCAAAGCCATCCAGCTGATTGATGTAAGCCCGTGTCTCTGCCGTGTCCTATGTCGGTGCCAATGGCAATGAAATACCAGGGCAGTTATCAGAGGCGACTGCTTCGAACACGCCTCGCAATCATTAACGAATGCCCAATCCTTACCACACGCATTACCAATCCTTACTTCACCTTTACCGCCAGAACGGAGCCATTGGAAGAAGCGTAAAATGCCGGCATCTATACCTGCCTTCGCGGGATGATAAATGGGAGTCAGGCAGAAAACATTCAACACTACTGTATATATCACTTAACGTGCAAAATTGTTGTTAACACCCTGGGAACAAGAGGAGTGCTGTCGGACTCCTTCGTGAGGGAGTAACTGACTCCCGTTTACTACAGTTCTCGTACTACCTGAGCGCAGTAAGCCCGCCTACGTTCGGTGCCAAGCAGAGGAAAAGTGCACTCCATCGCGGGCAGACGGAGAACTCTGAACGATTGGAGTTCAGCGTGAGACAAGCAGTTACCTCCGCGTAATGGTGCTGGCAGAGCAAAGGGAGGGAGGGCACCAACGAGAAGCGGTGCCCACGTCGGTGTAATCTCATTCACACACGCTACCAAAGCCGCCAGGCATCAATTCGAGCAAGCTACGCGCCCATAGCGCCTACAGATAGCGTCGAGGTCTACATTGAAAGAAGTCGGGTGACGATTGAGCAGTAAACGAGAGAAATACGCGAGCATTACGGCGCAACTCTTTGAAATCCCGGATTCACGAGTGAAGCCGCGCTCACTACATTGCCCTTCCAAGCTTTCCCGTCACCTCTCTACCTCTACGACGTGACCAGCTTCGCACCCCACTCCAAACAACACAGACACTTTTTTTTCCACTTTGACACTCCTAACGCCAACGCATTAAAAAATAATAATAATAATAAAGACGCGTCGGTCGGCCGGTCTTCCGCCGGTTCAGAGTGTGGCGCTGGGCAACCACCGCCCATCCCGGCGCGGGCACTGAAAAGAGGACCGGCCACCACCACCACGCCGCCGCCGCACTCTCCTCCGCAGCACCGGCCCATACGAGCAACCACCGCCGCCGCCACCGCACCCCAACAACACAGCTGACCCCCGCAACGCAGCGGGCATTCAGGCACACGATGCCGCGGCTTCGGGAAGGAAGACCCCTCCTCGAAACGCAGATGAGCGTGCGCGCATACGACTTGAACGGCGACGACCGACGCCCTTCATGCCGCCAACTTTTCCTGTTTTTTGTTGTTGTTGTTGTTCTTCTCGTCTCTCTCGTTTCTTTTTTAACTTTTCCGTCTCCCGTTCCTTCGTGCGCCTCCTCCCGGCGCGCATATGGGATGCGCGAACGTAAAGAAGGCACTACATGCACGTGCCTGCCTTGCGATGCAGCACCTCTCTCTTTTTCTCTTCCCGTCTGCCTCTCTCTCGACCGGCTGCGAAGGAGAAAATCCTCGCCGCACCATCTCCGAACGAAATCCCGTCGCTTCTCTCTCTCTCTCTGCACCGCACCGCGACCACCTTGATGCCTGGCTTCGCACACACTGGCTTACGTCTTCCTTTCTTTTTTTCTTAGTGCTGGTTGCGGGGCAGGGTTCAGAGAAGGCTTTGCGCGCGCCGGATCAGCCTCCCCCGCGCCTGCGCAACGCCCACCCGCCCTCGCTGCCCGCGTCAGTCCCCGGCTGAAATCCCCTAGACCCCCCCCCCCCCAAAAAAAAAAAAAAAAAAAAAGAAGTCGCGGGGCGCCCAGAACAACGAACGGAATTCGAGAAGACGAAGCAGGCGCGGACGATGAAGACGACGGGTGGCTGCACGCACGTGCTTCGTCGCCAGAGGAGGTAAAGAAGACAACGACAACGCCAAAAGGAAAACACAGGAGATACCGACGCTGCGCGTGCCGCGAGCCAGGACAACCGCGCGTGCGCACTCTCTTTGAGCCTACGCCCCCTGTCGAGAGACACTGCGGCTCGCTGCTAGGACTAACGTGGCGCCGACAGCGTCGGCCCTCCGCTTGCTGCGCGCAGCGCCTTCCCATACGGCGGTATACCTCCCAAACGCGATCGTTTTCCTCTCCTTTTCTTTTTCATTTAAGCTGCCTCTGGCACTACACGACGTCTTTGTCCAATCATGTCGGGTTTTCTTCTTTTCTTCCTCGCCGTCCGGCTATTCCATCTTCCTCTTTCCCGGTGGTCCAGCCGGCCACACTCGGGCGGTTGGCTCAACCGCCAACAATGGGCCTGCGCCGAAACACCCCGCATACGCGAAACCTTACGGTGTGTCTCGAGTTAAGAAGGAAAGAACGATTGCCGTAGAAGGCAGAAGACACTGAACGGAGGGAGGACAGGTTGTTTCTTCTAGATGCGGAACATAACACGGCAGGAAGAAGAGATCCGCTACACGGAAGCCAGAGCAAATTTCGCAGGGTTGACTTGTTCTCGCGTCCACGGGAGAGATTGGCGGTGCGAAGGATCGAGACTTGCCAGTACGAAGCGACGCTACCGTCCCCGTCCTATTTCCGGAAGTGGGGGGGGGGGATGCGGTCAATGCGCATAGAAGTGTACGCAGGACCGATGAAGAAATGTAACGGGATGAGCTCAGAAAGAGCGACCGTCAAGTCCAACGCGTTGTCGAACATGCATGAATGCAGTCTTTGTAAAAATTGGGGCCCGTTGAGGATGCTCGAATTAACATGACCGCAGCAGCAGAGTGCCGCAACTTCTATGCTGATCTGTACCGGACCATCGCAAGCCATGTGCTTTTTGCGCCAACAAATCACTCAAAAGAGCTTGCTGTGTCATCTATCTTGTAAGGGTGATTGGTAATTTGCAAACCACTCGCAACTCCGGCGGCATGGTGGCGTGGCGACAATGCAAACGTCGCGGTTCTTCCGAATCCCGCCAGGACGAGATTTCGCGAGACTTCCTCGGCTGTTCCACCATTTCTATCCGTCGTAACTTATGACGGTTACGATGGAGCTAAAGTTCCAAACTACGCAGTCGCAGTTTCTATCGACCCCGACATCACTGCGCATGCGCCCAAACACACCACCGCCGAGACGCACCTCCCTGCGGCTCCTGCAATGACCTTTGCAACCGCTAGCAGACCTGCCTCGTTGTGTTTCTCACCGGTGACAACAACGACGAACAATCATAAAACTCGCTGACCATGAGAAAAAAAATGCCTCTTCGAGACAGAGTGGCTCTCAAAACGGGCTTGGCATCGACCGTGGGACAGGCGGAAGTGCGCTCTAGGACGCCATCGAACACAGAAACCAGTCGAGCAGACGACGCGCATCGTGCGCGTCAGGGAAGAAGAGGAAGCAAGCGGCGTCTACTCACCGGCCAATTCGTCCTCGAGGTCCCGCTGCGACATCACGGGCGTGAGATGGTACCAGAGGCGAAAAGTGTCCCTGCTCAGCAGGTGATTGGTCTCGGGCGTGGCCTCCAGAAAGAGCGCCACCTGGCCCTTGTAAGAGGTGAAGCAGCGCCGCACTTCGTCGTCGTCTGCTCCGCGCGGCGATGACTGACCCTGCAAGGGGGAACGCAGACGACAGCATTTAGACAACGCCTCGTGCAAAACCTCGAAGCACTCTGCTCTTCTACAGTGCCCCGGGTGTTCCATCGCACGCACTTCATTTGAGAGCTTTAGTTTAGGGGACGCAAGCGGCTTGCGCACGCAAGAGCTAGGGGGGACGGTACTGCGCATGCGCAGTCGCCTACTTCCGGGTCTGCGCATGCGCACTACTGTCGCCCCTATAGCTCTTGCGTATACACAAGGCACTTGCGTCCCCTAAACTAAATCTCTCTATTATTTCGGAGAGAAGTCGAGGGTTGCTTTTGACACTGGTTGCGGTAAAAAAGAATAGACGAGAGGAGGTGTGACGCTGCGATGCGCGGACAGTCATTCATTGAAGCGCAGACGCCATTTGTGAGCGTTGCCTCGCAACCTCGTAAACGCCAATTCACTGAGAACACTTAAACAATTACTCTTAAAGTGTCTCTGCTTTGTAGAGGCAGCGTCACGCCAGAAGTTGCGTAACAGCGCACAGCGGTATTAAAAATAGTGCGCCCTAGCGTATACGCTTACAACTAGTTTCCACAAGGAGGAACCCAAGCGTATATTTCAGGGTCTGCAGATGGCGCAGTGTCACTAACCCTACTTCTTCCGCGCCCTTAGCCATTTGGTGAAAATATTTCTAAAGCTCTGTGTAATGCTAACTACGCGTGTGCATGCGTGTTAGCGTTGGTACGCGTGCTTCATCTCGTATTTATTTGTGTCAAAGGTGCATTTATATGTGTATTTTATTTGACATTGTACTGTGCAGAATTATGCGCACCGAGGTCTTGACGCCTTGCCCACAGAGAAATGAAAAGAAACGTACGCGCGTAGAAAATTTCAACATCATCGCAGGAGCTGAAGACTGCCAGCAGTGGCAAAAGATTTCATCCATATTTATTAAAGCACAATCGTACAAGCCAAGCTTGAATTTTGTCTCACGTAAAGACGCTGTTAGTTCGCGGGTAATGAGCATCAAGTGGTTGCCATGTTCTACAAGCTCGATCGTGCGTATACCCCCGTCTCAGCGTATACGTATATGTACGGGCTCGTATCAGCCAACTTGTAGCGAGATGACCGCTTCATATTCCATAGAAGGGAGGTGGCGGACCCGCCCACTGTTCGGCTACTGATTCTCTCGTGAGACTTCTATTCAGTCGACGTCACGCGATGGGAGATCGGAGCCGCAGACAATGGCGCCTGCTGCTTCCTCTCTGACGAAACTCGCAAGCTGCCGCTACACTCCAGGGAGTCGGTGAGTTAAGCAATTGGTGCAGATTACCGGTAAATATTACGGACAACGACACCAAAAAGACATAAAACGATTCGCTTTAGGACAGAACTGTCCGGAAAATCGATTTCCAGCCAATCCTGACGCTGGACATACTGTTAGCAAGGGCAACCGACCAATGGCAAATAGCAATTACGAGCGATAAGCTTTATGAACATGGGTCCGTTGTCCATAAAGCCCCACGTAATATGCACCAAAGGCACACCAATGGGTCCAAATTGCAGCCTTATAGAGATAAGCTACGTTTGCACAAAACCGATAAAGTCGGTT
The DNA here is from genome assembly GCF_050947875.1 of Dermacentor variabilis. Classification (NCBI taxonomy): domain Eukaryota; kingdom Metazoa; phylum Arthropoda; class Arachnida; order Ixodida; family Ixodidae; genus Dermacentor; species Dermacentor variabilis. Next base: position 42,281,190 of record NC_134575.1, on the reverse strand, counting down.
CGAGAAGGCTTATCGAGATGAAAAAAAGAACCGGTCGCCGGATTCGTGTAAACATTAGCGGGTTGGGCCGAGGCGAATTCGATCAACCCCAATGCAAGGGATGGGGGAGGCGGGGGGTTGACTCGGCCAACCTATTGTACTTGGCTAGAAACACGTAAAACTCGGTCGTGTCGGCTTGGGTCGACTCGCTTTCCGACTCGACGCTCTAGCGTCGACATGCTCGACGCGATTGTGATTCGCCAAGGGGATGGAGGGTAGGGGTTTGTTGTCCACTGAAGGGTCGAACGGCGCCCACCTTGTGTATAGGGATGAGCTTGCGGTGGCCCTCCAGGTGGACCGCGGCGCCCGTCGAGTTGGCGTCGATCTTGACGCAGGCCCGGAAGTCCCGCGCGCCGCCGCTTCCGGTTCCGCCCAGCCGGAGCAGGACGCGCAGGGCTCCGCGCGGGTACTTCCACGTGACGCGGCCCTGGTCGCAGCGCAGGTACACCGGCACCACGGAGCGCGACTTGAGCCACCGGTGCGACGACCTCGCCGACGAAGCGTCCGAAGACCTGAGACCACTGGAAAGAAGACGTGGGAGACAGAAAAAAGAGAGAGTCAGTCTTCGCAAGAGTAGATAGAGCACCTGTCTTGTGCATACCACGGGGTTTCCTACAAACATTAATGGAGGGAACACCGTGGACACGAAAGAGGCCATAGCGGAGTGCTAGCTTTGGCCATGGACACTGTGCTCCCTGCCGATTATAATGCGGCTGCTGGTGCTGCCGCAACTCGAAATGAATGAATGAATGAACCATATCACCAAAACCATAGTGTTGCACAGTAAAAAAAAAAGATAACGCCTTTTTGTAATACTTTATTTCTCTGTATTGTTTTTTCGTGTCGCTCGCTTACGCAAAGCTTTTGTGAAAGCTGTCACGACCAAAACCGTGCCTGCCAATGACACCGAGTCCGGGAAACGTACGTCGGTTTTCACTGCACATTCCGCGTCGCGTTTAGCACTTCCGCGCTAGGAGCAACAAAATGTATAGCTCTTTTGACGCACGCTTCGCGTCAACCATGGATCAATAATGCCTCGTGAAACAACTATCAGATTCGAAAACAAAGCTCTTCCTACTGCATACAAGAGCTTAGAGCTTTTATATGCCATGGGAAGAGCTTTGTTTTCGAATCGGATATATACGAAATTTCCTTCTCGCCATCTTTTATTTCCCTCCCCTTGTTTACATCGGTCCTCTCGAAATAATCGCGCCGCTGCGTTACTATATGTAAATGCATGCAGTTACACGCTTTAGGTGCGTGGGACGGAAGTTACGCAGGCGCTCTCCCTAACCTGCGCTTCCGATCAGCCGATAAAAGGGCCGGATACGCTCGGCTGGCGCCGAGTTCTCGCTTTTCCAAGAGAAGGCCGTCTAAGAAGGCGCCTGCGTAAAGGCGCGCTATACGCTACGCTCTCCAACGCGATAAGGGAGGCGATGTCATGCCGCCACCCGCACGCTTCCGTAATTAGAAGCGAGGGGGGGGGGGCGTAGAGCTGTAGCAAGAAACGTCTAACCCGCTACAACGGCGGACCTCGAGAAAGACGAAACACGACCTTGCCTCAGGACTTTCCGTCGTCCCGCGCTCCCAACTCTGCACGAACACGCGGCCAATATAAAGTGAGCCAATATTAAAGCCAAGGCCGCGCACATAACCACGCCGCAACGTCCCAAGACGCGCCCGCCTCATCAGGCCAAGACACACACTATAGTGCTGAGCGCTACCGGAAGCAATTGAAAAAAACGAGCGCGCACGCGCGCGTGCTCGCGACGCTCGCGAGAACGCTAATTGAACGTCCGCGCGACACCCGACAAATTTCCCGCACGCGTTCCTAACTAAACAGAGAAAAGCACGAGTCGGATGGAGACCACTTCTCCGGAGGGGACACCCGGAACGGGTTTTTCTTGCGTCTATGCCTTATCTCTCTCTCTCTCTCTCATGCACAACCGTCCCCTTCTTCATCCGGCATGCCTGCCTGCTTGCCCATAATTGCCGTCGTCGAGGCATCAAAGATGGCGGCGACGCCTACCCGCGCGCGCGTGCCACGCGCGGCGCCTGATTGGTCCGTTACGAAAAAAACCGCCGTCTTTGCGCCGTCTGCTGCTCTGCCGCCGCCTCAGCCCGTCTGCTTGTCACATCGCCGTCGGTGTCGTCTGCTAGCTCACCGAAGAACCAGGAAAAAAAAAAAGAAAAAAAAGAGCAAGGCGTCGCGGACGGTCTCGCGACGGCCTCTGTTCACCGAGGACCGGTTCCTTGCGGCCGAAAGTGCGTGTTGTTCGTCGCTGCTGTTGATACTTTCTTTCAGTCGATCGTGTCAGGCCTTTTAATGATGCTCATGTCCCATGGGGGGAGGGCACCGCATGTGTGTACGTAAGTGGTCGTCTGCTTCTTTGTCGGGCAGTGGCGTCTCTTGTCTCGACAAATGGGGGGAGGGGGAATAAATAAAGATCAAGCGTGGCCGTCACAGGCACCACGTCAGTCGCGTGTCGCGCGGCCCCCATCACGGTTCGCTGCCCGCATGCCGGTTCAAGCCTTCTCCTCCACATCATCCTGCCTTCACCGAGGTTCGATTGAAATACGTGCCTCGAAAGAGAAAGTGCGCGCTGGGTGACGTCAGGATGTCCACCTGCCGTCTATTAGTGTCAGCGCAGAGACCGCAGGCGCCGTAGGGGGTTGGTTTCTGAAATGCGATTCCGCCGCGGCGGCTGGCAAACAGGTGAGAACATAGCGCACGTGATCCTAGAGGAAAAATAAAGTGAGCTTTGTCCTAAGAGCGATCACCTGTCATCGACCCTATCTGGCGAGCAGACGATATCATAAAAGCTAGAGCTCACTTCGCTCGACGAAGAGTATTCGGTGCAGAAGTAATCTGCGAAGAATGGCGCAAGTTTGAGTTTTGTTTCCAAGGAGATTATAAAGTGGTGTTTGCAAACTGCATATAAACAGTACGTGTGGCCTGTGACCATTTCTACAGTAACAGCAATACGAATTTAATTTTATTCGTGGAACTTATTCTATCTCATTGCCACAGAAGGGACGACACACAACCTTACTGCATGTCGCCACCACATCAAGCGTACACACTTTCCCCAACAGCGTTACGGCCGGGCCGGAAGCGTGATATCTGCGGTGCGCTATCTGCTTTTGAGAAGAGCGCTATTGAGACTGATTAGGCGCAGCTGCGGCGCGCGGTGGTAGAGGACTGCTCCCGCACGGCATCAAGAGGCTGCGGGACCGCTGGGCCATGCCCACAGGAGACGTCTGCGCGCCTCACGTTAGTCGTCTGCTTCCGCAATTACTGCCGTCTGTTTCGGGATTCGAAACGCTCGCCAGTTCACCGTCAATTTGCATACGATACGTGTGGTGCTTTTTTTTTTTTTTCCCTAACACCGATGTGCATTTACGCTTGCTCGTAGTTTGACCTGCTTTTATAAAACAGGCTGCAGCATATCTCAAGTTTCTTCGCAACCGCACTTTGTCAAACGGCGGCGATTTGTAGCCGCTCGGCGGTAACAATATGGCGGCGCGCTCGACACGCAGCTTGCAGATAAGCGTTTTGCAGCGTTAACACATCAGTGCGCAGCCCTTCACAGAGTATTACCAGCAAGGGCTAGCAGCCCAAATATTTGGCGTCTGTAGCTTATGGAAGGTCCCCCCTATATCCGTTGTGGCCCTGTCACTCCCCTAGAGAGAGACCACCTGTGAACCGAATGCTCTGATGGCTGCGCTGCACACGGAAGGAGATTCCGCTCAGCCTGAGGCAGTTCTCACCAACACAATGGCTTCCAAAAGTTCACAAAGGCTCCACACTCGAATACAACCATTGGTCGCGACTGAATGTGATGAACCGATTATCACCTTGAATTTGGAAAAGAGCAACAAAGGACAGAAGAGAGCGCACACCACCCTGTTTATCGACTCTTGTTTGCGACTAACGTCTGCGAACACGCGACTGGATTTAAAAAGTCACGGTAGCTGTCGGTTGGTCTTATTCGGGTCACGACGAGGGCACGAAATCGGATTACATCAGTGAACATCTGTTTCCTCTATAAGTTGAAAACCAACCGAGCAGAACAGCGGGCCTTCGGGGTTGAAAAGAAAAAAAGAATCAATAGCGAAGATTACATTTTTTTTTTTTTTTCACGTAGCGGACAGGCTTGTACTCCGATAGTACTGTTATTATTTGGAACTGCACGAATTTTAGATGAGCCTGCACCTGGGTAACCTAACACAGAGACCCGACCGTTCTGCCGAGCGACGTCTAGTGTCGAGCATTGCAATTACAGGAGTCACGCACGCAAGACGAGAGAACAAATCGCTCAACGCATGACGGCGTGCCCCCCGAAAAGACGCACCTGTTTTCGCTTTGTATACGCGACTGTCCACTTTTAAAAAACTCCCTTCTCGTCTTCGCTCGGCCGTGGCGGGGGGAAAAGGGAGAATTATTTTACCGTGACAAGCTTCAGCATGTCGGGCGCTACGGTTGCTCTCTAGTACGCTGCTTATAGCATATAGAGAGATAAGTGAACGGCCTCACGCACTGAGGTCGCTTGTTTTTGTAGCAGACGACACGTACGTAAGTCAAGTCGTCTGGTAAAGAAGGAAGGGACTCGGGGAAGGAGGTTCTGACGTCCGTGAATACCGTGCGCGGAATCGAGAAGTGATTATAAATGCGCTCCGAAATGATAACAGGGACGGACACGCTCCACGGTTGAGCGCGCAGTAGCCGATTGCCAGACGAATGACCCTTCTCTCTACAGGGCCGCACAGTTATTGCAGTTCGGTGAAGCCAGCGTCCAGAACAGAGCACACACGGGGCATTTACATAATGAATGTCCTTTCTCGAAGTGCGCAACTGCGGTGCAACCATCATTGTTCTTCTCTGTCCTACCGTACTTCTGTCTTTTGGTGTTTTTTTGTTTCTTTTTATCGTACTTTATTTACGCTCTGCACTTCTGCGTGGTAATACCCCTTCCTCGGCGCACCTATGTATCGTTGATCGCTGCAGGACCGTGTATATATAGCGTGTCCTCTGCTACCTAGAGCTCGTAGTACACGTTCGTCGGCAACCTTACTTCACAAACTGCAGTGTGCCGTCTGCTCTTCATACCCGCAGCTCGTCCGTCTGCATCGGAGACCATCGGCCGCCATGTTATTAGGCAAACGGGATGTCGTTGCTTATAGAGCGAGGAAGCTGCCGTGCGCGCGCGTGCTTGTAGTTTCACGAGCTACGAGGCCGCCACTAAGCGCGTCCTGTTACCAATTGTTTCATCCTCTCTGTCTCTCAGGCTCGTGCCCCTTCGCGCGTCGTCTGCGCTGCATGTACTACAGGCGTGCGCGCATGTGTCATGCAACCAGACCGCACGACCAGACGACGCTGCGGAGGAAGACGCGATTGGTTTGCACAATATGTGCGCGAGCGACGTGCAAAAGAGAGGGGGGGGGGGAGCTAGGCGAGCGCGCGACAGGAAATGCCGGCAACTTTAGTAACCACATGCAGGCGTACTTTGCCAGCACGCGTCTCCATTACATTTTTTTTTTTTCTCGCCTCGGCGCCTCTATAGCAGACGAATGAAACAAGGTCGCACAAAAGCGACAGCCGCGCCAGAGGCGGCTTGCCCGCGACTCTGCTGTTTGGGCGTCCGCTAGCAGACGACTTGGGTGGGCCGCGCGGATAACTTGCGACAACAGAGTCTGGCAAGAACAAGCTGTTGCGCACGCACACACGCGCACAAGACACAAGAAACAAAAGACGGCGAAAAATAAGTAAATAGAATACGCTGCGACATTAGGAAAGCGCTTTCGTCGACTTGTTGCCACATCAACTCCCCTCCTCGCAAAAAGCAGCGTTTGGGAGAAAATCGCTCCGTATGGACGAATTTGTTTTTCTTCTTTTTTGTCCTGTGTGCCTTTTCTGCAATGATAGACATTGCACCGCGACAAACGTCTGTTTACGCAATCGTTGGCTACCTCGTTCGACAGGTCGAACCTGTGATATCCCATTGTCTTGTTTGTTGTGCTTCCCCGCAGTTGGTTAAGAGTGCATTAAAAATATAATAGGTCCCCTTCACTCCTCCTCCGGTGTATATATATATATATATATATATATATATATATATATATATATATATATATATATATATATATATATATATCTGTGTGTGTGTGTGTGTGTGTGTGTGTGTGTGTGTGTGTGTGTGTGTGTGTGTGTGTGTGTGTGTGTGTGTGTGTGTGTGTGTGTGTGTGTGTGTGTGTTTTGCAGCGCAGTTGATGCTGATGGCGGAGATCGCGACGATTGTCTTGCGCGTTAAAGTACATGACATATATAAAACAGGCACCATATTGGAGCCAAACAAACAGCAAGCAACGCGGTATGATTGTGCAACTGCAAGAACTTGCATTTCATGTGCTAAGTGTGTGTCGCTCGCTTCGCACAAACTAATGATAATGAAGAACATCGTAAAACGAAGAAGGTTACGTCGCATCTAGCTTAAGAAAAATTAAGTTGAAGGTTCCGTTCCATGAAAACCCAGCTTTGCGTTTCCGATTTAACGTGTATCAAGTGGAAAACGCCCCTCCACACATCATAGCCTCCGAGATTGGGCACGACGCGCCGCCCGTCTTGAAGGCCGTGCAGCCGCACACATGCAGCAATTTGCTAAGCGGTTTCGTGCCGCTTTCAATGTGCTCGTCGATTAAAAGTCTCTCGAGCGATAAAGTAGCACTGTAGAAGAACATTACATTAATGTGCATCATTAAATCACGCTTTCACAGTATCCAAATACTCACTCTTACTACGAGAGGAAAGCTGGCTAAGGCAGAAAAGGCATAAATACGAGATACAGGTGGCGACGCCACCTGTAAGTTTCCGCACTAGCGCCCCGTGACGTAATGTACTTTTAGAGCGTCTGCCCAGGACCGGTGAATTTTTCATCGATCGATTAAGGGATCACAGTACATTTTAAGTAGACCAATCGAGTAGACTTAAACAAGCATTCTGAGCTGTTTTTGTTGTGAAACAGTTCAGATATGAGAACACATTCCCGCAATATCCGTGACGTCATAGTGATGTGCTGGCGGTGAGCTTTGGGCGCGAAACTTAAGAAATTAATGTTTGGCATTGGTTTTCTCTGCGAATACTGGCAACTCTATTCTGCATAATAAACCCGAATAGGAGTTTCGAAATAATATATTCGTTGTGGGTAAACCTCGCTCATTAACGTGTCTTGAAATGCTGACCATCTTATAAGATAGAGATGGCGAACAGAATAACTAGACGCTGAAAGATGTCAGTCCTACCATACGCAAGGCTGGTTACTACAGACGGAGTGATTGAAATCACACGAAACTGTGGCTAAACAGACAAACCAAGCCCAGGTGACAAAAACATGTGAAAGAATTTATATCAGCCCTGAATGCGAAAGTATAACAATCCGAGCCAAAAAGCTATACTTCAACCATCCCGAAGTTACTTAGAATCGATCTGCGGCCATACTGAGAAACATGCTCCGAGCTTACAGAGGCCTTTTTTTCGTAATTGCGGCATTGGCGTGCCTCCATAATCAAATCGTGGTTTTTGTCACGTACAACCCCAGATTTCAATTCAATTCAATGTTCAGCGATTGGCTGGAAAACGCTTTTACGAGCAACCCCAGTGTTTTTTTTTTGTTTGTTTTTTTGCGAATGCAAGCCCAGTACTTTATACAGACGGATAGGAACTTCCATGCACGAGTCGGATCGCATCACACAACAGCGGCAGACAAGTGGGACATAAGAAATTGTGGGGGTTTTGCATGCCAAAAACACAACGACCTGATTACGAGGCACGACGTACGGCGGAGGGCTTATGACCAGCTGGGTTCCTTCATAACGTGCAGCCAAACCAATGAACGGTACTCGGAGATGCATTTTTCGCATTCTGCCCCCATCGGAATGAGGCCGCCACGGGCAAAATCGAACCGGCTACCTCCCGTTCAATGGCACAACGCCACCGAGATACCGCGGCGAGTGTAAATAAATAAATAAATGAATAAGAACAGCACGGCAGACGCTTAGATCGGCGAATCGCCGCGCGCCCGTAAAGAAAAAGCCGCAGGGTTCGGGAGCCCTCGGGGGAAGGAGGGTATGGACAGGCCGCGACAACCTTGGACATCTCTTTTTTTTATATATATATGTACAACGGTCGTTGGCGACCCCTACAAGCGCCCTGGCACGCATTGCGTCACGCGTGCATTCCACCGCGTTTCCCCGGCAAAGCGCACCTGCAGCCATGGCTCCGCCGCAGCTACGTACACACGTCATCGACCGCAGCAACCGGTGGCCATTTCTGAAAGCCCGACATCTCTCGCCTGACCACCGGCGCTGACCAATTGGACGACGAACGGGGCTTCGATGCGTTCAACAGCGAAAGAAGAATCAGAACACTGATTGATTGATTGACTGATTGACTGATTGATTGATTGATTGATTGATCGATCGATCGATAGGGTGTAACGTCCCAAAGCAAACACTGGAGCTGTGAGGGACACTGTAGCGGAGGCGACCTAAGGTTCTCGGTGCACTCGAAGGAGGGCGCGCGAGCATTCCTGGATTCCGCCCCAATCGGAATGCGGGCACCGTGGTCGACAAACGAACCCGCGACCTCGTACATCCGGCATCTGTGACGGCCGTACCGTCAGCGTAAATCGAAACGTGAATAGGAAATAACCGACGAGAACGCCCGTTACGCGTATACAGTTGCAAGGAAGTGCGACGTTCGACAGCGTCTGTCTGTAGCCCGTTGTTCTAAGCGTTACGTAGTCCTGAGTTTCCGCTTTGGAGTCTCGAATAAAGGCGGATGCTATAGATGCAGGTGAATCTGGATAACCTGGAGTACTTTCGCAATCATAAGAGTTTACGCTGATAGTACGTATACATATAAACGCCTATGTGAACGATAGCCTATAATCGAACTGCACGTTCGTAAACAGACGGAACAAGCAGGCAAAAGAAGCAGACGACTAGGGATGAGTTCCGATTCTGGCCAGCATCGGAGACAGTCTACGCTGACAGGTTCGAGCCCAAGTAATGGAACGCATCTGAAACCGATCTAGAAGACGGCTCTGCGACGTGACGCCCCCTTGCGTCGACAAGATAGAGTTTCAGAAAAACGCATATCGCTGTACTTTTTAACACTTTGCGGGTGCGAAATCATGAAAAACACAACGTAGCTCGCATTAAACTGCATTTTTCTGTAAGCTGACGACATTCCCGTCCAGTTTCCAAGCTATGCCTTCTGCTCAGCGGCCATCTTGTTTGGACAGCCAAGGACCTTGCCTGTTTGGACAGCAAAGGAGCCTGAATCGTTTTCTTTTTTTCAATTCGATGCTGTATTCCAGAAGCTCTTCTTTTTTTTGCCGGCTTTATCAGTATAGGAACAAGACTCAAGGTTGTGCGGTCTGCTTAGCTGTCTATTAAACCGCCTGCAAGGAGTGTTCCTTTTGTTCTTTTTCGCAGCCTTGAACGACAATATTTGCCACGTAACACGTAAAAACTCGTTTCATTACTTTTCTGCTTTTGTTTCCTTTATAACTCACGCTGAATGTGACAGCAATGTCGCTGCATCTCCGTGAAGTCACGCTCTGAAACTTCTATGCAACTTCCTGAAGCCTCAGGGTAATATTTATAGTTTTCTTTTTTTCTGGGTTAGAGCTACCAAGCAATTTAAATCAGTATAAAGATGGTTCATATGCACATGTGTAATTTCTTTGCGCACATCAGATATGCCCATCGCCACTTCATATAAGGACGGCACGGCCATGGACAGGTGGGTGGCCATGAACGTCGAGTTTCTTATCTACAAGACCTGAGCAGTGGTCTCTCCCTCTTCTTCCTTTTCTTTTTTTTTCTTTTTAAATGAGTCGTGTGTTGCTCCTGGCTAAAACAGGCGGCGGCATCGTTCTGTCAAGGTCCGCGCCCGGCCCGTGCTTATGCCCCCTTTCTTCTTTTTGTTTTTATCACATTTCTGTTCGTCGAACGAAGAAAAAAAAAGTAATTAAGCCGGAATGCGCTTGAAAAACAGCTTCCATTAAAAGCGTCGCAGCAATTTTGACATCGCCTACGGCACGCTAACGAGTGTCGTCTGCAATCGACGTCTTCCCGTTTTAGGATCGCGTCGTCTGGAAACTCTGAAACTCTTCCGTGATGTGTACGTGCCACCTGCTGTGCCATGCAACACACTAATTCATCCGTTTCAATTTTATTTCACTTTATTATTTTCCATACAGCTGATTTATAGACGACGGATAAACGGACAAAACAGCACCTCGGAGTTTCGAAAAAAAAAACTATTTATTACTTTGCTTTCAAGTCCCCAAAAGCTCAAACAAAGCTGGATACATAAGACAACACAAGACCCCGCCAAAGTTCCCAAGGATTAGCTCCCATTACAATTAAGGCGATAAAGTCAATTAATATCATGTCTGCGACAGTATATGGCGAATGCCGTCTGCTATCGACGATTACCCCACTTTCCGACGATGTAGCCCGAGAACTCCACACAGGTAAGAAATGGCAGTTGAGCAATACATAAAGCGAAACAAAATCGACATATAGGAAATCACCGAGAGAGCTGGATACGTATAGTAAACTAGCCTTGCACAAAAGTTCATGCCGCCCAGCTGCAATAACCGTTAATGCGCGTGGTGTCGTATACGCAACCAGTTTTGTGTAGCCTGAGCCGACTTAATTTGAAGAGATAAGCAGTCAGTACATTTGAATACGCGGTTTAGGCCTAACCACATGCTCCAATGTTACAACGTACGCCGAGCTTCAACAAAATGCAACACGAAAGCAAAACAAAAGTTCGCGGCTGGTACATAAAAACCGGCGCATTGCGACACGCCATCGTCTGCAGCCATAAAAATCGTTGTCTGGAACAGTACGGCACTTCTGCTGCCCGCCCGACGAATATGCAAGTTTGCAAGATTACAGAAGCGAGTTTTCAATTAGGAATCCGGACAGAAGGCTGTTGCGATTCATATCTGAAGCATGCAGGGTCGGCGGCGCGTTATTTAGGACGTTGCTAGGGGCGTATTTTAAAGAAAGAAAATATATAAAATTGAAGTTTGAAAGCGTGAGCGCTAGTCGGTATAATTAATATTCCTAGCCGCCGCTATGCGCAGCGGACGGGACATGCAATCGCTCTCCCAGGTACGTGCACATACATGTATAACTCGGCCACATCCGCTTATGCATTGGTCCGCTCTTGAGAAGCCCACGCTGTAATATTCCAACTTCGAAGTAGCGGTTCCGCCATTAGTGTGTCCTTAGCATGTCCCTCGTGGAAGGGCGAACTGCTTATATCGTTACATCTCTTTAATGTAATATGGCCTCAGAGATCGGACGGCGCGGGCGCTGTCGCCGCCCCGAGGCCATGCATTTAACTGTACAGAGCACTTTTCAAATGAAAGGGGGCGCTATAGGATGCGCGGTGATTCGTGCCTAACATGGCCCCAACCCTATAAAAGCAGACACCGCAATGTAATAATTGTGAAGTGAAGCTCAAATTGGCTCTGGAAAAGGAAGTAGCCATGAGGAAGTTGTGATCGACACAAGCCCACCACTGGTAGCGTGTCGGTCGTTGTACGTAACAGCACGGGGACAGCCCTGCCGTACCGAATTGCATTGGTCATTCTTATACAGGACACCTGTCCCTCAACTGGAACATTTCCTAGCCGTACCGAAAAGAAGGACATACATACATAAAACTTGGCCTGTAGGCCCCTCTGTGGCGCATCTCTGCCATAATCGATGGCAGAATACTAACTGCGTGTTCCCTTTAACAGTGTACTACAGTGTTCGATCAGTGAATTACAAATCCCCAGTTTGAGTTTGATCCGAACGTCCTTGTCCAGATGAGCATATACTGCTGATTCCATTAATCAATAGAGACTGGACACAGTATATCGGTCTGCCTGAAGAATCTCTTCGGCGTTACAAATCCAAATTGTGTGCACGTGCCAAGCACACGAGTTTCTTACTTTGCTGTTGAAATTATAATCGAGCGCAATGTTTACTCTCCGCGGTTCGGTGGACCCAGTATCGGTAATTCAGACGACAGACAGACGGCTGCCAGTGGATGTTCGTTGTAACTACGTTAACCACGGCGTTCACATCACACAGTGGCGTTCGCCACCCCCTCTGCCCACATACTAAAGCGGCAATTAAAGCCAATGCGCTAATAGAGACAGCATAAAAGGAATGTTGAGTGACGACAACCACAGCGGTCGCTCTTAGATAATAAATGAAAGGATTGTCATAGCACAAAACACGGAAGAGGGGCCTACTAGCTTACCGTGACGTCACAGATCATGACAGCGTCATCTCGGACTTTAACAGATCCAAAGACTTAAGCGAGCAAATGCTGGAAACACGTGACCGCCTAGTAAATGAAGAAGGTCCTGGCTACGCCGCTGTAATCACCGCAGTGCTTTTCTGCGCCAGAACTGCCACTACGCGACAGAAAAAAAATACCAATGAAATCTGTGACGCCACACTGACTTACAGGCGCCGAGATTTTGGAGCGGCATTCAGGAAAGGTGAGTTTGGCGCTCCTTTTTCCTCGCCAGATGGAGAATAGAGTTTCGAAACAACGCTCTTACAAGCCTATAAAATGATGTAGCGTTGCTCGTTATTTAGTGTCATCTTGAAGTACGAAGCCGCCAGGGAAGAACAGTGGCCTAACGTATGCTCCGCAGCCACGCCTTCAACGTGACAGTGCCTCCGATGTTTAACCAGAATTGACACATCTCAGTTTCGAGTTTGTCCCGCATGCTGTCCCTGCCCACGCGTATAGCTGCGTCCTTTCTTTCGATACCCGCTGTTGCTTAACGAAGAACGAGGAACTACCGGGTCCGCTTTCAGACTGCCACGAAGAAGGGAAACCTCGTCGCGACGACTGCTCGTGACAAAGCTTATTTACACACCCGTGACAAAACGGATACGCCAATGTATATACACGCAACGCTTCACTGAGCATCACCGCAAAAAAGACGTCTCTCTTCTAATTGTCTTCGCCGATTGGCAGCCTGCTCAATCTTCCTCGCGGTTTTTCGTTCTCGCTGCCCCCCCCCCCCCCCTCCGTTCCAAGCCTTCACCCCTTGTAAGATTTCGAAGGAAACGCGTCGAGTTCGAGGAGCAGTCGTACGCACGCGACAATACCAGTAATTGAGAACGGGTTTCAAGTTAACTCTTGTCGGCGGGCGGGAACAATGTTTGGAGACACGGAAGAACAGCTTTTGAGTAACTTAGCGATTCAATGGCACAAACGGACGGGGAACACGGAAACGAAACAACCGAACCAGACTGTCAATGAATCGGGAGCACCTTCGTTGCAGGCCAAAAGAAAGTCACTTCCACAAGACACGCGTCGTGCATCCGGGGCCGCCTTTATATATGAGCGAATAAAAACTGAATAGCCAGTCATTGGGGAGCTTTACATAGCGTGCACACGCGGCTTAGCGTACACAAAGGCCCAAACTCCCATTGTAGGCTCTTATTTTGCGTTCTTTCATACACGCCAAGCGGCCTACCTCACTTCTACGTTAGCGTTATTAAAGAAACACCGATAGAATTAATGGACTTAAAGCAAAGTATTGTGCCAATCTGGATTGGTACAGTAGATCACTACAAAAAAGAAAAGCTAAAGTAAGGACAAATTCGTGACGTAACATCGCTGTCATCGGCACCGCGACATTTGGCGCTAACCTGAAAAAAAAAAGGAAATGTAAAGTGAAGTTTGGTCTTCACTTTTCTCCTGTAAAAACTTACCATCTCCCCGTAAAGCAAATACGGATAGAGTGTTGAAGGAATGCCAGTTTATACAGACTATGTTAGTGCTACTGTTTAGTGTCACTTAAATCGATGCGCATTTAGCGGACAAGGAAGCCAAACCGGAAATTTGGGCAATCATAACAATCAAGGATCTCCAGAAGGTGGGTGGGCCCTCTGAGAAAAGGATCACCACGACTTCTCGTAGCTAACGCCAAGGCACAAGATTTCTTGAATGTAGACACTTCCGTTGGTCGCTCCGACAGGGTTGCGCTTTTCGTTGTGTGTATTATCAGCGCCAACCAAGGACAGTGGCGTTTCGTTATAACTGGTTTGTCGGGTTGCGGCACTTCACTACAGCGAAAACCACGTTCCATTGCACTTTTTCTTTTTTTGCGCATTTTCAGCCAAACGGGATGGAGAGACCGACTCTTTCGACCGAATGGGGCAGGTACTTTAAGAAAGCTCGCCCATTTCAAGATCTCGGCGATACGTTAGCAAAGGCACATCGCGCATGCCCCCCCCCCCCCTCCCCTCGAATTTCTCTGTAGCAGGGATAATTCCTACACCAATTGTTACGACATGCGACAACACCCGTCTGTCCCACCCGGCTAAAAAAAATTCCTGGCTAAGCGCATTGTGACGCGTTACGATATTTAAGTGTTTCCAGTCGCACATTACTGCAACAACATAACAGCTTGTCACGTGCTTCAGCCTTTCGGCCGCCTCTAGCCTCCCTAAGCCTTTGACGACCTTGCGCTGACTTACGAATGTTCTTCGTAACTGCATACGTTACGAATGCAATGGTCTTACGCCAGCAAGCATGGTTTCGGAATCGATCGGCACGATGCAATGCCAACGTCGTCGGATGGCGTCACACGACGTCACACGACGTGTGACGGGGCCATGCCACAGGTGTTCTGTGGTGCCCTCGCTGTTGGCGAGACGTCTCGCGTACAGCAGTGCACTGACGGACGCCCTGCGCCACCACCACAACATGGCGGCACCGTCAGCTGATGCGGTGTACGTTAGACTTGGCCGTGTGACGTCATCCTAAGCTGCAAACAGCGGCTGGGCCCGAGGCCCCTCTCGAAAGGCCACAACATTCTGAAGTAAACGCTCCAGGAAAAAAAAAATATGAATAATAAGCGTTCTTGGTAATAAGTAAAATATGCGTTCACAAGAATGATCTTGAAAGAAATGGCGCGCTGATTTCGTGGCTGCGATACAGAGATGCATCAAATATGAGGTTTGCTCTATAGCTCAAATCAATCAACGCAGTTGTCATACGCTCTTATTCCCCCATAAACAAGCAAGTATGACTAACTAAAATAACATGTCAGTTCGAAAGTCAATTGCACAAGGGTTAAATATGTTAAATATACATTTTAAATAGTGCTCACTAAATGCAAAATGCGCGTTGCACGTTTCTGCAGACCGAAAAGGGATCCCTGCACTTTAGCAGGCGTGTGCGCTTGGAGTGAAGAGCGATGTGAAGCGAGATGCGTTTTGTAGTGAAGAGATCGAATCGCGCAGCAGACCAACATCACTGATATCGCCCCAACTCCGACGGCTGTTATGGGCACTACAATATTGTACGGCATGCATTGCACACGATGAAAGATGATGCATTGTAGCGTGCTAAGAAAGAAATGAAAAAGAAGGGAAAAAATGGAGGCGGGAAGAGGAGGAACCGACAACAGATGACACGCGTACCTGCCATCCCAGTCACAGCCGGCGTCGTTGCAGACGGCACACTGTCCCATAGCGAGCAGAAGAAAGACAGCGCACAGCACCCATCGCACCGACGAGTTTGACACCGAGGGCCAACCCAAGAGAGGCGGCCTTCCGGGGCTGTTACATTCCATGTCGACGCCGTGTCAGCAGAGAACCGTCATCGACGAATCGGGTCGCCGCCGGGCCATCTCCACAACTCTCGAAGCAACGTCGGACGTGCGTATATATCCGACGCCCGCTGCCTCTTTTGTCGCCCCCGAACAGACGGCAACGTCACCACAAACAAAGCACTTCACGAGAACAGACGACGCACAACCATCCGCGCGGATTCAATCCGGCGCGCGGCAGAAGAAAGGAACACTACACCAACCACCACGCAACGAACGACCTGCGCGGCAAACCAGCGCAGAGGCTCGTCTGAGGAGCTTTCGGTGGTCGCTCGGTGGGATCGGTCGGTGTGCTGCACACGGCGAACATGTCCGGGTTTCGCTCGCTCCCCAGTTGGGGGCGGAGCTTGACTGCCCGGTTTGCGGAGCGAGTTTATCCTCCTCGCTCATTGGTCGGTGCGGGGGCGACTTCAAGGAGTGGGGGAGAGAGGGGCACAAAGAGAGTGCTCGGAAGAAATGCTTCGGGGGATTAGCGAGAGATGTATGCGCGCGCGCGCACTCAAAAAGATCAAACCGCTTTGGGACGTTTGACGGTGGCGCCATCTAGTCGGCGCAGTAGTAGGCAACTTGTGACACATATTGTGGCCTCCAAGATGGCTAAACGGGGCAAATTGCACCTTCAATCTGGAGTACGCGCGCCAATTTCGGAAAAGCGCTTTGCAACGTTTGTTTCTCCGTAATCGCATAATCTGGCGTTCGATTTACTGATAGCGCTGACCGCTTTGAGAAGTCCGACAAGGTTAAGTGCAACCTCCAGAAACAGTAAAAGCAGGATCGAACGCGATCGTACACCTTCTTGCGTTGCTAGCGTATTGTGCCTTCTTGAGCAAAATAAGCAGTTTCTAATTAAGTACACCCAGATTTCCATGATTCCCTCAGGTGCCCAGAATTATTATTGTGCTGCACATGATACAAATAAAGTAGCTCACCCAAACCCCATTGCTGTGAACTTTTTGCGGGCACCTTGTTCAATGTTCCGAGTCTTTTGCAAGTTCCGCTAATCTTGTGGGAATATTATTCAAACTTTTTTTTCACATCTCGAATTTCGTCCAACGTATTTAGCAGGTCTTCTTCGAATCGCACCTTCTGTGTACCACATTTTGCTACCCACACTTACCATACGGAACCACCGCGTACTCGATTGGGACATCTATCATGCCTTGCCGGCTTCTGCAAAAACAGTTGAAACCCACACTTGCAACGAAGGCAAAGTCCACCACGATTGTGAATTGAATTTCACAGTGCATGGAAGTTGTTTTGTAGGGTTCACAACTTGGTCTACCGTCGCGATAGCTTTGCACTGCGTCAAAGCTGGGACAACATAAGGCGGACACAGACACATACAGCCAAAGTTTATAGATACTATAAAAATGTATCTATTTGTTTTGTATCTATTTGTATTTGTAGCTGTTTTGACATATCTTTGACGTTTTGACGCTCAACTTTCGTGAAAAAGTCCAGCGGCCCACTTTCGCGTGGAAGGGGATAAATCAACAAGGGGATAAGTATAAGAAACGCGACGTCTCAATGTCGCGCGCTGTTTAACCATGAGCAATACGTCGAAAAGTATACGCGTTCAAACAATGCCACAAGTAGAATTCTTTCTTGAAACTGTCGGGATAAGATCGCGTGCTTGCAATCAGAACCAGCGCGCTGCTAAGGACTATGTATATGGTCGACGCGTTTTTGCCAACAAGAATTATCGCCCGCTGCACTAGACAAAGGTCGCTTCTTGAGAGAAAAACTGCAGCCAGGGTCAAACACGCGGGCTAAAATATGTGGAGAGTAGATTCGTGCGACATAGACAAGCAAGACAAAGAGAGAACGCTGCGCGGATCTTCCGATACGAGGGGAAAAGTTTCAGAAATGAGATTGTAGTACGTGGCCATGACGCGTCCTTTCACTGTCGACTCCGACCACGTGATCTCTGTGTGTGCCACGTTAAGTGCCTCGACTCCAGACGTGATTCCAGCTCAAGACAGCATATATTTAATGTATATACATAGCCTTCCTTACACCGCATGTGAATATAAGCACATATATTTGAAGGATTCGTTCCCCGTCTCACGAACTTTGCTTACACGGACTCGACGCGAGTCATCGCGCTTACAAGAAGCGAGTCGACGCTCCCCGTGGCTGTCGAACCGACTCGACCCGCCTCGACGCTCACTCATTCTGTGCAACCCACCGCCTCCGTGCATCAGACGATCGGATTTCGGGCCGACAAGCCGATCCTCCCCTGCCTTAGCTGTACATTTATAACTGATAAACCCGATAACGTTGGGTCGAATCGGGTGAAGAAAACCGATCGTCGGGTCCCTGTTAACGTTATAGCGGGTCTGGACGAGCGAGCGTCGATAGCGATCGAGTTCAGTCGACCCGCTCGCAAGGGCTGGCTATCGAGTCGGACCCAACACGCCTGGCAAGATGCCTGCAGGCTGTAAATGCGGTATCGGGCTGGCTCATCAGGACGCACCGCCCGTGCGCGAGTCCTTTTAGAGGCAAGCTCCTTTAATCGTCGTAGATTGTTCGGTGCGCCTGACAAGTTGCCTCCCAGACTGAGGCGCGAGCTCGTCGACATTCCGGATTCGACCTCGGAGAGCACAGTACTTGAATAACAACTCGCCTATTGTCGCCCGCCGCATGCCAAAAGGCTGTTTGCTATTGCAGAGCGAGGCATAGTTTTCTTTTATTTTCCTCTCTTTGTGTTTTTTTTTTCTTTTTTTAACGCTTTCTCCACTGATTCCTGCAGCGTATAGAGGAGTCGCGATCGAAGATCGCTAACAAGCGTGTCATCGACAGGCTCGAGATGAATGAGGAAAGAATATATGGCGCTCCCCCAGATTATGCCCCTCATTCAGCTTTCTGTAGTGAAGTTCATCATCGTGTTGTTATTCCTTCGGAACAGTACTTCCTCATGTAACCCGCCATATGATTGCTCAGTGACTATGGTGTTGGGCTGCTGAGCACGAGGTCGCGGGATCGAATCCCGCGGCCACGGAGGCCGCATTTTGATGGGGGCGAAATGCGGAAACACCCGTGTACTTAGATTTAGGTGCACGTTAAAGAACCCCAGGCGGTCGAAATTTCCGCAGTACTCCACTACGGCGTGCCTCATAATCAGAAAGTGGTTTTGGCACGTAAAACCCCATAATTAATTAATAGCTGCTAACCGAAAAGGCTCCATTTTCACCCTGGAATACTTAGTTGCAATCTTCTACGGACAACTTCCACTCTCATGCAGAAAGTTTGCCGATGAGATCACAGCTACGGAAGTTTCGCTTCGTGCTACCTCAGGGAAAGATGCAGCTGCTTACACAGCGGCTGGTGGGCTCAATGGTTTCTAGTATTCTACACGAGTTAAAGCGAGACATCAACAGTGTAAAACAAATCATGCATGAAAATTATTACTCTTTCTTTAAGATCAATTATTGCACCTATAGGAGAAAGTCATTAAGGGAGTCTCTGTGCCCCACTTTCGTGCTTTTTTAGGTCGTCGCCGACCCCATAATTATGACATGGAGCAACAATTACTTGAGCAGCACAAATAATCATTACATCACATTTTATGCAGCTAGTTTACAATGTACTCCAAGTACAGCGCTATTTTACACGTGAAGCAGGAGACTATTCACATCACCGAAACCATAGTTGGAATTCATGCGGTTTCACGAAATAACTCAAGCACGGGATAGTTATCTCAATGCAGTAGTTGACAGTGACATGGTGACCTTGTCACCAAAAGCCGTCAAATTGACACCGTGCGTGCGTGCGTGCGTGTTTGTGTGTGTGTGTGTGTGTGTGTGTGTGTGTGTGTGTGTGTGTGTGTGTGTGTGTGTGTGTGTGTGTGTGTGTGTGTGTGTGTGTGTGTGCGTGTGCGTGTGTGTGTGCGTGCGTGTGTGTGTGTGTGTGTGTGTGTGGTACCGTGAGACTACCACGTCGAGTATTGGTGTCATGAATAGACTACTCTTTCACATCCAAAACCGTACTACACTTGATGCACGTTTTGAGCTGTAACACTAAAACGTAATGTATTATTAATATTTCTATACTATTAAACAAGTAATTGAGGCTCCATGGCATAATTACTGAGTTCACAGCTGTCCATTCTTGGTATTATAGAAACGAAACAAAGCTTTTGCGGTGTACTCGTGAAAGAACTAAGTACTCTCTCGTATGCACAAGCAATCGCAAACAAACTATGGCAAATTCACATTGGATATTGCAAATTTCAAAAGGGAAAGGCCATTTTCCTTACTGACAAAGAGCAGAACAGAAAGCTTCCCTTTTCTGATGATGACAGCATTTAAATATTGCAACTTGACGATGTAGAGTTCAAAGACATATTTATAGCTAAATTAAAGAGCTAGAAGTTGCCCGCCAATAAATGCAAGAATAGCTCTTTCATATATGCCAGAAAACACATTAGAGAGAGAGAGAGAGAGAGAGAGAGAGAGAGAGAGAGAGAGAGAGAGAGAGAGAGAGAGAGAGAGAGAGAGAGAGAGAGAGAGAGAGAGAGACAGGAAAGGCCGGGAGAAAACACATTAAGAATTCTATGTAATCAAGGTTATAAAAAGCATCACATTTACCTTTGAGCCACAGGTGACATTCAAGCAGCAATGTTGTCAGGCAGTGTGCCACTGTTTTGATTGAGTTAAACAGCATATTACATCACATTGGGTCGTTCGTAGGCGCATCTCAAATTCAGAAAAACATTGAGCAGCTGACGCAGGCAACACAAAGGACTACTTAAATTAGAATGGCAAAATGATAGCCCATTGGCTATTAAAAGGCGCGGGCTTATGTAAAGAAAACAGTTTAAATGTGATAGCGCACTATTCAACAAATAAAAAAAACGGACCTCGTTTTAGCCTTGTTTTTTGTCTCAAATTTATTGTCATTGCTTTCTCTATACAGCCAAATTAATCCTACATTATTTCAAGGTCACATTCAATGACAGCTATGAATCGCTTCATCTAAGGTTTTCCTCTTGCAGTGAGAAAGGTAGGATGTCATATGAACAGTGATAGCTTACACAGAACTTCAAATGGGACCTCCAAGTGAGGACAGTTGCCCAGGAAGAAAAAAGAAAGAAGAAGAAAAGGATTCATACGCTTGGAACAACAAAAATGGAAAAAGATGCAGACTACTACACACTACACTGTGACAACACTGCAAGTGATACAGCTGTCTTGAGTCACATGGGTTAGCGCACGCAGAACTTAATCAGTAAAAACAGAATAAAGGCCAACTGGTGGTTATCTTATTTTAAAAAAATTTAAAAAACAAATTATACTCATTCAGCCAAAACAATACATGCAAAAGTAATGTAAATTTCACCATGATTTGCAGATAGGCTTTTTAGATTTCACACAGGAAAACTGAAATTGCAAGTTTCGTTTCGCTAATGTGCAAAAGTGATAATGTCTTTTTTTTTTTTTTTTCCCCGATTAGGAAGGTCAACGTACGGTGCTGAGGCGCTCTTCACGCGATAGTTTTGTGCTTTCGCTTATTTGTCGTCTGTAGTCGCAGTCCGCGAGTGTTATTTACACGATCATGTTTAATCACAGTGCATAGTGGTGACTAAAGTACCACAACCGCATATCGAAAGCGTAACGGAATTACACAGCTCCCGTCGTAGCAGTGGCGTAGCAACAGGGGGGGCCGGGGGGCCGTGGGCCCCGGGTGCAAGGGGCAAGCGGGGGGGGGGGGGTGTTATTTATGCCTGAATGCACCCCTCTTTCCGCCAGCTTGACTGGGCGCAAATTGCAAAGAATGCTCCGGTATCCAGTAGCCCGAGCTCAGGCACCCGATGCGTTGCGCCGCAGAATTGTCGACTGCAGCTCTATCAACACACCACGAAATAATATCACGAATGTGCGGGCTAACAAATTTAATTCGCGAAATGGTCGCTAAACTACTCGCCTTAGCGGAACGTTTCATGTGGGGTGCGCTCGTGCTGTGCGTTCATGCTGGGAGCAGGAGTCGCGAAACATACAGTCAGGCGTTGTAAGGCGTTGGGGCTCTTGGGTCCCTCTTCCGTTCAGAACGCGCAGCGAAGACGAACAAAGACAGCAGCAAGAGGGCGTTCAACCAGCGCGCCCGGCGCTCGCGTTTACGGCGAAGCGTTCGTTGAGAGCGACGTTGCATAAGTGGGGCCGTCAAAAGTCGCGAATGGGATTCTCTGGATCGTCTTCAGACTCGGTTCGGCCGAAGAGTTTGGCGGCGTATGACTCGACAGGCTGTAGTCGCGGGCCCGCCGCGATGTCCGGCTCGCTTTTACCTCCCCTCTCCCGCTCGCTCCAGGAAGCCGCTGCGATACCTGCCGTTATGTTTCACGCTTTCCTTCTTACCCTCGAAAGAGAAAACTGTTGTTGTTATGTGACTTCATGTCACAAGTACAGTGTTTGTATCAGCTGCACACAATTTTATAAAAAGAAGAAAGGTGAATTTTGTAAGGATATTTCCCGATCGAGATTCTATGAAGTTATGTCTTTTTGTGATTACTAGGAACTCGGTAGCGCGAAAAATATGGCAGATAAGTAATAACCATATCCTTAATAATCCCGTAATTAGTACTTATAGAGGAAGCACTTCAATTCGAGAATTGAGGACTCAAAGTCATATAATACCTGCCGTGGTTGCTCAGTGGCTATGGTGCCTCATAATCGGAAAGTGGTTTTGGCACGTAAAACCCAATTATATAAAAAAATAAAAAGTCATATTATTAACTCAACAAAAACTTCTTAAACAAAATCGTTTTGGGTGCTACAACCTACAGTACTTTGGCACTGCGGGCGGCGCCCAGTATGAAACCCGGAAATTGTCGATATCCTCGCCTTCCTCGACTACATCAGGGGGAGGGGGGGTGAGAGAGGACCTATGGGCCCCGGGTGCCAGACGACCTAGCTACGCCACTGCGTCGTAGCCTGAAAGCCTGCGTGCCACATTCAAGTTGCAAAGAGGCAAAAGAAAAGGAAAAAAATCCTGCAACGAACTTAAACAAATCTTGAAATCTGAAACAGGCTCCGTCAAAAAACTGCATGAACGCGACGATCCGAAATGTTAAAGGGCCCCTGAAACGGTTCGGACAAATTTTGTAGACGCGTAGGATACAGCTTAAGTGGAACATTCGCACCACAATTTAAGTGAAGCGTTACGTATTAATGGAGCTACAAGCGATTAGAAGCTACCCTCCTCCCTAGCCATGCTTTTCCTCCTCAACTCGCTCGCCGAGCGAGTGGGGCTAAGCTCCGCCTTCACTGGTTCAGCGTCACGATGCGACGTCACATCGTCCACTTCCGGTTGTTTTGGAACCCGCCCCCGCCCGCGCGAGACCGCTCCGCTAGCCGCTTGGCCGTCGACCCCAAGCGAGAGCTATCGAAGCAGCGTGCGTTGCGAGCATTCTGTCGTAGCGCCGAACGTGTCTTGTATTCCGGTAACCACAGGCAAGCTGGTCATTTCGGCAAATGACTGCAGGCATAAACTCAAGCTGATGAAGGAAGTTTAGCGTAGACGTACGTGAGCGGCCTGATCGGTCTGCGCGGTCGATACACTTGTTGGTGCAGCGCTTAACCAGCCAAACAAAGCGCTAATATTGCTCTAACCAAGTGTAAAACATTTTAAACATTTATAAAAACAACGCGTTACACTCCTGCGAAAAATACACACCAGCAGCAAAGAAGAATACACTTCGTTGCTGCTACTGTGTATGGTTGAGCTCTGTGCCACCAGGTGGCTGCACCGTGCAGACCATTCGCATTTGCCCTTCTGCTCATCTCATGGCTCATCCCGTTACGGCAAAGTCAAGCGGCCAGACTCTGTCCCCTTGCGCTTGCGTTTTCCCTAATACCGGACTCGGGAAACGCTATTGCGTTAGTAATCTTCCGGTGTAAAGTGACGGCCACAAACGCGCAAATCCTGGCGCCGATCGAATAGCGGCAGTCCGATGCGCAGCAGCCAGTTCGCTCGGACGCTGCCTTGCAGAGCGACACGATGTCGCAGCTTGACATATTGCCAGTCGCTACGTTTGCAGTCCACAAGGCAACAAAGTCGAATCATAGTGCTCGCGAAAAGACTGAGACCGACTCTGACCGCGGCGCTCTCTTCAAAATGGAGTACGTTGTAACACAAGCAGACGACACATGCTGTGTGCCGGAAGTGCTTAAGCGTACTGAAAAATTATTCTTGTGCATTCTCTTTATGTTACTCTCTTTTGATAAAAACAAATTAACTAACATTCAAACTATTACGCAGATCATTTGTTTACCATAAAGTTGGAAAAATTATCGATCACGCGCCCTTGTCAGCCAATCGGATAGCTCGCCCCACTGACGTCGTGTGGGTTATTTCGGTCATATGGGTAGGGGCGGCTTAAAATTCCGCCGAGCAGTGCGCTGCGATCGGCAGCGATGTGCATATTTAAAACCTTATAATAAATTACACGCTTTACGCGGAGCACTTATATGTGTCAATTAATGATCAGAAGGACCTACTCTAACGACTCAATACGTTTGTAGAAAATCGTCAAAAGCGTTTCAGGGTCCCTTTAAGCGCAGTTCAAATCGTGCAGATGATTCCCACCAAAGTAAGAACCCTTCAATCATATAATAAAATCACTTACCGAACCAAAATAATGTGGTGTTGTTGCTGCCGTTCTTGCAAACACGATTTCGAGTTCTCCACTCGAAAACTCGCATCACTTTAAAAGCGAAGGCATGAACGAACCGTCGCCACCGCTTCCAGAAGTTTCAAAATCGACAAAAAAGAGCGCGAAGCCGCACCGCTGCGTGTGACGCAACCTTCGCTGCGCTTGAATAAAGCTGTCTAATATTCTCTCATTCTTACATATTTTCCATTTTAAAACAACGTTATTGCACATCAATGTTTTTGAACGGAATACATTTGTTTTACACGCTCTTTATGTTGATATTAAATTGCGCGCTTCCTCTGCGGGCTGCATGTCGCAGCGGGCTATCAATGTGGCGCCAGATTTGAACCGGTGAAGGTGCGCGTTTCACGGACGGAAAAAAACTTTAATGGGAAAAGGACCTGCGAGGTTGCCAGCCCGGGCTCAGACCACCCGGGCATAATGTGCGGTGAGGCATAGCCTTTCCACCGCTGCCCGGGCCCGCTGGATAGCCCATAATTGGTCGTGTAGTTCCGAGCTAGTCAGAGCGCTTAGCCATCGCTCCTCGAGAAGGTCCGGTTCTATCTTGTCCTCTACATATACTGATCTGATCTGTGTGCACTTCCATAAGATGTGTGCCATGTCTGCGTGTTCGCGTTTGCAGAGCTTGCAGCTCGCGTCTGGATATTGTGTTGAATTTATTCTGTTTAAGTGTACTGGGTTTCGGAACGTTCTGGTTTGCAACCTTCCCCAATCTGTTTCTTGAGACCTGTCGAGTTGTTTGTGGGGTTGTGGGTATGCTTCTCTTTGTTTCGTGTAGTGTGTCAGTACGTCGTGGTACCTGATCAGTCGGTCCCTGTCGTCTTTTATCGCTTCTTCGTCGCACACTCTTAAACAAATGTACACCCTTTGAGGTGTATATCTGCCACACAACGATATTCGTCATCTGTCTTGCTCGCGTTTCCTTTCTTGAAAACTCGGCGGTCGCTACTTTCCTGTAGATGATGCCCTGTCATGCTGATAACGCGCATGCCGTTCGTGACTTGGAAGTACCAGGCTTGCGGCGTTGAAGAAAGGAAATGCGGTCAAGACAGATGATCGACGATTATCGTTGTGTGGCAAGATACGACCTATAGGGTGTCTAATTTTGTGTAAGTGTGTAGGAAATCTATACGAAGAGTCGGTTTCCACGTGCTCTATTTGTGGTGTTGATTACGCTACAAGGGGTTTCATGTGCCTTGTCAACGTAACTATCCCTTTTCAACGCCACTATCCCCTCACATTTTCCGAAGCATGCAGACAACATCTGCGATCAGAAAATTGACCGTGTCGATCCACCCCCCCCCCCCACCCGCCCTCCCTCCCACCCCCCAATTTGTTGAGGCTTCCCTGGATTCGGCATGTTTTTCTTATTCTCTTCACAATGGCTTGAAACGTATGGCTTGGAGATATCAAGTGCTAGCCATCTTGAAGGTGTCCAAACTTCTGAACTATAGATTGGCATAGCTCTAGCTGCTCCTAGCCTGCTCAAGCTGTATCAAGCTAGCTGCTAGCCAACTTCAGACTCGGTGAAAATAGCAGAAGTGCTAAGGGGAAGCTTCAGCTCGGGCCCAACTCCGCCGCCTATTCAAATACCCGTAAAACGCAGAGACGCTTTTCTGAGATAACCACTGGGCCGATTTTAATGGAGTCTGTTGCGTTTGACAGGGAAAGGTGAATTCTAGCGACAGTTCAGAGCGAAATTTCTATTTGGAACCTTAAATTAAATTATGGGGTTTTACGTGCCAAGACCATGATATGATCATGAGGCACGCCGTAGTAAGGGACTCCGGAATAATTTGGACCGTCCGGTGTTCTTTAACGTGGACCTAAATCTAAGTATACGGGTGTTTTTGCATTTCACCCCGTCGAAATGCGGCCGCCGTGGCGATTTGGGGACTGAATCTTTTCAACTGAATTTTCAAAAATTGGTAAGCATGAAAAAAAAAAAGAAATAGAAGCTCCAAGTTTACAAATTTGTGACTCTGAACCTAGAACAGATATCGCACTTCTGTAAACTCTATCTATTAGAGCATCCAAAGCGGACAAATCTGATATGTCGATATATATCTTACGTGAATCTGTTACGTTGTTCACAAGGAGTTCACAAAGTCCTACTCGCATATTACTGGTCTATTTGAGAACGATATATAACGCATGAGTTTTGTCCGTTTTAGATGTACCATTAGATGCAATTGATAGACTTGTGATATCGTTTTGCATTACTGAGTCACAGAGTTCTAAACCATATAGTTTCGTTTTGTGAAAATGTTCTATTTTCAACAATTTTCATAGAAATATTGACAATATAAATCAAAAATTTGCCACCAAAAGTCACTAGATTTTATCTTTTTCTTTTAGATGCAACAAACCTCATCAAATTTGGCGCATTGGTTGCCGAGGAAAACGATTTCTCCTTTCCCATGTGTTCAGATAGGAGATTAAGTGTAATGTGTGGCGAAATTTTCTTGTCCCTGACAGTTGTCGCAAATAATTGCCGAAGCCCCCCCCCTCCCCCATTTTCGTGCGTTTATCGTGTGGCTTTCTCCGCGGTGTCCTCGGTGAACTAAACAAGGCACGTACCTCGTTTACATCTTGCAAAAGTAAGGGGCACGTTATGAGTAACGCAATGAAAGGGGGCTAGTTGGTGGACGTTCATGATTATATTGCGCTTAGTGTTACACTGACGATTTTAAGTGAAGGACAGGACGCGGACGAACGTAACGCAATCGTCAGTGTAACACTTAAGCGCAATATAATCACGCACGTTTTGAGTAATTTGTAGGCAACGTTGGAAGCCTGTGTGCGTCAATTTCGGCCTTTGCACTAAAGCGCATGCCTATGCGCAAGCGCAGCTTTATGAGTGCGTTCACTCTACCAGCGGCGCAAAATTTAGCCCGCTGCCCTGGCGCCTAACTATACAAAAGCCACCGAGGTCAACTTTAATTAACGAACACGGGGGGCAACGTTGCGGTAAATTTGTGCGCGAAATTAAATGCACGTGCATCAAATACAGCCGTCAGAAATGAATGCTCTAACAATGCTCGAAAGCGCCATACATATGGTGATCTTATAACCAGTTTCGCGAGAGAACCCTGCGTCATGCATAGCTCATATTTCGGAAAAGTAAGGGCGACGTTATGGGTTACGCGAGGGAGAAATTTCAATTGGTTCGGTTAATTACGAGGTGTACAATAAAATGTGTATTCAAGTGCTCCCATGTAAAGATTGAGCGGCGCAAAACTTAGCACGCGCAACCCTGACACAATCACAAAGGCCATCGCGATGAAACTTAGAAAAATGGGCCTGGCCACCATGGGGAAATGTATAGCTGTGCGCGAAGTCAAATGCATGTGAACTGAATACAGCTTTTATAAAATATTGCTGAAGCAAGAATTGGAAAGTGTCACGCTGTCGTTATCAGGTATGCGTTTTTCAATGTTCCGAGAGAATCATGCGCTACACAGTTTGTGTTTGATAAAGATGAGGGGGGGGGGGGGCGTATCCACATCACAATGTGTAACAATATTTTACACTTTCTGCCTTAATTAGGAGCGTTGAAAATACTTACCAAACTCTCGTTACTCTTTTTTTTTTTACAATTTCCATGCGTCCACCATATGAGGGGTTCGTATAGTTTGTTTCCCCATCACCAGTAAACTAAAGAAGGCATCTTCTTTATATGTGGCGGAAATAAGGGGCGAATTATAGGTAATATACAGACGAAATTCAAGGTGTGAGAAATTAATGTGACTTTTGCAAAAAAAATTACTTAAGGCGCTGCGAAGCGTCATAGGTGCACACCCGTGAGCAAAAATATACGGACCAGGGATTACGCGATAAAACTAATTTTCTCCTTTGTCTGTGAATGCAACTTGAAAGTAAAGGTTGCAGTCCAAACTTGGCATTACAAATTTTCTAGTGCGCTCGTCAGTTTCGTTTTATGTGTGTTAATTACGTAGAAATTCTGTTTTTTTTTTTTTTGGCGACCCTGTGGTCCGTATACTTTTGCTCACGGGTGTACACATGTTCTACGAGCGGCGCAAAATTTTGCCCGCTGCCCTGGCGCCTAACTACAGATGTTACACAAATCAAGTTTAACAAACATGCAGGGAAATTTGACGTATCTCTGTGCCGTTATGCCTGGCGTTCCTTCTGAACGAAAGGTGCTTCAACGGCGAGCGTCCATCCTCGCCTTCTGTTCTGAATGCCATCCTCGCCTTCTGCTCGAAGCTAAAGAGCTGGCGATGACGACACCACCGTCACACGAAGCGGTTGTTTGTGTGTCGCGTCTTCGTCTGCGTTCCGACGACCCAGAGCTGACTAACGAGATGAGATCTAGCACCCCAAACTGCAATGGCCGGTCATTGGCCAAGTGCGCCTCCTTCCACCGGCATTCTATAGCCACCCTTACCTGGGTGTGTTGAGATAACGACAGACTGAGGGGGGCCCCGCGGCTATGTCTATAGTTTTCAGCGAAGTTTTAGTATGAAGTGTGAAAATGTCTCTGTAGAAAGGAATCAAAACCTTCGTCTTGCGAAACTTGGCACAGATTTCGTGGCTAAAAAATTCTCATGTCAGTAAAGGTGGAAAACAGCGTTTTAACGAGTTGCAGATTTCACATATTCAAATACTAATCGCTCTAAAATTAACGCATTGTACCCGGGAATTTTTTTTCGGTAAATCTACACCGCTATATATAGTATCATTGGTCCAAGGGAAGTTAAGCTTATGTGGCCCGCAGTATGTTTCCGAAAGAAATGCCAAACTTTGATTTTTGAGCAACTGCCTCTGACTCCGAAATTGGGGGTTCTTATTTTGGGGCCAAAATAGCCAAGGCGAGGAAGCTGCAAAATATGTCCTGCAAATCTTCAAAAGGTTTCTCGCAAAATAAAAAAAAGCAAGTATGCCACTACACCACGTATCTGTCTCGCCATAAAATTCAAAATTGCCATAGTTGCCACGAAAAAAATATTGAATGTTGTTTAGGGAGAGTCGGAAAAAAGATCACCGCCGATATTTATGAAAATTTTATAGAATACCCACCCAGGACTGGTAAACTTTGTACTGCAAGAACATGCTACATCATTTTATTCTTTTAAGTGATAAAATTGAGCCTATTTTTAAATGGCCCCTCACCAGGCCCCATAGCAAATTTTGGTTATACACTGGAAGTCATGTGTCCTCTAGGGAGCCGCAAGACTTTTTCAAATCAATTCATTAATAGCCGAGATAGAAACGTTTCAGTACCGCGAACCCATGATTTCGGGAGGCGAGCTCCACTGCCAAGCGAGACACTCCCTCCACTCTCCCCGTCTAGGCTCCGCAAGCTAAATTCCTTCCCTGCGTTCTCGCATACCGGACCTCGAGGATCACGTGACGCATACGTCACGGGCCCCGCCTTTTTTTTTTTTTACGTAGGGTACCCCAGGTGGCCCGCAACGTACCAAACAACCACGGAGGAGACATACGGAGACGTAGATGTACGGAGACGTACAAAAGCACAGTTCACAATAGGGGATCAGAAATTTTGGGCG
Organism: Dermacentor variabilis; assembly: GCF_050947875.1. Lineage (NCBI taxonomy): Eukaryota > Metazoa > Arthropoda > Arachnida > Ixodida > Ixodidae > Dermacentor > Dermacentor variabilis. The sequence continues at coordinate 42,251,233 of NC_134575.1, read as the reverse complement.
TGGCAGTTCATAGTGTTTTTTTTTTTCTTCTTTCATTGTTTACCCTGGGTAGGACATTAGGCAATATAATAGGAAGACCTTGGTGGCGCAACCCACCGCCCCGTTCCAAAGGGGACGCTCATAACATCCATCCACCCATCCATCCCAACCAGTTTGGTACGTTGCAGGCTTTGAATGGTAATGTGCGATTGCACACGCAGTGCTCGGAGAAAAATAAACTCAAAGCGGAGTTATCATGCCTCCGCAATGCTCCTCCATTAGCAGCAACGTTTTTATTGGCAGAATCCATGGAACTGCCTTAAGAACATGATATATAGAAAAAGAAATATGCGACGTATACATTTGGACGTGGTAAAAATGTCTTTTATTTAAGCTCGGTCAATGATCACGCTTGTTTACAGAGACTGGACGATAACGCTCGGCGCCGTACATTTTTCGGCCAGTGGTGCGAACGCTTTCACGGGTGAATCGGCAAAACGTTTCTCGATCATCCAGCTGGTTCTTTCAGTCGCACATATTCGACTCGCTTTCGCCATATTTCTCATTGCCCTCGGAAACAAAGAAAAAAAAAGAAGGAAGTGAGCACAATATTTAGCCATGACGTGTGAACACTGAGTGATGGTGCACAATCATCAATATGCCCAAAAACAATTACACATCAAGGACAATTGAAACACATTGTTGGCACTTGTTTCTGGCCATGGAAAAAAAAAACATACTTCTAAAACAATTTTTTTTTCAGTTATAACTTTACTACTTAATTAGTACATACACCTGCTTTGTTAGATCATAAACTGCTGAAACTGCAATCCAGCATTTCAAGAACGCAACTGTGGGATTTGCATAAAGTATACTGTGCTTCGATACAGCATTTTGGGGCATCAGACTCGGTGTGGCTGATATAATAGATACTTTGGGCAGTACCTGGACAAAAAGTTCTGAGCACAGATGCTGTGTGCAGTGCAGAGGATTAAGCCCAGAAATGTGCCAGACAGTCGGTATCCGATGGAGAGCCGGTGGTGCATTTCGATGAAGGAGAACCATTGCATGCCAGTGATCCCTCCACGATGTTTCCATTCAGCTGGCATCACGAAGGAGGGAGATCAATGGTGGAGCCATTCTTCAGCTTCTCTATACAGTAGTATATCTGTAAGTGTGGACAGGTCTATTTGGACATGGTGCCAAAGTGTTGATTGGCTGGGCTAGGGGTACGAGCGAACAGGATGGCAGGCGCCCCGCCCCCTTGGCAGTCTTTCTTGCCTGTATAACTCCAGCCAATCAGCATCGGCCGCTATGGACAGTCCACTACACGGAAAGAACCCTCCTCCCCTACCACCTCCGGTTTACTGACGTTACCCATAATCTTCGTTACAATGCATGGAGTTGGCGAGACAGAGCTGTACCATGAAGGGTGTCCCAGCTAACGTTAGCCAAGCTGTTCAATGAAAAAAAAAAAAAAAAGGATTTAAAAAGCACGTTGCGCTATACGATCTTAAGAGGAAGCTTTAGCTCGGGCCCAACTCTGACGCGGCCTATCCCAATACATGTAAAACGTAAAAACGTTTTTCTGAGATAACACCTGGACCAATGTTTATGAAATTTGTTGCATTTGAGAAAGTTAAATTCTAGCGACTGTTAGAAGCGGAATTTAGATTCAGGGCCCGAATTGTGTTAAAAAGATTTTCAAATGTTCGACCGTTTGAAAAGAATAGAAGCACAAAGTTTACGAATTCATACCTCTGCACCACGAACTCATATCGCGGTACTGTAAACGGCATCCATTAGATCATTGAAAGCGGCCAAATTCGATGCGTCATTTTACATCTTACGTGGATTTGTTATGTTGGTTACAAGGGTTCTCTAAAGCCTGTATTTCCACACTACTAAATTTTTTAGATTCATATGTGACCTAGCAATTTTGTCTGCTTTCGATATACTATTATATGCAATTCACAGAATTGTATTATTGTTTTTCGTTGTCGAGTTACAGAGTTGTAAACTTGATAGTTTCATTTTCTGAAAATATTTGATTTTTGCCAATTTTTAATAAAAAAATTGACGACCTAAATAAAATATCCGAAACCACAGTCGCTAGACTTTAAAGTTTTCTTTTAAATGCAACAAACCTCGTCAAATTCGGTGCAGTGGTTGCAGAGAAAAATGAATTCTCTTTTTACATGTATTTGGATATGAGCACCCGAGCTAAAGCTTCCTCTTAAGACCTACACTGTTTAGTAGTCATATCACTGGCGACCAAGTACCGTAGGTTTCATCATTGTACCTTGCACCACGTTTTTTTTAAACACACTCTTTTTCTTTCGTTGAACAGCTAGGCTAAAATTGACTGGGACACCCTACATAGCTATGCTACATGACGTATCAGACAACAGGTAGCAGCGGTGTCGTCACCTGCTATACTGCCATATCAGCCGCAATTATAGAGGGACGGGCTAAAGAGAAAAAAAAATATGATTTGAGCTGGGCTACTAACCCAGCTCATATACCATACCACAATAGCAGAAAAAGACACTATTATACTGCGAGTAGACGCTCAATTGGCATGGTGGAAAAAGTTGCGAAAATGAGCAGACAGATGGCGACGTCGTCTTGAAATTCCCGCACCGCTTGCTGCGACGTCACGGATTTTAACGACGCCTGCTCAGGCACAGTTAAATTCTTATAGGTGAACATTGTGTTGTGAAACATCCATAGACAAAGCCTAGCTAGCAAGCTTCAAGAACTTTTATACTGAACCACAACAGCCAAAAATGTGGGGCGGGAAAAGATAGGCTTTGTCATTCGCGACATGAAGCTTACGTACAAGCCCAAAGGTTCTGGCGGGAAATCCAAGAAAAACTTTGACCGTCGTATTCTCAAATATAATACACAGCCCACAAATGCGAAATCAATGGAGCTATAGAGTTCTTAGTGAATTTCCATAATTGCAAAATGATCCGTAATCTTATCAATCTAAACTGACTCTGTGCTTCTCCTTAGAGTCTTTTCAATGGACACGAAACGTTGTTCTGCTGCAAGATTCCTTAATTTCAAAGAGAATCAATGCATAAGAATACCTCCGTGATCATATGTCCCACCAACACATTTGTATGTATGCCATCATTGTTGCATGTCATATTGAGACTGCTAATAAAAGAAGACAGGGAGAGAAAAACACACGACGATGAAATGTGCGGTAATTTCAACTGATTTATCATGGAATTATCATTGCAAATGTCACATCAATGGAACACACTGTCTGCGCGCTTTACCTCTGCCCCTTATATAATGCATTGGTGAATAGAATAATGACAAAAAAAAAAAAAAAGATTGTACACCCCATTTTTCGTAGTACTCTCATCAGGTATACCAGTGGACCCTGTAGTGTCATAGCAGAATTCCTCTCGAATGCGCAAAAAAGAAAAGAGAAAATACATGTCTTCTTTCAAGGTGACCATTTCGAAATGCGCGCCAAACGGTGCATGCCTTAATTCTTGGCGTAACAAAGCATCTTTACATGACATGAAAAATCGGAGGTGGCTGTCACCAGCCGCCGATGCTAGGCGCGCTTCAGCCTATTCCATGAATCGCAATAATGCCGCACAATGACAGTGTCTTGCTGAAAGCTGGTTCAGTTTATGGATTAATCCACTGCGGGGAGATCGGCCGTGAATAGGGCGGCAGTATGTAAAAAAAGGGAAGAAAAACCTAAATGTCTGTTTCCTGGACGTCATTCATCGGAGGCAACAATCTTCGCAAGCGACCACGCTAGATTTGCAAAACGTCCGCTTAAATAGTTTCTACCTACTAAGTATCGCGTACTGCAAATGCCCGTGAAAAAAAAAAGGATAAACCACGTGACACCTGGCCGCTTGCGCGCCGCGATTGCTGTGCTCAGCCCAAACGTTCCGTGTACAAACGAACAAAGAATTTGGCCAGGTGTGCTGCAGTTATCACAGCGGAACTGCGGTAACGGTTTTTGGCTTGCATTGCACAGCGAACGTCTGTGTCACTGCCCTGTTGCCGTTTAAGTGGCAGCTGACACCGGGCCAAATGCTACGTTAGTTCGCACGCAGAACGTTTGGGAGCCCAGCAATCACGGCGCGCAAGCGGGTATATGTCCCGTGGTTTATTATTTTTTTTGGTATTTCACAGGCATTCGAAGTAAGCGGAACTTAATACTTCATAGATAGAAAGTTAGAAACTGCTTAATCGGACTGTTTGCAAACCGGTCTACAATTTGGAATATTTTGCCAAACTTTGTTGCTTCAGAAGTTGGTTAATTAATCAACCAATTATGCAAGCAAGCAGAATACAAAAAATAGTGCGACTTACTTCATACAATGGTCAGCAACGTGTATTTGGTCGCGTCACCTTGAAGTGCATTGGCATGTTTTTAAATTCTGAACACACCGAGTGTGTGAGTGTGTGTGTGTGTTGTGTGCCATTCAGGTGCAGTTTTCTTTTCCAGATACAATAAGGATCATTCATATTGTCACAGTCGGTAATGTCGGAAGAAGAGCAGCGATGATGCTAAACTCTTCTACATCGTCTCCAAGGCCACCATCATCGTCCTCTTCTTCCCACATTACCGACTGTGACAATATTTAAGCAGCTCCACACCGGTGAACTAAGTTATGCAGCACGCCACACTCGTAGCGCTCTTGTATGCACATTCCACCAGCTCTCGCTTTGCATTTTTGAGGTAAACTATAGAATACAAGTGATATTTTCAGGTGCTCGTGTAGACAGAGGCTAATGGGCAGTTTATCGCCATGGTGCACATTTCACGCAGAATGTGCTCCAACAATTGTGCAATACACACCAAAGTTGGCAGACACACTTTATAGAGATATGTCTCAACCATTACAAAACCTTCCGCGACGACGAACTAAACGCATGTGCAATAATACGTCTCGCCAAAGGACAACCAACACCATTTTGTTACAGGACCCAAGAACTTGACCAAGGAATGGCAGTGATATACAGTTGTGAACAACTAAAATACAAGTTAAGGACCTGCCGAGGCTGCTTAGTGGCTTTGGTGTTGCTCTGCAAAGCACGTCGTCGCGGGATTAAATCCCAGCCATGGTGGCCGCATTTCGAAGGGGGTGAAATGCAAAAAAAAAACTGTACTTAGATTTCGGTGCACGTTAAAGAACCCCAGGTGATTGGGTACCCCACTACTGCATGCCTCATAATCAGATTGCAGTTTTGGCGTGTAAAATCCCATAATTTATTTTTTACAAGTTAGGGCTAAGTAAAACATCAATTTCCAAGGCATGTTTGCCACTTCATGTCATGTTGCCATAATTTCGGCTTGGCAACAGGATAAGTGGCAGTGTTAGATGTCTCTCTACTTATTACCTGGAAAAGGTGTTCTACACTGTGCAATCTATTCTTAGCATTTCATTTGTCCACGACTGCATACCAAGTCATGGCTTCCTACAAAGCGCTATCCCCTGTATTCTGAAATGGGCCTCAGTTCAAAGCTCTTCAACTTCAAAAATGGAAATTCCCACTGCTCCATGCATCACTAGACGCACGATGAGCCAGTGTCGTGGAGGCAATTAGACAAACACATTCAGACGCCGCACACGATGTATCACATCCTGTACACTACATGCCACCCATACACTGCAATGCACTGGCCATGCTATACCATGCTACATGCGCATACCATAACAAAACCACACCCGAACCCACAACAATGGGAAGTTTTGCTGTTCAGCGTCGACTCCCAGGACCAGCTAGATCTGGTCACGAGAGCACGCCGGGCGGACTCGTAGAGTCCTGAACTGAGGACACCACCCACAACTGAAGCCTCGCAACAGGGAGCACCCCAGTAAGATTTTGTACACCTATTAAACTTTCTCTCTCTCTCTCTTTCAACTTCACCAAACGAAGCATGGCTCTGCCCTTAGACTAAAGAACACAATGCATTGATACCACTCCTTTCTCAAGTAACTTCTTATCAGAGCTGCTCAAGAAACACGCATTCATTCTGGTGCAGCTTTGCAGACACCGAGAGAATCTGGTCATACAAAAACTTTGCTCGGGAATCACTTCGGGGAAGGGGGGGGTGAGGAGGAGTGAAGCACTGACCACTTCACTTGGCAGGCAGCAGTGCCGTTTACTTCCCTGTGTCAAGGTAGCTTGCCAAGTGGATGAACATACTGTTCTCTGCCTTGCCAACTCCATGCCCTGCAGTGAAGGCTAGGGCTCGTGTCGGCCAATCAGCAACAAGAGCCAGCTGTGCGAGTGTGGCTCCGGAGAAGGGAACAGTGGGCACCCACCGTGCCCTGCCAAGCCTTTCACGATGCTTTCATTCAGTTGGCACCGTGAAGAGAGTGATTAGGGGCGGACAGAAAGCCCTCCTTTTGGTTATCATTCCTGGCTGGCTGACGCAACTCGCGGCTTACACTGCTATGTATGGAATTGGCGAGACAGCGTACAAGAACACAGGTGGTACGACTCGCCACACATAGCCACAGCCTCGTGCCCATATATGGACAAGTGCGAGTGGTGGCAGGTGGATGAACGAAACGCAAAAAAAAAGGAAGAAGAAAGCACTACTGACAACTGAGTACAGAACTTTCAATTGTTTTAATAAATGATATGACAAGTGCATGTGCCAACTTACTGTGCCAAGCAAAGAAACAGTGCGCGCTCTGCTGTTTGCCATGCAATCCCCTTACCCCCCCCCTTACCTGCTCTTATAGACATCCATAGTAGACAGACTAGAACATGCCACAGGCTGGGTTGCAAACACACTGGTATACATAAACATACTTCACTAAAAATAATGCAGGATCTCTGTTCTACATTGCACCAAAGTATAAACAGTTTTAAGCACCGTATAGACTAGGAGGAAAGAATATAATGCCAAGAAAAATAAAATTCTAAAAGCCATAGATTGAGATGAGGACAGTGGCCACTCGTGGATTCAGCATGTGGAAGGGGAGTGTGAGAGGTTGAGCTGCTTAAAGGTGACCTTATACGTTCAGTTTCTTTCGAAACTCAAAACATTTTACAGTGAACACACGAAGTTGTTTTTCCTTGGCGCCAAATCAAAACTTAAGTAAACGAAGGTTATATCTTTGGTCCTGAAGTGCTGCCATAGGCGACGCTGTGCTTTATATATAAACCACATGGTCTGTGCCGCATTACCTAGAAGACATCCGTAAAGGAAACTTCAAGGTAGCACAGGAGTAGATTTGGAAAGAAATTCTGTAATTCGCATAGCTCGACTTGCTTTTTGCATTACAGCCAAAATATTTTCCATGCAGAAAAGCAGTTTCCTAGCTTTATCTACAGTCCGCATCAGAAGTTTATGGGCAGTGAGACCTCAAAAAAAAATTAATACCCGTTTCCATGGCTTGGGTACACAGCGTAGTATTTGGATTTTCATCCTACACGGTCAAATTTTCTTATAACGAAGTTGTATCTGATACTAGGGTACTTAAATTTCATCAAATAGTCACTGAGTATATATTTGTTACACAGTGACATCAGCAAGAAAAAGTATTTATATTGTTACATCTGATAATTTGTTCTGTTTGTTATAGCAAGGCTCAATTGTGCTAGTATGTGTAGACCACACGGTGTTTTTTCTGGTTTTACTGGCTATGGCCACAAACTGCTCGGAAATTGAACATATCGTGAGATATCACAGTCCGAAAACTTTCTATGTTGACTGTACGTATGGCTCCATCTTTTTAAGTGTGCGAAATGTAAAGCTTTAGGCAAATATAGAAAAAAAAAAGCAATCAGACAAACCAAATGACACAGCTAGGCAGCTATCATTGCAAATAGAAAGGATATTGCAGAAATCTTTGAGGCTGGAAGGACAAGCAAATTGAGGGGCAAGCTGAAGTCTAAGTTCCAAGCGAGTCTTGACGGCACTGTTTCCATGAACAAAGACCTGCCTAATGGGGGCCACGCCAGAGGATTCTTCCCCATTGCTGCCCGAGCGGCCAAAAGCCAGCCTAACGAGCTGAAACCAAGAATAAACATGGCTGCAGCGAAAAAGGAATGCATTCAATACAAAGACACGCTTGTGCCAACAGCCCCACAAGCTTCGGACGGAACAACATGGCATTTCTCGCCAGACAACCTCAGCAACTTCAATCTGGGAAAAAAAAAAAAAAAAAATCGCTTCACAGTGCACTCCCTTAAACCACCTGCAACATCCAGTGATGCAGAGAGCCCCGATCTAGTACCAGAAACACGAGCGTGTGGTCAACAGTACCACCAGCACCGCCTGCTGACAAGCACCAGCTTGACTGGCCCGATCAAGCAGGTCTGCTGGCTCAAGCCATGGATACTACCCAAAAGTGGGCACCTGGATTTTGTGCCACACACTACCGACCTCACCGCCAGTGCCCGTGGTTATTGGCAGACGACGCCGGACACGCTGCCAGCCATGCGCTTGCATATTGCTGTTAACAGACCTGCATAGCCCTCGTCAAAGTTGTCAAGGCCACACCACAAAGATCGAAACTGCAGCTGGGCCATTTGGTTGGGCTCCTCCAACACTCCAACTGTTTCAAGAATGAAGACATATTTTTCTGCATCAATCTCTCTCTGGCTTTTGAGAAGAGGTCCCAGGATTAATCTCGGCTGCACAGATTGCGGCCCATACACCTTTTCGAAGGCCGCACGTGTGATCTGGGCACCAGAGAAACAAAGTAGAGACCTACGTAGCCTTGCTTGGAGCCACAAGCGCACACACACAAAAAAAGAAAGAAAGTACACCACATTTAGAACAAGAAGGAGAAAACGCATGCTATATATTAATTATAAATACACATCTCCCTCTCAATCCTTCTGTCAAGATCCACAAAAGGAAGCAATATATCCCTATTTGTCTTGACAGGACTTAAACAAAAAGGTGTGCTTTCTAATTGTGCACGAAGGTGCAACAGACTACAACAAAACAGTCGACTAACTGAGCAGGGTACTGCTTTATACTCTTGATAATGAATGCACCAGCATCAAGATATGTTAAGCTCGGGCGTCATCAGTTGCACTGACGACACATCACATTTCTGATTTGTTTCTGGCACAGTGCAAACTGATATTAACCTTAACTCAATGCAGCCTAACACCGGATTACAAATCTTGAGAGCTCAACACTCACATCCGTGCTTATGAATCTGAAAAAAAATTATGAAACAATTTGCAGTTAACACTGATGAACAGGCCCAAGGTGTGCTGCAACAAATGAGGTACGGTACGACAAACCCAACACTAATAAAAGCTGTGCACTTTTTTTCCTTCTTTCCTTAAAACAAGCCTTTGTGCGACACGAAAGCGCAACACCGGCAAAGCTTTCGATGTGCAATAGAAAAGTACAAATTTGAATGCGCTCATTTTTTTTTCTTCTGGAAAACTCGCTCATAATGGATAGTGGGGCATAAAGGAACGGAGACAGAATCTTGGGCTATGTATACAGGGACCACATCTAAGCACCATCGATCACCAGAGCCAACATTACAAAAAAGACAAACACTTCCTGAAAATCTCAGATTTTTTTTCTCTTAGTTTGCGAAGAGTATTTTACCACACAATAAAGACACACACACCAAATGCAACTGAGCTGACACCTCGCAAGCAACCGTTGCAAGGGTCCTTGAAAATGCGCCACACAAGAAGCGCAAGAAGTTGCTAATTGCCTGACGTTGCAAGTTGCTTGGAGTATGCACAACACCCAAGATCACGACACACAAATCACAGAAACAACACCAAGAGAAAGAAAATTAACGATGAGGTACATATTAAAATGATGTAACATCTTCGGGGAAATCAAACACGCAGGCATCGGCAACACGTTCACTTTGTCGTGGCTTAAACCTGAGAAACCTGCAGTAGAATGCCATGTGTGCATTCGACGCCGTATACAGTGACTGCAACACACACAGCATATTTCTTTCAGAAACATTTGTGGAAGACGCACTTCATTCGCTCACTTCTCCCAGCAGCTTAAAAAACCTAGTGGTAAAAACCTTTCACTGTGCAAACTTCGTTCTTCCCCTGTAATACTACTTCAGACCATCACCTTGTACTGTTTCTCCTCGTCTCGTTTCCGGTGCAGTCATGTGGGACAAAGTGCCAAGCTTATCTAAACTTCACAGAAGACTTCTCGCAAACATGAAGCTTTAAAAGGTCGTGAAAGACTTTGTACGGAAAGGCCCGGCCGCCCAAGTGTGCCCTCAATTTGCTTATGTCAAGCTCAACAAACCCTAGATGTTAGGCTTAAGACGACCTTGTCGTTAGGCCTAACAAAGACCTTGACGTTAAGCCTAACAAAGACTGACATCAAGCCTAACGAATGCAACATCACCCACAACATTCAGCTAATGGGTACGTGAGTGTCCTCAATTGCAAAAGTTGCCGATTGTCTTCGAAAGGATCAAAGAAAGAAGCATATGGCAATAACTAGCAGGAAAACTTTTATATCCCCACGAGCTCTGAAAGCAGAGTTCCCTCTAAAGAGTTACTTATTTTATCTGAGTCTGCAGCAAGAACATTGTTTGAATAACATTTTGGTTGAGGAATAAGAGCTGCAAAAAAAAAAAAGCTGCATAACAGGCAAAGCAATAAAGAACGAAACTCGAGCACAACAAGACCACTTTTGCAGCCATCACAGTTGTTCAGATGCAAATGCTCGTTCCGTCTTAGCTTTTTTCTTTCCTAAACATGTACAACAAAGAATGGTATGGCGGAGGCATCCGCAACAGTGAAGTGCAGAAAGGGTTATGTCAATAAAAGATACTAATAATAAAAACGATAACGCAATAACTTTTTTTCTCCTGCAGCCACAGTAGAGATGTGCGTTGAAAGGAACTAAACTCAACACAATGGTGATCGCAGATCTGTGTTTACAGAATTCTAAGAAAGCCGTCGGTAAAAAAAGAAAGAAAGAAAGAAAGAAAAAGATGAAAACTGTGCAAAGCGATGGCAGAAAAATGTACATAAAACACCAAGCAATAAAATATCATTAAGTGGTTCAAAAACAGTTCGTAATCTCCGAGTGCAGGTGGGCGTCCTCTCCAAAGTGTGCAAGGACGTTGCGTCGCTGCAGCAGGCGACAAAAGTGCCATCGTCTGTTAGCAGTCTCACTCTCCGTTTCTTTTCTCTCTCTTTTTTTCTTGGTGGGGACGGGCTGTGCAAAAATGCACCTCACGATTCCGTGACGTCGCTGAACATGAACGGCACCACAAAGTCGTCCATGTTGGGCATGACGAAAATCCTCTGTCGCGTTTTTTTTTTTTGAGAGACAAGAAGAAAGACAGCGTCAATATACCATTTACTGTTACAATGTAGCAACATTAGCAGCATGATTAAATACAGTCCTTGAACATAAATGCTGAAAGACAGTACCCAACAGTTCCTCACACTAACATTTCTGATTTTCATTAAATGTGCCACGAGAACCTAGGCTGGCACACATCACAAAGTTACCTCTTCAGTTGAGGTGGGTGAACATAAAACTTTAAAATACAAATTTTACCACTGAAATTTCAATGAAGACAAACATTTTGTAACAGAAATGCTGTCAAGTTTTAATTGGAAATATAACTTTTATAAAAGTGATGTGAAAGAGCACTGCAGAATAATAATGCATGTGATTTTTACATTCACCTCACTGTATATATTTGTGCGCATGGAAAAAAAAAAGGAATATGACAGTGGAAAGAAAATATTAGACAGTGTTAGTATAGCGTACTCTATACCATTGCATGCGCTATAATATAGCGGGTCGTCACTGCGCATGCGCGGGAACACTAAAGGACCCATACCGTATAGCATATGCACGCTATTATTCAAATTTAGTGTTAGTGTCTTTGCGTGGTTTGCGGAGTTAGCGTGGAACATGGCGGCAGTCCCAGCTGCCCGCTTTGAATTGAATTTGGCGCTGCTTGTGTAAAATGCACTTCGTTCGTAGCAAACGATTGTGTAAACGGCTTCCACTTAGTCTCAGGCTGCTTCGACGACAGTATTATGGATACCCTTGTGGTGTTTTCGAGATCGCTTCTCATTTCGAATGAGTCGAAGCCTAACGAAAGAAACATTCGAGATGACAGCGCCACCTATAGCTGCTAGAGTCGGGAAATAGCCGCAACGACGGCATATTGCCTCCGAGATCCAATGATCTCGCCGGCCAACTAAAACTAAAAAACGTGCGCTGCTTAGCGTATGCTACAAGTTGCATACGCTAAACTAAAACTGTCTATTACTGCAAGTGAACTTAATCAATCCTGTAAAAGAAAACTGGAACTGGTAGTCACATTAAAAAAATCAGGGGTGCTCTTTTAATGTCCCAATTTTACCCAACAGTAAAGAAACCTGCTTTAGGGGCACTCAAGTTAAAGGTGTGGCAAGTTATTTTCTTGCAAGAGAGTGCAAGCGTGAGTAACTCTAATTGCTGTGCTTGTGCTATTAAGATGTATTAACAACCCAGTTTGTGCCCAAGGCAGATCACGTCACAGTCTTCACATGCAAGCTCGGCCAACTCACCTGGAATTCGAGGAAGAGCATCTTCTCTATGCGCTCTGTGACCCGGGCAATGGTGACCTCTTTGGCTCCAAGCTTGGGTCGTGCCACCAGCTGCATCTTGGGCAGCGTGCGGAAGCCGTACCTATGTTCACGGTACAGCAAATGCAGAACAGGCTCAGAATTTTCACATGCCACTTGGAAGCCTCGCTATAATGAAATGGGTTATAACAAACTAATGTACATAACCAATTGTGATTTTCTCCGAAAGTTACACTGGAAACCATGCATTTAAGAACTTGTTTTAACAAAGCAAAGATTTGTCTTTAAATGAATACAACGAACTTCTGTTTTCATTCAGGATGAAGATTTATTCATCATTATGTGCAGATTAGGGCAAAATCTGGTGGTGTAGGATGCTACCTGTAACTGGTCCAATGCAACAAGTTCAAAAACTTCAGCCAACTGTCAGCTACATGGCAATGTGGCAAACTGGCCTTGCTGGAAAGTGATCACACGCACTATTGCTGCCTCAGCTGCACTCTATTAATGTGACTCCATCATCAATCGGGTTTCAATCAAGTTTTACCCACCGTTCACAAAAGAGTTGACCCGGTTTGGCATAACTCCATGCCATTAAGCACTACAAAATTTTTCCCTTCAGGGGCCTTTAAGGAAGAGCTCTTCCGATGCTTTTCCCTTGAACAGTCTGTATGACCTAAATCAGCATTGCTATACAGTAAACCACATTTTAGGTTGAACTCCGATATCTCGAAATATTGGTTAAGCCGAATTTCTTTTTTCTGGCCGTGGTGTCAGCTCGTGTTTACGACCTGTTATCTTGAAATTATTTGCGCTCGAACTCCAGACCTCGAAACTTGAACTTCGAAAATACCAAGGAAAAGGCAACAATGCAGTGTGGGCAGTCTCTCCTGAACTCGTTTTTCAACAGGTGGCAGTTATCTTCTCCTTTCTGTCCATCAACCACCTGCACACACTTGTTTGGCTACTTACTGCGACAATGCTGCGGTCTCACACAGTAGCAGTGAGCTGGTATGCAAAGTCTGATTCCCCCTCCCCCATCTCACTTAGAATGCTGGCAGCGATGCATCAATGTGGTCACTGGCATATTAATCGTGACCTTGAGCAAGATGATCGCCACTTTTGAACAGGTGCGACCAGCTTGACCAGCTTACTACACACCGTGTCCAAGAGAAGCCAGCATGCCAGCTCACAGGGTTTTGAGTGAGATCTCAGCTTGATAAGGATGCTCCCTTCTTGCTCGTCCATCTGGTAGGCCAAAATGCCGCGTCACTCATGGGCGACGCAGCATTTAGGTGGGTATAGGCCTGACCTGACAACTGCGCTCTTCCACAATTCAGTTTTGGTTTTCGAAGCGAATTAGTGAATTGATCCACAATTTATTACGACACAGAATACAGCAGCGCCAGCTTTTTGGATGTCTGGTAGAGGTTATACTTGTACGATTTGCTTCAAATATTGCATTAGGATCAATCTTCTTGACTCTGTGTCAAGCACACTGTCTTGGTGCAGCGCCAGTAATGCTGTTATGCATAGATGCCAACATGTCTGCTGCCAATGCATGCGAAAGTGAATGAGAATATTACTTGGCAGCATTTTGGAAAGGCCTCATGTAGTCATGTGTGGCCAGTGGGCTTCTGTATTTTATTTTGCTTATCTCGAAACTCTGCTCATCCCGAAATGTTTTCCAGTTTTTACACCTTCGAGTTGACGGGTTGTACTGTATTTTGATGTTTTTAATGTTACAAATGTTCACTGCGTGCAGATTCTTTCGATGCATGTCATCTGCTGCATTTATATAGTTGCAACTAATACTGTTGCGCTGTTTTGGTGTCATAATTTGCATTTATCTCCACTAGGTTTTCAACAGGAGGTGCTGCATCAGCTGTACGCTATGAGACCTCCTTTTGCAAGACACCCATGCATGTGTTTTCTTTACGACGTGAATAAAGTTCGGCTTACTTTCAAGTTCTACGAGTGGCTGCCCCAAAGCATGACGCTGAGGGCTAGCGAGCAGCACCAAACGTTGCCTGTAAGCTCTGGACACACCGAAAAAAAACTCACCAGACGCGGTCTGTAGGTGGAGGCGGGATGTTGAGGGCCACCGTGCCCACCAGGTGGCTAATCTCGACGGTGAGCACCAGCGGTGTGTTGGAGACCTCCTCCATCTTGCGCTTGATGTAGCGGTTCTCGGTGGCCTGCTGGAAGTAGCGAGACTGGGCGATCTTGTCCACCAGCTCCAGCAGCTTCTTGCCCGTGCCCGTCGCGGAGCTCCTGCGCGCATGTGTCACGGCAATAACAAGTCTCGCTCCACACTCTGCGGCCCAACCACAAATGCAGCAAAGGGGGACAAGCCAGGCGGGCAAGCTGCTGGGTCACGCACCACGTTGCTGACCGATAGATGATGAGAGTTTGTCTCTCTTCTGCTTTAAAATGAGATGGCTGTGCAATCTCTTGCTTAGCTGCCAAGGCAGCTGCCGGCACAGATTGTCATGTGAATTAATGAATCGTTTGATATGTAAAGTTCGTGCCCTGGCCAGACCATGGTGGCTGGTTTGAACTGTCCGAAAATTCTAATTTGCGACCTCTCAACGTAAATGAGGAACAGCATGACGGGTCAATGAAAGGACAAGAATGAGTTGACATTGAAGCTGAAGCTACGAGGAGTGGGTTGAAGGTCAGCATGACGTCTGACATACCTTGCAGTGGTGCAGAGACTTTTAAGCAATGTTGACTTGCGCCCCGTTAGCATGCCATTTTGCAGGTGACTTATGCTATATGCCAATAGCACTTCACTTGGCAGGCAAGCACTCCCATGGTTGGGAATCCAAAAGCCACTCATGTAAGCTCTGGAAGAGCTGCATCGTTTACTCTGTACTAACACTAATACTTTACCATCACAAATTATGCATCGGCGGTGTGATTGCATTTGGACGAAGTTAAGAAAGTGCCGATTCTCATGTAGCATGCACTGCCATCGGCTAGGGACAAACGGAATGAAGCGCGGAATCATGCATAGTACCTAGGAAAAGGCAGATTTTCGAGAAGCAAAATCTCCAGATTTTTCTCTTGCAACTCCCACATGCGCACAAGGGTTGGACAAAGGTGGCCGCAGCTCTAGCATGTCTAGGTCCTTTACAAAAATGGAAATATGCTTGCTCGGATCTGTGCCAACAATGCAGGCACTCACAGGTGCCGATTCCTTTCACTCTAGTTGTGCGAAGTTCAAGGTATATCCCCGAAACCGACGTCTGAGAATGCGGTGCACGTTTTTCGGCCACTTGTGGAACGAAGTCACTTATTTGCGGGCGAATCCGGGGTTGCATTTTTATGAAATACGCCCTCGGCACATGCATTTTGCGGGCTACATGTACGCCTTATTGACGACTGTTTACTTTTTCAACACAACACACAAGCAGCAGCAATCGTGGAACAGCAGAGACCGACAAGCAACATGTTTTTAGATCGCAGTGACTTGTAGTGCTTTCTCTGATGAAAATTTTGCCTTCTTTAGGAAATGTCTGAATAAGCCTGCTTGAGGCAAGTACACCTCTGGTACATGTGGCGTCCTGCACTGCTGACACAAGAAGGCAGTCCAGGTAGCACAATTTCTCTTAACATGCACTTTCTAAAATTTGCACTGCCCCGTCTTTCAACAGCTTTGGAACGTTATCATGAACACAATTTATTTTTTTTTTAAAATCTTGACACATTAGCCAAGTTGTGAAATGAGGCCAAATTTTAAACGTTACGAGATATTTCGAAGAGTTGTCATGCGTGTATCTGAGGACACATCAACGACAATGGCCATCAACAGCATGATGATGGCTATTACAAAGCTGTTTTTGACAATTATTATTGTTATGATGGCTATCAGATTGATCACCACAGTGGACAACAATGACAAGATGATAGCATTGTGATGGCCGACAATGATGATGGGCAGACATGTCAAACCCCTGAAGCTGAATCTGGGGTGGGGACAAATATGAGTTTTCCTTTGAGGCTTCTGTGAAGGAAACATGAGGGTGATGACATCTGTGAAAGCCTATGAAAATTGCCTGAAGTACTTGCAACATCTGTTGCTGTGAAGTATAGAGGCCAGGCAACACACGCCTCTATAATTGCTAATTTAGAAGAAAAAGGTCTTTTCGTGAGCACTCACGGGTCTCTAGAGATGGCGCTCGACTCCCCCTTGTCAGCAGCGGCCCCCTCATCATCCGATGAGGAAGCGGCGCTCTCATCGTCATAGGCATCATGGTTTATGGCGAGGCTGCACCAAGAAAGGAACTGCCAGTGAGAACCCATTTCTCCGTTCCGGAACTCTCCAACATGCAAGAGCCAATGTGTCATGTTATGTTTACACGAACAGCAAAGCCCCTCTCACACAGCACGTACTGTTTGCTCTTAGGTAGCAACCACATCGAAAACATCTTGGACGTATTTTTGGTATGGCATCAACCGACATAGTGGTGCACATTTCGCGTGGTAGGACACGAATGTGCTAATGCCGGGCGACTTGCGACAAAATCCATGAAAACATGTTTTATATGGCTAGTGCTTTGGGTATGCTTTTGCACATTATGTATAATGAACTAAACAGACGCATCCACATGACTTTGTAAGAGCCAATTTCAAACTTGAGGTACTGCTTTGTAACAGCAAAAGCTTGCTTCCTTGACAACTTGGGAAAGTTCAATGGCAGTTGCCTGAAAAGACAAAGACTCAGGTACAGTTGAACCTTGTTTTAATGAAGTCACATCTGTCATGAAAATACATTTGTTATATCCAATATTCCTTATAAGCATGTTTTTGTTACATGCTGACATTGACAGAAATACCCTTTAGAGCTATGTTATTACATCCAGTAATTCGTTTTATCCATGTTTGTTATACCGAAAGTCGACTGTAGTCATTTTCTTAATCATATAGGCACTCCTGCACACGTTGCATAAATAGGTAGGTCATACTGATCACAAAGGCAATGTCATGAAACATCAGAAGACTGCTGCAGATGTCGCAATCAGTTCACTGAAACACCTAACCGATAGGATTGTTGATAACAGGCAATGCTCTACAGGGAATTGCACATGTTTTGGTGGAAGAAGACTCAATGATGTTGTACAGCCGAATCTTGACACAACTTACCTGCTCCTGCTGGACCGGATGTCATTGACTCCAAGTTCCTAAAAAAGCGCTTCTGCACACTGGTCTATTTTTCTGCCTGAACCTTTTTCGCAATGCTTGCAGTACTGCATCATGCTGAGCAATAGGAAGGAAGGGAAGGTTGTTGCCATGTATAAATCAGGTGGAATAAACTACACCTCAAGTTATAGACCAATGTCGTGGACCAGCATACCATGCAAGCTCATGGAACATGTCATTTACTCGCACCTGATCACTTTTCTGGAATATAACTTGTTTTTCACAGAAAACCAACATGGTTTTAGAAAGCTTTATTTTTCCTGCAAAGCTCAACTTTTGTCATTCGCTAATGACCTGTGCTGTGCTATTGATAATTCCCTAGCCATACATTGCACATTTATAGATTTGGAAGAAAGCACTCAATTCTGTCTAGCATCCCGTTGCCGTCAAGCTTCAACTTTATAAAGCAGTAGGCAGGCCGAAACTCAAGCATGCATGCTGAATTTGGGACCCAAGCCAGGCAACACTGACCGATATGGTTCAGTCTATTTAGAACTGAGCAGCCCGCTTCATTTTTTCTAATTACTCTCATAACTCCAGTGTATCAAGAATGAAATAAAACCTTGGCTTAATTAAGCATTAGCTTCTTGCTGCATACTACTGCGACTGTTTTTTCGGCAAGGTATATCACACTAAACCCCACCCTTGAAGACCACCTGTTCCATCACCAATCCCATGTGTCATACCGCACCGATCCTCGATAACAAAGTTGCTGTCTCATCGAGCCGCACCAATGTTTATCCTGACTCATTTATACTAAGATCTGCGAATGGCTGGAACCACCTTCCCGGCACCATTGTTGCCATCTAAATTCAAACATGCTGTCTCCAATTACCTCTATTCCTCTCTGTAATGCCTTCAGGCCCAGAGAGTACGAAAAATGAATAGTAAATAAATAAATAAATGAACACAGATACAGTTAAAAGGCCCCTCACCAAATCCGGCCTTTTCAAACAAACAAGTGTAGTGTATACATGAGATGATGACAATTGTGTCTAAAAGTGCCACTTAAAAAAATGGCTGAAATATCCAACTAAACGGCAAACACAAAAACACATTTCCAACTTCTTTTTGAGGGGACCCCACTCTTAGCCAGAGCGTCAAAAAAAAAAAAAAAAAAAAAGTGCAAGTGCTTCTTCACAGTGCATATTTAGCCCCTCGTTACGACTAATCATCCAATGCGGGAGGCGCAATGTCGCAAAAAGAAGGAAGAAAAGAAACGAAAATTAAGTGGTTATTTACCGGTAAATGCTAGAAATAAAAAAGACATGCATTAACATTACTTTGTACCTCTTCGAGGTTCCAGATCCCTGATTTAAACTGCGCTCACCGCATTGCAATTTGTTGTTCGAGAGTTCATTCGACACACGTCTGGCCTCTTCGAGGAGCGAAGGGCAACTGACGGTGGTCCCGATCAGACCACTGTCAGTTGCACCATATACATACACATACATAAATATACATACATATACATACACATACATATACATACATATACATACACATACATATACATACACATACATATATATATATATATATCGCGATGCTTGCCTCCTGGAAGCATGGTAGCAAGACAGTTGATTTCTTCTACCTCCTCCTAATAATGGACCGACTTGAAAAATTCTTTCAGTGAAACTTCTTTGGTGGCGTTTCTCACCACTGTATTTTTTCTTGCATGGAAAGGGCCGTAAAATTTTTTTGAATTATTGAGCCTCCAATTATTCACCTTCAATGGGAAAGAAAAATGTGTGTTGCTGAATTTGATAGTCGGTGACCAGAGGAACGGTTTCGTGCTATGTCGACAATATCTTCGCATCAGCGGCGCAAACCAAAGCCTGCAGATCTTTTGCCTCCACTCCGTTGCGGTGGCCGATAGTGTCGCCCACAGTGGGACAATGCTATCGTGAGGAGCACAGGCTGCCTCTCAGTTTAACGCGTCTCCAAAACTCGACTTTGCGCGAACTCCACCACTAAACGAGCGGGAAGACAGCGAACACGCAGTTATGGCCATCTCGCCTTGCCCTACCTTTGCACTCGCCGTAGATTACCTCCAAGACGGCGCACAGGCCGCGAATGCTGCACTGGCAGCCACGCACCGCTGTGGCTGGGCGAGCGGAGGAGACGCATGCCCCCCCTCCACACTTCCCCCGTCCCCTAGCGCACACTTGACCATGTTACCATAGAGTTTCTCACTATAACACCCAAAGGAAAATCTGGCATCACCGTCTATGGGAGTTTCCTAAGGGGCGCTGTGCTGTCATGGGAATGACGGTACGTGTGTCTGCGAGGCTCGTGTTGGCTGGTGTTTGTAAGAGGCGTCGTCTAAAACGTGGATATGACTACACAAATAATGCGTTCTTAAAGTAAAATCTTCATGAAATGTTTCCATTCATGCATATTACATCCTCCAGTGACGTTTACTCACCTACAATGCATAACCAAGCGAGGAAAAGCAAGAACAGATGACCAACTGTTTCAAAGTGAGCGCGGATCTTGTCTGTCCTTTAATTTTAGCGGCCCGCTGATACTTTTTACGTATCATATAATTGTGCATGCAATAACAAGTTCTCATAGTTAAACAAAACATGTCTTTGTGGAATAATAAAGCTAAAATAGCTTTTTACATGCTGTTTTAGTAGAAAATTAATCGCTGCGACAGACAGACCGGTGCTTGCCTGGCTCTCCGAGAACGTTGCCAATCCGAAGACAATAAACCGGCATTCCCATGCATACCACAGCACAGCAGCGCCAGATTTCCCTCTAGGTAATACAGTGAGAAACTCTATGCTTGTTACCATGTGCTCTCGCCCAAGTGAGCGGAGTCGCACTTTTCTGCGAGCAATGGCCACGGTGCATTGTTTTCACTCACAACTAAAAACAAAGTATATGTTGCATAGCAGAAGCAGAAAAGTACACAAATGTGCAATTTGATCAAAATCTTATGCTCATGAGTTCTAGTTCTAACATATAAAGTAGTTGTTCCATAGAAAGCATTTGCAGATGGAAAACTGCTACGCGAAATCTGTGGAGCAGAACTACTACGACTTCCCCATTTGTGCAGGTTCCACAGCATTTTCTGCCAAGAATGCAGTGGAGTAAAGGGGCCGCACTTTCGCAATAAAAATCAATGTGCGAACCTTTCCCGATGACGCTGATGTGCGAAACGAGACATGCATCACGCACCTCTGCATCTCCTCAGTCTGCGAGCGCTTGAGCCGCATTAGGTTGAGCTTGGTACTGAGGGTCATGTAGAAGGCCCCGTTGTAGGTGACGTCCATGTCGACCCAGACACCACGCTTGTCCACCATGGCCTCCGAGGTGCGCCGTATGTATGGCAATTGCGAGCCGAGGTGGATATCTGTCACCATCAGCTCCTCCATGAAGAACGGAACCTGACAACACAGAAGTTTCGCAAAAGCAGAAGAGACGCAAGCTTGTGAGCTGTGTGTATCGGTGTAAACACACCTGCACTCGAATATTATGGTCGACCGTCAATAAACGTTCGAAATTGACATAATTTTCTGCCAAGGTGCTGCAGACTCCATGCAGGGCAAATCAAGGTGGTAGAATAACTGTGGGCCTTTTATAACAATTCTTCATAATTGCAGAGTAACTGAACATCTTTACTGTACAGTCATTCACGCTACATTTTTTCATAGAAAGTCTCGAATCACCCGCTGGAATTACATGCAGAAGTTAATTATTGGACGTGAGCATTACACGGCAGGGAAGAAATCTTTTGCATTTACTACTGAAATGCCCTACCTCAAATGTCTCATCAAACACTATAGTGCTTTCACCGAAGCAGTCGCCTGTAGCGATATATTTCACCAAGAAATAAAATAGAGTTACTTTAGGCAAGCAGAATGTTCAATTTGCCCTAACATTAATGTTCGTGGTCAATTACTTGCCACCACTGCGCAGAAATGGCAAAAATAGGTCGCACGCACAAATGTGTATGCCGAGACTGAAGGGGGCAATGCAACATGGTAATGAGGCAGGTACAAAATAACTACCTCGGTGGAATAACATCATGCAAAATGAGAGTAGAAAACAGCTGTGCAAGTTAATGTGCGAATTTTGACTTTTTAAACCTGCCATTTCAAAGCTCAGCAGTTCTGAACCTGCAGTTAACGGATTTCCTGCTCAACAATTTGAACATCAGATATTTCAAAACTAACCTTGTTCATCTCAGTGAAGTTATGGAACATTACTTACAGCATGCTAGAAAACAAAGCTGAAGTTTTTATTTTTATTAAGGACATGCTGTCATCCAAGGACCAAGCAAGGCAGCATAACAGGATGCGATTGGCAAGATAAGCTTAAAGATAAGACAGGAACTGGAAGAAGTTCAGACATGATTCAGCACTAGTGCAAGTTATGGCAAAAAATATAAGCAAAGTTATTTATTTCGAGCATACTTCAGTCCGAGCGTGAAGTTGCTTCAAATAATACCAAAAACAGCTTTGCGCCTTTTTCCTATATTCGGTTTACATAAAGCTCCACACTATTTGACCACAGAGGTTGACTCTGTGATTGAATCTTGGCGCAAGCGCACTCACCTTGATACGGTTGAGCTTCTTCTGGATGCGACGCCTGACGACGTCGGCCCACTCGTTCTGAGTGAAGACGTCATAGAAGAGCCGCCCAATCAGCATGTTCAGCCACTGCGTCTCGGACTTGATACCCTGGGTAGGCGACAAAAAAAGAAAAAGAAGGAAATAAAAGGTTCATTGTCAAACTTGCAACGAAAAGTTATGCCTGTGAGCGCTGTTGCACAATAGTACTGCCTTTTTCTGCTATGGCCTTCCCTGACAATTGAAAAATAGGAGGTTCGAGATAATTTTTTTTTTTTTGCTTACCAAGTTTAATAGCAGTAATGGACATCCAAACTTGTGAGATCATCGGTAATATCATTACTACTGAACAAACATTCAATCCCTTAAATTTTTGACCATTTACTTCAGGGAGGCATGTCATGATTTCAGAATGGAAGCTGGCCAGTGCTAAAAGCATAACATTCAGCTAGAAGCCTGTGTGCCTTGCACCACTATTGAGAAATAAGCACGCAAAATCTCCAGCAACAGGTAGGTACTGTCGTTCCTGTTAAAACCTTTCTGCACTGTGGAAAAAATTCAGCCCAGGAAAGTTGACAGGAATAGAACACGTATGTTTCTCAAAACATGTAAGTCGGCACGCAGTTTTTAGCAGGAGGCTATAATTACAGTACTGGAGTGGTATTCTTGGACGATTACTTTCAAGGGTACTTTCACTAGTGTGAGATTTCGTGTGTCTAGCACTGGACACACTGGCACCTATGGGCGCGACAGTGTTCCTTGCATTGTGCCAGGAATGATGTCGCCCGTAGATGCCGATGTGTCTGGCTTTAGATCACGAGAGACCTCACCAGCGTGAAGGTGTCCCCAAAGAGGCGATCATCTCGGAAAACCCTCCCCCGGCCAACTTGAATTCTACAATTAAAACATAGTCTTGAAACATTGCCATCTTCGTGTTTCTCCGCAGCGATGGATGAACACGACGCCCCGCTGAATAAATGACAGGCACGGAAGGTGCATGGCGCTCCTGCCCCGGGACAGTACCTGTGAGAAACCGGTGCTCGGCGGGGAAGGAAGCAGCGAGGTCACGGCCGTGCTCTTCGACATCGCGAGGCACGATGGAAGCCACTGCTGCTCGCGATGCCGCAGCTGAAGCTCCTCTATGTAGGCCTCGTACGTGACGAGCTGGCCGGACGAGTCGTCAAACTGCATCCGCCTCACCTTTGAGCTCCTGCCTGCAAAGGGGCCGTGAACGGGAAAGATACTCGTGGCACTATGGTTTCTACAGAGATTTCGTCCACTGTTGGAAGCATTGAAGCTGCACCGATGATGTCATTGAAGGAAATTCTGGGGTTTCACGTGCAAAAACCACAGTGTGATTATGAGGCATGCCACAGTGGGGGGTACTCCGGGTTTTGACCACCTGGGGTTGTTTAACATGCATCCAATGCGTGGTAGGTTTCCATTAAGCAAACACACTCACGGCCGCAAGCTCCATAGCGTCCAAACATTTAGATGCTGCGATCGGTGGTGCCGCATTGCGTTTATTCGCTGCCTAGGCTCAAGGTAGCAGGGTGCGCTCGTAGCTGAATTTCGTCGGGCATCTCTTACCGAGATGCACTGGTTCGCCATGCCTGCTTACCAAAGCTTCATTTACACAGACTAACAGGAGGCGTGGGGGATCTGCATGACATTTTTCGCTACACACACTACGCCATTCATTGATGTACTTCACTACACAAAGCGTCACTAAAACTGAAATAGAAAACTGAACCGAAGCTCACCACCACAGGCGATGGCCTGCTGGAACCTCCGGAACCACTCTTCCTTCTCCCGGCACGTCCGTGCGAACAAGTATAGCACCTCGTGCTCCAGCCTGGCCTGCGTGGCTGACGTGCACGCCTGCTGAGAGTCCTTCGACACGGAGCCGTTCGTCTGTGCCTGAGCCTTCTCCTGGCTCGAGTCCTTGCCAGCCACAGCAGTTTTGGCTAGAAGGTGCACAAGGAGGGCACAGCTCACTCTCGAGAGAATGTTCACGCTGAACGGCAGCAATAAATCAGCATGGACTGGCAAAGTACTTCACAAAAGCTCCTAAATTTATCAATTTCCAGTGAGGAGGTAGACTGTAACTAAAGAAAAACAATGGCCAAAAACTTCCATTCTTGAATTTTTGCTCCGAGATCTCTGTGCCGGTAGGCCAGCTTGACGGTACGGATTTTCAAGGTTTATGTTTACTTGTGCAAAACCCATTCTATTTTTTTGAAATTCGTATAGTGGCAGGGCATACATTGGCCGGGCCATATACCTGATAAAACCACGAACTAGATCGTGAGTGACGTAAATAAAGAATAACGCAAACTCTGGCTACACACAATACATGCATTAATTCAACATTCAGCATCACTTATCAACCTCTGTTTGACTCTTCATCGCTCCAGGTCGTGTTTGCTGTCATTGCCACTGGAGCTTGCATTGCATTGTGGCAGATAAATTTGGTGAAACATTTTTTTTTCTTGAAATTTTTTACCTCAATAATAGGGACTGCAGGTTTTATACAAGTAAGTAAAGCATTCTCTAACATTTTTGCAATCCAGAACAGAAAACATTCTTAAAATTCTTAGTTTGTACTCCTGCTTAATTGAGAATGCCGCGTACTTAATCTCCAATGATAAACAACAAACCAGACATGAATGCTGTAGAAACCCGTGACGTTACTGCGAACTGATGCACAAACTTCAGGATGTCATCGCCCGCTGGCTTTTGCTTCTTTTACGGTGCGCCAAGCCTCGTCCTGCAGCACGAGCTGCCAATCTGCTATTGCAGGAGTGCGATTTTGCTAAAACAGCTCAGCTTGCTACAACATATGAAACAGTACAGTATTCATCTCTGGTGCGTCCCCCTCCAAGAGTGGTGAACCAGGGAGGCCGGCACCGAACGAATGCTGGAAGGCGCACGAAACCGTTGACGAGGCAGACAACAATGTCAGTACACGATTCCCGTTTGTACTTGAGATCTGTTTTCAGCGAGGGTAACATCGACACTGTACTGCGAGAGTACTTTCCCTTCCATTTTGCAGCAAAACTGCCAAGCGACAGACAAATGAACTGACAAGGCCTTACGCCTCAAAGTCACCCAGTGGAAAACGACAGGCGCTGCTCCAGAGATTTTCCTGTTAAAAGAAGTCTGCTGTGGCATCGGTAGTGGAGCCCTCCACTACCGATGCCACAGCATATACAGTTAATAAGCCCTCCACTATTGATGTGGCATTTCATCGCCCTCAAAGTAGTTTTGGCATTGTGAAACAGCAATTTTTGAAAAACAAGGAACGACTGCGGGAAACTGGAGGAATTAATGAGCCTAAAGGCAGCCAGAGAGAGAGAGACGGGCTTGTTCTGCTCTGCAGAAACAGCGCCTTTTGGTTTTGGCCCTTGTAGAATTAAATTCGGTGTTGCTTAAGAACGGCCACGGTTGAGGTAAAGATTCGAGGAGCTTGATTTTTGTTATTTACAACAAGTCAAGGAAAGCGCGGGGAAAATTAGCTCTAGATTTCAATTGAAATTTGCAAATTATAATAAGGAAAAGGGAAATGAAAGTGGAAAAAAAAAAACATTTTGGCACAGGCAACTGCTGAATCCCAGGCATCCACGTCACGCGCATAATGCAGAGATTTCTCAGAGAAATTCGCAGGGGGTTTCCATTATAGTTTCACGCTACAGTCAAGTGGATGACAATTTTCCCTTTTCTGCTGAATTCTGTTCTAGCAGTTCAGAGGGCAATTCCAACTACAATCAACTTCGGGTAATAGCAAACACGTTTTGTTCATTGAAGGTGTTGGTTGCATCTGCGCTGCGCTATACAAAATATAAAGCAGCCAGTATAAGTATATATATATATATATATATATATATATATATATATATATATATATATATATATATATATATATATATATATATATATATATATATAAATACAGCACGAACTCACAACTTGTCAGATCGTCCTTGGAAGAGGCCGGGGCAGCAGCGGCAGCAGTGTCGGCCTCGTCACTGTTGGGGTCCCTCACGTAGAGGTCCTTGACCGTGTCGTTCGCGTCGTCGTCGGAGTTGAAGCGGGTCGCTGTGTCGGCCTGGCTGGAGTCAATCTGCATCTGGCGCACGTGGTGGTCCTCGGACGGTATCAGAAGACAAATCGGGTACTTCTTGTTCCACAATCTGGACGGGTGTGGACAGAACAGTTGAAGAAAAAGGCATGTCCACGCCTTTTCTTTTTGTTTTTGCTAAGCAAGAAATTTGTTAGACAGGTTATCTGTCCCGATTACTTTAATTTAGGTAGTGCCCTGAAGCTGGCAAGGTCAGAAAAAGAGAGAAAATAAAGCATGAGAGTGTGAGCAAACGCATTTTATGATGACTGGCTAAGTAACATGTCAAAGTAGGCAGCCGTCTGAATTTGTTGCAAGCACCGCTTCGAACATTTGCAACCTCCCTCGTCTGTATAATATCTATCCTTACGGACACTCCTGCTTTTTGTTTTCTGTAAAAATATGCAATGTCCTTCCCCACCCTGTGGTGTCGACCTTTCTGTGTTACAGTGAAAGCTATGTGGTTAGTAGCACAGTTGAAAAGTTTGTTGCGTTGTTTCCACCACAATGTGGCTGCTAGGCAGCGTTAAGCGTCTGGTGGTTGTGGCCAAGCCGCATCCTTCTATCCAGATGACCCCCCAAGTTTGTGCGTCACTTCCCCTGAAAAGCATCGGCCTACATTTACGCAAATACGGTGTGTGCCAGATCTACGAAAATCCTACGCTACTGCGAAAAAAACTGATACTGACACTGCCAAAAAAGGCCAGTGCCACCATCAAATGCTCACCTGTCCCGTGCCAGTTTCTCTGGAAGCAGCATGACCTTGGCATCGGTGAGGCTGAAGTGCCGCTGACTGACAAACACGGGCTCTGGGCGCTTCTCGTTCCACATGGCTCGGCGCGGCACTGGGTGCTTCGGCCAGCGCAGCCGCAGCATGTTCCCGGTCAGCACCAGGTGCACCGACTGAGTGTTGTTCATGTGGTGCGTCTCGATGTGATACTCGCTCTCAAAGGGCAGCTGGGACATCCAACCCTGCAAGGGGAATCGAGAAAGATCACATGAACCCTCCAAGTTTGTTCCCTGGTGGGACAAGAAGCTCTAGTCTAGCAAGTACATCGAGCAGCCATGGCCAGTGGAGTCCTGGAATGAGGACACCACCCACTCGAGCTCAAGAGCAACGACCTCGATGATCCAATAAATGTTTTCTCTCTCTCTCTTCCCATGTCACAAATCAATAGCAAAAGTGCTGAAGACGCTGAAGTTGGCTGTGATACGCTTTGTATCATTGGGTTGTTCAGCAGCACAGGCAGTTCTCACACTGAAATGACCAGAAAGTTATTAGTGTCGTGCCCGTCTGTCATTGTAATGTGGTCCGAGCACTAGGGCCCCGCCCAGAATACTTAACGCACCAACTTCCTATAGGTCTAACAGCACATAATGCATCGAATACAGTCAACATTAATGAGAATGGACCATAATAATCCAGCTGGAAGGTGTGTCACAGCCAAAGTCCATGCTATCAAAAAGTAGGGCCGCGGTACGCTAAGAAATAGAGGAACTTCGCATATACTGCTGTCTAATTTGAAAGCGGTCATAAAGATGATAAAAACATCAAAATTACAATAAGCAGATACACAGGTTTACACAGAAATCGAACAACCATGCGGCACTACACCTTGCTGCCCATCACTTTCCGGACACTGGTTGTCTCATAAATGGCAGGTTTCTTGAACTAGAGTATATATATATATATAAACCTGCATAATGACGACATTAATGACCAGCACAATGGCAATGAACCGGCTGCCCAGCCCGAGCACGTCACCACTACGGGTGGCAAAAACACTGGCTATAGTTTTTCGCACAAAACAGTGATCGGTCAATAAAGTGGTATCCCAATTTTGTCTTTCGCAATAAGTGACGACCACTGTCGAACCTGCAGCACAAACGAGAGCTGCAGCACGATGGCAACGAACGGGAGGCACCCACCTCGTACGAGTTGGCGTCCAGGCGACTCGAGTCGCCCATAGGGTACCGCGGCACCTTCAGCGGCGGCATCCTGGCATAGTCGGGCACCTCGAAGGGGAACCGCTCCTGCGTCGGCACCAGCAGGTACCACAGGAAGCCGAAGGTGAAGAAGGACACGACGCAGCCGACGACGAGGCCGCTCGAGAACGACGGCATGGGCAGCACCATGGCCAACAGCCCGATGACGCCTGCTATGAGGAACGAATTGGTCTTCATCATGGCGTGCACGAGCGCGGTGAGGTTCGGCGTCTGCGAGCCGCGAAATGCGGCCGAGAAGTCATGAGAGGCCGCGAGCGGCTGGGCCTGGACGGGCTGCTTAAGGGGCCTCTCAGGCTGCTCGACAAACTCCCACGACGTGAGGTCGGGGTCGGGGCCCTCGTCGCCGCCAGTGGTTGCAAATTGTACGGTGGCCCTGTTGGGAGTAAAAAGTACTTTGTGAGCTATCGCTTCTTCGGTGAGCCTTTGAACAGAGACTACCAGAATTTTTTTTTTCCGGGTTTTAGGTTTTGCGAGGATGTCATTTCTTGCCAAACAAATATGCAAGCACAATCGAAAGAAGCAGGTTGCATTGTCTTGCCTTTGTAAAGCTGTGACACAATGTCCACAAGTAAGCAGATAAAGTTGGTTGTTGTTGTTCGTAGTTAAAAAATGCTATTTTGCTCTGCTATTTATTGAAAAGCTGCACAACGATGCCTTTCTGCTATACAGTAAAACCTCGTTATAATGAAACGGGATATAACGAAATAATGGATATAGCAAAGTAAGTGAAATTCCCTTTGAAATCCTCATTGAGATTCATGTAACAGTACATGCGATAATGGATACAACAAATTAATGTATACAACAAAGTAATTTTAACTGCCGCTTCAACTTCGTTATAACGATGTTTTACTATACATTGTTCAACTATGCGAAACACAATGCCAGAACGTAAGCTCTGTCAGAGGCAAAATAGTCTGCACGTGATTTGACCGGCGCTTAAATGTGGGCCACATATTTTGGTTAGCTGCACAGGTATGGGTCTACAGAAACAAGGCACAAGCAAGCTGTGCTTACCATGGAACATGAAATGAGTGCACCGGAACAGGGTGCTGCTACACCGAAAGTGCATTGCAGACGTGTTTGGCCACTGGATAACTACAGTTACCTGGAACTCAGACCCACTATAATCATCAGTGCACTTGCGATTCCAAAGCTCAAGACGTCACAAGCTAAAACTGAAACAGAAATGGCATGGAAGGAAGAACAGGAAGCGCAAAGTGCTGAACACAGCCCTTTGGTTTCGTCTCATTGCTGCTTGAGTTAAAAAAAAAACAGAGCCGGCCCAGAGTGTGCCCGATTGTGAAGTTACACCAGCCCCTTGCTGGCGGTGCTGGGAGTGGCACAGCGTATGTCCTCATGGTATTTTCGGAGCATACAGCATGCTGCACCACATTCTTTTTCGTAAGAAACCCCCGGATCTAACGCACTGCTGGAATGACGCAAAGCTTGCTTGAGTTTGCAGCAGCCGTATGGGACACAAGTACCGTATAGACTCATGCAAGGGCCGCACTTTTTTCTTTTTTCACGATTTTGACAAGCTGTGGCCTTTACACAGGACAGCCTTTTGGTCAAAATGGTGCCGGTGCAGCCAGCAACTACAGCACGCCCAGGATCCCCGGACGAACCATTGCACCAGAGGTCAACGCTCAGCTCTCGCCATCTAGTAGCAGTACGCGGAAGTACGCAGCGTGCGAAAATTCACCGATGTGTGCGCGGCGCATCGGGACACCTAATTCGATTGCTTCTCCGAAGGAATGTTTTTTTCTAAATTTTGGGCTGCTAAGTTGGGGGTGTGACCCCTTACGCGAGTCCATATGGCACACTGTCTTCGCCTATTGCTGTTAGCCGTTTGTGTCACGGGGGCAATAGCGGTGCGCAATGCCTGCCAAGTGTATGCACACAGAACTACCACACATATCCAAGTACATTTGAAAGGGTCTTGAGCCACCCCTTGTGCAGAGTGCAAGAAACACAGTCCAAGGAGTGCATACACTGCTATGAACATCTCGGCCAAATTTTGCAGTCATGTGCAGCATGTGGAACTCTTAGGCAGAGCATGAAGCAACCTTTTTGTGAAACATGCTTCTCAATGGAAGTGTTCTCACTATTTTCGGACTGCCGTATTTCGTCATATAGCAGATGCCCATACGTGGCTGCTACTGGCCAATAGCTCATGTCATAAGAAGGGTGTTTGGACCAGTCTGCTTCTTCCTACTCTTACTTTGTACATTTATTGATGCAGTTTAATAAATAGGCTGAAGTAAGCAAAAATCTGCTTTAAAATTTCAATAATAATTACACACTTCCGGAAGGAGCAGACTACCGTCTGCTTACGCTTGACCACGGCCGCCCGCGTAGAAATTCAACTTTGACCACCCTGCTTATCAATGTCCTAGCCATTGGGTCTCGCTAATTTTGACTAATTCTGAACACTCTACTAGCCTCTCAAAAGTCAGACCCTACACACGCTTGCCAGCACGTGATCACTCCTGGCCAACCTGGCTAGATGTCTTGGCAGAATTCACTTCATTTGAGCTATTGACAGTGCTTCAAGATGCATGTTGGATGTGCCTACTATCCGTCAGTCGAGTCAGCGTAAGACAAAGTCGGTTCGCACCACCTAACGGGGCAAGACTTGACCATATGAGTGCGAGCACACACTCGAGCACTGTCGTGCACAAAGCAAACGCCGCGCATACACGCTACAGTTGCACGTAGCTGCAGTCCGCTACGTAGTGTAGGCACCACAGCCGCCTCGGGATGCCGTGACGAGTCTGCTCGCTGAGAGCACTACCACCACGTTTAGCATGTTGTAAGCACCAAAATCAGAAATAGTGGCATCTATGTAGAGATCCACAATAATATTTGAACTGTGCGCCACAGTGACATTCATTAGGTGGAGTGTTGTGGGTAGGCCCCACTCTGCCATAGCCTTCACAATGCAAGGTATTGAAGAAGGAGCAGGAGCATCGCGAAAGGGGGGGAGGGGTCGTAGGCGACCTTTGATTGCCAATATCTTCGCTTCTGCTGAACGTATTGAAGTACTGCTTGTGGCAGAGTATTTCTGAAATAGTCCATTTTAACTTCAAATGCATTTCTAATAAGTGGTTCAAGGCCCCTTTAATGCTGCATACCCCTTGTGTCTCAGTGGCACACTCATTCTGTGCGACTGACCAAGAATGGGCATATTACCAAGTGGCGTATGCACAGTGATCCAAGTCGTCTACTTGGCAAGACAGCCGCCAGCATATAAACAGTGCCCCTTGTTGCTTACATATATTCACGAATATATCCGGTCAGGAAACAATGCCAAACGCCAAACCCCGGAGAAAAGGCAAAGAAATTTTGATTTTAAAAAAAAAAGGCTAAGAAGTGCTAGACAATGAGCCGTAAAGTAGAGAACAGGCAGTGCTTCACCTGGTACTGCCCGTCTTTGTCGTGCCCGTGTCTTCGCCCTTCTCTGTCGCCTCCTTGCACTCGTCTAGTGTGTGTCCCGTGGTGCGGGCCGACGCTGTCTCGTCGTCATGGAGCACAATAGAGGAGGCGGTGGTGGTGCCGGCCGTCGTTCCAGCGGTGTCGCTTGTAACGGCTGCCGACTTCGAGTCATCGTCTCGGCGTAGCAGCCGCGTGCCGTGCCGCTTCTCTTCCAGCCGCTTGGTGAGGCGCCCCTTGAGGCCCATGAACCAGCCGTCCGTGCCTTCACTGGGGCCAGCGGCAGTGGTGTTGGCAGTCCCGCTAGGCGATGTTGGCAAGTTGGCCTCGGCCACGGAATGCGACAGGGAGGCCTTCTTGCTGAACTTGGAAAGGTAGTCCTTCACAGAGTCCTTGACTGGCGATGACTCCTGGGCACCAAGGAGCAAATGAATGAATGGGGGAGGGGTACGATTTTGATATTGTTTTTCCATATAAAGAGCAGGCCTGCTCAGGGAAACTGCTCAATCTAACGATTCACGGAGTGCTCCCAACCATCAATATTATGTATACTTAGACTGATAAAGCATTCTTTTAAATATCTGCACTAATTTCACGGTAATAGGTTGGTTACTACAAAAGAAAATGAGTCAAACCTCAATTATTTTTAATTTCATGCACCAACATCGATACGTTATTGCGACATTACTGAGATCAAAGTATCTTTTTTTTTGAACTTGGGCCATTGCAGCTCAGTAAGTGTTTTTGAAACTTTCGAAGTTCAATCATTGGCTTTTTCTAGATTACAACGCGTAGAAATTGAAATGCACCCTGGCACCTTTGTGCTGGCCTTTCACCTGTTCTGCTGTCCTTACGCCTCAGCCTTTTCACTCGTGACGGTCGCCGCTGCCAGCACAGCGAGTGCGAAGGAGACCTCCACCGGACAGCGCCCGGTAAGTACACGTTTTCCTACTGTCTGCCAGCCCCTTTGTTAGGGTCTCGGACTTGAGCTCCTCTACGGTGCCTTTGCACCTATGGCGAATGCATGCCTTGTCTTGGGGTGTTTCTGAACGCTAAGCTGAAGAGCAGTGCCTAGTGTCTGTGCGTGGTTGTACTGCACCGAGCTACACTTATCGGAGGCCTAAGCCGACAGATGTTGCCCGAGTTCTCGCGAGTGGTTCCACTGGTTATCCCGAGAGCAAGCAGTGTAGCTGCGGGGACTTTTCCTAGTGGATTGTTGTGGGGAGCCATTCTTTCACAGCGATGTGCTAATGGCATCCCTGTCTTTTTTTTGTCCTTGACGCAGTAGCCCTTTCGTTTCAAGGCCGGCCAGGAACTGAGGTTTGTGCTGTATTGGGTGCTGCCCGAGACAAACGGTTTCCACTAACTCAGGGCAATACTGTGTTCTCATGCGTTCACAGTGCTTGGTAGCCCCCTTCTGCGGCTTGAGTGCGCGCACAGTGGTGCATTAGAGTATGCGAGGTGACGGCTGACACGGCTTTGTGGCTTGCTAAGCCTGGACCCACGGTGGTCAGTACTCCCGTGAGATAGCATCCCCCCCCCCCCCCAAGTGTAGTCCATCTTTACACATCAATTAAATTAACTATGCCCAAGCAGACAACATCAAATTTCTCGATGCCCTGGCAGGCTGGTGCAGGACTTTTGAGGCATCATTGCCACCAATATATTGCACCTCTTTTCTGGCTTACCAAGAACTTTTGTGCAAAAGGAGCGATGTTTCTGGCGCTGTTAAACGGTAATTCGTTAATACAGCTTAAATTACTTCTTTTTAGAGTCTCCTTAAGGGGACAGTAAAGGCAAATACTAAGTTGACGTGTACTGTTTAAATACCATTCTAGAAACCTCGCAACACTTTTCTCGTGCCAAGAAAAGACTTAGCTTAGAAGAAAATTGCAACTGAAGGGTCTGAACGCCTTTCTTGAAATTCAAATCTCCTGCCACACCAATGGGGAAGTGGTGACATTGCATACGCCTTCACCACCTTTCGGTGCCGTGGGTGAGTAAAACGGCACCTGACAGATGGCGCTACCGAGCCAAGACAGAGCGGCGGATTCGCCGCTGCGGCTGCTTTTTGGTCAAGTGGCGTAGACCATTGGGGCATCCCACGACATCACACGGAAGTTGAATACTCAGTTACTTGCAGTTTGAGTTTCGCGAGCCAGCAAAACCAGCGCAGCATTACGCGGTAACGAAACTACTGAAACGCGAAATTGTGGGCGGCGCAGAGTTGAGCAAAAACGAAACCTTTCGACTGCCTGCGTCGTTGTCAAGGGTAATTTCAATTAGTTATTTTTTTAAAAAATGAAATAGAATGGGAGAAGAAGCATTTTATATCGTCTTATAGTACCACACAAGAATGTTTGTAGCAATGAGTGGTTGAGTACTAGTGACAAAATTTAACTGAGGAGTGCTTTCATCATCGGGCAAGTACTTGAATGTCCCGGGGAAGTCTAATCATGTCCTGCATTTACCTCAATTTCTCGATCATTAAGGCTCTGTTTGTGATAATATTGATGCTTTAGAGATTCTCGAGCACTAATCTATCACTTTAGCTTGACTTAATATTTGCCTTTAGTGTCCCTTTAAGAAAGCAGAACACTGACTGATTACCAACAGCTTCCTCAATCGTTTTCCCAGGATGCGCATATAGTGTACAAAACCTCTGACCAGTTTCTTCAGCATCACTTTCACAAAAAAAAAGAGGCAATGCATTTTGTATGTTCAATTTCATTTTCTTTCTGATCATGTCTCACACGAAGTGGCCAATGCAAGTGAAACAGCAGCACGGCGAGAGCCGAGCCAATTAAAAAGGCTAACAGAATTTTAAAAAATGAAATGGTTCAGTAGAAAATAGAACTTCAGGGTTGCAATACTGAGCACTGTGGTGCAAATCAAAACTTGCACTCCTTAATGCAGGCAGTCAAACAAAAGGATAATCCGCACCATTTGCTGTGACGAAAGCAACAACGATGCATTCAGTAATCCAGGCACGCCTTGACGCGGTCAGCACGCCCCGAACAGCAAAGCAACTAACTGTCGACGTTTTTGGCACGAAAGGCAAGTGTAGGAAAGAAGAGATGGATAAAAATATCTTTCTTCCACTTACCTTCTGCGCCACTAATGCATTGACAGCTATGAACCAAATAATCCAACATGTTGCTTAACCCCTTCAGGCAGAAAACGTGTGTCCACAAATGTGTGAGCCAAGATATTGCATCAAAAGCAAGAGCACTGATGAAAATATTGATGCCTACTATGCGTCGTGCACATCTCAAAACACTTACGATTTGACCTGTTCTTCAAGTTTGAAAATTATGTGTAAAGCCTTTTATTAAAATAGAGTTTGAAAGTAGGACAGCTAGGTGTTTGCTCTCGGGGTCAGGATGCCATCGTGTACCGTCTTTCACTGTTTTTCACAATGTTTTTACATTGGGCACACTTCTCAACTGGTTGGACAGGTGCATTCAAAGCATGCTAGACGTGAAGCAGTTGACATTCTCAGGTCGGACCTTACTGTAGAGAGTTCTTGCACAGAGTCCACATTTAGTAAACATGATAAAAACTCCCTGAATAATTGTGAAGTCCTAATCTCTCCTACAGTTGTACGCGTTTTGTGATTAAGATGCAAGAAATGTGGTCAAACTACATATTCAGTGGACAGAATTAATTGGCACCTGTGTGAGTGCTCACACACACACACACACACACACACACACACACACACACACACACACACACACACACACACACACACACACACACACACACACACACACACACACACACACACACACACACACACACACACACACACACACACACACACACACACACACACGCACGCACGCACACACACACATGCTGTAGCCTTTCGTTCCTTCTGGTGTCCAAGCCTGCATGCCTGCCTCTAAGCAACACCAATCCCTGCGAACATGCTCTACTTTCAGTCCTTCTAGGTCAAAACAACTTACTTCGCTAAACGACCCTTACAACTCACCACTTTGGCGGGCTCTGGTTCCACTGGCGATGCAACCTCAGACACGTGCGCTGCTGTGCCAGCCCCACTCGAGATTTCAGGGGGCTCGGGTGAGGGTTCCCTCTCGATATTTGCGAGCGGGTGGTCCAGGACGTCTAGGTCCGGCGCGCTTGTCGCTCGCCTTTCGGGAACTGGACCAGTGGAGTGCCTCCTTTCCACGGAGGAGTCCCGGGAGCTCGTGCTGGCAGCGGAGCGCTCCGCGGCCTGAGTCGATGTTCCCGGAATGGAGCTGCTGCAGCTTTTTTTAAACACAGGGAAGATAATGCACAACAAGCACAAACTGAGACGAGAACAGGAAATAACCTATCAGAATGCCTGTTACGGATAATTACACGGAAGCGCAACATGTAATTTCTCAGTAGCCAACACATTGAAGCAGTTAAGGAAATGTTCGCATTTGAATTTATGAAGATAGTAGTACACTTATCAAAGAAACGTGAAAATATGAAGTGAGAAAACGCACAATGCAGATGCTGCACCATCAGTTCACACTTTGGCGTCAATTAATGAATGTAGGCTTGCTCCCGTTCAGTTTCGACTGGCAATGTTGGCAGAATGCTGGCCAACGTTGTCATTTATTGGTTCGCTCTTCTAAAGAAAGAAAAATTGAATTATGGAGTTTGACGCGCCAAAACCACTTTCAGATTATGAGGTAAGCCACAGTAGAGGACTCTGGAAACTTTGGCCACCTGGGATTCTTTAATGTGCAGCTAAATCTAAATATGTGGGTGTTTTCACATTTCACCCCCATCGAAATGCAGCCGCCATGGCCGGGATTCGGTCCTGCGACCTCGTGCTCAGCAGCCCAACACCATAGCCACTGAGCAACCACGGTGGGTTTCGTTCCCTCTTCTGACCTGCAAGTACCTGCCATGCTTTATGGTGAATAAACTGGAAGACTATGTTGTAATAATATCTGTCCACTATAGAGACTGAATCAGAAAGTGAATTGAATGAATATATTAATGCTCCAAAGCACCAATTTTGGCAGAAGCGCAACGGTGACCTTCCCATTTTCTGGAAGCATCAATTCCCACATTCATTAAATATGTATAACCGTTTGCTTTGTTCCTTTTACTTCTCTGCCATTGAATAAGGGAATCGTAAAAAAACATTTTTACAACAACTCTTCGTCATAGTGGCCAGGTGAGTGAAAGGCAAGGAGTATGCTGATCAGTGCATTGAGAAGCTGAATGCTCAAACGTCTCTGTCATTTATCACTCCTTTAAATGCACGCAACACATTGTAAGAGTTTTTGACATATGCAAGGTAGTACAATAGACCCACTAAGGTAGTACAATAGACCCACTACCTCTGGAGCATTACTAAAGCCACTCACTCAGCAGACTTTTCCTGATTCTTGCAGGGATGAACTCTAGTGTGGCAATAAAGAGGCATCATGCAGAGACCCTTGGCAACACTACAGGGAGCCCCATAGCTTCACCAAAAAAGAAGTTGCTGAAGACTGCCTCAATTACCAACCAGCCAGTTGGTTCAGCAGGACTTTTTTTTTGTATTTGTTTAATGGTACGGTATCTTCTGTCAACAAACTCAGGGACCCTTCCACCTGAAATTTGCTGGTTTTCTGTTGCAACGTAAGTGACAATCCAACATACTTGCTAACCTGAAAGTACTGGGTGATTAACGAGTAGGTGCTGTCTGTGGTGTGGGTGGCAGCTGCCAAGTGCACTCCTCAACCGAGGAACGAGTCTAGAGATTTCAATCTGTTGCGATTGAAAAACTGGAAATGAGTCTTTAAACGTGCCGCAATATACATATTGTGACGTAGGTAAGACATCTCCTCAATGCATGTGTTCTTGCCATGATATAAGCAAGAATTAGTACGACACTATTGCAATTTACATTGGCCAGATTAATTTGCGCAGATCATGTGGGAGTTAGTGCGCGTCTGTGTACTTTCAAAATGTTCTAGTCTTTCTTTTGCGTTTTGCTTTCATTTGCTAAGGCGCAACCAACTAGGTGTGGTTTTATGCAAGCTGATAATTCCTTTGTAAAGACCTTGCAGAACAGCGTGCTTAGGACAAAACAGCAGTGAAAAGGACTCGTAAAGCAAGCAAAGCTGTGCTTCCAACTGACACTTACTGAAAGATTTATGGAAAATGTTGTCCTACTGCTGACAAAGAAGATGTTGAAGCTGGACCCGACTATACCATTCATGAATTTTTCGGCCTACCCACCACCTCGTCAGCTGCTAAATATTCTGTAGATATATCTTATGCATCTCATCTGCCCATAAGCATCTGTGCATATTGTGGAAAAAGCACCAAGACAACCAAACAGAGCTAGATGACAGGGTGTGAACTTAGGCGAGTTGGTAATTCATCGTGAAGTAGTGTAATAGAACATATTATTACTAGTATACAATATAACAGCATAGTATAGAGCTGGTAGCAGTAGTACAGCATAGTAGTTTACTATGGATAAGTTTACATTGAAGTAAATGTTTACTATAGCTACATGAACTTGTAATCAAGTGATTAAAGCATGTGTCAGTGAAGGCAAATTCCCGAGAGGCGAGAATGACAAGGACAGAGAGCTGAAGAAATGAATTTATCCCTTTGACAACTTCTTGCATGCACTTGTGCCAAATCCATTTCACCACTGTCCCACCCCAATCTTGGCATTGCAAGTTTTAGTAACTTAGCGGCTACATAAATGAACATAGGGGCCGAGAAGAAGTGTGTTCAATGCATGGCAACATACCTGCTGGACTGGGTCTGCTGCTGCTGCTGCTGCTGGGTGCCGCCAGTGTCCTTGGAAGAAGAGCCAATGGGCTGCAGCTCCTGGATGTCCTCGTCGCACGGATTGTAGCGGAAGGACATGACGGGCATGGGCGGCGATGTCGCCTGCTTGCCCGTCAGCTTGGACAGGCTCAACCGGTGCGCCATGGCTGCTCTCTGCTGGGCGCCGGCACACAACACTGCACGTCAGACAAGAGCAGTGTTGCACCAGGTTTGCTCTGCCGCAGTAAGCGTCCCACCACACAATGTCCCCCCTGCACGAAACCCTTGTACACTGTCACAACTGCCACTGGACGACTCAATTTGAATGCGCTGATCTGTCAAACTATGCATTTAACCGAGTCTTCTTAACACGTCAATTTGTCACAAGAGTATAGTGACCCCCCTAAAAAGCACTGTAGCGAAAATGCACTCCCACACACCATCTTTTCTGTGGCCTATTGGCTAGAATACAATGTAACCACCAGGTAGCTGGTCTCGACATTCTGATCTAGACTGCCTTAAAAAAAATTAAACCAAATTCTGGGATTTCATGAGCCAGAACCAAGATTCCGGCAGGTTTCTCATTAAGATTGCTGTCCAGTGTTGCTGAGAATTTGCTGGTATCCTTAAAATCTCCAAAAAGCGAAATGAAAGAAAAGGATCAGCATAAAATTGGGCACTACCATCATTCCTTATATTCACAAGGTCTCGTTTAACTGGAAAAAAGTGGTACAAGAAGCTAAAGTATGAATCATCTTAAATTCATGCAACAAGCTTTCCAGCCCTTGCAAGAGGGTCAACATAGAAGGTGCAAAACCATGCTGCAAAGAAAAATAATTACGTGCACCAATTCGTCAAAAGCTGTAGTGCTGTGATCTACCTAACACCATTTTCCTGCAAGCGTTGCTACATCAGCAAAACGGGCTGATGTATTAATGACAGACTTCACAAGTCGCAAGTATGTGTGCATGCAAAAAGGTTTGGTTAGCAGCCATCTGGCCGAGCACTGCAAAATATGTAATAAACCCATGCTTGAACAATGTTAATGTGAAATTTTCAAAGCCGCAGCCATCCATAAAAGTGGCGAGAACTTTGTCAACATGGCTTCACTACTGCTACACTGCAGTGAAACCATGTTAACAGTCTCCTCTTATGCCCCTGTTAGTTTGTTGCCTTGCACTGATTACACTTTTAGTATATACTGACAATGACAGGCAATAAAAATCTGTTAGTCAATGTTGTGTTTGTCTCCTCTCGTATCTGTCCTGTTCCTATGTGCATGCTGTTTCCTTCAAGTTCAGTAATGTCAACCAACCAGCCTAATTCAACATGTTACAGCATTTTAAGACTGGCAACTTGACAGTGTAGCTTTTCCAAGGCATGTATCCGTTCACCAAAGCCGGTATATGCCACAATCTAAGCCTACAAGCCAAAACTGTACTCTAGTTAGGCTTAGCTTGTTTTTTTATTTAATTTGTTCACATTATGGGAGAGAAAAAAAAAAAGGCAAGGTTTATGGGCATTATGGCACCAATAGGACAGGTGCATATGTGCTCAGAGCATGGCAAGACCAACGCATTTCTCATCCGAATAAATTTTCAAGAATATTTAGGCTTGGCAATGCGGCAAATGCACACTAAAGGGGAAGTACAGAGAGGCTTAAATGGGTATCTTTTGCATGTTTACAATCTGTTCTTTTGGTGTCACATAGAAATGCATTATTTTGCATCTACAAGTTCATGCCTCTGTCGTGCGCATGCGTGGTGCATATGAAAACCTCCTGAAATTAAACCTAGCAAAAATAGCTGTTTCTGATAGCAGAACTGAAATGAAGACTGCCATTACCCCTCACCCGCTGTGATGCGTTAACAAGTATGCGCGGCCCCTTGAGATGAACTCTCAGGTAAGCGGTTCCACTGGAAGCGGGGAGCATACTGGAAAATCTGAGGCGATGGGCTGATGTTCGAGGTACAGTCTCTGATGACGTCTCCGATGTGCTAGGCGTTACTGTCGAGCACCCAACATAAACCGTCATCGCGTAAATACAAGATGCCCTGATGGCGGGCTACCATGGCGTCTCGCGTAACCCTGTACACGCATACACTCGCACATGCAGATGTACAACCACTTACGATGAAGTTTGTTCTCTTCCCCATGCATTCAGCTCCTTTCTCTGTACCTTATTCACTGCCTAATTTTATTCTACTCTCCAGTAGTTCATTAAGTATACGAGTTTCTTTTTAAGAGATGCCAATTAAGCCCTCCATTTTCTCATTTTGGCACGCCCGAGCGAAAGCAGCGATAGTGCTGCTGCCGAACGAAATGTTCAGTCATGCGACATGGCTGAAGTGTCGGTGAATTCATTTCTATCAGTTCTGAATGCACATCTTCGATAGGTAACTAGGTATGATCTGCTTTGGTGAGAACCAACTGATATGTCATTGACACGGGAAAATCTAGTGCTGAATTTATCACCATGGTGTTATTTGCCTTCCTTTTTCTTTTTTGTCTGTACTGATGTGGCACTTATTTATTATCCATCCAGTAGTTTGCACCTTTTTATATGCGTGCAAACTTGGTTTTATCTATTTGGTTTTGTTCATAGTACTTTGACATTTCATCAGACCAGCCAACCTTAACTTTTGAAATTTACGACAGTCGAAGTTGTGAAACACTAAAATTTGATAAACATTGTAAAAAGAAAGCTTGTTTTATTAATACTCAAGGTGCTAACTGTTTATAAAAAATTTTACGGAGTATTTATTCATGCAATGGTGGCTGAAATTCTAGTTGCAGTCATTGTTTCTAGGGAATAAGTGGCTGCATTTCAGGTATGTCAAAATGATTGAGTGGTTCCAAAAAAAGACCAGGTTCTGAGAAACTCGGCAGCAGTTGTTTGTATCCTTCTTAAATCCCTTTCGTGCAAAGCAGTCACAAACAAAAGAACTTTAAAAATTACTGGCATCCCTATATAACAATCATGAACAAGCTCAAGAATACTTAAAACACGAGAATTTAAAAAATTTGTAAAATTTGGCAGGTATGAGTACACGTTCTCTTTCTGTTTAAACTGCTGGTGGACAGCTCATATTTATTGTGGCATTCATGGCTGCTTTCTTTTTTTTATTTGCAGTAGTACTTTTGTGCGCTGTGTATACACAAAAATTGCTGATGTGCACATTTTTATAACCTGCCACGCCTTGCTTGCCAAGCGGCCAATTATAAAGCATAAATAAAAAAAACAGAACAAGAAAAAAACCAAACTGCGAAAAGAATTACAGATCACATGCAAATGTGTGTCAAGTACCCCCGTGCTGTACGCCTAGCCAATGGTTGTCACTTTCTACCTATGCAATCAATGCGCCAACCGGTGTGGAACTTAAACGCCGATAAAGGTTCGCAAAAGGAACTTCCCGAAAATCAATAAGCCTGGTCTTCTATAGTAGCATGCTGCAAGTGTATCTAAGGCACAACCAAAAGTTACACTGAATGCAGCACGTGATAAGACTACCTCTACTGAATGCGCAGTCGGTTTGCCAGACATGCAACAGAATGTCCTGCACTTAACTAAATGTAAGCACATCCTTTTATTTTTATACTCGCAGTGAAATAGAAAAGAGTGCCTAAATTTGAAGTAGGTCGAACAAATTAACATAGATAACACATAGAAAGAACTTTTGAAGTCGAGGTTTTGACGGAAGCCCGTCTGGTCGGGAGGCATCATGAAGAAGGGTAAAAAGAAGGACACCGACCACTGAATGAATACAAGAAAAGACGTTTCGGCTCCCCTGACGGGAGCCTTGTTCACAATGAAATTTCATTGTGAACAAGGCTCCCGTCAGGGGAGCCGAAACGTCTTTTCTTGTATTCATTCAGTGGTCGGTGTCCTTCTTTTTACCCTTCTTCAGAAAGAACTTTTGTTCATTCTTCTGTTCGGTCTTTTACAGAAATTGCCAACAATCTGCCTGCTTCAAATAAAGTGAACCACAAAGTTTGCGAGAGTAACGCTGCACCAAAAGCAAATGTGATAAATGAATTAGTGAAATGAAATAAAGCGTGAAATTGTTAACATGTTCACAAGGGTTTTGCAAGAACCCTTCTTACAAATTAGTTGTATACTTTAGATCAATGTTTCACAGATCAACATTTGTCTTTTTAGATCTCAGCATGTAGTTTGCAAAAGTGTGACATCGTTTTCCTTACTTCTGAGTTTACATGTAAATTTTTTTTAGAGTTCTTTATTTTCAGCAATTTCTGTAAGAACACTGATAGCCTAAACAGAGAAAAATCTGTGTCCCATAGTCGATAAATTTAACCATTTACATTCAAATGCGACAAGCCTCACCAACATCTGTGCAGTGGCCCTGAGAAAAACGGTTTCTCCATATTCCCACGCATTAGATATGAGCTCATGAGGTAAAGCTTTGTCCTAAATTCAGAGTGTGCTTAGCGACTAGGGAGAATACAGCATATCCAACTAAGATTTGTCCTTAGATTCCTACTCAGATTCAAGTACGTTCTCATTAGAATGTTCCAGCTTTTCCACTCTTTACGATAATGCAGGGTTATGGTAATCATGGACAGCAGCAACAACGTCGATAGCAACGTCTTGAGACGGTTTGTCCAACAACAGGTAAAGCGTTTTTGTGTCACATGGGTGTTCCCGCCAAAGCAATATATGTAATGCAAAAGGGGCCGCATGTTGTCGATTGTAACGCTGCAGAAGCTTTATACCAGGAGGTAAACAGAGTATGGTCGGTTACTGCAATCATGACTCATCACGTCTCTGGTTAAGCTCTGCGCCACGACACGGCACCACCAACCCAGCCGGCTCGCATTTATGCCCATGGTAATCCAGCATTCTATGGACGGTAATTACACATGTGGACATGCTAAAACTATCTATTACCGACTGCTATGTTGCAAAAGTCACAAATCCATTTTTTATTTTTTGCAACCGATAGGATGCTGAAGGCAGCGTCTGCATCTATGTGCAACAAATTGACTGACTGTCTCCTGAAGTTTCTTTATCAAAAAAAAAAAAAACCTTTCCTTTGCCTAAACACAAAGAGGACGGGGTAACATTGTGCTGTAGCTTGGCATGTTGATGTTACATCCAAGGTTTTGATGTCAACTCGCAGTTCTTGAAATGCATTTCACGGCTGCTTTTCGTCGTCTACAACTACACGACAGTCTGCGTCAAATCAATGTCAATTTTCACGAAAGCCAACGGCAAGATTATGCTTAAACCACCTCCGCACAGTTCTGCATGCATTCTACTTTATATTCGAGATGAACACTTTATCACCATGATTGCTTCCGAGTTGATTCTAAAGAAGGCTTATGCACATTATTAAGTACGGTGCAGTTCACTGTTAAAGGGAACACGCAAGTGATGAGCACAAAAGAATTTTCCTTTACAGCAAGTGTACAAGGCTGGGCTGTGCAGCAGAAGACATGTGGCTGGTAGCTCTGGCACCTCTCCCCGCACTTGTACCGTGCATTGACACCGCTTCAGCTCACACTTGCAGCTCGAGCGCCGCCAACGTGAGAGCCGTACATTAGTGCGTTCCCTCTGACAGTGGATTGAACTGTAGAAGACTGTAGCAATGAACGAGTGCACACAAAAGCCTGCTGTTCTGGGACAAGTGCAGAGCTCGAACACATTCCAAGTTCATGCATACATTGGAACACACAAAAACAAAACACGGCTTCTACACAGGAAGCCTGCACAGAGCACGCAATGCCCCGACACCCGGCACT
This sequence comes from Dermacentor variabilis, assembly GCF_050947875.1. Lineage (NCBI taxonomy): Eukaryota > Metazoa > Arthropoda > Arachnida > Ixodida > Ixodidae > Dermacentor > Dermacentor variabilis. The sequence continues at coordinate 42,206,806 of NC_134575.1, read as the reverse complement.
CTATCTGAATTGCAGTCTGTTAAGGCAAGCATGAGGCTACAGCTCTTGAATAACATAACAGAGGAGGAGCCAACGCAATCCCGACTTTAGTAGGATCCTTGTAGCGTGTACACAGCTGTCAGAGAAACAGATGAACGTGCGAAGCTGCGTTAATAACCCTCTCGGCTGCAGCTTTACAGGCCGGTAACTGGAAGAACACACAGACTATCTTCTGGGTTCTGCTTGCTGTCCTCTATAGAAATCGATGCAGGTACGTGGGAGGCAGGCGAATTTGCTGCATTCACTCGTGCAAGACGCACAGTTTTTTCTTGCGGAGGGGGGGGGGGGGATTTTAGCAAGGTGCGGCTCTTAGGTGGGTCTGCTTATGACTACTAGCTAAAACTGTTGACGGCATCACAAATTATGTACAGATTAACAAGCATTGGCTACATGTTACACATGCTATTATTTAGGATTCAGAACCACTGATCAAGCTGGGCCTTCATTCTTCATCACTCTATCTCTCAATGTCACTGTCACAGAAACTTATTAACTCCGTGGCACACTCCCAAAGATGGTTCTCGTGCGAGGCGCGCATTGTATAGAATACTTTTCGTAAAACTTCAATTTTGTTTCTTCAAGATTTCTATGTTGGGAGTACGTGGGTGCAGATCTTACATAATGGCAAGTTAATATGGTATTTTGTTGAGGGAACAAAAATGAAAAACAGAAAAAGTGTTCCCTGACAACTATGGGAGAGTGCCCCCCCATCCCTCCCCATTTCAGTGTTACAGTGCATTTTGACACGATTCTTAACCCTTTCAATGTAGTTTCTTTTTTTCAGAGACGAAGCACTTCCAGCATCGTTTCTTTTTTAAATATTATGAAAGGAACACAACTTTATTCTTGGGTGTGCATAAATAAAAAAAGAAAAGGACAGGTAATGGCAAATGCTATCTGACAAAAGGAATGTCGAAAGGAACATGACGGGACAAGAGTGAAAACGTTCGGTATGTCATGAATGCTGAAAAGGTTAACCCTTTAATCCCTAATCCCAAGCTGTACATGGGAGGTATCTAGTACCAATGTCGCCAATGACGAGCAAGATTTGTTTCGCCCAATGTTCTGCTGCTTCCATTGCCAAAGACGCGTTACAGTCAGCACTGAGGAAAAGCTGTCAGCTAAAGAGAAGCTTTTCTTATTTTTACATTCATTCTAATCAGGAACCAATCAAGTAACATTTTCAGAATCAAAAGGCATAGAAAAAAAGTTATGACTATGATACATACAAAAATCTGTGAAATTCAGAATGTTTTTCAGGAATTATTTCGGGGGTTAAAGGAGTACTGCACATTACATTTTACTTCTTTCATGTTACATGAAGGTCCTGGATGTCGAAACTCTGACACAGCTACATACTGCACTTGAGTACTGTATCATATGCGAGCAGTACACCACCACAATTACAGGATCGCTGGAATGCTGTACCAAGCATCACTGTGTAACATGCCATGCATCAGCATATGGTTTTGTGCAGAGGCCTGGCCTTTGGTGAAGACATGCCACACACACACATGCACAGCTCAGCCAAAGCTGGCACACCCAGCTGCCCTTGCATTCCGATGAGATAAAACACTGACAGCAAGATTATCTCTCTCAAACAAAGTCCAAAAGATACTACTGCAATCTGTGTTCCCCCACTCTGTTAGCTTTGCCGAAAATGGTCCCGCCTTCAGTGGCACTACGAAATGACACAGTTTTGGTGTAGCTGCCAAACATGGTCCTCGAGGATAGCCAACTGACCCGAGCAAGCTAGATTATAGGTTCACGATGCAGCAGCATGGTGTCCCTTGTCTGTTCCTTGTGCTACTGCGTCGTGAATGGTCCCCGAGACAACTAGTTAATGTAGGCTATATTGGAATGGTGAAGAACACCATTATTGGCAAACTTTTTTTTTTACTGATGACCAGGATCAGGACTATGTAGCAATGCCTTCTGCTTTGATTCTGTGCCACTCTTATCACCCACCGTTCACGGCCGACCGATATTCCTTTGATAACACCGGCCAAGCCTTAGTCTGACCACTAGCTGACAAAACGCAAAAAAAGGAATAGCATAGGAAAAAGCATCGCTACAAAATCGCAGCCCAGAAAGCACACGATGGAAACTAGAGGAGAAATAACAGCAATAATTCAGGTAGACACCACAAAGAGATAAAGGACAGTTTAGGCCACAAATGAGTGCATCCTCATTTGTAACCTAAACTATGAAAATATTGGGTGGCACACCTATCAATTCTGCTGTATCCCTTGTTCACACTTGCAAATTTCCTAACCTCGTCACCTCATCTAATGTATTCTCCTTAGCTGTTTTGTCCCTTTCGTTGGCACACTTCTGTTATTCTAATAGACCCCCATGTTTCTTCCTTTATGCATTATATGACCTGTCCGATTTTGCTCCTTCCTATGAATACACCAAGAACAACATCTACTTTCTCTTCCCCCCTTCATACAGGCATCTTTCTCTCCCTAAAGTTGCACCTATTCTTTTCTTTTCCATTGCTTGTTGTGCAGTTCTTACCTTCCCGTCGCAGTTCTTACCTTCCAGTCATTAACATTTTGACAAGAGAAGTCAGCACTGACGAATGCAGTGATTATCTACCTTTTCAAGCATATCAATAAGCTGCTGTTTATGGGAGCAGCTTCATTTATATTCTTCAGTGGCTTCCCTACTAGTCCAGGCACCAAACTACACGCATAAGGTTTAGTAGTTATGGATTAAAATGAGAACTTCCATCCTTCTGAGATCTATTTGCCCTGGTCTTAATTTTGCAGATTTATAATAGGGACACCTAAAATGAATGTGGACAAGAAAGAGCAACACTAGAGTACTGCTAGAATGTACACTTTGACAAGTTGGCTGTACATGCCTAGAATGGGAAGTGAAATTGACTTCAGTATACAGAATTAAGTGAAATAGACTTAAATCAATTTCATTTCCAGTGTAACGCACAGCCTGCAGTTCTCATTCACTGTCAGCATTCCTGACATACAGAAGTATTGAAAGTGCAGGACCGATACGAGGAGCTGAGGTCAAGTGCTTGGCTATAGGCACCGTACCTTTCAAATGTTCCCTATACGTTAAGCACAAAAAGGATGAAGTAAGCAGACTTCTCGCACCCGAAGACAAGTCTTGACGCTCGTCCGGCTTCTTCATACATAAACGTACAGCTAGCTAGTCTGCCTTGAAGCCGCTGACACAGTGCAGTACCTTATGCATATGCAAGCATTACACACTACATCCATGTTGACACATAGGCATAACTTTGGCAGGATGTGCCAAACAGCTCGCATATGCTTGCAGGCGAACTTCCATACAACTGTGTGTCAGCAATGCACTTGGAAGCATTTGCTAAGGCGAAAGTTACAATTAGGTGAACTGACTATTACCGACCAAACAGCTGGCTATTCTGAAAGTTCTAACTGGTTACAAATGGTAATGAGCTAATAATGCAGTTGAGACCACACGTAAGATAGTATACCCCGTATAAAATATATGCATGGTACGTCGCAGCTGTTAGATGAAGTAGTGCGCAGTCCCGACGTGGTGACAGTTGTTCCACAGTTCAGATTTGTAACTGGTTCGTAACGAATGGCTGTGCGCCATTTAGGGAACGGATTCAGACTATATAGCCAAGCCTCCTTTTTACAGCGGATGGTCTACAAGTGGTAGAGTGACGTCCGTCAATTGCGAAGCGTCACTTCAGTGACGCTAAGAAAAACCGGCCTGATGTTGTTCGTACATATATATATAAACGTTTATTTCTTTTTCCTGGTCACAGGCTAGCTGCCACAGCACGCGTACTTGCGCGCTCACGCTCGCTCCGCCAGTTTTCCTTGGTTCCGGACGCGTAATGATTCATATCGCAAGTGAAACGACCTGCCAGTCGCACGCAGCCAGCCAGCCAAAACGCATTCGCCGATGCGGCGCGCGTAATGACTCAAAAGAGCGCACGGTGACGTAAAAGAACAAAAGAAACGCTTATCGTATACGCGTGCGTGCGCCGGAGACCGAACACAATCAACCGCAACGAGAGACAGACGTACGGGAATTGAACAGCAGCAGAAATACCACCCGGTATGTTTACAGCGCGCTAATCGCAAGAGCGAAGAATCACATACGGGCGGCCGTGTAAGCATTTCACGGAAGCTCTGCATTCGCATAGGTTTCGGAAGCAAAATGCCAAGAAACGTGTAGTACGCACTAAGCCGCCTTCAACAACAGAGCGTTCTCGCTCGAAGCAATGAGAAACCGGGGGTCTACACGAAACGCGACTGGCCGGTGACGAAGCACGCAGCAAAGTGGCGCGCGCCAACTTACCAGCAGGCTTTCAACGGAGCTGTGCACCCCTTGACAGGTAGCGTCAGCACGCCGTCATGCCGCTGGCCTCCGCGGCTTGACCGGTAGCGCGATCCGTCCACCACACACTGCGCGGCGGCTCAACAGGTGCGATTCAGGCGTCCCTCCCGCTGGCATGGCCTGTACGGCGGACCACCGAACGGGTTCGGCCGCGTTCGCAATAGAGGGACCGGCGTAGTCACCTCGATGAATGACGGAACAAGAGCTCGCACAGCCCGCAAAACGGCGAAAACAAACCTCGCGGTAGCCTCTCAGCACGACGGCAACCCGCACACACAGCGGCAGCTGTGCCAGTCAACGCGCCTTACGACCATAGAGGTACGACGCTTGATGCTCATCGCCGCATCTCCCAGCTGATGACTGTGTGCTTTCGCCTGGGGCGATTCGAGCGAGCAACGCCGTCCGGCGTCGGGAAGAGGACGAAGGGCCGGCTTGATTCACTTTATCGCTGGAGATCGCTTCCAGAGATTAGCCGCCGTGTTGTGCGGACGATGAACGGCGCTTGCATGTCCAAGATAGCGCGGCCGCAACTAAGAACAAGCAAAAAACGCTAGATTTTTCACCAGCGAAAGCGGAACCAAAAGCGTTGCGCCGCAAGGTTTTACGCTACTCACGAAGCAGAACGATTCATTCGTCAAACAAGAAAAGCGGCGCTAGTTACCAGTCAACTTCCTTGTTGCGTTGTACGCGCTGTGGGATTAAAATATAAAAAAAAAAATTGTTCCGGCTGATATACTTTTGTAGCTTGCAATATCGAAGGGTAGCTAAAGTATGGTCGTAAAGAGATTGTTTCTGCAACAAAATGTTTTAGCGTCTTTAGCGATTTACGAAGCTGTGACGAAATTAGCGAGCATGCTTTTAGACACACCGTTGTTACACCACACCTACACCACGCTGCACCAGAAAGTTTGAGATGTTATTACTCCGGGCCACTCCGGGTGCTCTGTTCCTGAAAAAATCGAACGCATTCAATGCTCTGAAACTCTCAAACGGAACACACTGGCTCCACAAGTCAACTTTCGCTCGCGCATGTGTGTCTGTGTTCAAGTGCGTGCTTTCCCGTGTGTTGTGTTGTGATGATGGACCGCTCACGACGCGAGTGAAAAAAAAAGGAACAGCAGGAAGCGAGGGAGCATTCTGCCCCCGTCGTCGCAAGGCACAGGACGGCTGACTTTACTATGGGAGCATGGTCTCGCGATCGCCGACATGCGACCGCGAATCATGCGCTCAGTTACTGCTGCCACACGCGCTGCTGCCCTGCTACAGCTGTTGCCGCTGTTGGTCGTCGCCGTGCTGCCCGCGGTCCGCGCCGTGGTCGCCGACCACGGGCACTCGGAAGCGTGGTCCGGAGCCGATGGCGCTGAAACACCGCCAAAGGTAGCGACGCAGTTCAGCCTATGTCATCTGTCCGTTTCGATTGTTTACGTGTACGCGCTCGGCGGCGTGTCGGAGTTCGATCCGCTTTATGTGACGTGCCGATTGCAGGGAGCCGGCTATGTATCGATCCCGCCGTGTTGCCTTGAAGAGCGACGTGTGTCGTTCTGTGGCTTACGCAACGTTTCGAACGCAATCTAAACATCCCGCGATGCGCTTGGGCAAGCGCGGTTCTTGGTTTTCGCGTTTATTGGAGCGTGACCGCGGACGTGAACGCTTTTTTTTTTTTTTTGGAAAGTGCAGTCTCTGCAAACAGCTCGCGTACGCGTACGCAAATTGAGCTTTCGACGGCGTGTTCGTTTAATCAGGAAAAGCAGTCCCTGGTTGCCTTGTGCGATAACGTGTTCGCGGCGCAGCGATGCATGCGACTCGCAGCTGCGAGTTAACTTTCCGTTGTTAAAAGTCGGTCTGGCAAAAGATCGACGAGTCGGTCGCGTGTCAATCAACTGATGACATATTTTATGCGTAATGCCTAACCTTTGTAGGCGCGATCGTAAACGCAGCTGCTTTATAGTCACTAACGCCTGTGGTGGCGGTGTCGTTTCTCTTGACTGTCCGTTATTCGATCGTCTTCCGCTTAGCAAACTCGGTCAATGCCGACAAGTGCTGTGATGGCCCGATCCCGCGGTCGCTGGACTTGCTTCTCCGATATATTGTCGCCCTGTCGAGACTGCAGCGTCAACAGGGAACAAGTGCGGCTAAGATATAGGTATAATTATTGGACGAACGTCTCGGCTAACGGTTTCTCTTTCACTAATCAGAGCTTGCTTTTTCTATTCCTCTAAAATACCGTGTTGCCGCGTAAAGAACCAGCAGCAGTAGTGAGCAGATCGCGCATGTGTGCAAATTCGCGAGCACTTTATCTTGACATTAGGGAGCATGACAGCTGTATTTCACTTAATAAGCCTCGAATCACCTGCGCAGCTAGGCGACAAATGCAGTTGAAGAAGATTGTGAAGCTGCGCCTGTCATCGCGCAGATGTACTCTTGACGTTCAAGTCATCATTGTGTGTGTCCCCACACTTAAGAGCTTAAATGTCGCGTTTTCTTTCATTTGCCAACAGCGCATGCATGTTGATTTGCGATTCGAAAGCATGCGTGCACTAGGTTTCAACATGCTTCCTTTAAAAAACAAAAACAAAAGAATGTGTTAAGTTGAGCAAGAAATATAGACTGCACATCTGGAACAGCAGATAGTTTACCTTTAATTTTATCTTTATCGTAAATTACCAGCATACCCCTGTGATGTCACTGCTTGCGTCATTACCTGATCGACCAAGGCTGTTCAATTCGTCTTCAAATAATTATTACATTGTAGCAAGAAATGAAGGAGAACCCACTCCGTCAACTTTTCTGTACTTCTTCTGAAGAAAAGGGGCCTGCATATTTGAAAGACTGCAAATTATTGGATGTCACACATTGACATGGTCACTTCCACACCTCCAGTCATAAAGAAATAAAGAACTTGACATTCTATTGCAGTTTTAACCTTTACTAAGTAATCTTTTTTCTCCTTCTGAGCATAGTCACAAGAAAGTAACGTACTACAATGGAATGATTGACTCTTCACCATTAATAGGAAGTTGTAGTCTTGATGCATACACATTTTCGTTACCACATTATCCTAATGTTGGAAGTGCAAATAGGAGCATCACTGCTAAGTGGGGGTGCATCTCATAATGCATTGTTGAAGTTATTTGTATCTGCTAGAATTGGAAAAAGAAAAAAAAAACAAAAAACGGAAGAGGTGTACCGACACCTTAGTTTGAGTGCAAATTAGATAACGGACACTTTTGATATAAAAAGGAGCAATAGGGTTTTTGTGTACTCAGCTGTTGATTATCCTCATTGAATGCGAAAAGTAGCTGTTAGGAATGTAACCACTCGGGGGTTATTATGCCGGTCTCACATGGTCACTTTTGATAGTGATGGGATTCCTTTATCGCAATCAGCGATGATTGCTGCTACACGGTCCAACAATCTGGATCGAGCTCGGGTGAGCTCAAGTGCGCGAGTGGTCGTTAGGGGGTCCAAAGCACTTATCATATTTGTCTAATATGCTGCAGCAATTGTAATATAAATCGCCTTTCTTTTTTCAATAAAATATTATTTCGCTTGCCGTTGGGGGTGTGGCTATTGTCGTCTGCGACTCTCAGAACTACATGGTCGTCAGCACCGATGTCGCTGGCCTACGATCGCAATCAAGAGGCCCAATCACGGTGCACAGATTGTGATTTTCCGGATCCAGATCGAGCAAGATCGTGATAGAAAGTGACTGTGTAGCAATACTTGATCCAGATCGTGCCCAATCGTGATTGAAAGTGACAGTGTGACATCAATATTGCATAAGAATTCTTTTCATATCCTATCGCTTGTTGCAATGAGTAGCCGACGCTAGTGATAATGTAGGGTGGAAAGAATGGAAAATGCAATGAATCGTTATATAGTATGGCTTATGGTGATCCCCTTGTTCCTTTTGTGTTGGTGGCCTACAGCCTGTTCAGTCGAGTACACTGTTGTCTGTACAAAGATCCCATTCACCGGATTTTATGAAAGCCCACTTGTTTCTTATTGGAATGGCCGGCATACCCATGTGTGACTCGGAAGAGGCAACCGAACACGTATTGTGTTTTTGTTATCATTAGAACATAGAGCGTGACTTCCTTCGGACCTGTGTTGAATGGGCTAGATCACAGACCTTTCTTCGAGATAAAAACATTTTTTTGGACCACTACCCCATGAGTAGCAGTCTTACAAAGCAAGGTGGGCGTTACTTCACTTTATGAAATTGCCATAATGACCAAGTGTAGGTGTGATGCACCCCCCTCTTACTTCGTTTCATCGCTTAACCCCCTTATATCTGTGCAGGGTAGCAAACCACACGTGCTTCTGGTTGACATCCCTACCTATCCTATCTTGCTTCCTTCTACATTCAAAGAAGGAAACATTCATTTGCCAGTCTGCATATCATACCACTAGTACCTGTTCTTTTTTTTGCATTGGTTTTGTGCATTGTAGTTGGAGGTGAAGTCTTGTAATGTCGCATGCAACCATAATGTGTTTAGAAACATGCATATTTACACAACTTTTCTCATTGAGAGAAGAGAAAGAGAAAAAAGACTGCCAGTATATAATTATTCATTGGTGATGCTGTTGCGCAGAAAGGTGAACGTGACAGGGTTGCTCATTGCTGTAAGGGTTCTGCGAATTCTGGTGGGGCAGACTGCTGCGAGATGTACGTCTGCATTGTTTCTGTCTGCCTCTGTGTGATAGCACCTCCCACAAGTAGCTTAACTAACTAAGCCTTATTCATTAGATTTTTAATATATATTACTTAAGGGCGCATGCCTCACTTGCAGTGCTGGTCAATGCTTGAGGCACGTCCACTTAGCACGAATCCCACTACCAGCCCCAGTTTTAAGTTTTCATGGCAAAATGTGCTGACACGCTGCACAGCTTCATTTGTCCTGCACTGTGTAAGCAGAAAAACAATAAGTGGAATGTTGTTGCATTGTGCTGCATGTTTGGTAACGAATACTTCTAAATTGATGCTATGATGCCTACTAAGTCTACATGCTTCGGACGATGTCCAGCTTCAATTCCACAATTTCCATGCGTTCCTGAAACTAAATCAAAGTTCATTTGTGAGTTTTTGTTAAATAGCCCCACTGTAGATTATGACACATTTATTATCTGGAGGCAGGTGTTTCTGAAGCAACTGCAGCACCAAGGGTGATATGGTTCATATTTTATCACCAGGGTTGTATCCCATATCTTGGGTAAAGCTCACTCTTGCTCAATTATATTTTCCTCATTATCATCCACCATTCATGTCTGGCATACACCAGTGAAAACATGGGCAGGATGCTGCTCAGACCACTGATGAAGTATGAAAAGGAATAGCATTTGAGTAGAGCTGCTACATTATCCCAGCCTTTGCCAGCCTGTTACATTACCCAGACTTGGACCAGGATAACGTGGCGGCAATTCTACTTCAACGCTCTTCCTTTTTGTGCATCATCAGTAGTCCGAGTGGCACCCAATTCATATTATCAATGTCATCCTGTTAAGTGCAAACATTTTGCTAAATTTTGCATTCATATGTATAAAGATCTTCATTTGCATTGCAGCTGCTATGTTTTAAGTTGCTGTACTATATGCTTCCAAGCTTTAAAAGTCTGGCACGGAATGAAATGTAAAGTGTCGACACACAAAGAGGTGAAAAGTTCAGTTTCTGTGACACTTCCAAGAAAAACGGGGGGGGGGGGGGCAAAAAAGAACAACATATTTCTCCGAGATATGTAAATGCTCTAATGTAGTCGGGCCTTGACCCACATGGAAATGTTAGAAGAGAATGGCCCTGGGAGAAAAGTCATATTCATATTAAGAAAAGGAAAAGGAGAACATTGATCAAAGTGTCATGAACAAACAGGTGTTATGTTTCAGTTGGTACACAGAAGCTGTGTTCACTGAACAAGGCTTCCATGTTGAAGCTAGAGTGTCCAACTCACTAAACGAGTTTATTTCCCACTTCTTGAAACAAATAAGTGTACAATCATATCATTGTACCGATACTAATACATGAGGTAGAAGCTGGGGAGTCAAGAAAGTTACTAAGGACCAGGCAACCTGCGATGAAACGAAAAGTCGTGTGCTTAACATTAAGAGGCGGAAAGACAGAGTAGAGAGTAAACGTGGGTGGCCAATATTCTGGTCAAGATTATGAGGAAGAAATTGACTTGGGCAGGGCCATGCAATTTGTAGGGCAGATAACCGGTGGTCTATCAGCTTTACATAATAGGAGCCTAGGAAAAGGAAACTGTTACAGTCGGGGCAGCAGAGAACTAGGTGGTGTGATGAAATTAGGAAATTTCCGGCCATGGGACAAAATTAGATAGTGCAAGGCCAGTTCGATTGGAGGTCGCTGGGGAAGGGAGGTCTTTGGTCCTGCAGTAGGCTGCTAATGATGACTTCCCGGCCAAACGAGACGTCCAGTGAGCAATTTCATAAAAGTCGTATTCATTTTTGAAGGGTCCATTTGACGTGAATTTTTCTGAGCAAGCAAGGGAACGAAGTTCAGGCGCAGCGCACGAGATCCATGTTCTGTCTTGAGTTATGCTTTGAAGCGCGTAGCTGTAAGGAGCTGGAGAACATCGGGAAATCAGTTGTTCTGTGCATGACGAGACGCGACACTGTTTTCTACATTGCGGGAGGCACTGAATATGTTGCGTCCGGCTGGTTATTGTCAAGCTTCCACAAGAGAATTTAGCATTAGTGAGCACAGCGCCATGTAAAGCACAGCAGACACCTTTCTTTTCTGTTCGTCAGTGGATCATTGGTGATGAGAGCTGACATTTGGGCGACTTAGTGTAGACGCAATGTGGAAAAACAACTCAACTTACGTGGACAAAGATGGCGCGCCTCTATTCTTGCTTCATTCGTGTAAAGTTTTTTTCGCTGTGGATCTATAGTGAGGCTATTTAAAATCACGGTGGCTTCATTAACCCTTTTCTTACTCTGCTGTGGAAAATCGGATCAGTTTGAAACAATGGCTCTTTGGCATGCTTACTGGCTTTGGCATAGTTTGGAGGCTCCTGTTTTGGTTTTGACTAAATTTACCTGTTGCTGCGGTGACTCAGTGGTTGTGGCATTCTGCTGTCGAACTTAAGGTTGTGGTTTCGAGTCCCTGCCCCAATGGCCTGACTGCACTCCGAAGGGGGTGGAATGGAGAAATGCTCGCATACTTTTTAGGGACATGTTAAAGATCCGAGGTGATCATAAATAATCCAGAGCCCACAGGTACACCATTCCTCATAGTCCGTACATTGCATTAGGGCGTTAAACACCTTAATTTAATTTTTATGTTTTGGTTAAATTTGTTGTTTTTTTAAACCCTTTGCAGCATTTTCACTGCAGTCTGTACAAGAAGACAAAGAATTATACACGCGTAACCTGTCAGCAGGGGTGGCTGAGTCGCTGAGCACACTCAGCCATCATCCAGAGTCCTGGCGAAGAAATTCTGTGCAGTAGCAGGAGACATGATGCCATGATCTAAAGTGAATATGTGTCAGACAAACGCAGGGCATAACCCTTTTTTTTTGCGCACAACATAGGCTGGTGGCAGGCTGTCCTGCCTTCCGTTGAAACAGAAATGCCCGGCAGGATGATAAAAAACAGGCATTGCCTGCAGCCTGGCGATCTTTTGGCTGTGCTCAAAGACGAGGAATACCTATTCTCAAAGATTGGTTGCCAGGCGAGTTGTTTGCAATCTGCCGGGTACCTGTTAGCACAAAATAATTCACGCTATCAAAGCTAGACTCAGCCAAGTCTTGTATGGTGTTCTGCCGTGAGTGTTCTACCGCTATGTGTGTCTTTCAAGTTCTCGCCCCGTCAGTTGCGCTCTCCATTGATGAATCAGTGATGCACCAACCTGCCTAGTACAGGCACTCATCTGCGGATTACCTGCTTCCCGAGATTGTCATTGTTTGTGTTATTAATATTTGGTGACTATCAGTATGGTGTGGGAGTCTACATGTAAATGTAAAAAAAAAAAAAATACTGGGAGTACTGACATTAAATGTTCTTCCTTCTTTTTATTTATTTCATGCTAAATGAAAGTCCAAACCCACTAATTTCTAGAAGATATATTGGCAAGCATCAGATCACCAAAATTTAGCATAAACTTGTTTGTGCAAACCAATTTGCATTTCACTAACCAGCAGATGCATGTGTCAGGCTGTCAATATATGCTGGATCACTTCTACCTTACTGTGACACACTTGTTTATTTTTTCATGATGTGCTAATGGCGGTGATGTGTTGTAGCAGCGGTGTGTTTAGCCTGGTGATTGAGGCAGTTGTTCAACTAAACGACTCTTACAGTGCCCGTAGTGTATGTCACACTTTCAGCAAACCAGTCTTTCTTAGGAATGCAAAGGGAAGACATGACGGTTTCTTGCAGTTTATAGCTGACCCTTCTGGAAACACGCGGTGTCGCAAGCAAGCATGCAGAAGGCCCTTCTCTGGCAGGTTCTTGGGAAGGGCGTCATTGTCATGACGTGTAGCCTTATTGCTATGTGAAGTCAGCAAATTTTGCTCTGTGTCATTACGCTATAATAATGTCAGTGATGCAGGGTCGGATGTTGCGAGAGCAACTTTATTATCAAATTAAAGTGTTAGTGCTTTCATATCTGCCGAGGGCTATCTTTTTCCATTCTAGGAACGTGTGTCAGTACTCCTTGAGGATCTCACTTAAAAAGGACTGACTGTTGGTTTAGCTTGTCTTTCATTTCAACTAGGCTATATAGTGACACTAAGTGTTGGAACATACACAAACACGAAATAGACAAGGACGAGCGCTACTGTCGATGCTGATATACCCTCGTCAGATTGTGAATGCTGCCCAAGTCACGGGAAATAAACGTCACTATCGTCGGTTTTCTTTCTTGCACTGTCTGCAGGATGACAGGCACCTTGCTGTTGTTGAGCCTCTGATTCTAGTCTCCACCTTGGACGGAACCCTGCATGCCGTGGAAAAGAAGTCTGGTAGCATACGCTGGTCCAGAAAAGAAGGTTGGTTATTGTTGTTGCTGTTTTTGTCCAGTACATTTATAAATACATGGCTCATCCTTACTATGGTGGATTAGCCAAGAATTGGATGGCATATTCCAAGTGATAATGAACAATAAATTTTCAGGACTGTTGAATGTTGACATGAAAAGAACAGCAACAGTGAGAATCAGTGATAATTGGTAATTGAAAAGGGCAAAAAGAGAGAAAGAAAAGATGTGCAAGTTTAGAAGGGTTGTTGGTTGGTCTCGGTAAGGAGTTTCTGGATAGTGAAGCAAGCACTCCTCTGGCTAAATGAATAAAGCCTGCACTCATTCGTCCTCCGCACAGCCTTCTCCTCCGTCTCGTTGTTGTTGCAATTGTTGCTGTTGTTGTCGTTGTTATTCGCCAAGATGTTCCTGAGATGTAAACACTGATTAACCATAAGGCCTGTATCTTCTGGCATACTTCATTATTAATGTTTTCTTTTTATGGTGGTTTCAGAGCCAGTTCTGAAGGTGCCTGCTGATGTATCTAAAAGGCAAGTAGCAGTTTTTATCTACTCGGCTAGCACAGTAGCAGTAGATAGTGCTGTACTCTTTCACATATACTTAAGTCAAATCACGGCAATTTACATTTGCATTATTCAACATTTAGGAAGGCAAACACAGTCCAAAATGGCGAAGGATTCATTGGTGTGGTGAAAGGAGAAAATTCGCTGACATAATAGGACGTAGTCAGGAGATGCAAGACAGTGGTAATTTCAAATCGCTGGAAGAGGGCTTCATATTGTAACGAACATAAATTAAGCTGCTGCTGCTGCTGCTGATGATGATCATGATGATGATTCGAGATATCGGTGAACTTAAATAAATCTAAGAATTCCAGTTGGCAAGAAATCACTTCAAATCATTATGATGGTGCCTAATTCAAACGACTTTCAGTTTATAGAAAAATTTTGGTTTTCTAGAGCTGGGCAACATCACCAGGTTTAAGTACCGACAGGACATTCACAAGGCACGAATGGGTAAAATCTGCCCACGTGTGATCATCCGTCTGCTGCTGCCTACGCTGGCAGACACCACTTCTACTCGATGGCAACGCTGACCTGGTCGTCGTTGTAAAGTCAGGTCGACTCAACTGAAAATGGGCGTGCATCTTTTTTGGTGCAGTAACTTACAGTTCTGTTTTGTACCACATGTGTGACCTTTGTTTACACGACTGTATAGTAATTGAAGCAAAAGATTTTTGTCCCTGAAAGGGTTAGGAACAAGACAAGTTGACAATAGCATTACCGCTCTTACAGCTTTTATGTGATCCTAATGTAATTTCTCCGCCTTCAGCAGAACAAGTTTCCTTCCGGATCCAAAAGATGGCAGCCTGTACATTTATGGCTTTGGCGAGACCAGTGGTGAGGACGCCATCAAGAAGCTTCCCTTCACCATTCCAGAACTGGTGTCAGCATCACCGTGTCGAAGCACCGATGGAATCCTCTACACTGGTGAGAAATAATTACCGTGGGGGCTTTGAAACCACCGTGACAATAAGGTTTTGAGCGTCTTGGCATCTGTGGCAGCAGCAGTGCGCTTTGGACTCGAGAAAACTTCAGCTCGCATGTTTTCGGCACCCAAGTTTGCCGTGAAAACAAAAGTATTTTGTACCACATTCGACTGTACGTGCAAATTCATGATGTGTTAAGTTATGAGAAACACGCTTTGTGAGTGAAGCTCCCGTATTTAGCTTTCTCGTCATTCATTTCGGTCAAGATTCATCGATCGACTTACGCTTTAACTGTGCACGGAAGTTGGTGTCATCTAGAGGGTCCTACTTATATTGCTGGTTACTGCAACTTGCTATTCTCCTCGTTAACCGCTAAATTTAGAGGGCTGTACCCGAGCGCAAAATTGGAAGTCTTTTGGGACCTCTGTGTGCAGACAGTATATATGCAGGCACTGTTTATGAACTCTCAAGACGCAACCTTGTCTCGGTTTTAAAGGGTGTGAAGGAATTTATGTTGGCAGGCCATTCTGATGGTAACACCGCGCAGTGGGCATTGTTCACGGGACTAGCTGACAAAACAGCCGACTCGAATGCGTGTAGTGTACGGGATTTGCAGGGGTTGTTGTAATTGTGAGCTTTTGTTGGCCCAGTACTCTCTTGAGATCATGCCATACTTGGAGCTCTTAGAATTTGGTGTCGGTGCTGATTGCGATGAGCGGTAATCGTTTGTTTTGTTGCATGTTGTAGCAGGTATTGAACCTGTGGCTAACAGGACATCTGCTTCGGCAAAAAAGAAAGGAAAAAAGAAAATAGTGTGAATAAAAAGTTTGTTCCTGCTGGTTAGGGGTTCTTAAGGTTAGACATCGACTTGCATTTGTAGTTGTTTGCATAGGCCTAATGTCAGACCCCATGATTACATGCCGCCATTCCTGCAGTGTCTAAATCAGTGCTGAGCCTTTTCATACATGAACATTATGGATTCATGTTTAAAGCATGGAAAAAAACCTTGCAATGTGATGCATAAACACAGCTGTCATGAGTCTGCTGCTATAACCTGGAATGACTTTTTTGACGTTAACCTTATCCTCTGGGCGGCTTCTTGCTATAGAACCTTGCATGCGCTTTTTGTGTTGTAGGTGTATTTGTTGCTTTGGGTTTATAGCCAAAACTGTTGTTCCGGGCTGGTTCTCTGAAGGCACGGAACAAAAGTGCCCCAACTGGCTCACGAACTGTATCACGCAGCTGTTTCCTGTTTTTTATATTTCGTGGCTTGGTGTCACGTACATGGTTTGCCAGCTGTTTCTGCCTGACCATGTTTAGTTGCGCTTCAGTTAAATTTAGCTACACGTGCCCAGACTTTTATATCAGATTTTGCCTGACTAGACACTTTTCTTTACCCCGGTTGCTGGGGAGCATTGAAAATCAGCCTGCTGTTCACCAGCAGAGAGGACACACCCCCTCATGTAATACCCCTTCACTGGGGCCTTTGAGGTACTAATAAATAAATAAATAAATAAATAAATAAATAAATAAATAAATAAATAAATGAATAAATGAATAAATAAATCTTTCTTAGATCCATCACGGACGCTCTGTAAATAATATTTGTTTTTAAAAATTTTGGGTGCGGAGCCCCACAGTCATGACACTTTCTACCGCGACACTTCTGTCATGACACTTGCCCACCTTGTTCAGGCCAGAAGCTGGATGTTTGGTTCGCCATCGACCTATTCACTGGGGACAAGCTGGAGACTATTTCGTTTCACGGCTCGGACAAGGTCTGCCCGGTGTCTTATGAGAAGGCAATCTTCGTTGGCCGTACAGGTATGACGTGCCCCTGTGCTGGTCATTTCAGCCTGTCTTTTGCAATCTGTGTCTCTTCAAATATGTTCCTCCGCTCTCTTATTTTGTTTTTTTCAGCGTACATGGTCTGTAATTCTGAAGCATGTATTGACCCAGTTCTACCTTTTGTGCGATTCCTTCATTCCTTTCGTTGGACAAAACTGATATATCAGCCCTTGATTGAAATAACAAAGGGCAGACTGTTGATTCCCTTTAGGGAAAACTTTATTAAGGAGAATTATCAGATAGTGTGAGCTCTTCGAGTAGGTTTTTTTCTTTAGTTTCCAAGAGGTTGAACACATTTCTGTTAGATTGAACTACTAAATCACAAATGGACGTCGAGGACAAGATACAGTTACAGATACACATACAGTCCAATCCCCTGTTACAGAGAACACCTTGTTAGTATCCTGCCATCAATTACAGCTGAGATTTGCTGTATACTATTTCTTTTTATCCAGGAATTTCAGCCTAATGCATCGTGTTAATCAGTTCTCGTTGGGATAGTTAAAGAATTATTGCAGCTGTAATACATTTATGTCCAGTTACACTTTCCCTTTGAGAATAGACTGCACTGTACAGCTTAAAAGAAGTTTACTGCGCTGCCATAACATTGTGTGGTACGCTTGACGTAAAAGGCAGCTGATATGGTGTTGAGTGAGTGCTGCAGTGCGTAGCATGGGTGAAATATTCTCTCTGTCGAGGTCCTTGTGTACCACACCCGATTTAAGCACATTGATAGTGTGCAGCACGCCAAAGGAGTGCTTCTAAGACCAAGCAAATTGAAACGTCTGCACACTTCTTCTGCGCCTTATCTCCTGAGCGGCATTCCATGGCTGTTTGTGGTTTAGCAAAGCATTTCCGGATCTGTTTTCTCTTTTCGCAGAGTTCCAAATTGCCATGTATGACAGCAAGACAGGCGAAAAAAGGTGAGTCTTTCAGGTGGACTCCCTCTCTTAATTGGGTGCATGTTGTGCATCATTATCCTCTCTTTACCGAAACTTTGCCACATGCAATCCAGCAAGTTCATTTGCTTTCCATCTTTTTTAATTATGTAAAGTATGCATTGAGTAATTATCTCTCAAGGGTCTCGAAGGGACATCACATTAGGGGCTGGCAGTGAAAGCTGCGGTTCTTGGTTAACATATTGTACAATGACTCCCTATGGCTGTTTCAAACTGGGTACAGTCTGTTAACATGGCGATGGGGTCGGTAAAGTCCAGTCTTGTGATGTATGTAGGAAAAGGTACTTCTGGAAAGTCTTTGTACGGGTTCATTCGGGGTATTCAGCATTTGGTTGGCCATGGCGAAATGTTTGATGGGTTAGTCTGATGAACACATTGCTTGGTGCCAAGGAATAGAAAAATTTATGACGGAAATGCAAGCATGTAATTTCATGACAGAAGGGAAGAGGAGGAAGGCCAAGCTGAGATTTTACTACACATATATTCATGCTGTTGCATAATTTTTATATGGATAAAACAGAAAATTTAAGAGACAGGGAGATGGCAGCATGGGTTAAACAGAAAACAGGAGAAGGGTAGCTAATATTCTAATTGAGATTAAGAGAAAGGAGTGGTATTAAGCAGATTATGTAATAGATGGAGCTGATAACCGCTGATCTTTCAGGGCAACAAATAAGGCAGAAGTAATTGGAGATGGCTGGGATAGGTCTTCATCCCACGATGGACGTGAAATAGGCTGATGACTGGGATAATGGCAAACGCATAAATCACGTAAAATTATTGAACTTGCTTCAGAATTGTTTAGGCAGGGATTTGATGCGTGCTTTGCCACTAGTCCCATAATACTTGCGATACTTGGGGGACCAAACATATAAGCACGCCTATGCTAACCGTTGCTTGGTGTAAATTTAACACACCCGTCCACATGTCTGTCTGAACATGCTTATTTGTGTGGCACTCTCCAACCGAAAAATTTTAAACCTGTATGCGTGCTACACCTAGAAGCTGTCCGGTTGCGCTGCAGGCAGAACGTTTACATTTCTTTAGAGCCTGTGGTTGTACTTACCTACCTTCGTACCTTTCTGTTTTCTTTCTCTCTCTTTTTTTTTTGTACATTTGCATTTGTACCGCTCGATGTACTACGAGCATAAAAACATGCGGGACAGCGAAAGTTAGTAAATGCACTGTGGCATGCTTTTCTCATGACCACGTTCACAAGTGATGCCATGTTCACGAAATTCCATCAGTTATTTGCCTAGAAAGCCTTTTTGCTTTCAGCTATGCATGGTTTGGGGGGAGCCATCAGTCTTGTTGCATGCCTATTATTTGTAGGCATGCTTCAAAACTGTACTCTCGTGAAATTTGTATGAACTTATTTAGTATCTAAGAATACCGTCAATCTCATCAGAGATTATGGAAGGATTACATTTATTTACAGATATTGCTTATACATAATGAAACATATTAGTATGAAGAAAGATCAGAACTTGAAATAGCAGTAGTCACTTCAGTTACAATAACTATAATGATGAAATTACCAGTGTATATGCTAGAAATCGGTACAATTTTAACAACCGAAGAGGTGCACAGCTCAGTCAAACAGTCATTCTGAAAGCATAAAAGCGTGGCAGAACTTCCATTAATTTTGTAGTTAAAAAATGAGCCGAGAAAGGGAGAGAAAGAAAACTTATGCATAACACCTGTGTTCTGTAAAGATGAAGGAAAAAAAATATATATGCGTCGTAATTTAAATTATAAATTCAACGATTCTACAGTGGCAGTCAGCCAGCCTACGCGTGGTGTGCTCCGTTCTCTTAATGCTCACTTTGCTTCGCTTTTTTGACGCAGATGGAATGCCTCCTTCTTTGACTACGCCGCCCAGACGGCACCAGACCTGGCCAAGGATTACGGTGAGCCCACCTTTACCATTCCTTGA
Organism: Dermacentor variabilis; assembly: GCF_050947875.1. Lineage (NCBI taxonomy): Eukaryota > Metazoa > Arthropoda > Arachnida > Ixodida > Ixodidae > Dermacentor > Dermacentor variabilis. The sequence goes on along the minus strand of NC_134575.1, from coordinate 42,187,184 downwards.
CGCTCGCGTTTGATTGTTTGCTGAGATCGTTCTCGCTGTCGCGCACTAGAACGGAGCGGCTGTTACAGTCGTCCATCATTTGCCAGCTGCCTCTGTTTTACTTTTTATTTCCCTTTATCGCTTGTCTTCTTTGTGTTATTTGTTATTGCTTTTTCACTTTTTTGAATTTGCCAAGTACAAGCAGAGAGAAAGCACATCTGTTGCATTTGAACGGCACAAATTGGTTGTGAAAGTTACAGATGCGGCAAATATTTCTATTCGTTTCTTGTAACGTGCGTTCCCCTGCCATCTTTGCTTCCTGCTCACTTGCACCTTTTTGTTTCGCAAGCAAACAAAACTTTACGGCGTTTTTAGCTTTCTTTACGGGAAGTTCAAATAGGTCAGGGTTCCAGATGGCTGCTGCCATAAAAATAAAGCCTTTGTGCTAGAATTGAGTACTGTAGAGTAACGTGTTTGTACTTGGAGTTTATGTACTTTGACCTATTCTTTCTCCTCGAAAAGCACTAGGTGTTACTCGCATTGTTGAGCGCCTTCTTGTCGGTGATGTCGACACGTCTGTTGTTGTGTTCGGCTTAGGTGCCAACAAGCAGCTGGTCATGGCTGAGCTGCTAGTTAAATCATCAATTAATAATGAAGTCACTTTTTCCATTATATTTACAGAAGTTAAAAAAATTTAATTAAAGGTACCTATCAATAAAATTTAAAAAGAAAACACATTGAAAACTTCAGGATGATATGTAAAGAACTCCCTGCTCAATATTGGCAGCACCTGCACAAATGCAGTGTCATTCGTGGTATGTAGGCTTAGAGTGAAATTCCAGTTATTTTTGGAACTGTGCTCAGCTAACTGCTAACTAACAGCTAACTGAACTCAGCTGTTTTTAGAGGAAGGTTTAGCACGAGGACAACTCCGATTTCCCTATTCAAATACATGCAAAATGCGGGAATGCCTTCATGAGGTCGACCTCTGGGCCAATTTTAATGAAGTTTGTTGCACTTGAGAGAGAACGTTAAGTTCTACTAACTCTAGGAAGCAGAATTTTTATTTGGGGCCTGCAGTTTCTTACAGCAATGCCCGAAAATTGGTAAGTTAAAAAAAAAAAATAGAACTTGAAGCTCGGAGTTTCCAAATTTCTAACCCTGCAACAAAAATGGACAGTTTTTTAAACTGCATCTGTTAAGCATCGAAGCTGACAAATTTCATATATAAATTTACACATTATGTGAAATTGTTGCAGCGTTTATGAGGGTCTCGCAGAAGTTTCACTAAGTTCGTGGTACATTTCTGAGTGGTGTACAATACATACATTTCATTCGCTTTAGCTGTATTATTAGGTGGAGTTTACTGAATGGTGATGTCATTTAGTACTGACTTAAAAGAGTTGAAAACTTGGTAGCCGAGTTTCTTTCAATCTTGCGATTTGTGACAATTTTTGCTAGGGAAATTACAGCCTAACTAAAAAAAAAAAAAAAAATTCTGCGTCCTACAGTTACTAGATTTTGACCTTTTCTTTTGGCTGCACCAAACCTCCTCATAATTGGTGGAGTCGGTGCCGAGGAAAATGATTTCTCCCTTGCACTGTAGTATTTAAGCAGGAGCTGTCAAGATAAAATGTCCTTTGAATACTGCAGTAGAGATAAGTGAAACATTTTCCACGCTTTAGCTGTAGGCAGAAGCAGTATCACTGTTTCAAGTCGTCAAACAACAAGCCCAAATGCGTATGCTTCTGCAGTTCATTTTCCAGCAACCTGTAGTTTGCGGCTATGATTGTCAATAGTTGACTGATGCACACAGATGAGTTAAGTAAAAAAAGATATTTAATTAAGGTCTTGATTTATTACTTTAGGGCTGATGCCGCTTTTGCGAAATTGAAGCCATTCAGTGCAGCAGCTACGTTTAAACGTTTGAGACAGATTCCAAGATCAGTGACAGTTTTGGAATATCCATCCCTGAAATGCGTAGGCTCTCCCATTAAAAAAAATAATAATTATTAGGCTCACCTAGTTAGTGCCCCAACATGCAGTTGGCCTTTACTGGTTAGGCCTGGTTCCAGTCGGTTTGCGTTTTGGAATTGGACCCAGTGAGATGTTCGACGTAGGTTTCACATGTTATTTTCATGAAAAGCCTTTCCATACACACAGTGAAAAAAAACTGTGTAGAAATTGTTTGTCTTACTGCGGCCCTAGGGCGTAGGAGTGCTCGGCCTCTAATCTGGCTTTGTTCTGACGTGGCTCCGTTAATTCACCTATGAAATTGTCTTATTGACAGAGCCAATACAGGAGACATTACAGGTAATCCGAAAACACTGTACGAAAGAGAGGCTGTTTCTGGCAAATCAGTTTCACGTAAGTCCGCAAGATGGAGGAACACTAGAGAGAAAAACTGTCATCCACCTGAATTGTAGCATGAAGCTAAAGAAAGGAAACCCGTATGGGTTTCTCAGAAAGAAAGCCTTGCATTTGAAGAAAAGTACGTTCTGGTCTGGGATAGACGAACCAGGACAAGTTTTTCTTAAACTGCAAGGCTTTCTTTCTGAGAAACCCGTGTGGATTTCCTTTCTTTAGCTTCGGGCTACAGTTCAGGTGGATGACAGTTTTTTTTTCCTTTCAGAGGCTGTTTCATCACCAAATACAAGCAAAGAAACGTTGGACAACCCAATTTCATGTGGAACATTGCAAAACAGTTTATTCACATCAATGACATAACAAAGCATTATTATACATTGTAATTAAGCAGTGAAAACCGCTGCTTGTCAGCCTGGTGTTGCCCCAAATCTGGGATTGTCTCAATCGCTTTAAAGCAGTCCCCTTGACAGCTGCAGCGGCGGGTGGTTGTTTCACATTCTTCTGTTCAGGGGGCATTAGGTGTCTGCTCGGCACTCTTGACTTGTTGAAATAGTGCCTTGTTGCTGGCTTGTTGAGGTAGCGAAAGTACATAAAAACAGAGCGTTCGTTCCTCCACTTCTGCACCTCACACAGTGTGTTGTACTATTGCGTGTCGTTATTTGCATGGCAGTGATTGTATAGCATTGCATGCCCCTTTGCAGTGCTGTATAATAGTTGCGCAGTGTCCATTGGCTCCACCAGCGCAGGTTGTTCAAAAGCAGCATGAAGACAGATGTAGCGTTACATACGTAAAATTATCAGATCGCCTTTGGCTGCAAGTGCTTGCTAAAAACTGCTGTGGGCTGAAAAATCGTGACATTCAGAATACGGCAATCCGCTGCCCATGTTAAGTGTCGCGCCTATGCTTGGGACAGTGACGGTGCTCAGAGACGCTACTACATTTTGCTGCAGTGATGCTAACAAACATGTCAGCTTGCCTTCACAGAAATTCACGTCCTTTTGTTACATACGTTTCCTTACTTCGTTAATTTTCCATGTTTTTTTTTACAGACTTGGCCCACTTCACGTCGAGCGAAAGTGGTCGGGTGCTGACATTTAATAAGGACACTGGTGAGATCGCTTCTTCTTTTTTCCGAGTGCTGGACTGGGAGTGTGACCCCGCTGTCGTTGTATTGATCTGTCTGCACTGACCAGTGCAAAATAAATGTACATTTGTCAGGACGTTAGCACCAGGTTGGCATTCCTGCCTCGTTTGCTTTTAGTTTTTACTAGTCCACTTCTGTCTAGGAATCGCATTATAGCACCATTACCTTGAGTGACATGCTCATTGATGAGCTAGTACAGTTGTCACATGTGCATACTTAGTGTCACTTTAAGCGAGGGCACTGGGCTGTTAAGGTCATTCGCAAGTTGTCACGTAGAAATGTTTAGTGACACTCATTGTAAAACGGAGTCGCCAACGAGCACATTCAATGAACTCGTTCCATTGCGTATTCTTTTTTCACTGTGCTTTGCTTGGCATTAATTTTTCTTTAACTTACAGATTCCCACGAATTTCTGTTTAAAAAAGATTTGATAATCTAAATTGAAATTTTGCTCCCCGAAGTCAGTAGAACTGAGCTTTCTCTCTTACCTGCAACTAGTTTCATTCAGCTCGATTCAGCGGTTGTATAGCAATAGCATTTCTACATTTCGTATGCATTTGAATAAAGGAGAGTGTAGACCTTGAGCTACACCTTGTGGGGAATTCTAGAAGAGTTGATTGTTGGGCTAGTTGGTCGTCCATAATTGAAGTAGTCCTTGAAGTCGCTTGTCCTTGTCCACCTTTCTTGTTTCTGTGTTTTTATCACGCTAAGTTGCTACTTCAACTTGTGGGGAAGCCTCGGCACCGGAGATGTTGCTATCCTCAACGCATACCTACACTGGTGAGAAATTAACAAATTGGTAATTGCCACTTACAGATAAAAATTTTAGTGTGCAGAAAGAGGCACAAGTAATAATAATAAAACATGCCCGCAGCTGGGACTCCATTAGTGTTATACTGGCTGCTCTTTTTTTTTCTCCGGTCCACACAATGTCACTGGAGTTATTTTCTCTTGCGCACTTGATTGACACTGAATCCCTACAAGCTTCACTCTACGATTAATCAGTATGGCACCTTTCTTGGAAAGCTCAGCATGACTGCGATCAGAGCTCCTCAAACGCACCATTTGTGAAACTCCAGAAAAGAGTGATCGTCAGAAAATTGGGGTCTCCTGGTTATGGCGCCGCCTGTGAACTGCAGAACTAACTATAATAGGCCACTTTATTGAAAACAGCGTCTGGAAAGTGACCACAAAGTTAACAGCATTTTCAATCAGCACCTCTTTTTCAGCCAGACTTGCCATTTAGTAGAGCACTTTTCAGAGGGATGGCCCCAGCAGTAGAAAACTTATTTCGCTGCTCACCGGTGATGCTCCTGTCACTCATAAATGTGTTACACGGCCGCTTTCAACTGCCGTCAAGCCCAAAGACAAATTAAAGTTTCAGAAATTGTGCAGCTTAACAGATTCTTCCAAATATTATGTGGTGCATATTGAGTTTAGTGATTCGCATCTCTCCAAACACCTGATCGCACTTCGAATGTAGGTCGAAAAAAAAAAAAATCTTGTGTGTGTTTGTGCTTGCACCATTTTATTTTGCTAATGAATAATGTCGACATGGTCTTTTATGTACATGCAGGAATTACCATTTGCACTCATTTTTTTTTATCATTCTATTGTCAAAATACAAAACTGAATCAACTAGTTCCACTGGAGGCCACCGTTTTGACAGTTGACTTGCCTCAACTTGCATTGCTGGTTTCAGTTGAATTCAACTGCCGTTCTGACATCAGTCACAGGCACAGTTGCCAGGTAACACGACTCAACTGCGATTGAGCCCAACAATCCTTGAAAAGATTCGTACAAGAGGGATATCAACTCCTGTCGACTGATTTCCCGGAGCACGCTTAGAGTTTGAAATTGTATGATGTCGAGTCTGATAAGATCTCTGGTTTGGATGAATCATAAAGAAAACAGAACAGATACTGATTGAAGGGGAAGTTATCAGAAACTTGATGTTCCGGCTCCGACATAAGAGCCTTAATTGTGAGCAAGGTTCTCGTGTGGGGGTCAAAGTGTCAGAAGTTTTCAATAATTTGTTATTCAAAACTTGAGCAGTATTTCGAAGCTGGCACGATTGATGAACTCCGAGGGTCCACCACCGACCACACCTTGACCGGTTGTGGCTGGGAATGGGGTGCGTTGCAGGTGATTTCCTGTGGGAGCGGGAATTGGGAAGCCCCGTCGTCGCCGTCTACGATGTCGGCGAAGAGGGCACGCTGCGGCGTCTGCCGTTCACGCCCGTGGCTCACCGCACCCTGGAGGAGATCACGGGGCGGCTCAAGCGCTCCTCCTGGAACAAGAACCTGCTCGAACCTTCGCAGCATACCACACTGTAGTGAGTGGTGACCACCGCGCCTTGGGATGTTGATGCGGTTGTGCGAATATTGTCACGTGGTGGTTACCGTCACCACCACGTGACACCGTCACGTCACCATTACGTCACCGTTACGTCACCACCACGTGACAATATTTTGAATTTCGAATATGAATCGAATAGTCTTTTCTGTTTTGCTCTATTTGAGGCAGGAATTGGCCATTCGAAATTGTTGAATGTTCGTTTTGTTTGAATACTGCTAAGTGCAAGAGAGAACAACATTTGTAGCAGTCTAAATGGAGAAAGACTGATGCCAAATGATTCTGGTGCCTGAGAATAGCAGTTGTGGCGCTGATGAACCAGTTTTCTGAGCGAAGGGACGGAGCAGATGTCCTCTGCACAGTGCAGTCATTAAGTAAGCATTCCTAGCCTTGGGCAGCTACGAACTTGTCTTGATTTTTGGCGAAACATATTATTATTTCGCCAATCTCGCCGTGTTTGCATTTCATTCAAACGACGTGCCCTGCTGTGGCATTGCGCTCGGCTCCTTTGGCCGGCACTGCACTCTACGACGTTCGTCTGGTGACTCGGCTGTGCCTTTGTTTCATGACTGTCATTATCATGCTGCACCAGGTACAATCACTTTTCCTTTTTTTTTTCATTAGCAGCGTCTCGCTAGACCTGACCTCGATTTGTTAGCGGCATCAAACCTATCACATGGTGTAGATGAGCCTTTTGTTGCCAAACAAACTCTGCATACACTTTACATTTCACTTTGTTTAGAAATGAAAAATATTGGGTATTCGATTCAATATGTAAAAGTTTTTTTTTTTCATGCACACGTGAGTGTGCAGTTTCGTCATCAAGCGTGTGCTTGGGGGCTCTTAAGACGGTCGGGCAAGGGGGGCGCTTGATGCACTGCTTGCTCCGGTTTGTCCTCGGCTCGCCACGTGCTTTCTTTTCTCATTATTTTTTACGGTGCGCGATGTTGTGATAGCTAGTGACACATCAAACTTGCTTTCACCTGAGGTGAAAAACGGTCCGTGGGAGCGAGAAATCTTGTTTGAAGTAACTGCTGCGGCGTTTTTGGTGGGCGAATTTGCGGGAGTTTTCCTCTGTTCAGATGCATAGGACTTTCGCACTTTGTTGGGTATTCGTGTACATGGCGCACTTAAGCATTTGGATGCGGGCACGGAGTGCATTGAGTATTTGTGCGTGTATTTGTGTTAGGTGGAGATTATGGTTTCAGCTCCCAGCGGCGGCAAGTTGTTTTATCTTCGACATTCATTTCCTTTCTCATTCTTATTTCTACTGAAAAAGAAAGCAGGGTTGATTTCTCCCAGGTTTCCATTGGATTCGTCTCTTCTCTTGTCTTCATGTGGCTGTTATGTAGTTACATCGTTGAAGTGATCAGACATACCGTTTATGTATTTATTTATTTACTTTTCTCTCTTCCCCAGCCCAGCACTGTACGTTGGTGAGCACGCCAAGGCAAGCTATGCCCTGGCTGCTCTGGTGGACAAGAACATGCCGGTGATGATGGTGAGGGCGGGTTGTTGTTTTCACCCATCTTCTAGTCTCGGCTATTTAGTGGTACACACTGGGGCAGAATGAATGGTAGCATTTAGACGGATGCCTAGGAGCAACGCCAAATCACTTAAGTTAGCGCATAATTTCTGACTTGTCATTTTTGTTTTGGTAAATGAAACCCCGTGCCTTTTAAACTGTGGAAGAAAGTATGCACATATTGCTATGTGCCACAGTGCCCAAAATAGTTTACTGCAATAGTTGCGCCTACAAAGCAGTTTCTGTTTTTGTATTCCCGGAGGCGAATGCTTCGCAATGTCATAATACGCCGGCTCGCTTTGCTCCCGCTTGCGAGTGCAGCCAAAGGGAATGTGTGCATCACTCCTGTTAATTTTTTGCTTACCTTATTTATTCGATTATAAGGCGGTCACGATTATAAGGTAAAAGTGCCAGTTGGAGGACTGAAGAAAAAAAAAATTATATATATAAATATATATATATGTATATATATATATATATGTGTATATATATAATACAAAACAGAGCAGCCCGGTTCATATCGCGTAACTACAGTATAAACTCGAGCATTACACAAATTAAACTAGACCTACTGTTGCCGCCATTAGATATCCGCCGTAACATCGCTATTCTGTGCTTATTCCACAAATATATTTACACTAATAAACGAACCCGGTTGCAACTACAAATACCCCACTCTTTTTCACGCAGATTACATAATCAGTTCAGTTTCATGCGCATATACGGTAAAACAAATGCATTTAATTCATCGGCACTACCACGTGCCATCCGTCTCTGGAATGACCTCCCTGATAACATAGCCTCCATATCTAATCCCGACACGTTCCGCTCTCAGTTACTCATGCTTTTCCCATTTAATACCGTTCACGAGTGACCAATCTAGTGTATGTTATCGTGCATTTTTGCCATGTTGTATATCATTTTCATAAACGGAATTCCTTTGCTCTGTTAACAGTAACAAGTGTTCGTGTGCCTTCAGATATTGCTTTGTATTCCTAGTGCCTTCAATATTGTGTAACATGGTAATCTTTTTATAGCACTGTTCCTATTAGAAATTTGTACTTTTTATACCTCTTACTGTTCAATGTGCCCTCCTTACTTTATGCCCTTCCATAGGGCCTGTAAGGTTCTTTTGAATAAATAAATAAATAAATAAATATATATATATATATATATATATATATATATATATATATATATATATATATATATATATATATATATATATATATATATATATATATATATATATATATATATATATATATCGCCTTACAGTGTGGCTTCACATCATTGCCGCGCGCGCTGCCATACCCAAAGGCAAAATTCGCATATATAGCAGTAGGAGGATTCTGGAAAAAAACGCTCTTCTTATATTCCAATGAATACGGCACTTATTTCTGGTGTGTGCAGTTTAGTGCTGCCTGCCCCTTTGTTGGCCTTGCAGGGTTGAAATTTGTTGATCATATTACATTTGAAAAAAAAAAAAAAGTTATTTTACTTTTAATGTCCTGTTAACCCTTACAACAGTCACGGGACCGGAGGATACCTCTTCTGGAAGGTCCCACTTCGGCAGGCGGCGGTCGCGCAATGGAGGCGACGCCCGACGACTTTGAGTCACCGCAAGGTGGCACAAAAAGGCGGTCCTTCGTTTCTGGTAAGCAAGCTGCAGCCTACTGCGCATCTTTATTTTTTCCTTCTTTTCAATTTTCAACAGTGCCTTATGTAGTCAGCTGTTTGGCGATAACCTGCTGCTCGCATGATTCATAGCTAGACATAAAAGCATCAAGCACGAACAAGAAAATACGGACAGAATGAAAAGAAAAACGCAAAGCCAAGACATTTTGGGCCCCAGCACAAGGATCTTGTTCACAGTGAAGCCCCGTAGAATGAGTGGGCGATTGCATATGCATGAATAAATGTTGCAAGCAGTGCAGGTAAATAGGAGAAGGGTTGCATCACTGCAGTTCTGCATGGCATCAGTGGATTCATGGCTTCATAACTGCTAATCAAAAAGGCCTCATCTCTACTCATCTCTACTCATCTCTACAAAGCTTTGTCATCAGGCATTATTAATATGTCTAAGAGAAACCACATTCAGGAAAACAACAAGTAGGGTCGGGTTTGGCGATCCCCTTCTATACTTTATTTTCTGCTCATTTTTAGCACACGGAAAAAAAGTACGAAGAGTAGTGCATATGGCATGCTTTACAGGAGGTGCCTTGCTTTTCCGTATATTAACGGGGGCGAAATCTAAAAACGCCCTTGTCCTGTGCAATGGGGGCACGTTAAAGGTGTCCAGGTGGCCAGAATTAATCCAGAGTTCCCCACTACTGCGTGCCTCATAATCATATCGTGACTTTGGCACATAAAAAACCAGAATTCAATTAGTTTTTTCTTATATTACGGGGCCTTGTCGTCACACATTCTCATATCCATTGGGAGCATTTCTGTGTCCATCCTAAAACTGTTTGGCGTTTAGTTCTTGTCTACTGTCGTCCTGTTTTACTGGGTCCCAGTATAAGCCTTTTCAATAAAATTAATGGAATACCAATTAGATGAACCAGGCACGATTCTTTTGAATGTAATGTAGTTGGGAAAATGTCCCCTCAATGTCCCAGCTACCATTCGCCATGCAGAGCAATGTCAATGGTGCATTATTTCTCTCCTCAGTACACTGCCGCCATTTGCATGTAAATGCCATGTAGTGCACCATTGTTGTGTTCATGTAAATGCGACTATTATAAAGGCAACAAGCTTTCATTCATGGTGGCAGGCACAAAATATGTTAAATTGTTTTATATGCTAGTTTTCGCATGAGTGTTAAGTGAAAATGAGGCGTATACCATATTCATATACAGTAAAACCTCTTTAGTGCATACCCACTTAATAAATAATTCTGGCTTGATTATAGTCGCAATGAATCCCCCGCCTCGTTGTCATTAACCTAGTGTATTGGCTGGCCATTTAAGCCATAGCCATTTAGGTCAAGATAAGTTTAACTTATCTTGGCCACTTGCTCATGAAAGGTTAGCAGCATTCATTAGTTTTGTAACAGCTGCAATTATCGTTATTCTTTACAAAAGGGCAGACCTTGGGGACATACCGGGTTTAAGCCGATTTTCGTCAATTTTGTTCTGGGTGCAAAAATAGGACATTTTTGGGTTTTACCCGAAAGCGAAGGGCCCTACTCGTACGCCCTCACTGAGGTAAAAAGAAGTTAACCACAACCACAAAGCCAGGGGTAAGAAGCAGAAGACAGGATAGGAAAGACGGGGAAAGAAAAAGATGTCTCTCTCCACCACTAGGGAGCACCACCTCTTCTAGGGTAAACAACTCTCTTTCTGTGGGTGGCAGTGAAGGGACGCGTGTGTGTGACAGCGCTCCTGAAGATAGTCCCACACCGTCGTTTGCATATGTTTAACCTGTTGAATGAAAAGCACAACAATTTTACTTACTGCGGATTTCGTACTGAAATTAGACGTGGGGAACACCACTTCAATTTGAAATTTATTTTCTCATTTTGCTCTTCCTTAGTTTAGAGAATGCGAAACCGTAACAAGTAGGAGGCTGCGCTGATTCAATATGTGGTCCGAGGGACTGGGACGGAAATAAAGCTGTCAGGCTCTGCCAGACTTGTTGGCACAATAACACATCCGCATGAAGGGCTTGCACATTTGCGAAAGCTCTACAGAAGCTGTTGCTTTCCCTTCTTTGCCGTGGAAAGGTGCCTGCGAGTATAGACCCTTTTCATCAGCTAGTTTGCTCACTATGAATGAGATGGCGCTTCCTGTCTGCCCAGCCATTTCTTGCCTGAAGACTCACCACGTAGCCTCAGCCACAATACGATTCCCGCTCGTGCAGCCACGTTCTAATAAGAATGCAAAAACGCTCTTGTACTTGCATTCAGGTTGTAGTTTTTTTGCAGGCTCTGTAAAGTCAGCCTCGCCACATAAAAGCCGTATTATGCGGTGAAGCATATTAAGAGTGGATAGGGACCACTGTCACAGAACATAGTGGACTGTACACGCATCAAGAGCTGTTTCTGACATTGCTGTGGTGATTGGGGGCCTTCGTCATTGTCACATTTTCTCGGCCGTTACGTTCTTTATTTTTTTCCGTGCTCCCCCGAGAAATGTATCAACGGGGTTCTACTGTATACCTCTATCTTGAAACGTCCTTCTCAAACAACTGTATGGTCTTTGGGAACACCGTTCCATGGAATTGACACTACTAGAAAATAAAGAAAAAAAGAATTATGCTATTGAGAAAAAGATTTTAACCATTGCCATTCTCCTAGATCCACGTTTCATTACGTAAAACATAGTAGACCGTTGAACAAATTGCATCGTCTTGGTATAAGAGGTGCACCATTAAAATTATTCGATAGTTACATTCAAGAACTGGTGTAGTAGACTGTGGTTAAGGGTATCACATTACCTGGGAAAATTTTGACTCCATTTTAGAGCCCGTCTTGTTTCTGCTTTGCAAAAACAATGTAGTCAATATATCAAATACTAGACACAGTAATACTTACCGCTGACATTTACACCTTCTTTACAGGATAGAAGCGTCGCAACATTGTAAGAAAGGCAAATACTTGGCTTTGCAAGCTTCCTAATTGGCTACAGTTAAATAAGATTGAATTGAATCTAAAAATAAAAATGAAAAGCACTAAATGCATAACTTTTTCAGCGCCAGATAAAAATGATGAAGATGCCACAATTGCGAACGACAGTGAGCTCCTTTTTCCAGAGAAATTGATTACATTTTAAGGCATGATTTTTCAGGAGCACTCGCTCTGGTCACAGCATGTTGAATATATTCAAGTGAAGTTTGCATGCTCTGTAGGGCTTATCACCAAATTGAGAAACATGTTGGCTATGCCCGTGATATTTCAGCTATACTTTTCACTTGCGCATTCTTGTATACATAAACATTTTGTTCGTTCAGGGTAGCCATACTAATCTGGCAAAGTCACTAACCGTGACAGAAAAAGCTGTTTGAGTGATCAAAAATTTATTCCCATCTGGTAATGTTCTCGAACGCTTTCCCTGGTTTCAACTACTTACAGTTCAACAACTGCACACGCACACAAAAGAAAGCAAGTACTACGTATTGTGGGAATCGAATATTATGTGAAGCATTTTTGAATGTAGCTGCCCTATGGCGTCAACCCTGCAATGTTGCACCTCAGCCTCCTCTTTGGCTCTCTCAATTAGTTGGAGTAGGTGCTCATTATGGAGCTCAGACGTGTCGAGGGTCAGGAAAAATGTGGGCCTGCCTAGCTGTTCAATCGTTGCGAACGTGTTCCTCTTCCTCCGCTCTCATTCCGAGTAGTACTCCATCCTCGAACTGCTTAAGTAATCCCCTGAGGAACACAAAGTGCAATTTCATGCACTTTTCAAAGAAACTGTGGCCTTCTAAGAGCTTCTTTGTTAGCCTCAAAAGCCGGGATCATCAGTACGAGTCGGTGTAATGTTGCTGCCATGCTGGAGATCAGCGCAGCATTGTCGAACTCAGACACCATGTGCAGCAATGAAAAAGCAGGCCTCGATGCTTGATTAAATGGCTTGGTAACTACGAGAAGGGCCTTGAAAGTCTGGTGCGAGTGTGGGGAGGAATGAGAACGCGGTGCATTGCTGTCCAGCGATCGGAAATCAGTGCTTGTGGAAAACTTTCTTCTGAATCGCTGTTCGTATGGATGCAACCACCACCTATAGTTACGCAGCCAAGATGCCTTTATCTTCTTATGCACGCCGCCTGGCTCAAGCGCAGGTGTCAGAGGCGAGAATCAGAGGCGAGAGACGGGTGACGAAGCTCGAATGACATTTATGCACTGACCACAACGACATCGCAAACACGAGCCTATACCCAGCTGCTCAAGTGGCAATGCCACCTTCACTGCGTAGGAGGCTAGATATAAAGATAGATAGATGCAGTCAAAGAGCCTGAAGTTGTCAAAGAATGCTTTGCGTTAAAAAGTTGACTAGGCACTCGTACCCTTCTTTGAGGTAACAGGCTGGATTTGGAGACACATAAAGTAACATGGCGCATCTTATCATGCCCATCAATATCATCATCAAGTTTACAGTCTGTACTAACTACCGCTTTAGAAAGCTAGGTCACCAAATACCTAAATTCTTAACCTTGAACCATGAAATGCCTGACCTAGCTCAACGAAACCATTTGGAAGTGCAGTTTAAATGTGCCATTCACGCACTCCTAACCACATAATTACTAGCACAATCCATTCATGTCTGCTAAACATTCACATTCTGTTGCATAGATTTTATTCTTGTATGTATTTTTTTCTCTTTGCATCGATACATTTTCTGTACTCATGTATTTTGCTTCACATACTGTAATGGTTTACTCTGGTTTGCATGCTATGCCTTATGCCAATGTTAAACTGTAAATAATATGAATACTGCCAATGTTTGCTTTCTACTCTTTACCAGTGTGCAGGACTTATTCAGATGGGAATAATGCAGTTTGATGGTGTTCACAGCGCGCAAATACTAAGGAAAAAGCACAGGCAGAGTGAAAGAGTGCCAACTTCCAACTTTTCATTAAACACTAAATATATACATAGTTAAAAAAAAAGGAAGGAAAGGAGGCATTGTAAGGCAATTGATACACATAATCTTCCATATTTCAAGCGCGTGACCACTGAATAACTCCTCTTGCATGCCCTTCCAGGGTTTTTTCTTCTTGCAGCTGAACTCGAACAATGAAAAATTGTTCTTATTATTGTTTTTAGAACAGTCTCTAGTCGTGCTTTCCAGTGCGCATTTTGTACGGTGTGGTGCCCATGCCATTTGGACAAAGTGCAGTCAGCTCAGAAGCTTATGCAACATTTATATATCCTCCGAAGCTTTGGTTAAAGTTTTGTTTCGTTCACCCAGTCATTTGGCTGACAGCCATTGAAACACCAGCTTACTACGCCGCATCACCCGCCGTGGTTGCTGAGTGTCTATGGTGTTGGGCTGCTGAGCATGAGATCGCGAGATCGAATCCCGGCCACGGCGGCCGCATGGGTCGATGGGGGCGAAATGCGAAACCACCCGTGTACTTAGATTTAGGTGCACAATAAAGATCCCCAGGTGGTCGAAATTTCCGGAGTCCTCCACTACGGCGTGCATCATAATCAGAAAGTGGTTTTGGCACGTTAAACCCCATAATTTTTTTTTTTTTTTGCTATGCCGCATCGCAGTCAAGGGGTGCAACCATAAATAGGCAATGGAGGCAGGCTGAGGCATGCAGCAGGAAAGTCAACTATGGGACACAGGAGGGCAATGAAAAAACGTCCACGAAGTCGTCACCGTGTAATGTTTTCTTCGTCTTGAAGGCCTGTGTGTGGTAGCTGAAACATAGTTTTCTTTTAATCTTTATTTTTGTTCATTTCTGTACAGGAACAGAAACTACTGGAGCAAAAAGGCTTAGCAGCTTGACAAAGGCCTTTGCTCCAAATGCAATGCAGCACACAGGCCAGCATGCAGGCTTGTGTGACAAAATCACATCAGCTAGCACATTTCAGTACAAAAGGAAAAATAGCATGAGAGCAATAAATGCATGCAGTGTTCCAACCCTATTTACTGGCATTACACATTTTCACTGTACTACATATATACTACGCTACATTTAATGATACAGTTGCTATAGTTGCTCGTCATCCATAATCGACAAAACAAAAATATTTCACAAGCACACAAAATAAAAATGTATGTCAGTATAGTGTTATGCGGTACTTTCGTGCTAAACATTGTTAAGGCGTGATAAAGCGCATTACAAAATTAACAAGAAATGAATTCCTTGGTTGGAGCCTTCACCCATTTTTTGCACTTTATTTAACCATTAGCTTCCTTGATGCTTGTTGCTCCACCCACATCTCTTTCCTGTCAAAGTATGATGCGAAAAAAGAAAATTAAGAGAAAAGAAAAACGAAATTATTTGCATTGCGAGTGGATAAGTTCAGTAGACAATCACAATGTAAGTGCAACATGGCTGACATGATAAGTGTGTATCCCCACCAGGCTACTACGAGTACCCAAACACCATGGTGGCCGTGCTCTTCTCGAGGCTTCAGATCGGGTACCGAAGTCCACCGCAGTCCGAAGATCTGGCGAGCCGGCACACCAGGGACCAGCACGACCTGCCCTCGGATGAAGTGCACATCGAGGAACGGGTACGCACGAGTACAGATCGTCTCGCACAATAGTTGTCATATTTACCCCGATTCTAACATACACACCGAGTTTTTTACGAGTTCAGAGAGAGAAGATGATGTGCACCCAAATGTAACTTGTGTCCATTTTTCTAAGAAAGAAAAAAGTTGCACGCTTTCAATTCTCGTAATCAGACTAAAAAAAACAACCTGCAGAATTTACCTTCACAGAATGTAAATTTATTCACTCTTAAATCTTTTATCGCAGTCATGGCCATCTTCATTGCTTTTAACCATGTTTCTATGGGTAGACCCAGGTAGATGTATGTTTATTGATGATGTTATGGAGGAGCATTCCGTAATTTTCGAGGTGTGGTACGGAAGGCGATTGCTGTGCTTGAACTGCAGGTCATCCCAACCAAGGACGTTGACGGTCCCAGCCTAGGAGGAGGGAACTGGGAGATCGGGGACGATGGCAAAAGCTGGAGGCCCATTCCCTTCTTCAACCGCAAGGGGGACGATTGGGGCGGCAAAGAGGGCGCCAGGACCAGGGGGGACAGCCCCGCGCGTCAGCGGCGCCGGCGGGTTGATGCGGCAACCGAGACGCCGGCGTGGCCTCCGGAAGACACGTTGCTGTCCACCTTGGGCCAGGTTACCTGGTCCCAGATGACGCTGGTGATCCTTCTGGCAAGCATGGCGGCAGCGGTGGCCTACCTTTACCCACAGGTGAGGAGGAAGTCTTCTGCAGGCTTTGGTACCTAAAAAAAGAAGCTGCTAAAAGAATAATGTGTTGAAAAGCACTTGGAAGCTACAGTTAGAAGAATAGCATGGGTGAGTGAGTGAGCGAGGGAGAGAGCGAACGGATGCTTGAGTGTATGTATGAATGGATAAATGAATGAGTGAATAAACAAAGAAGTGAGTGAACGAGTGAAGAATGAGTAAATGGATGAATGGAGAAGGAAGCGAACGTGTCAGTGACAATTTTGGTTACTAGCTTCACAATGCAAAAATGAACCACAAGTGATAAGCTTCAACATTGTAGCTTGAGCGTCATTGCGGTCCTGTGCAATGCACAGCGATTGAAATGCCATACTCGGAGTGCGTGGCTGCCGGTGCTTTTTTGTGCCATTTGGTGGTGGCTAGGAACACCGAGCTGATGTATTGTGGTACTATATACGATGAAAGCAAAGAGCCTTTGCGCCAAGTTCTGACTGCATTTAGTCCTCCTGCAATCAAGCGCCAGCCGCCGGGGGTCCTAGCATGACGTTTAAATTTTGAGCACTGTCCATAGACTCAGGTCAGCAGTGTGGTGTCCGACACCAGACAGTACAGTGAAAAGAATAGCTTAGCCATAAAGTGGTTTGTAGAGTACCAACAACCTAACACAGAAAATACCATCCATGTACATGTGGTATCGAAAAGAATAACAGAATATTAAAGTGCAGAACTTAAAACCCTAATGCTACAGATTGGCGATTTGCATGGTGTTGCTGAGACTTTTGAAACATATTGTAACTATATTGCAAGTATTTTTGCATTATTTGTTCAGCAATACTGGCAAAAAGAGCTGTAATGTTTGCTTAGGACAATGGAAAATATAAGTAATATGGTATGATATATATGTAAGTAATATGATATAATGTGCAACAGATACAGGTCGGACAGATAGAGATAGCTCTTGTGTGTTGCCCCTTCATCTGTCTGTATGTGTACGTCTGTACTACAAACTTATCGTAACTGATATAGGCCATTTGGCCCAAGGTATGATAAGAAGAGAACGGAATCTAAGGTAAAGAGTCGTCAGGCAGAATAACAGCCCTTGATAGCCACCTCTTTGACCTTCACGCATTGTCCTTTCCAGGCGAGAGAGTACCAGCGCTCGTCAAGGAGCGGGAACCTGAGGGTCAGTGGTGGCAGTCAAATTCTGGGTAAGCTTTCATTCTAATATGATCATCATCAGCATCATAATCATCATCACCACCACCACCACCACCATCATCGTCATCATCATCGTTCTGGGTAAGCTTTCATTTTATTATTATTATTACTACTACTACTACTACTACTACTACTACTACTACTACCACTACCACTACTACTACTACTACTACTACTACTACTACTACTACTACTACTACTACTACTACTACTACTACTACACTTATAGCCATTAGGACTATTTTTTCTTGCTTTTGGAATGTACATCTCTGTTATCACATGTAAGGTATGCAAACAATCTCAAGCACTTGATTTCACCTCAACTGCCAGCCAAATGTGACAGCCTCATTCAACATTAGACCACGCCTCTAGTTTCAGCCACCAGCACTAGCCTCTTCCTTGACCTTGAAGCAGTGTTCTCAAGGTCAACCTCAGTTCATTAGGTTGAAGTTTGGTATTAAGTGTTGAATGTGCCTGGTCATTTCTGTTTCATATTCATAAACCTGATTAAACATGCTGATGCCTCTGATAAAGAATTATCAAAGCCATGATACAGTGAATTAAGCGTAATGATTCAAGAAAAGGTTTGTTCAGTACATAGTTTTGGCAGAGAAACATGCTATATCAAGGTGTCCCGTGGCTTAGGTAAGCTGCAGTAAAACCCAGTCTACTCGAATTTGTAAAAACAGGAAAAAAATTCCAGGATAAGTAGAGTTTTAAGAAATGTGAGACCAGAGAAACATAAGTCTGCTGGTCAGGCATAATAGACCAAATAGAGCCTTTCCAGAATGACGTCAGTAACCACTAACATCTTGACAAAAGCTCAGTATACCAGGAGCAGCATTGTTGGTGGATCGCTTTCGGCGATACTATCGCTTTCACAAGATTTTGGGTGACTCTGCATTCGACACGTTGACATCCATGAACAACGGCGTTCCTAGCACTGTGACAAGACAGCTTGCTTGGCGCTGAAAGAGTTTGACCATTGATCCTAACGCAACACTTAAAGTCTGCCATCCCAGGTGTTCAGAACCAGTCCCAGGCATGGAAAATATGACGCTGCTAATTTATACAGTGAAGTGAATCTCTGACAATTTTTCTTAGAGAACTGAAAAGGAACTGCGGTTAGAGCACAACTATCATGCCTTTGGCAGGGGATCGTCAGTGACCTGACTGTTTATGCCGTTTAGGTAGGAAGCTAGTGCCCTTAACGAACTGCAGTCTTGATTAAACTATGCTGTGGGCTCGCATGTTCCAGTCATGTTGCTCACATGCTTCGATTGCAAGCAGAGTGCTGATTGTACTGCTCTAGGCCACGATTAATATGCTGTAACCACACTTATACACTACTGAGAGCATCCTAAATGAAAAGGTGATAAAGAAAGGCTCCCAGCTAACCACTCCTGAGTGAGCAAGCTCACAGGAGTAATGACATAGAGAAGGGAGGGGAATAAGTGGGCAGCTCAGTGCCTGGCTTTGTCAGAGAGTTCAGTGCAGTGCGATCATTCGCTGCTGGGTTTGATGCAACCGAAACTGATACAGCTCCGTTGCCTAGGCAACCTGCTCGTGGCAAAGCAGAAGGCACTGAAAAAATCCGGGTTAGAAAAGAAAGCTGTTTGGAGAACATTCCAGAGCAATGCAAAATACATTGCAAAAAGTTTGGTGGAAGTTTCTTATCATTTCCTTGTTTGTGGTGCAAATAGCAACAGTTGCTGAGGGCGCTGGTTGCCCACTGTGATGTGACCTTGGTTAGCATGGCACATAGTGCGGAGGTGTACTTTGCTGGAAGTGACATCAGGGCCTCTCTTGCACAATGCACAGTCCGGCACAACCGCAAGGCGCGAAGGAAAGTCCTCGTGGCCACAGAATTCTGTTTTCACTTTTTGATGATATTGCAGCTGTGCGAAAAATGTGGAAGCTTTTTGGTTGCAACTTTTCTTTATTATTGGAGCAGCTGAGACTGAGATATCCAGAGTCCGGCGAAAAACATATTTAGAATAAGAGGTGAAAAACACATGGAGTTGACATCGCGGCTGGACAGAACTTCGACTTAATCGTTATTTCAAGATATCAGAGTTTGTGTTAATGAAGGTTTACTGTATATGTACCAAAATGTAGGCATGAAAATAATCTTGCTGAATACTGCCAGCTCATTCATTCAAGGGGAGCAGATCTGCATCTTTGATCTCAAATCTCAACCTCACAAAGCATTCAAGCTTGCTCAACCTTAAATTCACAATTGAGGTAGAGGTAAAAATTGTTGATCTTACTGGCAATATTTCCAGCACTTCACATTCTCAGGTTGAGGTCAGAACCACCTTTATAAGCATGACCATCATGTTTTCTTAGCAGAAATTGCCATAGATGAGTACTGTTTATTCCAAGTGGCATTCCATCCCAAGTTCACAATGTGCGAACACTTTTGCCACTATTGTGCCATCATTGTTGTTGTACCACCATGGTCATTCATCGTGCTGTTGACTTTTCTGCTGTCATCTTGTCATCGTTATCGTGCCACTGTCATCGTTTCTGTTATCTTCACCATTGACTGATTAGCTTTTGCTGTTTTGAAGGAGCCTTGAAGGGCTGCCGGTAACACAGTGCTTCAGCCATGGTGTCATATCCTACTCTTGCTTGTTCCTTTCTCCCTGCAGAAGTTACAGAAGATGGGGTCTGTCACGTGGGCAAAATCAGCTTCGACACACGAGACGTGATTGGTCGTGGCTGCAATGGAACATTTGTGTTCAAGTGAGTTCATTCTCTTCATTGTGATTTCACTGCACTTGTCTTGCTCTAGTACTCGCTCCACTAAGAAAGAATGTACGTTCATTTTAACCTTCGTATAAAATAGCAGGAGTATGTCAAGTAGGAATGGCAGTTGCCTCTGAACATCAATAGCATTGCAGATGGCTGCTCAGAGAAAAGCAATGATGTGCAGTCCGTATTTAGCCGAAACGTGACCTTTCTTTGGATCATTCATTGCATTTACTTCATCTGTTAGCTATGCTTTGCTTTGTCCGCTATGCTGCTACCTTGCTTCAACTAGCAGCTTACGAGTCGGCCAAGTGTACTGAAGTGAATGTCAGAACACGGCAGTGTCCTGCTCCCACGTGACGACATACTGAGTCATGACGGCGTCACAAAACAGTAGAGACGAAACCGAAACTGGCTGTCGAAAAGCTGTTATGTTAAGTTAGTTAGGTCACTGTGAAATTTCACAGTATTTTTTCTTGAGCTTAGAAGTCTAGGACCTCCACTTACCGAAAAAGAAAAGGTAAAAACATGTCAGTGCCCCTTTGATGTGAGGCCAGAAAACAGCAGCTCCTAAAGGGGTCGCCACCATACGAATAAGCAACAGAGCAGGTGTCGTGTCACCATATCTATAAAACACGAATAGATGCATTATGGACGCTGTGTGCCTACACCCACCGTGTGACTCTGTTTAACCATCTCACTGATCACACAGTCTGGCACAGTGGTTTGTGGCTGAAAGATAGCACATTCATTTTGACCCCCATAGAAGGCACAGCCTGTCGCCTTCAACCTGTTAACAGCTCCTGCGATATGGGAAGATAGTTTATTCACACTTAATTCTTGCTTTCGGCCACTTGTGCCTGCTGTACAGACTCAGACTTACGAGTGCTCACGACCCTGCCTGTAACGTTGCAGTGGCGGTACTAGGGACCCACTATGAATATGAGTTCTAGCAGAGGTATTCCTGCATGTTACAGCAGTAGTTTTACACCTATGAGAGTTTTGTGCCATGTACATGTTGATGGATGTATCAAGAGGTGAAAGAGTCCAAAACAGTTATCACTACGAAATAATAGAATAGGTATAAAATCCATGCTCTGCATCCTTGAAGGGAACAGCTCAAAAGATAGGACAAGCAAGTGGCGAACATAAACACACAGAGTTGACTTCCAACTGGGTTTATTGACACCAAGTGAGCAGAAAAATGAGATAGTAGAAGTGATAAATTGCTTTGTCAGTGTGTGAAGTGGTTTCAACTGTTGTCTGCAAATGCTTAAAACAAGGGGTCAATCACCTGGTATCAACAAACTCAGTTGAAAGTTGGTGCTTTGTATGTGTGTTAGCCATTTGCTTGTTCCGTCTCTTGTGCTCTTCCTTTCAAAGATGTTGCCTTACCAACTAGCTCGAATTCAGACTTTAGTCCATGTTTTGCATGAATTGCATGGATTTCTGTTACGATACAAAGGGGCTGGTATTTTATAGACTTATGCATTTATCAGCACTGTGATGCATTGCACTCGTCGTCATGTCATGTCTCACGCTTATTTTTGTTGTCATTTATCATCTATTTCCTGCGGCAATCTGGTTCTGTTCCATAGTCATCTATAGACACCAATAATCCATTAAATGCAGGGGCACTTTCGAGAAGCGCCCCGTGGCGGTCAAGCGCATACTGCCGGACTGCATCAGCCTGGCAAGCCGTGAAGTGGACCTGCTGCGCGAGTCCGACGAGCACCCCAATGTGGTTCGCTACTTTTGCATGGTGTGTGCCGCTGCTCTCTTCTGCTTTACGGGTTGTGGTGGTGAAAATGCTCTTCCCTCAGTATCGCGCCATGTGTACGTGGACATGTCAGGCTTCCTTGATGCAAGAGTGAGGCTCTGAAAGGAACATTAGTTCTCGGCATTCATACGCGCATTTGCACACTTTGCAAGGTCTCCTAAGAGTATCTGAAAACCAGTTCTTTTTAAAAACTTGCGCAAGGGAATGTTTCGACTTTGTGGTTATCAAAACGTCTCGAAGCAGCTTTTGAGACAGCTGTCAGTGTGGCTAGCAAGAAAATTGTGTGAAAAAGTGTGAGGACCAAAAGAAGGGAAAAAGCTGCGAAGAGGAAGAATTGAGGATAGGAAGATAGATGGGATTGGAAGGCAGGATTGAAACCGGAAATACAGTACAACCACAACCATTGGGTGGCGGACAAATTTCCACAGACGTTGCTGCAGCACCTGCATGACACAGAGCTGCAGGCTTACATATGATTTTCTGTTTGTGCAGCGCATGGACGTGACTAATGAAGCCAGTGAGAGACCAGAGACAGCTTATTCTTATTCTCTGCTCATGCTAAGTTTGTGAGCCCTGCCTGGGCCGCACACCGCTCCCCACTGGTGTTGGCAGTTGTGTTTGCACATGTGGTCAACGTGACTGAGGACCCGATGACGCTGCCGCTGCAGATCATTTTTCTAGTTATGCCTTGTAGCAGTCTGAAATGTAAAGTAAAGAAAAAAAAGGAAAGTTATTTCCTCGGTTCTTT
The DNA here is from genome assembly GCF_050947875.1 of Dermacentor variabilis. Lineage (NCBI taxonomy): Eukaryota > Metazoa > Arthropoda > Arachnida > Ixodida > Ixodidae > Dermacentor > Dermacentor variabilis. The sequence goes on along the minus strand of NC_134575.1, from coordinate 42,164,426 downwards.
GTCTCTGTGCACTGGATTTCTCACCGACACCATTTACCCAGTCAAGCTATCCAAGCTCTAAATGGAGAGAAAACTGGGAAAGTTGGTAAAGATTTGTAGCCACGCTAGCTGCGCAGCAGAGGCAAAAATGAAGGCAAGTGATACGAGTGCTGACAGTGCCTGCGTTGTGTTGCTCACCTTCGTCCCCGCCTTTGTGCTCGTCTTTGCGACCCTGTGTTAGCTGAGCTTGCAGTCTTTATTCGGTGCAGGCTGCATGCTTATTCATCTCAGTTTCTTGCCTGCCCGCGCGTGCGTGCGTGTGCCAGGAGGAGGACCGCCAGTTCTGCTACATTGCCCTGGAGCTGTGCGAGGCCACCCTGCAGGACTTCGTGGAGTGTCCCGGCTCGGAGGACTGGGGCCACCTGGAGCCCATCACGCTGCTCCACCAGGCCTCCTCCGGACTACACCACCTGCACTCGCTCGACATTGGTGCGTGCCTAGAGTCCGTCGTAGAGATTAAACCGGATATATAGAATTCCGAGGGGATCGCGGAATAGTTTGGTATATTATCATTTCTATGCACGAAATTATGTGAATATTTGGTGTGTCAGTATTTAGGTAATTGGCTAAAACTGTAACAGACAAGAGCTTGCCGATTGGCGTATCCAAAGGCAGCAGCGTCGACAAGCACACCACAATGATTTCAGGTGCAGAAAAAAAAAGGAAAGAAAATCTGTGTGCAAAATTTACAAATGCCACTCTTCGGGAAGCCATTTTTCTATTTCATGGCTGCTGGCAGCCTTTCACCTGAAACTATTTTGGCGACGATGCTGTAGCAGTTTTTGACTCACTGGAGCCAACCAGTTCCTCCACAAAAGCTTTCCTCTTGAAATGATATTGCAAAGGCCTTCTTAGCTAGCTCAAGCCCATCCACAGGAATGTTTTTGATGTGGACATCAAGAAAGTACTTGTAGAAGGCATTTTCGGCTTTGGCAAATGTCATAACTCGCCCACAGCAAGCTCCCAAGTGATTGCCTTCATTGCACCCCGGACCACTGAACTTGATGCTGCGAGATAGTGACTGATGCTGTTGCTGTTGCTTCCTCCATATGCTTGTAGAATGGAACGACATAATCAAAAATGCCGGGTCACTGAGAACGAGCGGCGCATAAATGTGAACAAAGAGAGTCTCCTGCCAGTGGCGGCAGAGCTGGCACCCTCCATACTCGCGCGCATGCCCTTCCCCATGCTCTTGCCATGCTCCGCATTTTTTCCCTTTCTTTCTTTCTTTAATGGTTGCCCTAGTTTCCCTCTTTCCCACAGCTACTCTTTCGCTACCTGTCGTACATGCTGGCTTGGCAGTCTGTCAGTCACTCAACATGAGCTATGGGCTTATTGCTGGTGCACTTGTATGGGCGGCGGTGCTGCGTCTGCTATGTCGAGTGTCTCTACCATGGGAATTCAATACGAAAAAAAAAAAAAAATGCTTCTGCGCTATTAAATGTGATTTTCAAGGGGATGGTTGGGCTGTTCGATGTAAGCGGTAATTCGAAATACCCGAGTGTCATACAACCAAGTCCAGCTGTAAACTTTTGCATACGTGAGCTCTCTACCCCAGAGACCAAAGGGCCTCAGTCCAGAGAGACAAACGAGCACTTCTACAGCACGGAAAGCGACAGACTTGCGCACCCGATTGTAGGCACACATTGTGCTTTTCTGGTGCACATCATAAATACAAACTCTTGTCTTCTCCCTCTGTTTTTCACTCTTCCTCCCCACCTCTAGGGTAGCAAACTGGACAGTGTCTAGTTAGCTTCCTTGAATTTCTTCTTTCCTCAGAAAGATGCCTGCAGCTTTAATTGACGGCCGGAATGTTTTACCACACCCGCATTTACTTGCCTTCTACACCTTGAGAGTTTGAGCACAGCCACTTAGGGGAGGAGGTTGGAAACACATGACTAGTCAAAGACACATGCAAATGTGTCCCCGACATCCAATGAATGCAATGTGGACACGTGCTCATGTAAGCAGTGTGCTGCACGAGAATCAAGGATGTGTGTCACCTATGGCGATGCCAGGCAAGAAATGAAGATTCCCTTGGTGCAAGGATTGGTGGAGCCATTTACTCATCTGAGGGCAAAAGAAACCGTATGCATTTCGCTGTCTGCAGCAGCTGTTTTGTTTTCCTGAGATATGGCACCGCTGCTTCTTCCTCTGAGCAAATTACTTCTGAAACCGGACATTGCTGCAGATGACGTGTACTTATAGTATTTTCTTGGTGAAATGGAAGAGCATTGTGTCCATGCATTATATACAAGAAAATTCGGCAAAAATGGGGAAAGAAAGAAAAGCCTTTGTGTTCATGCGGCACAGGAATCGGTTCACCAGAGAACTTGCCGAAGCATTTTAATATACAGCACATGCCGAGTATGTAGGTCGGTTCTCCATCTGTATCGCTCTGCAAATAATAATAATAATAATATTTGGGGCTTTACGTGCCAAAACCACTTTCTGATTATGAGGCACGCCGTAGTGGAGGACTCCGGAAATTTTGACCACCTGGGGTTCTTTAACGTGCACCTAAATCTAAGCACACGGGTGTTTTCGCATTTCGCCCCCATCGAAATGCGGCCGCCGTGGCCGGGATTCGATCCCGCGACCTCGTGCTCAGCAGCCCAACACCATAGCCACTGAGCAACCACGGCAGGTTATGCTCTGCAAAAGTGAACTTAACTTTCTTTTGAAATGTTTGAGCTAGCAGGTTCTGCGAATCTGCATTCTATCTTCTGGTTTGATAGTCATGGTGGTTGTCTTGCCTTCTTTGCACGCTCCGAAATCATGTGACTCAAGCATTGTATAAGAGTGGCTGCGCGTTGCATTCATTACTTTCAGGTTGGAGTGCACGCCTGTGTTTTATGTCTTTTATCCCTCCTCTATCTTTCAGCAAATATACAGAATGACACCATTGTGTAAAGATTGAGGGGGAATGAGCTGGTTTTTTTTTCCCTAAGCCAGAAGACTTGTCTGTATCAGCTTCACTTATAGATGCACCACACAGTAGACAGTGCTGCGAGGCATAATAAATCTAATCAGCGAATGAGATAAGCAGGAGTTGTTTAGAGTATTGGTGGAAAAAAAGATATGCAGGGAAAAGATTGATAAAACCAGGGTTGTCACAGGTTTGGGTAACTGTACAATACGTAGAGCTTTCAAGGGAGAGAAGATAAAGGAGATATAGGCAAGGTGCTAGACTACAATAGATGTAGTGAAACCTGATTAGCTCAAGCAGCTCAGGTGGCTATTTGTCGGCGTCCCATTTCAAGGATGATGCGAATAGAAATTGTCATTGTCGTCATTGTTTTTTCCTGAATGGCTACAAGAAGGCTCTGTGCTTGTGCAGTTCACCGAGATGTCAAACCTCACAATGTGCTCATCTCGCGACGGAACGCTGCTGGCGAGGCTAAGGCCATGATTTCAGACTTCGGCCTCTGCAAGAAGCTGAGCCACGGACGGCTGTCGTTCTCGCGAAAGTCTGGCGTCACCGGCACCGATGGCTGGATCGCACCGGAGATGCTGTCGGGTCACGGGCGAGCCGTGAGTGACCTCGTCACCAACACTACTTGCTGACGCTTTTAGTGCTGACAGCCAGTTGGCAGTAGCCTCTGTACATTTAAAACTTGATTTAGCAGAACTGTTTATATTATAAACATCCAGGGTTAAAAGAAAAAATAGCACTTCTCTGTGTAAAGACACAGAGTCAAGTGCTATTTCAGTTTTATGAAGTTTGTACTAAAGGGAACCAAAATAGAAAAAAATATTTTGAGTTGCATTAGTAAATTATCCTTCTGCAATACCAAAAATAGCCACTCTCACCATATGAAAGTGCTTAGTAAGCCAGAAAAGGTGCAAATATGAAAGATGGGTGGCAACATCGTGTTGAAGTTTTCGTACCAGCTTGCCGTGATGTCATGAATTTTTGATGGCATCCGCTAAGGCCTAGCTAAATTTTTATCAGTAAAGACAAACTATACATTGTCTTTGAAAAGATGCAAGGACTGAACTTAACGAGTTTGAAGGACTTTTACTAAGCCATAATGACCCAAATACAAAAAATTTATTTCAAATCCATGATGGCAAACTGATGTATTGGCGCTGGGTTTAGGCTGCAAAATTAAAAAGAAGTAACTTTGACCTTTGTTTTCTTCTCTAATTATGAACCGCTTACTGGAAAATTCAAAAAAATATAGTTCTGAAAGAATATTTTATCAGCCTAAACTGATTTAGTGTTTCTGTTTTACCTTAGTGTCCTTTTTAAAGGAGTACTGACAGAACATTCTAAAGTGACAGCGTTAAGAGCCCCGTGTCGCAGAAAATTCGGAGTCGGTGTTGGTGGAGTTGTCCGTGAGCAAAAATTGCCATATATATTTAGGTATATGTATATGCCACGCCTTGCTATACGACATCTTGGTGTGTGCGGGTTATATTGCCTCGCCATTCTGTCACCAAAGTTGCTCATACCTTGTCTTAACAATGTTATTCCTTGGAATTTTGAGAATGGCAGCTCACAAACAAATCTCATGAAACAAAACATTGACAGTGCATGCCTTTTATGTTACATCTTCTCAGACTGAAATATTAGAAGTGCCAAGCAATCAGAGAAACCTGGAAATGATGTAATTTTCTTGGCGTGGCTGCGCACTATATTTGGGATTGGCCAACACATTTCTACCAGAAAGCTTACCTTCGTGCATAGCATTCACCACCAGCATTTGTCAGTAAACATTATGGTTACATAAGCTGCTGTTGCTGGGATGCATGAGAAGCAGTCGGGGATCTTTGAATGCTGTCGCGTTCCGGTCTTATAGGCAAGGCATAAGTGCCTCTAAATTTTTTGTCTAGTTGTTGTTCCTTTATTGGATAGCCATTGACCCAGTAAATATGCTACAGAGCCTCAATTCATCAAGTGTGCAGCAAATAATTATTTACATGATCTTTTAGTACGACTACTAGTTCATCACAATGTGTGCCAAGCGCAGAGTGGCTGCGGACGTGGAAAAAAAAAAAGACCCATTGTGTCATTCATACCTGTTGTGGCAGTCTTGTGGTACCAAACGCCGCTGATGTGTCACATACAAGCTATGGTCATGCTGCCAAAAGCCGAGTCGATTCAGCACTCAACAGGACAATAGTGGAGAAAGAGTCCCCCGGTGTTTCCAAGAGAAGCGAACAATTCGAAAGAGCAGTTTGGCAGCTTTTGGCAGCACGGTCATTGTGTGAACTTCAGCTGTTGCGACGGGTAAACTGGCACACCCCTTGATTGCTTGTGATACCGCGGGACAGCCACCTCCACTTTCGGCATTGTGATGGGTCTTCTCTTTCACATTCGAAGCTATGCTGCGCTTGATGCACGTTTCGAACGAGTCGTGTAAAAGGGCGCTGCAGTTAATTATTTGCACCGCTTTCAAGTAATTGAGGCTTCGCACCGTAATTACGAAGTCGAAATGCCGAAATGGTGGGACACAATATTTACTTAAAAAAAATCTTGAAACGCCGCTCATGCCAAATCCTTCTTGCATAAAGTCTCTCTCGTACTGTTTGATCCTGCACAATCAACTGTCCCAGCAATCCGCTATTTGCGTAACGGTGCTTGAGAACAAATCCCAATTTTCTGCATAGACATAGAAGTGGAATTATGTTCGACATTGTTGATTTTAAACATAACTTTGTGTGGCATTCCAGATTTCAGTCTCTTAAAGGCAGCTGACAATGTTCAGGATTTTCACATTTTTCACCATGTTTGGTGGAGTTAATGCTGACATGGGGCAATAACAAAACGATCACTGTGTGCAGGCCTTGTTTTCTAGTGTACTCGCCAGTGAACCAGGCTTATATCTTGCGCTGTGTTAAAACAATACATGTTCTAGCAAAGTTAGGTATTACGGGGCATCCGGATTAATCACAACCTGTTTGCTTTATCTGCACAGACAAAAGCTGTGGACGTGTTTTCACTGGGCTGCGTCTTCTACTATGTGCTGAGCGGAGGCCGGCACCCGTTTGGTGATACCCTAGAACGGCAGGCCAACATCAAGCACGGACGGCACAATCTCTCGGATGTTGGGACACACGGTGCGTCACGGGCGACTGCTGCGGCACCTGTACTCATTGCTTATTTAAAGCTAAATGGTTTGAGCTATGATTCTGGAATTGCAGTTGAACCTTGGCATAATGATGTCACAATTAAAGCAGTATTTAGTGCATCACAGGCAGCATTCATTGCGAGTGTACACATAAGGACAGTTACTCCTGTGTTTCTATCCATGATTAGCATGTAACGGCTCACGCATTTTGTTCTTTACCCTTTTTACCACAAGGGGGGAAAGTCATTGTTTGTTGTTCGCATGCGGTGCAAGCATAGGAAAAGATGCATTTTGGTGCATTGAGTGACTCAAATCTGTGAAACATCTCACCTGTGATTTACTTCTCAATATGTTTAGAGTTTCTGCTGTTTGTTTAAACATGTTTGCCCGAATGCATGTGAGCAAGTTTGCTTCCAAGCCGAAGTGTTACTCGAGAGTAGGTCGTCACTGACGCTAAATAACCACATGTTTGAAATAAACGCCACAAGTTTTGCCCACTGCAGGTCCCCTTGGCCAGTCCCTGATAGAGCAGATGCTTCACACAGACCCCCAGGAACGCCCCTCCGTCTCGGCGGTGGTAAAGCACCCCGTCTTCTGGGGCCCAAAGAGGCAGCTGGACTTCTTTCAGGTAGCTGCTTCGGGACGCATTTTTTCTTTCTGTGCTTGTAGTGTTTCTTCAGCGTGCGGTATGTGTTTGCGGTAGGAGCTCGCATTTGTAGTGTGAGCTAATTTCCAGTTGTGCACGTGGTGCGAGTTTGCGGCCCCGTATTGTCAGGCACCGTCGGAGATCCCCCGACTGACAGTGCTTGATGGTTCGTTAAAAGTCTGTAACCTCCGAATGTGATCGCTATCGCTCGAATTCAATATCCGAATGTAATCACCCCTGTCACATCCTCTGTGATGTACACAAGAAATCAATAAAGACCTTTTGACATACTTCCTTCGGCTAAAGGAAGTGGAATCACTACTTGAAACTTGAATGCAGGGGAGCTAAGGCTCGTTCCTCAAACAGCACTATATTGAAGTACAGTGTTCGTCAGCCGAGAGGCAGTGCTATCCTCCACTTGGCTGAATCGAGAAGGGAAAGCTTCTAGCCGAGACTCGTGGTGCTTGTTCTCCAGCGTGCTTTGCTAATGAAGGCCAGCTAGAGTGACAGAGTGACCGCTCGTCGTTTTCTCTCGTAAGGACGTGAGCGACAGAATTGAGAAGGAGCCACCAGACAGCGCGGTGGTGCGGCATCTTGAGCGAGGCGGCTTCGAAGTGGTGCGCGGTGACTGGCGGGACCACATCACCGAGGAACTGCAGAAAGGTAATAGCCAAGGTGTTGCCACCGCCTTTTTTTTTGACGTACAAAAACAACAAATTTGCTCCATGTCTTGGCACGTAATGCGAAGCCGAAGGCTGCAGTTCAGACTTGGCATGGAAATGCCACAGTGCTTTTGTCGATGTCCAATTGTTGGTTTACAATTGTCAGTCTGGGCTGCCAAGAATTTTTTTTTTTTTTTCAGAACCCCTGGTTCGCATACTTTTGAATGCGAATGTAGAATTTCTTATTACCACTTACAAAATACTGCGCAGTCATCTTTTGCAGCTTGCCCAAAATCTCTTTGCTCATTCTTGTGTGTTCTTGTCACGTTTGCACAGATCTGCGCAAGTACCGAACTTACAAGGGTCATTCTGTTCGTGACCTGCTAAGGGCCATGCGAAATAAGGTGAGCCATTTTTTTTCTCTTTTTCTTCTGGGTAGAAGTGGTACCTGTTCTTGTCACACCATATCAACCACGCTTATCTCAAGACTGCTGTATTTCCTCAAATTGAAGCACCCTTTGTACTTGAACCCTGTTACCCCACCATTTTAAAGATTGAAGAGCCTTTCCCACTTTCCCCGAAATATTAACGCCAATCATTTATGTGCCCTGAATCTAAACTTGCCTCCCACTTGAGTTATTCGAAGGCATTAGGAAAAGGGGGCTATCCGATTTCGTGGTCATCATGGCATGAGTTAGATTTGATCCAAGTGAATATGGTAATTTTGACTCTTGCAAAGAACTTTTCTTTTACTGGTGCTACCGCATCACATTAGTGTCAAGTTAGTAGTAGCACCATTTTTATTACTCATAATAATATTGCCATGCCATAAATTGCTTCTGGCATTAGTTGTAATGGTAGTAGTAGTAGTGGCTGTAGTAGTAGCATGATTAGTAGTATATAGTAGAACCAGCAGCAGTAGGTGTAGGAATAGTAGGTAGCAATGGTAGCATGAGTTAGTAGTCGTAGGAATAGTTGGTAGTAGTAGTAGTACTAGCAGTTGCAGTAGTTAGCAGTAGCACCAGTGTTAACGGTAGCACTACATTGTACTAGTAGCAGTAGCAGCAGCACTGGTGGCATTGACTATGACAGCTGCCGCTACAGCTGGCTGCACACTCACAACTGTTTGTGTCATAGGCACAACCGCGCACTATCTTGCATCCTGTTTTGTGCTGTCTGTGGCTGATGACATCAGCTTTGGTTTTTGTTTTAATGTGGCAAGGGACCAATAGCTGTGATTATTGTGCCTGATGAGAAAAAAAAAAGAGATGTCAGGATGCTGGGAGTCATCTGTGTTTCCTTTCGGTGCACTGTGTGCGTGTCCATTATTGTAACCTTCATCACTAAGCATACGAAACGTTTTTTGTGGGGCATGTCTAGCCGGCAAGTATGAAATTTATGTCATTGGGCAGTGAAGTTCCTAATTAATTTTGTCGTAATAAAGATTTTCCAGCAGCTCATAGCCACGTCATTGAGCTTGGCGGGTAAGTAGGCTAGCGTACAAACTTGTGTGCAAAGCATGTAGTAGTCGTTATTAGACTTTACTATGGCATTTCGGCCAGTTTCAGTATCAGTTTATTATTCGTTCATAGCAATTGGTTACAAGAAATGATATACATACAAGGGTCCTGTAGTCAGAGACTGCACCGGGACCCTTATGGAATCATGGACCTTCATGGAATCATGCAAAGTGGCTATACTAGTCTAATGTGTGCATGTCTTTGCCGAGGATTTGAGTGCAGCATTTTGTGGTGCCATCTAGCAGACAAAAATATAAGCACTTTTGTTGCAATGGTAGTGTTTCGTTAGGCCTAACTGAATCGAAACGAATAGCTTATCTTAAAGCAGCGACAAGTCATTGCAAACACATAGGCTACTCTCGAACTGAGATGACACCAACTGAAAGCCAATTTTGCCATTCACTCCTTGGGAATGTACGAGTGGACAAGTAGGAACGACAAGTTCAGTTGGAAGGGCACCACCATGTTGTCACGCCAACTTCGAAAGCTATGCAATGCAATGCCGAGTTTTAAATAATATACTGTGTCTTTACCTAACCCATAAGAAAGCTTCCTGTTGTATTCTATACACATGCTTGCCGATGTGCTGTTGCATAGTGTGTGTAAGCATTTAAGATACAATGCACTATGATGGTCTGTTGTCCCATTGGCTGTTCTTTTGAGTGTGCTGCATTCCCTGCTGTCTGTGTATCAGCTGCATTGGGTTCACCTCTTTGATGTTCTAGTGGGCTGTTCTCAACTGCTGCTCATTACCTCTTGCATCTGTATGGCAGCTGATAGCACCGAAGACAATAAGTGGCAGAGATCGTGGAATGCTCAAAATATATCAACCTCGTGGACATGCCCCGCCCAGGTTTCGGTCAGCCGGCCTGGCGAGGGCTACGTTTCGCTTTCCGCTGCTGGCATGAGCATTGCACGCACGTAGAGTAATGTTACAGCTGAGTAATTTATGCAACAGGATAGGACACACGAGTCTGAGCTAAAATGCCTCTGTTAACATCAGTGATCATCTAATAAGAGTGCGTACAATGAAAGATGTAACATAGAAGAGGTATACGTAGTGCTGACTTCGAACTGGTTTTCTGTGTTTGTTTGTCACAGGGTGCACATTTGTGGTCATTGAGACAGCACGAATTATACAGTTCATACCAAAAAGGAGAAGCAATGTGCAATGAGCACTCCATGTGCAGTCCTTCTGTCTTCCTTCTTGATAAGGAAAAGGCATTTCTGGGAATAATGTGAACTGTGTTCATTCTGCTGTCACAAATTCAAATGCACCTCTTTCGAATGGGGAAAAAAAAACAGTTGGGAGTTGGTGCTGTGTATGTATCTTCTATGTTGTGTTCTTAGTTTTATGCGCTGTTAATAGGCGACCATAAGTAACCAGCGAGGCTGCACTTGCGCTTTTGCGTCAGCGAATGTTTTCGAAATCCAGCAACGGTACTGACAAGCTTGTGACAACACTTTTACTAACGAACCTGACGACAGCGTACCTAATCTTTCATCTTAGACCATCGTACCACACCTGACTTTGCCTCTTGCAGAAGCACCATTACCGGGAGCTGCCGCAGGCACTGCAGTCCGAGCTGGGTACGATCCCGGAGGAATTCGTTGGCTACTTCACGTCGCGGTTCCCGCTGCTGCTGCCGCACACGTACCTGGCCATGCAGGAGTGGCGCACCGAGGCCACCCTGCGGCCGTACTACGCGCACGACGGATCGGCCGAGCTCCGGCCGTCGCGGGCGCAACAGCCCCCGCTCCAGGGGGGCCCCTCCTTTCCTTGGCAGTGGCGGCGGCGGAAAGCAGAGGCCGCCAAGCACAAAGACGGGGAGGAAGGACAATCCCTGGCTGCAACTGGTGAGAACGAAGCGACGACCTGGTGCGTTGTCGAAATCGACCGCGGCGTTGTTGCTTCGAGCGCTCGTTTGATGGAACATGTCTTTTTTAACCCTTTGTAGTCGTGAACACCTGCCAATGCTTTGCAGTCGTTCTGGTCAGGAACTGGTTGCGCGTTTTGGTTGCAGCACAGGTAGAGTAGTTATGGGAACAGACGTTTACAGTTTCACCTTGTTATGATGAAGTTACATGCGACATGCTTGGCCTTATCCGACAAACACCTTGGCCATATCCGATATTCTTTATAAGCATATATTCGTTACAGTCTGATCTCTGCGAGAAGCGTTTTAAATTTACTTCATCACGTCCGGTATATTGTAGTATCCATGTTTGTTGTTCGTAGGTTTCATTGCAGTTAATTTATGTGTATCAGAATTTTTTTTTTTCATTCCTGATGTTCTCATAGAGCGTAGCAGCCTCCAGCCAGCACCACAGAGGCAGATCAGGCCCCACATTTTCTCCAGGGCCCTCGTTGCTGCTTTCTCCTCCAGTGCGCTCATTTGGGGTTGTTTTGCTTGTTATCTGAAAGTGAACTTGGCACTGAAATCGTCTTCAGATTCTTTTTTTTAAGGTTACGTGCATTCTTTCAGTAAAGTGCACGCAGAGAAAGCATCGTCATTGTCTCGATGCAGCGTACCATGAAAAGCATGTGCGAAATTCTTTTGAGTGTGTTGTTAAAAAGACGCTGTCCTCGTATGCAGATGCTGTGAGGTGCAATTTTCAATAGTTGAAAAAGTTCCAGAACGGTGCTGTAATGAAAACAAAGAAAAAGAAGGAAAAAAAATATTGCTGCACACATGCGCGGGCTTGTCGGGCACTTCCCGAAATCTTGCCAGGACCAATGCTTTTGTGCACCGAGAGGGCCCCGACTTACGGCGGCAGAGAGTTTAAGAAAGAGCCGCTCCAGTGATTTTTTTTCATCAGTTTGGAAAAGCGGTTGTCTTGGATTTCTATGCACCTCCTGTCACACGGAAGGTATAGTTTGGTATGTTTAAAGAAAACAGAAATTTTGAACTAAATCGAAATGCGCAAGAAGCAGCAGTGCATCGAAACCAAAACTGAACTAGATGGCTTAGAGGGATGCTCCTCACGAAGTCAGTGGTGATATCAGAGAAAGCAATTGCCGCAAACTGTATCGCTAGTCTTTTCATCTTGGGACAGTGCGTTTGACAAAGCATGTTCGTAATGTTCTTGTGCTATGCAACTCTCCTTGGCAATAAATAAATAACTAAATAAATAAATAAATGGATGAATGAATGGATAAATAAATTAAATAAATAAATAAATAAATAAAAAGAAAATAGCCTTTAAAAAAATGTGTGGCTACCAAGACCTGTAAGCCTGTACATAAATGTTACGCAATCACTCATATTCAACAATTGATGTTGTTTGGCATATTCTGTATGCACCACAACTCGAGTGAGAGTCGTCTCTGGGGGGTTCGCCTGTGTTTGAAGTCAAGGCAGGTTGCAGAACCCGCAAAACAGTAACAGTTGTTCAAAGGGCAACATCCTCACCCCGTATATGTCCAAGGGAAGAAGGGTGACAAACAACAACAGCAAGCTCCACTCTTCATCATCGATGCCGCCAGCCCTAGATTGTGCACCACCATTGTTGTCCCAACCTGTCAGCAACAACAGGAAAGCAAGCTTACCAGCCTAAGCCCTTTATTGCAGCAAAACCTGAGTTTAACGAAGTTGCATTAACACAAAATAATTTCATTATTTCTCAGTGAATGAGTATTTGCTTCACTGCAAGCATTAATTGTTTTGGATCTTGTAATTTTAGTTTGATTGTTTCTTTATTATTGTTATTTTTTATATGAGAACACACACAGAGGGAAATAGGGACAGAGCAGGATGGTAACTGCCACCGAGAGGGTCACAAGGGCTGCTTAGTCTTTAGGAAGGAGAGGACAGAAAAGGAAGTGAAGTCAATAGAATGGTCATTGAAATAAAGCACGGCCAACCAAATTTTGGATTTATACTTTGTTATATCCATTTTAAGTCGAGGTTTGACTGTATCAAGAACTTCTGTAAACCTGCACTCTGCTACCATTCATTGTTTAACCTGAGAAAGGAGCCCAGCTGGCGCTGAAATGTGCCAACTAGGCTCCTTTCTATAAAACATTACAGTTGCAACTATGCTATGCTGTACACCATTGCAACTAGGCTCCTTTCAAATAAAGCATTGTACTTCAATACCTGTCTCTGCTAAGCCATGGGAACTGGAGTTAAAAGTTGATAAAGCTGTATGTAATCGTCCCCTTCTTGTTGAAGAGGGGAACATTACGTAGATATGGCAGAGGTGACATTCCACTCATGCAAGAAAAATTTTTTTTTTTTCTGGAAAGTATCTATGACAGAGGGGAATGTACTGTAGGTTGCATTCTTGTTTACTGTTTGTTCTGTTTTTTTAATGTGCACAAGTGTAACACTGTGTAATGCCCTTTAATGCCAGACACATTCTGCACCACCATTAAAACTTTTTTGAAGGGCCCCTTTGGCCGAGCCCCAGTTCCACCTCACTGGCAATCGCTAATGTGCCAACAGACATGAGCAACTGTTCGATTTTACCGTGTAGACATTGCACTGTGCGAAGGATAGCGCAGTGTGGTAGAGCAGTGTCGTCAACTTTTTGCACCTTACGTCCCTGATTTTTCTGTTCATTCTTAGGTGCAGAATCCGCAGCACCATTTGACCGTCCACTGGATCCCACAGATCCTCGCCTGCCTTCAGACTTGGCCAGCTTGCAGTCGGCCGACGGTGTCAAGGAACATCGGAAATCTTCGCCAAGGAGATTGTCTCCCAGCAGTGCCTGGCGAGCTGACGTTGCCGACACCAAACCCCAGGCGCTCGAAACCATTCCCAGCGGCGAGTACCTCGAGAGCACAAAGGCCGCCATCACGGATGACCGCGTGGAGGCCTCAGAAGCTGTTGCCGTCAACGTTGGTGCCCGTGCTGAGCAGGCTAGTCTTGCCGTGCCAAGAAGCGCAGCTGTGAGGCTTTCTAACAGCGGCAGTCCCAAGCGACATTCCCCGAGCCGCGACACCAACTGGCGTAGCCGCAGTCCAGTCACGGGCGGGGAACATTGGGATTTCAGTCGAGACGCTGACGGGTCTCACGCGGCAGACGACACAATTGAATCTGATGATTTCTTGAGGCGTACGACGAGACGTAACAGTGCGAGTCCGAAGCCAGCCAGGTTGAACCGGAAGCACAGGTCACCGAGTCACAATACAAATTGGCGTAGCCGCAGTCCCAGTGCCGCCACAGAAAGCCAAGAGCAAGAGAGCAGGGGTGGCGATGACGGTGCAGTCCTAGGTAGCGCAACGTCCGGCGCAGCCGAACTGCGAAGAGCCTTGGCCAAGCACATCAACAGCAGTCCCAGAACGGTTGAAGCAGATAAGACACAATCTTCTCTGAGTCGCCATACAAACTGGCGTAGTCCAAGTCCAACTGTTTCCAAGAAATGCCAGGACTCGCAACAAAGTCCCAATGAAGGTATCACTAAGGAAATGCCCGTTGACAAAGCTGCTGCGTGTGAAGTGGCCAGGGATGATATGGTTGCCAGCAAAGCCGCTACCAACTTGATTAAGAAGCCCATCATTCATGTTGGTGACAAAACTTGGAATGGTGACTCCTCCCCTCCGAAAGCTAAGGACATTGCTGATGCACCATATAAGCAACAACCCGGTGACGTAATGAAGGACATCGGAGAGTGGCAGGAAGTTGTGCGGAGACAGTCTCCTTCAAAGCAGTTGGTTCGACAGGCGCTAACTGTTTCGCCTCTGCGGCGCCGTAGTTTTTCAGCCGGCGAAGCTGTTGCTGATGTTCTTGCTACGGTCACGTTAAAGAAGAACTGAAGACGAAAGTTTATCTGTTTGTGCTTTTAAACTGATTGCTTGGCGTCCATTTAGGAACCCTTTGTCGACGCTCGAAGCCCCTTGACCTCGTCCGCAGTTGTTGCCTTCAGAAATGCATCTAGTAGATATTGAAAATGTGTGTTTTGAAGGCGAGAAGTGCACCTGCAAGATAAGATAGGGTTATCTTTTAGTGGTGTCCAAGCAAGCCTTCATCACAGTAGCTCTATGTTTGCTCCCATGCTTTGGGATAGCAAAACACTAGAGCCATTGGTGCACAGTAACAAAGCGCTCAAGTGCAGTACAACGCTCAATTAGCCTCCTACTGTTTGAAGGCTGCTACTAAAGGCTGAGAGCGATAACTATACGGGGAAGCGAGAAGGTGCTCGGGGCACCCCCTATGGCATCCCAGCATGACACCATGAAGTGACTTTGCTTAAGAGCGTTCTGAAGTGCATTCAATGCACGTTGTATCAGGTCTTTTCTGAAGTAGCGTGTTAAATACACCGTGCGTTATACAGACTGGAATGTTGTGCTGGTTGTATTTCGGTGTAGTGTTTGTATAATTTGTCAATGCACACATAGGCAACACTGTTGAATGCCCGAAGTATTTACAGGCAACTGCCTGGGCCGTGTTTGTGAAACTGCCTGTTGCACGAAATCAACGCACATTGCCTTAGCTTTTAAAGCTTGCATCTATTCCAGTCATTTCCTTTTACCTCTGTTTCACTTGCTTTGAGCTGAATTGTCTGTTCAAGGGAGAGTGATCGGACACTAATAAATTGTACAAACGCGTTTTTAATAGTGCCTCTCCCACCATACTTTCCTGAGGCTTATTACAAAGGTTTGATTTATTCAATCACCTGTGTTCATTGTCGCTTTTTTTTTTTCCTTTGGGGCCAAGTGGTGGTATTGGTAATCGTACACCAGTAAACATAAGCTCAGGTAGAACTAGAGCATTCAAGCGTGATTCTTCGTGCCTTTTAGCTCTTTCGCAAATTCTTTACAGGTAAGTGGGTGTTCTATACCACAAAGAAAGCGACAGGTTTCGGGCTGTACAGAAGATGTGTTGTAAGTGTCTTAACATACCAAATCATGCACGGTGGGATTGCACTAGGTGGAACAAGTTTCATAAAAAAGGAATGCCGTCATTCAACTGAAATCGGAATTGTAGCTACAAAGTAAACCTTGTTAGTTTTACCCAGAAAGAAAACTTTGCAGGTGAAAAGAAACAAAATTTTTTTCTGGTTTGAAATTCGAAACCAAGACCAACATCGTTTCGAAGCAGTCACTCTACAAGGTGAGCTAGCGAGGAGCCGTATTGTCTGTTGATCACTCTCAGAGGTGCGACTGCTTCTGCG
The DNA here is from genome assembly GCF_050947875.1 of Dermacentor variabilis. Classification (NCBI taxonomy): domain Eukaryota; kingdom Metazoa; phylum Arthropoda; class Arachnida; order Ixodida; family Ixodidae; genus Dermacentor; species Dermacentor variabilis. The sequence continues at coordinate 42,148,363 of NC_134575.1, read as the reverse complement.
AGGTCTTGCTTCACTTGGCTGTGGATGCGTTGGTGTCTACGGGTGACAACATTCCTCGCACAGTTCCAGGCGTGCTGTCTTGACCTAGTGCCTGGGACGCTGTTGCCCGTAAGTGCTAATGCCTCCAATTTCCAAGTCCCACAAAATCTCGCGAAAGTTACCCCCAAAAGTTAGAGAACAAGAGCACCACTCTAGAAGGTTAGGAGCAAATAAATAAAATTCAAGTTGGTGCGAGGATACAGTTCCATTAATCAAATTGAGAACCATTTGGCAGAATGCGTGCCTCGTAAAAATGATGATGCTTGGTTCGGTCCCCAGACTAGGACAAATCTTTCTCAACTGTGAACATCTCTTTCTGGGAAGACTTCTAGGGGTTTCCTTGGTAGGTTCGAGCTACTTTCATGCGTACGGCGACGTTTCAGTCAGAAATAGGTTCCCCTGTGCAACTCTTTAAACTGCTAGAGCCATGCCTTTATCCGCAGTAGCCACACGAGCTGAGAATACTCTCAAATTTTAGATCATGCACGAAGGGGTGTTGAGTTAGATTGTGTATGCTGCCTTAATTACTGAAAACTTGATTTTACAGGTGAGTGCACTTATATCAAACTGCAGATGTCAATGTTGTACGACTAGCAGGCTTTCATGTACTATAGTTTTGCGAAGTTGACTATATATAGCGAATATTTAGGGCACCTAGTTTCAGGATGTACACATAGCTTAATTTACTGTTCTTTTTCTAGCGCAGGGGTTATTGAAGCCGTGGCATTTTGACTATACCCCGATTTGTATGCTATGCCATTAATGATAAAAAAATTTTGGGGCTGTTCTTGAAGCAGACACAAATAGCTATCAATAATAGCTATTGTGTTGGTAACATTGGTCTTCTTGGAGGCTAGACTAATACACGCAAACCTAAGTTGCTTTTTAATGGCTTTCTCACTTCGACAGGAACTGAGTAACTTGCATAGGGCCTATTTGTAGCTTGAAGCCGCTGCTGGGTGTAGGCTGACTTTCCTATTCTTGTATCTGTAACATTCGCATCTTTAGAAACCATACTATTTGGGTTTAACACAGGGTTTTTGTTTGAAACACCGAGTTGAAAACATACTTTTGGGTTTGCTGTATAAATTTATTGTTGCGATATTATTGCTGTGTTCATACTGCCATACTGCGATGAAAGTGCTCTTGAATCAGTAGGTATAATAGGTTGGGAATTATTTTTCCTCTTAACATAAGGTAATGAACAGAGCATAACTGTCTGTTTTCTCTCTTTCTGTTTGTTGCCTGAAAGTGCTGTTTACCATTACCACTCTGCTCAAGATATGGCAATTATCAGTGTTCTGACTTACCCCAGTCATTCATATTTGCTGCTCCAAAACTTTCTTCAGATGACTGCCTGCTTCTGTTGTGTGCTTGGTGGCATCGCTGTGAGATTTGGTGACATCCAGGGCAAATTTAAGTGTAAATACCTTCTAGCATGTATATATAGTTTGCTAATGGACTCGTGTTATATATACGCATAATTTTCATATGACTTGTTCACATTAACTAATATCAAAATTGAGAAAACAACTGCCAAGCAAGTATTTGTTGAACCAGTACAGTCGATGTCCACTTTTGCCACCATGGTAATAGCCGTGAAAAACTTATTTTTCTTTTCGCTGTTAAATTCTGTGTTCTTTAAAAGATGTCTTTGATGATACAGTGAAAGGTGAAACTGCAGGCAACATAGATGGATGACATTTGGGTGATAGAATGTTTCGCTACCTACTTTGTGGCCAATCTGGCTTTCATAACTTGTCTATGTCTGTCAAGGATTAGTGATGCAATAGATCTTTCGATATTCACCCACTTAAATTGGCACAGACTAGGAGGTTTTACCTGCGGGGGCTTGCTGAGGGAAGCTAACCTTTCATTGTTCGTTAATGATGCTACGTCAAGCGTGTGGCTATCACTTTGTGCACAGAACAGGAGAGGACGGGCTGTTGCATATTTTTGTAGCTGTTGCTTACTCGATTAGAATGTAACATTTGGCCTCATAGGCAAGTCTAAACTGCGGGATCCTTCTACATCCCTGTATTTTGCGTCATCATTCTAACTCGCCGGTGGGTCTCATTTGTGAAATATGAGGCATTGCTGAAAGGCTGCCTTTCCAGAAATAACTCATGAAGTTTGAATTTAGGAATCTGATATTTACAATCACTTGTAATCGCTTTTTCTCTGCATTGTTTTTTGGTTCTCTTACAATATTTCATCTTGGTGGTCGCTCAATTTGACTTTATAGATCCAATATTTATGATCACTTTGAGTTACTCATTCTTCGCATTTCTGGGTTCTCTAACATTACTTCCTCTTGTAGATCGCTCCATTGTAACTTGGCCATGTGATAGTTACTGCAACATGGCCAAATTACATGTAACTAAACCAACATGTGGCTTTGTTACATGCATTGAGTTGTTGAGATTTATTTTTGGGGCCGCATTTTTATGCCTTGCCGGCCGTTGACTGCTTGTATATACCATGTCACTGTATTTTCACGCATATGACTTGTCCCTGCTTATAACCACACCCCCCAATTACAACCCAAGAAAAAAAAAATAACGAAAATCCTTCACGTCCTTTTAAAAGCAACAGGGCACAATCGTTGGCTCAAAGCAATGCTCTAGAAACGACCTTTATTCTGTATTTTCGTTTACTGTTTCTTTCACTTGCAATATCTGTCGAAGCATGGTAATACAGTGTGCAAATTTGCACTCAAGTGCGGCTTCATGGCAACATGCGTAGCATTGCCGTGAAGCAACGCCACAAGGCACTTTGTACTTATGTTTGTCTAATTTTTGGCGTGAGTTATATGCACTGAAATGTGGTGTTCCATGGGGTCTTCTTCCTGTCCTACATCTCGTTTTGCCTTCCAAGACGGGTATGGTTTTTTTTCTTGTGTATGACTATGTTGCATCAAGTTGTTTACTTGAGTTGTATACATCAACCCATCTGTTCGCTTGACGACCGGCCATTTAATATGTTAGCACGATTGACTACGCACATACAAGGAAACAAGAACAGGACAAAAGCAAACTAGCTATCTTTTTTTTGCACTTGCGTGTCTCTGACTAATACAAAGTCCTTCCTTTGCATCATGTTTGTGTGGGCTTTGTGCTTGGCCAAGTTCAACGCCTGCTTACAGTAGGTCCTCCACCAGAACTCAGTGTAGTTACCTCATAATAGTTCTTGTAACTCTGAGTTATGTTGACCTTTTGCAACCCAGTTGAGCTCTTAGAACTTGTAGTAGTTGGAGACGTAGAGGTGCGCATCTCGTCTATGTTTTCCTTGTGTGGTTTGTGCTCTCGTGCGCAGTTAATTATGCTAACATAAGTGCACCCACTAGACCACCAAGGCATATTACCCACTTGATATGGTTGATGTCTTTGCAGAAGCTTCAAGAAGGTGTGTATGTTGCCTTGTAAAAGGATATTACTTTTTAACTGTTGTCACAGTCATTGCTAACATTTAGCTCCCGCCGCGCTTCTGCTTTGGACAGTGCGTCGTTTGCACAAACTGCATGGCGAGAAAACGATTTTCGGTGGCCGAGTATTACCAGTAATATTTGTTGCAACACATCTACTAAGAAAACTGAGATGTCCAAATTTCTTTTTGCCTGTGTTTATGTGCCCCAAGCTCACTGAGATCTTGGAGATTCGGGGAAAGTTCATAAACACATTCTGGTCCTGGAAAGTCATGGTTGACGCTACCGTTTTTGGTTTGGAAAACAGTTCCAGTCTGAACACTTCGTGTTGTTTGTATTCTGTGGGCAGTTTAACGTGCTACATCATTTTTGACTGTCTCGAAAGTAAGTGCTTTGGGAACAGCTGATGGCCGAGATTATTTACAATATTGTCTTTTAAAGGTAACCCATGGGGTAATAATGTATGGGTGTTTTTACCCGACATCATGCCTTGACAGAGAATGGCAAAAACGAGCCTGAAGTGTTTTTATTTTTTTGATATTGTTTTAATCCTATCAGATTGTCTTGCTTTATAATCGGCAGGGACTCACTGACAACCAAAACCATTCATTTGTTTTTCTCTTGTGGGAGTTACACCGTTGAAACTTCTGTCAATTTGCAACACATGTACACATGATGCACTATGTGCAGTGATGTTTTGTCTATATTACTTGGATGAAAAATCGTTGAGGCACGAATGGACAATGTGCAAAATGATCTGTAAATGGGGTCTAGTGGTATAATGTTCGCATATCTTTTTTTATCCCACTGTTATCATGTGCACAACTTCACTGTATTAGCTGTTGTGTGATGATCTTTGAACACAATTTGTGGTGTAGTGTGAATACGTGCGGTACGGCATTCATATCTCTTTCAGTTCGCATAGGAGGCATTATATTTACAGTTGGGATTTCTTTAGTTGCGTCAGGGCTTGCTATTGAGTGTTGGTTTCAAGTTATGAATTCCGTGATGTTGTGGAATCCTTAAAGTTGCAAAGTACAGAGGGTTACCTGTTGCACTGTAAAGACCCTCTATAAGGTCCATGATCATGATATAAAACATGTGGTCCGTGCGCATGTGTTTCTATTCTTGAGTCGGGGTCTTTGATTTGAGATCGGTGAGGGTGGCAATATGGGCATATTGGTTGGTCATCATGGAATGGTACCTGGCATAGCTCAGCAAAACAGGGACACAAGAAGAAACGACAGACGGACACAAGCACTAACTATCAAAAACGAAATTTTAATTCTGGGATCGGTCGTACTTATACTCGCACAAAACCACGCTTGCAACAATACAAAACCCTAAGATACATGGTGGCTTGAAGACAATTTTAAAACCGGCACATCACAAGAATGCCAAGAAAACCTAAATGATATGCTGCAGATGAAGTCAGCTCTCAAGGCATGTGCAAATAATCAATTTTTTTTTCATGGACAATGACACTGAAGGTTTGCTTATACATTGATCAGTGGCCGAGAGGATGTGCTCGGTCCCTGTTATTAATCTTACAGATTCACATTTATTCCTGTCTATAATAGCGGTGTCTTCTAGAAGAGGATGACATGTACACATTTTGCCATGAAGTTCCAGAAAACTGTCACCTGATACACTCTTCACTTTGTTTCTGTGCTCCCTTAAGCATTCATTGATTCATCTCCTGGTTTGACTCATGTAGCATCTACCGCATGGTTTACAGAGTACTCAGCTTGTTTGGAGCTGAAAAAAACAACCTGCACGTTTCCTAACCGTGATCTGCATATACCTCAGGTGTCGCATAGCCTGAAAAAGATGGGAAGCTGAGGAAACGTGCAGGTTTTTTTTTTTTCAGCTCCAAACAAGCTAAGTACTTTGTGTAAAACCACTAACCCGATGAAGAAAAGAAAGTCGCTACGTGATAAAAAGCACAAAGACCAGTTCACCATATGTGCCGTAGGAGTGGTCTATCGCATACCGCTGTCATGTGGTAGACGCTAGATAGATCAAACCGGAAGATTCATCAGTGAACGTTTAAGAGAGCACAGAAACATAGTGAAGACTGTATCAGGCGACGGTTTTCTGGCGTTTCATTGCAAAAACGTGTAACCGCTATTATAGACAGGAATAAACGGGAGTGTGTTAGATTAATAGTACCGCTGACCAATGTATAAGCAAACCTTCAGTTCCATCATGAAAGAAATGGATTATTTGTGCCCGCCCTGAGAGCTGACCTCATCTGCAATGTATCATTTATGTTTTCTTGGCATTTTTGTGATGTACTGGTTTTAAGATTGCTTTCACGCCATCATGTATCTTAGGGTTTGATAGCGCTGTGCACGCAGTTGTGTGTGCGCATAAGTGCGACCAGTCCCGCAATTAAAATTTCGTTGTTAGTAGTTAGCACTTGTGTCTGTCTGTCGTTCCTTCTTGTGTCCATGTCTTGCTGCGCTATGCCAGATACCATTCCATGATATTATTTGAGTGCTTTTTTATTATATTTCTTGCCGTCTGCTAAACTTCTGTGCAGCACTGCATACAGTTAGAAGGTGCCACTAATCTGACTAGAACTGCTGCTGAAAGTTTGCCATCGTGAAGGCACACTTTGTAGTCCTAGCTGTAATTACTGTAGCAAATTACTTTGGCCCTTATTGTGCGAGCTACTACGCAACATTCTTTTTTGTCTAGTTCTTGTTCACTTATTCTGTGTTTGTCATTGAAAAGAGATGTTATGTATATATATTTCTTTGCCTCATGTAAATACAACTCGTTATATGTATATCTCTTACTCTTAAAATGTTGTAATCATTATTGGTGTTGTATGCACATTACGGGAGATGGCCATGCATAAATTCTATTTGTTGGAAAAAGTGTGTGTGTCCATTTATTGGATCTCGTAAGTATAGTATGCTGTTATCTTCTATGACTTGCATATCATAAATATTTTTAGGAAAAAGAAACCTGATCAGGGATGTTCTAAAGGTACTGAGATCCACATTTTCCGAAAATTTAAATAAGGAATCATCTGAACATCTCTTTGTTAAGTTAGGCTTGTTATGGCCATAGTATTGTGCATGCCATAAAACATTTTCAACTTGAGGACATGCTTAGAAATTGGTGCAGGTGGAAATTTTAGAAATTAATTATCAAGCACAACTAATTGGTTTTGAGCTTATTTCTCTCATTATGTCCCAGTGCAACAATATTTAAGTTTGTGTATCAAATCAATTTTAGACTGACTTTGATTGTCATTGTTGCATAGCACATGGACTGCAAAAAAAAAAAAAAAGTGCATTGGGGGTTAAACTGTGTAATAGGAAACAAAGGTAAGTGTTAAAGATTAAGTCACGAAATGATAGTTTATTTTGGTGAATGGAAAAAAAAACACTGTTTTCTTCTACTGTCGTAATTTCTACATTATTGAGCCATGATTATTGCAGTGTTGCCAAACCAAACATTCACTGGTTCGTATGACTGCGTCCCCGAGCACGATTTGATACGATTCAAACTACAGCGAACTACTTATTCTTTTAAAGGCCTTCCTAGACTAGTTCAGTTTGTGTCTGACCATAACCTTTTTCTTGGCTTTTGACAAACATAGTTTGGAGCTTCCAGCAGGGTTTTTGACAAACTGGGCCCGGAGAACAGTTTTGTGGCTACCGTCGAATGCAACAGACGGCAGTACGGGTTCTGGAGAGTGCCTGTAACTGTCGTACTTTCGGAATGGCTGCATAAAAGGCGTAGTTTATAGATTAGAGCCCTGAAAGTTGAGGACCATTTTGGTGCCGTTTTTGGTCGCAGGTGTTGGCCATTAACGGGTTCAGGCTAGTCCTGCAACTTTAACGCGTACTGACAGAACAGTTTCTATTTCTCTCTCTATCTCTCTCTCTCTGCGTTAGGTGAAGGCTTAAGGCCTCTAAACCCTGGAAGGAATTCTGGCAAGTGTTGGAGAACTCTAAACAACTTGCTCTAATCGTACCTGCTTCTATAAACTTGTTGAGATTTCGGTATGCAGGAGATGGATGCATCATGGCAGTATAGACAGGCTCTCTGCGTTGCGGTGCCTTCTGTGGCTGGCACGTGCAAGCACAGCCAGAAGAGACCTGTGCACAGAAGCAGGACTCTCACTTTTTCACGAGCAACGTCGTCGCACCTAGGCTCATTGCCATACGACGACACCAAATTTTGTTCTGTGCCGTAATGTTGCAAAAAATTTCCACGATGCTCAGTCTGCTGTTTGGAGTTGAATGTGGTACCAAATTAAAATGTCCTATAAGTATTTTCCGACCCTCATGCTTCCTAAGATGCCATCTGTTTGTGCGTAGTATGGAATTTTTTTTTTATTCAAATACCTTAAAGGCCCGGAGAGGCATTACATAGGGGGGGGAACAACAGTAAGCACAAAGCAACACAACACTGCCATGTGTACAGAAGTTGTTGGCTGGTAGTGATAAGAGTTTCTAAAATTCCAGAAAATGTGGGTCAGCACTCCTTTAGGTTCAGTTAGGTTCTGGAACAGCATATGGACTGAGTATTAGTTGACTGAGAAAAGAGATGTTACGTACCTTGTAGGGCATGCAGCTGCGCTGAAATGAGTTACGTCATCAGCGCAACAAAGTTTGGAGAAACGCAGTGTTTGCATTGAGTGCAACACTGTGTAGCACAGCTGTCGCTATGTCAAGTTTCGTAACTATATTGGCTGTTGAAATTTGAGAGGATGTCTTGCAGCATTGCAACCTCATTTGAGCAACCTTAGACAGTGTTGTCAATAGAAATGCACCAATAATGAGCTTCAGAATGCATTAGAAGGGTGGAATCATTTTGCCAAGTATTGACTGGACTGATTTTAGAAAGGGTCATCGCATTAAATAATAAAAGAGAGAGAGAAACCTGCCTACCTTTGTAAGCAGGTTCTCTCTTTTTTAGTTGTGCCTTTAGGCCTTCACTCCATATACAAAATTGATGAAGCTGAAAGATAAAAGGAAATAATCATGCATCAAGATTACAATTATCTTGCATCTGTCTGCAATTTAAACAAATGTCTCCAATACTGAGAACAGCATTGATTAAGAACTCCAAAGCAGACAAAATTATATGAATAGGCACTGCTTTGAAATGTACAAGTAATTTATGAATAGAGCTTATGCAAAACACTCATGAATGTAAACTAATACATCACAATGGTGAGCTTTAGACACACTAACAGATACAGTTTATGAGTTTTTTTGTGGGGATATAGTAATAAACTTGCTGGTCCAATAAAAAAATATATATATTAACATTTAGCAATTTCTGTAATGCAATTAGGTCCCTAAATCTAAGTTCTGATGATTAATGGGATTTAACTTAACTGTGAATGAGACGAATATGAATTAATGATTGAGCATAATTAAGTGTGGAATGTTCTAGTTGAAATTAGGGAAAAGGATTGCGGAGTTGGGAAGGCTATTATGTAATGTATAACTGCACAGATTACTAGCAATCATTTAGACTATCAGAATGGGTGCCAGTTGTGAAGGAAAATTTAGTTGACAGTTGAAGCAATCATCATTAACATCACCATAATTTATTTTACCCTTAATGGTTACTGCCGCCAGGACACAATACATAAGGGGGAAGCATGATCAACAAATTAAAGTACAGAAAGTCACTAATATGAAGAATGAGAATATATAATAATAATAAAAAAGACAATTTAGAAGGGGCATTGTACAAGAAGTTATAAAAGATTTTCAACAAATTGCTGGATGATTGTAAACAAACAGGAAGGGCATAACGATGCCATCAGTTAACCTGAAAAAATAATGGGTACAGAAAGTAATAGATGTCACGAACGAAAAGAACTTGATACCCTAAATGTTCTGTTTATAAGCTAACTCTCTAAATATTGAAGGATTGAATTCAGTGATCATTAATTCAGGTAGTATAGTATCTCATTCTACTATGGTGTTGGGCAAAAATGAGTTGTTCAAGGTGTTGGTATATGGTACTACGGAGATATTGGATGCTAAGGGAATTGTAAAGGAGCAGAGAACTGCTACCGGCGGGAGAAGAAGGGCACCATGTAAACTTTGAAAATTATAGTATGTCATGTAGAATAAGCGGAGTTGAGCTATTCTGCGTCTGCACTGTAAAAGGAGGGAGACTGAGGGAACATTAGATGGCAGTAATGCTACATGGTGGTTATTGTAGTTAGAAGTGATAAACTGGGCTGCTCGATTTTGCATCGATTTGAGAGTGTTAATGAAAAATTCGCTGCCGTGTATTCAGGTTTATTTCTAACAAAGGTGCCATCAGCTGTTTGTCCGACAGAGGGAGGCAGGAATGGCAAATTCTTTCTGATGAAGCCAAATGACCTCAATGTGTCCAATACAACCTTTAGTACATGTTGTGGGGTATTCTGTAAGTGTCCACCTGTAGTAGACTCCATTTTGGCTGCCGCTGAGTGTCGGTTTCACTCACACTGGTACCCCAGCCCAGCGAATCAGCTCTTCAGCAGCAGCCGAAATGGGCATGTCCACTAGGTGGACGTTTACGGACCACAGGCAGAATACCGCGATCTTGGCGATAAGAATGCCAAGGTACCCGTACTCTGTCACATGTGATAAGGTAGTTGAGTATATTCTAACGAGTAAAAGTGGAAGCAGTTCATAGGTTTGTGAGATACATGCATGAATTTACATTTGGAAGTATTTAAGCTTTGTCATCCACAGCTTGCACTGGTTTTCTATTAAATTCAAGTCAGTTTGTTGCTATAGTTGGTCCTGATATAGTAGTGTATGTGGCAATAGAGAATGCATTCATTGGTGCGACGACGAAGGGGGGGATGAGATTTATATTGGTAAGTCATTAATTCAGAAATATGATATGATATGATATGATAGAGGAATAACTTACTGGTACCTGAAGAATGCTGGATGATACTTTCAAGATTAAAATGTGGTGCTGTGGGAATTACCCAGGGCTGGTAGTGCAATATACTTAAAGGGACACTAAAGGTTACTATTAAGTCAACGTGGACTGTTGAAATACCATCACAGAAACCTCGAAACGCTTGATTCGTGCCAAGGAGAGACTTATTTTAAGATAAAATGCGTTCTGAAGCGTCCGCGTACCTCTAGCGCAGTTCAAGTCGCCCGCCCTCCGATCGAGGAGTACTGACATCATGGTCTCATAGTGACGTTGCGCCATCGGTGAGTAGAACGGCGTCCGCAGACGGCGCTACGGCTTTTCTGCGCAAAACGCGAACGCGCGGCCAGAAACGGAGCCAAGACAGAGCCGACAGCAGAGCGAAAGCGGGAGTATGGTGGGTAGCGGAAGGAGAAACGAATTACGTCCCACATTACGTCCCACGGCACACGGAGAGTCCGTTTTCGTTAAACTATAGGCTGCGGCGAGCTCGCAGCGTGGTCGGCGTGGTCTATGAGAAGCGACGAGCCTTTTCGCACTCGCAACAGGGCATAAAAATGTGCGAATCGACGCAAAACTCGGCCTAGAAACGTGCTTCGCCACAGCCAGGGCTCAATACGACCCAAGCTGGCACGACCCAGATGTCGTTTCCCGCACCGCCACCAGGCGCCGCTACTATACCTCAAACTCCAGCGCAAGACGCCCATAAGCTGGTACTTCATTCTGTGACGCTTACTTCGACGCTCGTCGCAATGGACCCTGACACCGACAGATTGGCTCGCGATGGTGGGCTCAACTTCAGCGATTTGAGCACCGACGAGCGCGACCTGCTGCTGAGGGCTCGCACTGCCGGCGTCGTTGCGTACTACGACGGCGGCCTCGACACCGGCTCTCCGGAGCGGGAAAGCAACGAGGGCTTCCCACGACATCACATGGACGTGGCATTCTCGCTGATTGTTCCAAATGAAAGTTTCGCGAGCCAGGAGAACCCTCACAGCACGACGCGATAACGAAACTACTGAAACTCCAAAGCGTGCGCGGCGCAGAGTCGAGCGAAAACGAAACCTTTCGAACACCCATATTACTGAAGGGTAACGTCAAAATGTTATTTTTTCTTAGAATCTAATAGACGTAGACAAGTAGCATTTCTTTCTGTCTTATAATCGAATGAAATGATAATTTTAATACGAGTAGTTGAGTATTAGTAACACAAATTATGAGGAGTCCTTTCGTCATCGGGCTAGTACCGGAATGTCGCTGGGGGGTCTCAAATCGTGTCATGCATTTACCTCAATTTCTCGGTTACTAAAGCTCTGTTCGCGATTATATTGACGCCTTAGACGTTCTAGAACATTGCTCTACCACTTTAACTTGAGTTTCTGGTAACCTTTAGTGTCCCTTTAACTCCACTACTGGACTACTGCCTAATGTGTGTACACATAGGCAGTGTTGCAGTAGTGGAGTTAATTAGTTTGTTGATCATTAAGTCTTGTTAACTATTATAAAGCTTATATCCTATATGAGAGTGCAAAATTTGCACAAAGGAGGAACTTTGGTGGGGTAGAAGTAGCTGTCTGTTGATCTGAATGTGCTGGACACAGTATGCACAAACTACTACAGTAGTAATGTTGATGAGCACACTACTGGAAATACTAGGAAAAAAATTCAACAAGCCCCACTGTTGATTGGAAACAGTTGATAACCTGTTGAACGATACATAGTAAAATTCTAAAAATTAAAAGGTTCACTGCCGAAACCCGGGATCGAACCAGGGACCTTTAGATCTTCAGTCTAACGCTCTCCCAACTGAGCTATTTCGGCTGATGAAGAACACGTGTCTCAAAATTGTTTATATTCTATTTGCGCATTGCAACCGGCTTTTTACTTTTTTTCTCTAGAATTTGAGTGAAGTTTGCATAACAGTAAAATATTTAAAACTCTCACAGCTATGTAAAATGTTGCTTTAGTTTACTGGTGTCACACGGGGCACTTTCGATTGCTATCGAGCCTGATCCGGATCGTATTTCGCGATCGTGATTGGCTCCTCAGCGCAAACTGCGAGTGGAGCCCAATCGCGATCCGGAAATTCGATCCGAATTGGCCTCGATCGCGATCGAAAGTGTCCCGTGTGACTAATGTAACTTTCTCTATTAATTATGCGAGGTTGCGTTCGTTTATTATTCGAAGCGTTCGTTGTCGAGAGCCCGAGGTCATGTTACCTGCACCGTAGTGTTCAAACTATACACCACTAGCGCACCAAGTGCACACTGTAGGCCTAACGAGAGTCCACCAGTTGGTTCTTTATTCTATGAGTCCACCGTCCACGTGTTCAACCAGCGCCTTGTCCAACGCATACGAACGCGCTCCATCTGTTTACATCTGGCGCATGTGGCACCGAGACAGCGGGCGTACGGTCTTGTGAGTCTTGTGAATCTTGAGTCGCGCCTGTTATGCGTTCTTCGCAGCGCAGGTCGAGGTTTTAGAGCGTTCGCCAATCTTGGTACTTAACCGTTCCGGAAGAAACAACATGATCGACTTCCAAGCCGTAGTTATGGCCGCCGGTCGCGGTTCTCGGCTCACCGAGCTCTTGACCGCGGACTGCTTCAAATACCAGCTGCCCGTCGCAAACTTGCCCATGATATACTACCCACTGCGGGCGCTCAAGAACGCCGGTTTCTCCGAGGCCATCGTCGTCCTGCCGTCTTCCGCACGCGCTCGAATCGACGACTCGCTGTCGGATCGCGTCGGGCTTCGAATCGACTACGAGTTCGTCGCCGCTTCCGCGGGCGAAGAGGACCTGGGCACCTTGCAGAGCCTGCGCCAGATCGTCGCCAAGGGCAAGATCAAGAAGGACGTGTTCGTCGTCGGCTGCGATTTGGTGACCGACTTCGACTTCACGCACGTCGCCAACCTGCACCGCATCCGGAACGCGACCATGACCGCGCTGCTCGCGCCTATGTCGCAGTCGCTCCGGGAGTCGCCGGTGCCGGGAACCCGCGGCAAACCGAAACTCGAGCGCGACTTGGTGGGCATCGAACCCGGCACCCAGAGACTGGTGCTGTTCAACGCGGAGGCCGACTTTGAGGAGACCGTCACCGTACGACGGAAGGTGCTCAAAGAACACCCGGTCGTGGACGTGCGGTCGGACCTGGTCGACGCCCACGTTTACCTTTTGAACAAGTGGCTTCTCCCCTACCTGCTCAAGGATGACGGCATTACGACTATCAAAGGGGAGCTGGTACCGCTGTTGACGAGGTATCAGTTTAAGAACGCGCCGCCGAAGCCGTCGTCGGAAGACGTCGTGGACGGGGAGCAAACGGAAACTGACATTTTCAGGTGGGGGCCAGTCCACGTACGAGTCGACCTCGTTGTAATCCTGCTGTTAGTCATATTTTTTTGCGTGATGACCAGTATGCCAGTGCTTTAGAGCGTGCAGAAGTCCGATCGAGTCGACTGAGTGGCAGTTTCCGGGGCGTTCACGTCGAGTTTGGGTATGTGACTAATGCGATGGGTGGACTTGACATTACATCATGTTATTTCATTCGTACGCAGGATGTATTTGCTCATGTGAAGTTTCATGGCAGTAGTGACAAGAACCAAGAAAATTTGTAAATACTTGTTGACGTGACTGTTGGATTTGAAACTGTCAATTTTCGGTTGCATACAAGGAAGGTTACGATTAGCGCTGCATAACGTCGTGTTGGCTGGATCATTTGCCAAGGAGCCATTGACACTGCCTTGATGTCTCTCGCATGAACAAAAGCTAGCAAGGAAATATTTATTTACGTGTTGTTCTCGCACAAGTGCGTGTATGAATGACACACCCAGTTTGAATTTCACTGCATTTCTGATCTTTGTAATCATTTTCAGTTCAGGTTACAAAAAAAAAAAAAACTGATTTTGTTTTCTTTTCCCCTCTCCAAAAGGTATGCTCCACTCAGCGGAAGTGACCTTCTTGGTGTGGATCTCGGAGACGAGTTTAACTTGGGTGACACGGGCACCCAGAAGAATCCGATACATTGTTATGCTTACGTCGCTGAAGGAGCATTCTTAGTTAGAACAAACACCGTTGCTGGATACATGGAGGCGAATCGACAGGTAAGTGTGTTAGTCCTTTTAGCGTCCATGCTGTGAAACGAAAAGATGCCTCATAGCTCTTCCTTGAACAGAACTTTGTCAACAAGTTCCATTCCAACTTCGATTTGTAGTTCAGGTACAGCTGCACTTGCTAGAGTATTGCAAAGATTATTTGGAAATCACCCCTCAAGCTCTTTGCGTTTGATTTGCTGTTTGGGCAAGTTATACTCAGCGCAATGAAATATAAGCCTTAGATTAAAGGCAGGAAAAAAAAAAGATTAAAGGCAGGAAAAAGAAACTGTCTTTATACTGTTTTTGTTTCGTACTGCAGGCTCATCAGCTGAGCAAGGAAATCTTCCCACATGTTGCCTCCGGCCGTTTCGACAACATTGTTGCTGACAAAGTTGAGTTTGGTGAGAAATCGTCCGTCCGCCACTGTGTTCTCGGACAGAACTGTCGGATTGGAGCACAGGCCAAGGTGTCAGACTCTGTGCTTCTGGATGGTGTAATAGTTGGTGATGGCGTGAGCATACAGGGTTGCATCGTCTGCGGGGCGCAAGAGGTTGGCTCCGGCGCAGTGCTCAAAAACTGCATAGTGGCCCACAAGAAGAATGTCGCTTCTGAAGCCAAGCATGCCAACGAAGTTCTTGGAACCTTCGTGGAGATTTAGCGGTAACATTAAAATGGACAAAATATTTGAATAGTCTGATCTGTCTTTATTTGCAGAAGTGCTGTAGGCTTCACAACTTAGCGCTGCAAAGAAGCATTATAGTAAAAGCAAATACTCATTGCAAGGCCAGATAATGTTGCACAAAGTATTTTTATGAAAGGCATAGAGGGTGAGCATTAACAGGTGTCCTCTGGTAGCGCAGATTGTAAACTTGCAGCAATGTTATCAGTTGTAATAAACAAATCGTGGTGTTCAATATTCCACAACTGCACATTGGGTTATGAGGCACGTACATCATAGTGGAGGGCTCCGGATTGATTTTGACCACCAGGGTTTCTTGCATATGTAAGTCTGCGCTTTTGCATTTCGGCACCATAAAAAAATGGCCAGTGCAACCGGGGATCAGAACAGCGACTCCCTGCTCAGCAGGAGAACGCCATAGCCACGAAGCGAATGTGTTGGGTAATGTGGCCAGTGGTCTTGACACGTTGGCACATAATGGGCTCCAAGTTGCTGAAAGAGTTTACATCTGGCCGCACTGGTAGGTACAATTGCTTCCCTTCAATGTGCCTTGTTTGCTTGCTTAATGCCAATGTTGCCCTCAGAAAAACAAAATTGCATTATAGGGTTTTACGTGCCAAAACGACGATCTGATTATAAGGCGTGCCATAGTGTTGGAAATTTTCGACCACCTGGGGTTATTTAACGTGCACCTAAATCTACATACTTGCCTGAAGATTGATCGCCATACTAAAGAGAAGAGCTAAGTTGACCTTAGTAAATTACCTTCTTCCTATACCAAAACGGCCACTCTTGCCATGAGAGGATGCTTGGCAAGTCGAAAATCCACAAAAACGAAAGGCAGGTGGCGACCCCACCTTGACGTTCCTGCACCAGCTTGCTGTGATGCATATTTTGACGTTTGCTCGACCTAGTTAATTTTTCATTGGTAAATATGGACTACTTCGTGTTCTAAAAGAGCCAAAGAGTGAAAAGGGGAAGTTTCAAAACTTTTATTGTGCCACAACAGCTGAAAGGTGTAAAAATACCTTGAAGTCTGTGACATTATACTGATGGAACTCGAAGTTTCAGAGTAAAATGAAAAGAAATGAAACCTTTACCTTTATTCTTTCTTCTAATAATCAACCTGCTACCACGAAATTCACAAAATTGAGTTTTGACAGAATATCTTATTAGTGTAGACTGGTCTACTGTTTCTCTTCAGAGTCCCTTCAACCCCATGCTTGGGCATCCGCGAAGCAATGACAAGTTGGAATCGGAGACTAGCAATACTATTGCTGTTTTCACTTGTCATTTTTGCTAGCCTCATTAAAGATGCACTACGGAACACGTCAAGAGGTTGACTTCCTATACATGTGGCAGTTTGTCTAGTCGCACCTTGACAAGGTTTCAAAGGTGTCTGCACATACGAGGTACCTTAAAGCTGTATTAAGCCTTTGCAAGAAGCGTGCTTACGCTTTCCTTTGTTTTGCAGGGAGTAGCCAATTTATTTCTCTGTGCAACCAACAAAGAAAGCTGTGCCAATGTTGACATTAAAATAAAGTTAAGGTCAAGCAAATGTTGATGCTAAAGACAAAGTCGATGCACATAGTGGTTCAACTGATTCGATGATTAAATGTTGACTGTATCTCGATTCTGTGTCTTGTTCATTTTCATTACTCATTTGCTTTTTATCTTATTTGTATCGTATTTCACACTAAATTACGTTGACTGTCTTCTTCAGTGTCAACATTTGACTGACCCTTTTTTTTGTTTTTTTCTGGAAGTGGTTGCAAGATGGCCAGATCTCAGATATGCCAAACCAAACCTGTGTGAAGTCAGTAAAGAAGACGTTGTCTTAGCTGTTAGCTGCATGTGTGCAGCAAAAGCATAAGGCACGCGGAAACATCCGGGATACCTTGTGTGTGTGCGAGTTAGTGCATACTTGGCAGATGGTGGTAGTAGTAAAATAGTGGAGTGATCGCCCTAGTCTGACCATAGAATAAAGAACCAACTTAATAAAGAACTGACTTTCGGCAATGCAGCCCTGTGCATGAGATAAGAGCGTTCTGTGATAAGGGGTTCGAGCAAGGTTGGAAATAAAGCAATGAGGGGTAGGCAGGCTTGCTTTTAGGAGCACATGAAAATGCACCAAATCAGAAGGTACAGGGTGACATGGTATGGACATCATTCGAGGGCAGGGAAGCTAGCAGCAAGATAGAGTTTGAGGAGAGCGATTGAGAGAAGTGGCAGCAAAGCAGTGGGCAAGGAAAGTTTTCAGTTACTTATACACGAGGAATGTTCGACACAAAATGGAGGAAGTGAACCGCAAAATAGTCAACCAAATATATGGACAACAGCAAGGACAACAGCAGGGATGCAAAGCAAGAAACATTGTTTAAGAAAAAGGTTAAAGAAACGGAGAGAGGCCTGTGGAAAACAGGGATGCAGACGAAATCAGCACTGGGAAAATACAAAACCTTCAAGCAGGAAATTGCCAAAGAAAATATCTAGCCTAATTCTAGGGGAAGCTCATTTTTGTTTGAAGCCAGGACGAGAATATTGCGGACTAAGATGTATCGAGTAAAGTACCAAGAGATGGACACGTTATGCGGTGCATGTGGAGAGGAAGAGGAAAAGGTTGAACACCTGATACTTTTTTGTAAAGGGGTTAACCCTACAGTGCAAAGCAACAGGATGGATTTTTTCAAAGCATTGGGGTTTAGGGACAATGGAGGCAAAATAGGCATTAAGTGGGTAAAAATAACTAAACGAAGGTTATCTGATTGGTGGCTAAAATCAAGGTAAGAGTGAAATTTCAACCTCCACCGAGTACAACATATATTACCACTCACGACTAGGTGGCATGAGCCACCACCCGATTTAAAGGGTTAAGCCTCATCCATCCATCCATCCATCCATCCATCCATCCATCCATCCATGAACACGCTATATTAGTGTTGAGTGTTTGTGGCTAATTAGACTCCTTTACAATTATAGCACGCTTCATTCTTTTTCTCTCGCATGTGTTTTTGCTGTGTGGCGTACTTCCACTGATGGTTTCGTGTGCGAGCTCTTGCGTTTCTCTCATTTCACCCAGCACACGATTTTTCGCGCCATGCATGAGAACGCCTCGTTAGTGGTGCAAGTTGGTGCCACAGTTACGAGCACTGAGGCAGACACGAGAGGATCAAAGAGCATGATCGCAGCACTGTAACACGGTAGAAAATGACAGTTTCATTCTCTGCACACAAGTGACAAATACAAGCAGACAAACAGAAGTATAGTTGAGTGCAAAATCTTAAGGACCAGAATTGTCGCTAAATTTCGTTTCTTTTCTCAGTCTAGGCAAAAGGCTGAAATCAAGTGTACTGCCCACGTGCGTCTGCTTGACTAATGCCATTTCACGTTGCACGGCTGTGCTATAAGAAATTCATATTTTTTTGCATATGCCGTGATCTCTATACTTTTACACTCGACTGTACATCTCTCTTGCTACGCGCGTGGTACGAAGTAAAACGAGAACATGCAGACATTCGGTTGGTATGTTTTATTATTTCTCTAAACTTTTATTGGTCTATTGAAGCAACAAATAACTTACATTTTTTTGAATAATTCTCAAAGTGCCATGTCACTGTCAGTGACATCACAGCAATGCCATGTACGTGGGCGCACTTGTGCAATTGACGTCGACTCCTCTGCTGGGAGCACGGCACCCACTAGGAGGACAAACAGCATTTCATTTGAAATTGAAGCTCTTTCCGCAGCGCGTAGGGACGTAATACCGTAGTACCTTGATTATACGTTCCCATTACGTACGTTTTCCCGGCGCCAACCTCCGTAATTGAGAACACAAAAAAATGATCCAATAAAGTTGCGCTAAATTTTTACCGATTCATTCTTTCCCAGAAAACGATTTTTCGGCAGTAACGTTCAGTACGTCGCCAAACTGCGATCGTATATGTATTACGGCTGCTAGACCTCACGTAAACAAGCAAATGGGCGAGGCATGCACGATCGAGAACAGTATAGAGCTGCCCGCCACGGCTTCACCGCAATACTCGCCCACCCATTCCATGTGAAAACGACAGCGTGCACAGTTTCCTATTCTGGTACCAGCAAGTCTCCACCTGGGTCGTCGCACGCCACATTTACAGCTTTCGCCGCCACGCCTATTGCGATAAGTATTTTCACCTATCTGTTTTATAGTGCTTTCTGCGTAATGCCATTAGCAGCGTACTGCATGTTTTCAGGAGGCAATTTATCCTAACCCACCGCCATTCGGTGGTGCGATGTGGGCATCACATGTCGTTTTCCCGTCGCCCTCTTAAAGCACCACACAAGAGGAAAACAACAAAATGCGTCTCGCACTGCCGGAGTACCACCAGCATGACACGTGTTGGCGTCTTGTGCTGCAACGATACGCGCTGCGCTTCGCATGACGTAGATGTCAACAACAGTGGAGTCTGTCAAATATTTTTTGTTACTTCAGATCGTACATTTTACCAGTTAGTACGTTTTCTCTCGGGCCTTTTTTCAAAATGTATAAATGAGGTTCTGTACTTAGCAGAGACAATTGTTGGCGCATATTGTATGCACTGCGCTTCTCAGCTCGAAATGGCCAGACCTGATGAGGGGCCCTTTTAAAGGGTTAACAATAATGAAATTTCACTCTGGCTATATTGGTAATACACGAGTAATAAATACTACTAAAACAAGCTTTGCGAAGCTGTAGGGTTGGTAATAGTCTAATTTTCTCATTTGTAGTCTTCAAATAGCACCTAACCAGATGATGTGTGCACCTGGTGGTCGGTGGATATGATGCAAGTTTCAACACAATGCCTCCACGATTTTTTCAGCATGTCGCAGGCAGCGGCTAATCTCGGAGCTCATGCCGAGGAGTTGCGCGCTCTTAGTCGTATGTCGTTTCCGCTGAGCGGTAATGGCGTTGTTTTCTCTGCACTTCATGTGCAACAGGGCTCCACCCATTGCCTCTTGAGCTACAACTACCTACATCATCTGGTTTCAACAGAAAGCAATGAAGTAGAGCTAACGCCTTCCATGTACACCAAATGATTGAAGTTTATTCACTGCTCGTATGTACAAATGGGGAGGACAGGTAGAGCGCCGTCGTTCACGGTTTCGCAACCTTGAGGAAGCCCGCCGTGTTGGAGAAGTACTTCGCGCCGCTGTCGCCGGCCTTTGATTCAGCCGCCTGGGGGTTGACGATTTCCAGGCCCTGGAATAGCGTTTTTTGGCAGTGAGCGACACGTGCGGTACGTTTGATCTGGTGCGCTACACTCCTGAATGCGCACAGTCACAGCAAATCTATCTGCACACTGCATCTGTACTACAGCACACAGCTGTAATAAAGATGCGCCGACAGATGGATGAAGCCAACAGAGGGATGAAATCAAGGAGAGCTTGGGTTTGCTGTCTGTTGGCTTCATGAGAAAAAAAAAAGCAAAAATACAAATTTGTAATTATATACACTCGCCAACCCGTGCACCTTAAAATAACAGCATGCAGACACGACATAGAGGGGAAAGGGGGGAAATATTCTGCATTTTTCTTGCATGAGCATGTGCCTTTTGTGGAACACATACGCACTTTATTAACCACAATACTGCTTTAGACTTAGCACACTAGCAGCAGCAAACTTTGAACAGTATAGACTGGTAAGCAAGGTATTGTTTTCTTTACATCACAGAGACTTTTTCAGTGACTTTCCTGTCGACAATCTCGCCTGGTTCGAGAAACTGTCTGTATTAAACTTCCTTGAAGCAAATACCCTTCTAATATACTTTTCACCATCACACGACAAGCAACGGAAGATTCGGGGGCTGATGTGCAATATTTTTTCCAGAACAGAATTAATAAAATTTTTAATGCTTGATCCAACATTCGTATAGATTATGGAAAATTTTCGGGAGAGTTGGAACATATGTAATTATAGCCTGCTAAGGTGGCCTGATCCAGTCGGGCGTAAAGCATGATATGCATGGCACAAAACAGTGCCCCACGTAATGGCACATGTCACAAAGACAGCTGCCCTAAATATTGAAAACTTGCCGGTTTACAACAGACTGCGCACACACAGTCTCTTGTCGTAATTAACCCAAACACATTGTGCTTTTTTGCTGCTCTTGTGGTGAGCGCTCGAGCTTTTTGGTTCGGGTGCCTAGAATCTGCTAGCTTAATTAACGTATCTCCCGCTCAAAGCATTCGACGTTTACTCCTCAGAGGCTGCGTTTGTTAAAGTTCAGCTGCTATAAATGTGGCTCCATAGTCTTTCTTGCGTTATATTGTTTTCGGTTTTTAAGCATTTTCACTACTAACCAATTATCCATTTCAATATACCCATGGTTGCATGATTATTAAAAGAAAAAAAAAAAAAAAGAAAAGTCTACTGTGGCACAGAGAGTAAATGAAAGTTCTCCCTATGGCTAAGAAAGCTACGTAAAATAAGCAGAATGCTGTTTACATCACTTGCAGGACCGCATAAATACTAGAACAACCATGACATTTGCATGCCTGTTAATCGTGCATTAAACTGAGCTTGGGATGACATGCTGGCAGCCTCCTATCTTTGGGAAAATGGAACCACCATGTAGAAGATGCTTGAAAACAATAAAACCTGTGTCACTTCCTTGAAATTGCCCATCTTGCTCCAACGGTTAGCAAGGACTTTAGCGTAATTCTGAGCAGAAAGTGAAGACAACGAAACAAAAACGTCTCGCGCTACTCCTAAACGACTTGTGTTGGCAGAGTCAGGGATGCTATGCAGCTATGCAGTCGCCGACCGATAATTCAGACTCAACAGGGACTGCCGAATTGTTCTAAATATAGTCGGGAGTCCTAAATACCGGATCCGTCCCAAAACAGGCGACCTTGTTGCACAAGTGGCCATAAAAGGTGTGCTGTATTCTTGGATTGTCACTTTTGGAGATGCCTTCAATTTCGCGTACCCGTTGTGGTTACCTAGTGGTTGTGCTGCTAAGCACAAGGTTGTGGGATCAAATCCCGGCTGCAGCGGCCTCATTTCGATCGGGGCGAAATGCAAAAACGCCTGTGTACCATGCATTAGGTGTGCCCCAGATAGTCAACATTGATCCGGTGTCTGTGCCTCATAATCAGATCATGGTTTTGGCAAGTGAAACCCCAGAATTTCATAAGTTTAATTTCAAGTGACTATAGCGCAAGATGCATCAATGTCTAGGAGCGACGTCATTCTTGACACAGTGCAGAAACACAGTGCAGAAACGCGAAATATCCTGAAAATGGAAGTACCTTTTGAATTGATCGTTCAGGAATGCATAAGATTAGAGAGCAAATACAATGATGTACATTCACTGTGACACAAAGAACAACATGCAACAATACAATTCACGGTGCAATGCGTTGAGGCGATGGAGCAAGCACCGCGCCTTTATTATTCTCTGTTGCATCTTCTACGTCCTCCACGCATGCAAAACTAGAGTGCAGTGCATACGCCTAATGCCTCATAGAGATGGTGGCACGAAACCAATGACGATGTATGTAGTTTTGTGGCGCAAGGGCCAATGATGGCCAAAGAGCGCCAGATATGAAACTCATTCACAGGATCAGCTGTCAAGGATACTGCTCAAGGCTTGTGGGGCCAATCCCAGAGTTCTTTCTGTGCGCATTTTGCACTCAAACAGCCTCTTGCACTTGTTATGTTTTAAATTAAATGACATATGCTGGCAGATTACGAGCGGTGTGCTGTCACATCACAGACACCCACACCGTGCTTACCTGAAGCGGTGTAAATGCGACGCTCGAAGCCGTACCGGACACGTGTCTCCGGACTGTTGTGCTGCCTCCGTACACTTGTTGCCGCTGAAGGTTTTTCTGTGAAGCAAAACGCAGAAAACAAGGTTGGAACAAATCAGTTGTCTGCCGCTGCTACAAATACCGTACTTGCTCGTGTGAGGCCTACACTTTCTCTGATTTTTTTTACTGCTTGTGAGTCTTATAAGAGGCAGGCTTATGGCTGCTCAAGCCTTGAAATATGTGCAGACTGCTATGCAAAACAAAGCAACCACTGGTGGCCGACTATGAATACATTTAGACTTGTATAACATCTGTTATGAACCTACATGCTGACGTTGCCAAAAGAAGTTAGAAAAGTTTAGATTTACTTTGTTATATTTATATTTGGAGACCACGAATAATGCAACAGAAGGGTTGGGGTTGTTGATTCATATATATATATATATATATATATATATTAGAAGAAGAAGAAAAAAGAAAGGAAGAAAGAAAAGTAATGGTAACAATTGTTATGTCAGCTAACAATGCCCTATAAAAATTAGTGGTGGGCTGGAAGTATGTCAAACGGACATCGTGATGCACAACCTGCTACAGTGACATGCATTTGCATAAGTCTGTCTATCGCCCCCAATGCACCCCCCCCCCTTCCCCCCGCACAATCTACCAAGTAACCTTAGTGAATCCCCAATAGAATGCACACACACTACACATTTCTCAACATGGGGCAAACAGCACTAAAAGGGTAAATGGGGAAAAAGTAAAGGAATGTTGGCATCAACCGTCTGCCAGCTGTTAGAAGAGGAGGTGCAAATTAGCACATACTACACACACAAAGTAGACAGACTGTCTGTGAATGCGTTAATTTGCACCCCCTCTTCTGACAGCAAGGTATGTCTCGTCAACTAGCCTAACAAGAAGCACTCCTGCCTTCTGCTAACACACAGAGAACTACAGGCATAAAGGCCACTGCTGCACATAACAAGAATGCCTGCATCATCACCTGTAGTGTTTTGGAGATGCGGACTTTGGTCTTCTCGTCCACCTGAGCTGACCTGATCCGACCGGCACCAGACTTGCCAATCTGCCCCGAGCTGAAGCCAAGGTCTTCCTGGTAGGCATCTTCTTCAATCTGCAAGGGAGACGAACAAAAGGAAAAAATCAAGAGAAGGCACAGGAAAGCTCATACAAGGAACATAGCACGACTATGCCCTCCAAGTCAAAACCAATCCTGTTCATATAGAGCTTACATTTGAAGGAAGCTGGTGACACGAGTCAACAGAAGTTTCCTGAATACCACTTTACCGGCACTGTTAATTGATATGCATTAGTTCTTGCTCAGTTTAAAAGGTAATAAAAGAAAATAAAAATGCTCACTCAGAGTTAGGTTAAGGTAATCGGCAGGGTCTGCACTGGTAAGATAGGCAGTGACAGAGGTCTAAATACTGTAAGCAATTTATTTAATGTACTGCAACTGGCAATTATCTGGTTTCGCAAACATTTTGCTTTGTATGTTGCCCTCCATCCTACGATAGCGCATGTCCATAACAAGAAAACAGACAATGAAGCCAGAGTAACTGCAGGGGAAACGAACTGTTGCGTTTAGCATAGAAACAATGAAACTACACCAAACGCCACACGCCAACATGCCATCACGGGTGGCAGCTGAACCCACATCTCCTGCATTATGCCATGCGGTACTTAACAATCAAGCTCCCGCCTGCATTATGCCATGCGGTACTTAACAATCAAGCTCCCGCGGCAGCCGTTCTCCCATCAACTTTTGTGGGTACTTGTGCACAAGATTAGCGCTGGGAGTGTTAGCCAGCGCTACTTATGACCATGGCAGTGAGTGTGAGTAGGCTCTGGTTTCACGTAACTTGGTGCCCGCAAATTAGTTCAGAGCGCCTTACCACAAGAGCTTGTTTCTTTTTTAACTGCTTCAGTTTCAATGCTTCTGCACACATCTAACAGTAAAGCAATATGAAGACTCTGTGATATTCCATTAAGAGTCCTCGAAACCATTGCATTTTTGTACTACATCTATACCCACAAACAGGCCTTTTTTGTGGGCACCACCGAGACAGTATTAAGAGTTTTCGAATGTGGCACGTTTCCAGGGTATGAAATATGCCAGATGACAATGTGGCCCAATGAAAGGTAAATCGTGACAGCTGGAGCGAGACGGTGATCAGAGCTTACAACCAGTGGCAAACTCTAATGAGCCATGGTGTTGTGCAGAAAGTTGAGAATGGCATAGCAAGATTGATTAACGGGCCTACCTCTCCAAAACTCATTCGGTTGGCTTGCTTGCGCAGCTCAGTCACGGCAAATCGCTCCTTCATTCGTCGGACCCTGCAGAAGCAACGAAGACACTGCGGCTTAGGACAAGGTTTGCAATAGACTGCAAATGAGTCTTCCGTACTGCTGGTGGCGTAAAAAATGCTGAACAACTTGCGTTTTTTACATGAAAATATCTGAATCCTGCCACTTGGAGAATAACTGTTTCCCGAGGTGAAACTCTTATCTTTGAAAGTAAATGATGCTTTTTTAATAGTTATTAACTTCTGTGTGTTGTGTTTAGGCCAGGATTGCTTCCCAGTTATTTGACACTATTACTATACGCTTTGAACGAAACAGTTTAAGTTTGCGCAAGCCTAATGTTTAGTGATGTACAACTACAGAGCTCAGCCGACACACACCAACCTCTTTCTTCTGGGGAGAGCAGCAAGTTTTGAAGTTACTCTGGCTCAAGTTTGAAATAGGATATCATGATCAAACACCGGGCCAAGTGCGTGCCAGTTTTTTGCCTATGCAACAGCTGGATGGGTTGGCATTAATATAAAGAAACGCTGGAAACAGCATGATGGGTAAAGAAGATGTTAAAAAGCACTAACACTGTAGCGACAAATAAAAGTGCGAGGTAGCAACGATAACCGGCAACAAAAGTAACTAGGCGGCAAGTCTGTGTCATATCTCCTGTTTGTCAGTCATCATCGAGCTGCCTCGGATGCACTGATCGATCCACCGGGTTCAATGTACCAAAGAAACGCTCAGTCCATGATGGACACCACAGTGGAGGGCTGTGAATTAATTTTCACAGGCTGGTGTTCTTTAACATACAGCTGAATGGTAGTAGAAATGTGTTTTTCCCATCCCCCCCCCCCCCCATCAATATGCGGCCGCAGTGGCCAGGAATTAGAACAGTGACCTTGTGTTCTGAAGCAGCGTACAAAAGCCAACAAGCCACCTCTGCAGGTGCTTCCGATACGCTGCTTGCACCAGCTGACCTCTGTGCCAATGTCAGCTATCTGCAGTGCTTATCTTCAGATGTGCCAACTTTAAAATTTGAATAATACTACAGTTGGGGCTAAAAAAAAAAAATACTAAACATTGTTCCATCATGCAAGATTTATTAATGTAATGCGCAGTCTCTGTTCTAAAAGAACGCTGTGAACAGGCAGCTGGATTGATCTGTGCCACACAAGAACAGAAATATTCATTAAATATTTCAAAAACTTTCAAAAAAGTAATAACTCAGAGTCTTGATTGCCGTCATTACAATGGTTCTATGCATTATAGGTGGCAGTGCTATGGTACGTGTGAATAATTGAGTGGCCCCAAGGAGCCAGGCTCTGAAAATTTGTCAGAGACTGTATTTATATTCTTTTGAAGCCAGTTTAGCCCTAAAATTCATGTAAACAAAATATCACAAAGTTATTGGCACATATACACAACAATTGAAAGCAAACCTTTACAATTGGGTACCTGCTTTACAGTAAAGGCGATAAAACTTGTCAGGCATGCATGTTTTTTAGGACAGAAGGGCCAACATCTAGCGATCCAGACCTGCGTCCACCGCGCTTCTTCTTGTTCTGGTCGATGGGCGGAGGCAGCGGCTTGACCTGCTTGACGGGCGGCGGTTCCTGGAGCTTGTCTAACTTCCGTTCCACCTCCTCCCGGAGGGACACGCCCACTGTGCCATCGGGGGCCTCGTGGAAGCTGTCCACACGCGCTGCCAGCACGCACTTGGCTGCCAGCAGCCGGGAAGCCTTGCGTCGCAAGTCCTGCGATTGAGCCATACAAGGAAGGGGTGCTGTAGTTGAATAACGACACGGTTGTATAACACCGAAAGCTCGTTGCGACCTCCAACATCACTATAAGTAAAGTTGTATGCGAGATGAAAATATCTTTGTTATCTCGCTACGTG
Source organism: Dermacentor variabilis (assembly GCF_050947875.1). Classification (NCBI taxonomy): domain Eukaryota; kingdom Metazoa; phylum Arthropoda; class Arachnida; order Ixodida; family Ixodidae; genus Dermacentor; species Dermacentor variabilis. Next base: position 42,121,228 of record NC_134575.1, on the reverse strand, counting down.
TGTACATGCTGATATCAGGGTGAGGGGTGGGGGGGCAGGGGGACAGCGATTGGGTCTATGCAAAATAAACGCAAGCATGATGCCTCCAATACGGTAAGCCAGCAAAGGGTGTTCTGTTGATTTGCCGGCATAAGCGACTGGGGTGATCATACGAGGCTGGCGCAATGGCTGGCTGGCTGCAAGGCAGCCAAGCCACTGTCCAGAATGTGTACAAGTGCCGAAAATGTGCCTATTCAATTGCTCTTACTGGGTATCCGACATTCTTCCTGCCAGAATACTTTGAGCTGCCACTGTGGCTAATGTTATTTTGGATTCTGCATTTTCAGTTACGAAAACCAGTACACTACTCAATGAAATAAGGCAAGGAAAATCATCTTAAATTTACATCATTATATCCGATAATTCGCTATATCAAGATCAAACTGTGCAATAGACTGTCGTAGCCTGTCAATATAGAGATTACAATTTATAGTATGCACGTGATATAAACAACACAAACAGTTCTGGCAGTGGCATCTTGTGAGACTGAGTGCAACCACAGCACACAAAACTGCTAATGCACTGTTAGATAATATGCTGCAAAGCTATTGGGATAAGGCATAACATAGCCATTAATATACAGTAACTGCTCTTTTCTTGTTCTTCAACGACAATAATTGCGTAACATAGAAACATTTCTCATCCGTTTGTGGTTGAAGAAAGTGTCACAAGATGTCCTCACATTAATTCAAATTACTGACAGGCTAAATGTCTCTTGTACTTGCTTGATTCCAATGACCTCTACCCCAGTATGCCACAATGAATGCTTCCGGACTGATTTTCACTGCATTTGGCAGATCATATTCTGACTGCATGGATACTTTCACGCTGCATCACACTGATATTATGCTTTCGCAAACTGGAACTGAACCCGCAACCTTGTGTTCAGGATCAGAATGTCATAACCACTGAGTCGTCACAACGTGTTCCCTTTGTGCTGGATTCCGTCACAGCATCTTCGATAGCGTGAAAGCTGAGAATTACCATCATTAAGAAACACGAGTCATTGCCTATAAATTCTTACAGCACACAACCAATTGGGACGTGGCTCTCTAAGGCTTATATGATCGTTTCAGAAGAGGTATGCAGATCAAAGAGCAAGGTCAAGAATGAAGACAGGACAACGCTACAACCGAGTGGCTACTGAAACGTGGATGAAAGTGCAAGAGCAACATACAACAGTAATGTGCAGTACACATGTAGCTGTAGTCAACACACGTGCCCCATTTTACTTCTTTACCCAGCCCCGTGGCTTTTTCAAAATGAACTGGTACCAATTTGCCAATCTCTCTACAATTCCCAACTTAGTATACTACATGGTTAAATGTGATCGTAGCATACATGAGCTGCGCGACAACTCACCGCAGGTGTGTTCTGGACGATGTCTGTGTAGTAAACGAAGCCAGTGTGCGGCATGACGGCAGTGGAAGAGAAGCCCGAGAGGGTGCGCTTCTGGGAGCCCAGCACGAGCACATTGCAGGCGGGCATCTTGGACAGATTGGTCAGGCCACCAGCCACACCTAAGGTTGAGAGAGTAAGTGGTCGATTGACTGACAGCGATTAACACCTCAACAAAGCAACACACGGGCTCCCAGAAACACTGTGCGGAGAGCTCCTGCAATACTGATCGTCTGGGGTTCTTTCAACGTCCACCCAAAAAGCGGCACACAAGCACTTCTGCATTCCACTTGCACTGGAATGCGGCTTCCGCAGCCGGGAGTCAAACCCACGACCTTGTGCTCGGAAGCAGTATGCCACAGCCACTGAATCACAGCAGTGGGTAAGTTGAGAGAGTGCAGTGACGAGAAGCTGACAAAGTTTTTGACTGAGTACCGCTTCATAAAATCAAGTGAGCTGACACTCTACCACGAATTTTATCGTGTCACTGCCCGCTGCTGAGGCAAGCCACACCTTCTAGCAATAGCCCTCAGTCGAAGGAATGACAACTATGGTGGCAAGCGATTGGCTAGTCAAGTGATGTACTCTCCCACTACCATCAACTGTTTTCCGTAACTTTGCACATGACACATAACAGTGACAAACAAAACCGTACAAAATGCTCCTTGCTGTGTGTGAAAATGTAATTGAAGAGATAACCAATAGAACTCGCAGTCGTGGTCAGTCTATGCATACAAAGGAAATGTTGCGGCATAGAGGCTGGCTGGCTGCCAATCAATGAAGCTGTGCTGTCCTGCTAGAGCAAAGCACAATACCGAGAAAAGAAATATGCGCGCATGCGCATTGCAAGTTCCACACACACACACACCTACAAAAAAGGACAAGCTATGGATGAAGTACTGCACCCAATGTGTGTGTGCATGCGTGTGCATCTTTTCCATAGCAGTGTGCTTTTGTCTCTGCAATGCAGTGAAAATTCCCTTCATTGGTTTGCAACCAACACACGGCCGCCTTACACTTACTTATAGATTACTGCAAAATCGTGAGACCTACCTAATCTGTGTACTAACAGAAAAGCACAAGCACGGTGCTGCGATGTGGTTAAGAATTTACATAATTATAATTTTGGTACACAGGCACAGTACACTTTAGTCAATATGTACTGCAGTTGAAGCAGCTGTAGCATACAATATATAGTTTACGTGTCAGTTTGAAACAATTCAATGTTTTGACACAAGTTACGTGGGACACCCTTTATACATAGTGTGCACGTCACGTCACATCCGCTGCTGTCGTCTGCTTCTGCTACCTTCTGCCATCTTGGGGTACCTTATCAAGAGGTGCACGCATAGGCCTATAGGTTCCCCAACATGGCGCTGCCGTAAACTGGAAGTCGCGGAGTATCGTTGAATGACGTACGTGCATACTATGTATACTTTATTAAATGTTTTGAAATGTTTGCTACAAGGTCGTCGGCTACCCATTTCATGGTCTTGTTTCAATGTCGTGCGTGGACTTCGACAGCGAATTCACATCCGTGCCCCACCTTATGCATACCTGCATGCTCAGCCGTTCACTAAGTGCTCGAACATCCAGGTGCGCTGAATAGGCAGAGGCCACACTACAAATGAAGCTGTGCAGGGTGACACGGGCTGGACAAGTGTTGAAGCGAGGGGAGCTCAGAGTAAAATTGATTTTGAAGAACGACTGAGGAACAGAAACAGTGTTCCCAGTAATGGTTCAAAAAGTTTGATGCTATGAATTCTTTGTGTTTGTGTGTTTTCTCAAAAATATAGGTAGGTGATCAGACAAAATGAGAACAAGAGCTCGGTGGAGCAACCCACCATTCTGTCTCAAAGGGGACGCTCATACTATCCATCCATTCATTTATAAAAAAAACAGTGGTGTCCCCACCTGGAGTATGATTGATAAACACACTGCCGGATATAATTTAAATCTATAATAGTTTAAATTAACGTTTATTGCATTTAGAAATACAAAGGGACACACTTAAAACTTTCAAGGCCTCAAAATAACACTTAAGTATCCGAACAGGAGGTTATAGGAAGCTCGTGCAATATAGCAAAACCATGAAATTGTAATGCTGTAGTAATTAATTTATAAAATTCTAATTACTTTCGCCGCTTACCCATCAACTTGGCTGCGACAGATGCTCCGACAATCTGAGAGAGATTGGGTGCTATGAAAGACATCCGTGACTCGACGTATGAGTAGATCTCCTGCTTGAAGTCATTCAGCTCAAGAGCCTGCGAAACATCACTCCTAGTCACAAGGCTGCACAGAACTAATAAACAAAACCCCAATTAAACTTTTCTCAGTCTCATTTTTTCATTTCTCACAAAAGTTCAACCTCTTCTTAGATCAGGAGGTGTATTCTGTAAGTGTCCACCTAACGGACACGTCCATTTCATATGCTGCTGAAGTTCTGATTGGCTTGTCTGCAGTACATCATGTCAAAAGAAGACAGGTACCCTCAGCCAATCAGCCCTTCAGCAGCAGATGAAATGGATGTGTCCCCTTGGACACTTACAGATTACCCCCTAGGCTTCGTTAACATAGACATTCTCATTACATAGGTTGCTTTTCGAAGTGGCGGACTTTACGTGCGTGAGAAATCTAGATGCATAATTGACTAATTAACAAAATATAGGTAATAACGTTTTTATGTAATTACTTTACGGCAAATATTGCATTTATGAATTGCAGCCATGGTAAAAGTGAACTGTTGTTCCATTTACTTTTTTTAACAGAACAGCGTTTTGTCTATCGAAGCAGAAGAGTAACTGGGATGGCCACGCAATTCGTCACACTTTGGGATGACTATCTCGGAACTGGTGTCATCCTGAAAATTCGTTCTAAGTGGGATGCGCCTTGTAATCTCACTGGCTACAATTTGTGAATTTCAATATGCGCTGTAAAGTAACAATAAAAACTTAATTGTTAATTTTTGTCACTTAGTCGGCAATGCATTTCAATCTCTCGTGCAATCTCTCCTGGCTTTTTCAGCAGTCCAGCTCAAAGACTAGAATCGCGCAATATGCCACAGGCAATGTTTAAAAATTCTGCATAGCTTAAAAAAAAAAAGAAAACACCCAGTATATGGCAAAACCTTGCTCATATAACTATGGTTCGTAATGATGTCCTCACTTAAACGTGCAGGGCCATGAAAAATGAAAATGCTATCCCACTCGGACTGTAGTTTGGATTCCAATTATTGACAGATCAATTTTTTTTCCTGAACATATCAGTGCACACTAACGTATTCATTGATTCATTTGTATCATGTACGCACTGCTTCATGTTAGGAAGCAGTAGCGTGTATTTATCACGACGACTTCCCCAGTTACGTAGCAAATTAAGAAGGCACTAACGTTTGCTACGACCTTCATTATATATAATTTACAAATGGTGATTATTTTCCCCGTTGGGATTGACAGTAAACTGTGTCGTTCCACTTTTCTCAGCTACAGAAGTCTTTAACTTGCCGCCCACATTTCTACATTTTTACTGCCCCTATTGTCCTTCACATTCTGTCCACACAGTCGTACACCATGTCTGTTGTTCCCCTAAGTTTTTGGCTATGGGTCCAGAATGAGAGTTGTGCACGTTACACTGCTTCCCTGGAAATAAATTCTTTTGTTTTCTCTCTCTTTTTCTGTTTCATTGAAGGCACAGAAGTTCACAACATTTTGCTGTCTGGCTTCGTCAGTGCTCACCATGTCGCACGCCTCAAAGATGGTTGCCAGCTCCTCTTGCGAAAGCAGCTGCCTGCATGACCACGCAACACAAAAAGCACACATGTGTGAGAGCTAGACTTTAGTCAAATCTGAAGACGTTCTGCCCTGCTACATGCAATGACTGCAACTTCAGGAGGAGGTGACATACACAAACACACAAACCAATAATACAGAAGCTTAATAAGAATGATACCAGAAGTTAGAAATCAACTCCTGAAGTACAATATGCCAAAGAGCACTGCATAGCCTTGCCAGAACGTTTCTCACTGATATATTTTCTTGGTTCTGAGAACACTGAAGGCTAGTGATAGTTACAGGTTCAGCACATTTGAGAAGTACGTTTTCCCAGCTACTGTGATCTACTCCTGCCATTTAGAGTTTATTTCCGAAATGTGGAAAGTTGCGAGCGAAAGTTTGGAGACTAATGGCACTGAAAAAAAAAAAAATTGTCTGCAGATGTATGCCAATCTGAGCAACTGACACAATGAATGTGAAGCTGTGTACGCGAGCTCTAAGTACTAGAGGTCTGTTTGCTAGCTGTCCTTGGTGATGATTCACCCCTAACACCCTGGTCGTACTCATACTGGGCTCCCGTATTGGCTGCGTCACTCGACCATGCCACCAGATGGCACCACCACGGCCATGCAATGTGGAGCTGATAAGTTGCGATGCGTGGAATGAAAATTACGGATTAATGGCTAAGAAACCCACAAGAAAGTTGCTGTCTATTTGAGTAAGGCATGCGCAAGGTAACCCTTATTTTAGATTCATTGACAATAATGTTCCAAAGCAGACAGTCAGTGCTCTAATGCAGGTTGCGTTGCTTGCTGTTTGACACCAATCCCGTTGCCACCAAGCTGGCCTTCACCACATGAAAAAGGCTGCAAAACTCCCCTTAAGCTTCGTTACATTGTATGTATCCTTTGTAGCCCCTCCTGCTAGGGCCAAATTACTGGCCTGCAGTATTGTGTAAATAAATAAAGACCTCTGCTGAAAACAAAAACAAAAAATTTCTTCACTGCCTGGGGACGCCAACTGAAGTTAAGTGGTACAGCCACGTCTCGACTAATGCAACGTGCCAAGACAATTCCACATTGCAGAGCTGTGCTAGAAGAAATTAAATATTGTTTCCCTTGATCCCACGGTCTCTGAACTTGCACCTGTACGGCGTGTGATGAGGAAGGTAGACCGAAAAAAAAAAAAAAAAACAGCACTAGGGCAGCTTGACTGGCGCCACCTTCCGTATGTCTAACTAGAATAGGCGGCAAGCATGTCACGTAAATAACAGAAATGAACTGTCAGTTCTGACAAAAGCGTAGCGGGGTCCTAATGTAACTACAACAACAGGGTGTTTGTGGCTTGGGTAGCATTGCCATTCCTAGCCTCAATGCCCCAACAACCCAGAAAATCATTCATCCAAATCTGTGTGCATAATATACCAAACAACTACTTGGTGGTTGGAAATCGTTAGCAATGGCTTAGGATGTGACCAATCACCTCAGTGAACTTGCCATCTATGCAGAATGGCAAGCTCAGCTGCCCGACAATGCACACACACAATAGAAGTGCAATACAGGCTAGTTGGTAAGCATTAATCATGATGGTTGAATCTTGTTGTAATAAAATCGTATCTGACATGAAAATAACTTCGTTATATCCAATATTCGTTACAAGCATATATTCGCTACACACTGATGTTGGTGAGAAAGTTTTTATAGTTACTTCATTACATCTGATACTTAGATATGGAATCCATGCTTGTTATATCGAGGTATGATACGGGGTCTGATGAGGTTATATAACCTCATCAGACCCTTTGTCCATCCTTCCGGACAACGACTTTCATCATCTTTGAAGTTCAACCAGGAAATAATAGGCTAAAATAATTTAATTTGATGTAGCAAAGCTACATGCAGTCACCCTCATGTGTCAAGTGTGTAATAATCTTGTTTCCACTGGATTCCAAGAAAATTCATACTTTGTGCGACACATACTGCTGCATTCATGCCCAACGTAAAAAAAAAAAAAAACATTGCTTGTTTTGAATGCCACCAGATGATGTGGAAATTTGGGATGAAAAGATAAGGCTGGGCTTCTTTGACATGCACCTAAAGCTAAGTATTCAAGTGCTTTCACATTCTGCCATCACAATCTGGCCATTGCAGTCGGGAATCGAACCCACAACCTCGTGCTGAGCAGCAGAATGCTACAGCCACAGAGACTCCACTGTGGGAGGAGCCACAATAGAACTACAAATGATCAAGAAAAAAACAACAATGTGGAAGAAGCGTACACCCTGCATTTATTCTTGTCCTCTGTACATCTAAGCCATCACTATGCACGTGTGTACCATATTTGCTTGCATAATGCTGGCGGCCCCCCCAATGGCCATGAAAAATTTGATTTTTTTCCCCTCAAGTAATTATCGCACCCTAGAAAAAAATGCTGCTGTGACAGCCGTCTGCTTAATTCGACATTGGCGGTGACACCGACTCTGAATAGGTTGGGTCAGAGTCATTTTATTTATTCATTTAGTTACTCTAGCTTCAGCTAGTGTCTGCAAACAAAGGGCCTCTGTAGTTCCCGATTATGCAGTACCTGAGCTTCTATTGCAATGGTAAGTGCTAGTATTTGGACTCTGACTCTGATTAGTTTGGACTCTGATTAATACTCTGACCGAGCCTACAGTGGCTGGCATGAGACACCCAATTTACAGCCACTTCATTCACCTAGAATGCTCTTTAGGAGAATTTGCTCCATGTGGTTTCGTATCCCCAACTTCGCATTAATTTTTTCGTGAGAAAAAGTGCGTGCATTGTGCAAATGAAAAACGGTATGACCTCTTTCCATGCACCATCGAATCTCGCTAGCTCGCAAGCCAACGGTACTCAGTCGAGCTGTATGCGCTGCTCACCCCTGTGTTGTTGAAGCTGTCACACTGACGACCATTATCGTAGCAGGTGTCAAAAAACTCTGCAGCACTTCATTGTTCTTGGCCTTTTCCAAGGTGTTGCCAAGTTCCTGCGCAGACAAGACACCCCGAGAAATGTTTGAAAATACATGCAACATAACACCAAATGCACAACAACCTTGCATGATTGCTAATCTACCATAAAGTAACCAAGCAAGCACCTGCGATTGAAAGGGTGCTCACTTCTCTATTTTAAGGAAAACTTTCAGCTTAATTTTCTGACATAGCAAGTGTCCACGCCTTCACTTCCTCAAACTGTTTTAAATATCCCAAACTGACAAAATACGCCATTATCTAAATGAGACCAGTTATGTGCCTTGACAAAGGTAGATTAACATGATGGAAACTGATTACTGGAATGATCCTTTAGGTAATCTTGATTTGCCCATGTTACAAGCTTCAGTGCACCATTACAATGCACAGGGTCAGATTTCGTAATGTTTACGTTCTCCCGATTTGTGTAGTTTGTAGTTTGCGTTGCATCACTGTCTTGCTGATGTCATTGCACAGCATTTTCACCAGGATCAACTCTCAGCATTATGTACGAAAAGAAAGGTTTTGAAAGAATTCTAAAAAAATAAAGCCCCCAATTTGCATTTCATTCGCTTACAATGTGCACTTCAAAGTACATTGACACGTTTGCGGTGATTATTCTAAAAAAGAAAGAGAAAAGGAAAAAAAAAATATAGGGTATATCTTGAGATGCGTTTGTTCTTTCCTTTTTTAAAACTAAACTTGCATAATTAAGAAGTGCAGTTACCTACCTTTACAGTAAGAACGTAATCCAGGGCTCCTGGAACGAGGGACTCGAGCTCAGGGAATCGCTTCTGGTAGTTGTCTCGGGTGAACTTGTGAATGATGTCTGGAGCAGAAGGTTCACGAAGAGACGGCATCAAACAACAGAGCCATACAAGCATAGGTTGGCATGCTCACTCCTACACTCACTTTAACGACATGAATGTGAATGGTCGTGAGTATGAACATGAGAGGGTGCCAGCAAGTGCATGCTTGAACACAATCGAGCACTGATGGCTGCGAGTGTGTAGGCTGAAAAGATATTGGAGATATTGGCAAGTGAGTATCTACTTATTCTGCTGCTCTACGAACAATAGGCATGTGCCTCTCAGACAAGATTTTAAGGAACCATCGATGGGAAAGAACTCGAAGAGTGTACAATTCTTTTCAATGCAGAGAAAATGGCATGAGGCTAAGGCTGATGCGCATCACCTTTAGACTCGTGCTATTTTCTCTGCATTGAAAAGCTCTCACGCTTTCAATTCAGATGTTATTACTCTTAGAAGCAACGCAAAATCTGCTGGAATGAGTGAGGCGCGTAAGCTCACCGTGCAGACACCATGATCATGGGTCAGGGTGAACATTTAGGCTTCTGCATTTATTCACGTTTGCGTAACACCATTTTGTTGCTAGAACTCGAGCACTCTTAACTCTAGACTAATAATGAACTACTATACAGGACATCAGTCAACATCGACACATCCCCCTCCTTCTGAAGAAATAGGCCCTGATACTGACTGGTGCCCATACTTTACTTGCACGGTTGTGAAACATTTACGTGCAAGTATCTTTTATCTCACCTGTGCTGTAATAGAGCAATGTCCGTACATATACGTGCAGGTGCACACCTGCATGTAAATGTACAAAATTGCACTATTACAGCACAGGTGAGATAAAAGATTATGCAGCAAAGCCAACATGCAGGGGTTTGCGATTTCTCTGGCTAATATGTTGTACCTAGGAAAAAAAAAAGTGCTGTAAGACTGCAGTGCGCAATCAATGACACCTATTTATACAACACCGCTTAATGTTTCTTCTTGCTACACCTCTGCGGGAAGAAAGTAACACTGTTACTTTCAAAGTGGACAATGTCTTCAACAGTTCACTCACTTATTTCGTTGTCAATCTCAACGGCGAGGTTGTTGGCTTCCACGATGAGCTGGTACTCCGGGTCTGCTTCGACAGGGCCGGTCACTGAAGTGCAACACAAAAAGGTCAGGAACTGGACAAGAAAGCAACAGACTTAAAACCGAGGAAACCGTACATACCTTCTTCCTTGCGAGGCTGCACCACTTTCTGTTTAATTTCTCTCATGACACGTCCCAGCTGCCAGGGAAAGAAAGAAAGTTTTGTGGTTTGAGTAACTGAATAGATGTGCAGATGTTAACCAACGTTATGTCTCTACGCAAGTGTCTTGATCCCAGCACTGTGGCTATCGCACCTACCACTACGCAAACAAAGCAAAACGGCATCCTCGATGACATGTCGCTACAACGTTGCCACACAGGGCACGGGAAACACATCACAATGAGAATGTGATCCTGTCACACCGCACTATTACAGCACAGGTGAGATAAATGATTATGCTGCGAGGTCGACATGCAGGGGTTCACGATTTCAACGCAATCATACGCGGTATCATACATCGCAGCACCACATTGTGTTATGCGATTTTCTGCCGACAGCATGGCTAAATGCTTGGCTATGTGAATAGAACCAGCCCAAAAAACGGGCAACCAGGTAAACTGACAGCTACGAATGCGCTGGCGTTTTGACAGTGTTCCTTAGATGGTTACCTACTCAGTACTTTAACAGGTACTCTATTCCGAGATGAAAACGCGTGTTGTGTTCAAGCAACACTCGGACTGTTCGAAAGTCCACAAGATTTTCTTTAAACAGCCCGACAGGCCCAGGACAAACGAAACTGTTTGTGCCAGTAGAGCGGAATAGCCCAACAACGCGACGAAGAATGTAGGTGAATAGAGAGAAGCTCTAGATCTGAATTTTGTTTAGGAAGGCCCGCTAGACAGCCGACACATAAAAGTACAGTTGCATAACCAGCACATTTACCACGTCTCGCGCGCATGCATCTCACCTCTTCGGAGTCCCGTAGTTTGGCGATCGCCCGAACCGACTTAACCTTCGTGTCGATTTCGAGCGGTATGACATCTTCGACCTCCTGAATGTGCGTGTCCTGCTGGTAGAGCTGGTCTTCCTCGAGGTCTCCCGCATCTTCCAGATCGGCGAGCAATTCATCTGCTAAAGACATTTTTGCTCACGCTGCAGGTAAGCGGCTGGAAGACGACGTTACCAACTCGGCGAAAACCACGACTTGCTTGCGCAAAGTGACGCTGATTGACGGTGGGTAAATATAACCGGAAGGAACAATCACCAGTTTAGATGGTCAAACTTTACGTAATCTACCGCGTAAGCTTTCTATAAGGAAGTACACAAACGTTGCGACGACGTTCAAGCCAACGCGTGATCATTGGCGTGGTTGTCCATGCTGCACAAGCGAAACTTACTAATCCGCAGAGCATGGTCAACTTTTATTTGACAACAACAAAAACTACGTTAGATAACAGCGCCACTAGTTACATAAAATTTACTTATTCTGAAAATACAATTAAGTTAAATAAAAAGTAAAATAAAATAAAATAAATGAAGTAAAGTTAAGTGTACGCACTGTAAAATGTCAGTACACATGAACTGACAAAATGAGAAGTCGTAATTCTAAGGCTTTATATAATTTTCAGTTTCAAAGTATGGCGGGAACATTATGCAGCCACACATTTTTGACGCATCGTTCATTACTGCGTTAGGGGAAATCAACCTATGAGATCAGCGCGTAATGCGCGATCGTTGGTGTGAGTACCAGGTAGGAAGTACTTGGTAAGGAAGTACTTCGTATCGGAACTGAAACAGATGACTCTGCAATTAATTGATGAGACGTACGCATACGTGGCCTGGGACCCGTGTTTTAAAAAGGATGTTTATATTAGAAATGGTTCAGAGAAAAGCAGCAATTAAGATTCATCTATAGCGCCCATCACAAACTTGATTTACCTTCATCACTAATGGCTAGTAATGACATCCCATTTTGGAAAAGCGCAGCGATATCGCCAGGCTGAAGTACACTCGGTAGTCAAGATCAATCCTGGTAAGTGCATTTCTCCCACTTTTTCCCGCCAGATCAGACATAGCCACAATCACGATCTGGCACCATACGTCGTACCCACTAACCTCTTCAAACACTCGTTCCCCCCCCTCCCCCCCACAAACCATCAGCGAATGGAACGCACTGCCTCCAAATGTTTTTTCAGAACGTTGCCTTCATATTTTAACTACAGACAAGAGGTATTCTGTCGTGTATGCATTCGATCCCTTATGGACAAGTAATTGCATTCTCGGCAACAATAAATTACAGTTCAATTCTAATTGGTAACTTCTTTGCCATGAGGTGGTGCCCAATTCACGATGTCGCAGCGATCGTTACGCAGAAACAACTAGATACAAACACATATCACATGGGAGTGCCCCAGGATACCTCCGCACATAGACAGCCCCATATTACACCAACGCACACTAATGAGGAATAGGCAGCGGGAGGCATGGCTTGAGGAAGAGGGTCGGGAGAGCCAATTGGCTCTTCTGGACCAAGACCAGCGAGCCACTCGTGGCAGTGGGGCCCTGGAATATTCATATTTCAATAAAGTTTTTTACTCACGCTTACCAAAGTTTGCACAGAGAAGAGATATGACTATATGGATACCTGCCAACCACAAACTTTTACACAATAAATGTGAGGAGTTACTGTCATTGAAAGAAATGTATTGCATGTAGGGCACCAGGCATATATGGGTTAATAAAATTATGCATATCCAACGCAAATATTGGAATCTACGTGGCGCGAAGCTTGCGTTAAGCGGTTAGTTAAATGCTTTAAAACTAAATTCGATGCATATAACTATCTTTACTATTATCTATGCAACGTTTATTAAAGGAAACAGCATTTCGCACCCAAGGCACACGGACCGCGCAGCGTTGGGTTACACCACTAGCCAATCACAGAAGCAAACAAAGTCATCGTCATGCGACGTTTTCATAATGGCGTCGTACTTGATACCTCCGGAGCGTCTGCTGTTCTTGGAGAGTCTTTTCATCGGCGGAAGCGACGAGATTAGTGCACTGTAACGAGGTGTGCAACATACATGGACAAAGTGTATGCACTCTGAGCACTTCGCTCTTCAAAAGTCCGCGGTACAATTCATTTCCCTGCTGAGCCCGTTTTACTCATGAAACTTCAATATCAACTGAAGTGAAACTTCTGTGAAAGTGAAACTTGACAGTAAATAGTTGCAGCGAAGCAAGCACTTTATTTCAGTTCAATAAAGAGTTAGGCTTTCCCCTTTCCACTGTAATAAACGACTGAAGACGCATAAAATTACGCGCTTATAATTTTATTTTTGTGGTTACTGCCTTATTTAGGAAACAGGGAATGTATGAAGTACGACCAATTAGCAGCCTCGCGGATGAACAGTGGCTGGCGGTTATGAGGGCGTGAGTGGGGCTTCACTGCAGACTTGAGTTGTATCCGACTCTATGTACTGTACGGGTCACGACTTTATTGCATACCAATGTTTATGTTTATGCGCTACACGTCGCGCACGATGTAAGCCAAAACGGAAACAGAAGTTAATGTGAACGCACAGTGTGAGATGTCAACGCAGTAACGTCACGAGGATGAAGATGACGTTTGTCGAGAAAAGAATCGTGAAGGCTGAGAAACCTGCATGCTGAAAAACCTACGTTCTGAGAAATCTACGACGCGAAAGACACGGGTAAGATTGAGTTTTAGAGCGATAGCTCTACTACTCCAGGTACAAACAAAGAAAATGCCTGGTTCCGTAAATCTGACCTTCAAGCCCAGCCAAGGTCAAAATGGGACCCTCTACCGGTGGCTGTTCCGCACGCTGATTGGGTTAAGCCTAAGTTTGACCTTGGCTGAGTTTGAAGGTCAGATTTATGCAACCATGGGTCCTCTGGATTTGTACCTAGAGTAGTAGAGTTATCACTCTAAAAGGAACACAGAAAAAAGATATAGTGAGTCGAAAATAAGAGAAAAGTTAGGGAATATATAAAGATATTTAACTTTGAAAGCCTCATCCAATAATGTGTTTTGCAAGCACCACCCTATTGCATGCACGGCTATACTTAGTCGGTATCCAGGAGGTTAAAGAAGAACTGCTGGAGTGGAGGGAGCCCTTGTCAAGGATGAATGGATGAATGTTATGGGCGTCCCCTTTGGAACGGGGCGGTGGGCTGCGCCACCAAGCTCTTGCTATTATACTGTCTAATGTCCTACCTAAGTTAAACAATAAAAAAAGAAAAGAAAACACCATGAACTCCCACAACCAAATTTTCTGATCCCCTATTGCGAACTGTGCTTTTGTACGTCTCCGTTCTTTGACGTTTCCCTACTTTTCTTCCACCAATCCTCCTATCGACTCTTACTACTGCGGGCATGTTTACTTTTCCACTGCTCTCGCTGAACCCAAGGTCTTCAAGGAGGCCAGTGGTACCTAAGTCGACCGCTGAGCAGACGTGTTCACATTCTAATAAAAAATGCTCCATAGTTTCCCTAGCTTTACCGCAGCAAGCACATGCTTCTTCTTCCTTCTTATATCTCGCTTTATGTCAAGTGAAGCCACCTCGTCGCCATCTTACGAGGGGCAAAAGCACGCCAGTCGCCGCAGCTTGTGTGTTTCGGGTCGTCGTATCTTGCCGTGCGCGATGCTATGCGAATCCCAAAATGCGCTGTCGCGCTCGGGTGTTTCTAGGGATGTTGACATAGAAGCAATTGACGTGTTAGCGTTGTCCTTCTCATATAGATAAGGTTGCAGATTACCGTTGAAAGCTTGCTCGAGAATAAAGGAAAGCTTTATATTTGAGGCCAAGAGGAAACGGGCGCCGCCAAAGTTCCGAGACCCTCCATGCAATGAGGATACTGAAGCACCGGTAACAACTGTTGATAATGGAGATAATAATGAATAGTTATGTTTGTTGCGTGTACTGGCTATTTCTCACGCTACATTTTCAGTTTTTTATTGCATTTTATTTCAACAGCTTCTATGATTTATCAATTTCTACACTGCGTTAAATAAGGTGAATAAACTCGAATTACCGTGCGATTTTTTTTTTCTGTTTTGCGGCAGCTGCATATTCACGCCGATAAAATGGAAAAAAGAATGCCCCACTACTCGGATATTTGCAATCCGGAGACCTCCAATATGACTCACCTCATAGCCCACAGTGTTGCATTATAACTTTAAAATCCGTTAAACAATTGAAAACCGCTGGAAAAGTCGGCGAACAGCGCTGCGAAGTTCTTGGCAGGCCGCTTCTTAGCCCCAGCAAGATGGCCGCCGCCGGCTTCATCCGAGCCCATAGGCCAGTACATGCCACTTCCACTCTATACTTCCACTACATACGGTATGCCACAGTCATTGGTGCAATCATCGTCATCATTATCATCATCATGAGATTGAGAAGAAGAAGAAGAAGAAGAAGAAGAAGAAGAAGCAATGCTGCTGGAAAGGCCTTTGTTTCCCGACCAAGGGTGAGTCCCTCGTTCTTAACTTTCAAACTTCTGTCTTAAATATACTTTTTATTGTAGTCTGTGTATATTATTCCGCACAACTTACTTCAACTGCGCTAAAATGCCTGCATGTCTGCAGCGCGTTCTCCAAATCTCATAACTGCGGAGTAAGAACGTTGATTGTAAGATAAGATAATTTCAGTGTTTATCTTTTTTTTTTTTGCAATTCGCGTTGTTACTCGCGCACAGGCAGGTCAGGCTATGCCAGAATATCGGCGGCATTGGCCTTGAGACAAGTTCTCGAAAATTTCCCAAGTCGAACACTCGTTCCTTTAGAATGCAACGTGATCCTTCTTCGACGAGGAACGATGAATTAGACCCTTGTGTAGAAGCTATACTAAAACTTGTGAATGAAGATTTGAAATGAGCATCTGCAGATCAGAGTTCTCCGCCCATAAGCGATCGATCTTTAATCTGGGGATTTTTACAGAATGTTTGAAGTCTATATACCCACTGATAGTTCACGTAGAAGCTTACGATTAAAGGAAAGAAAGTGAACTGTGGATAACGCGCCTCACCCTCGTACCCTGATCCACCCCAGCCAGTCAAGCCATCCTTAGCAATAGCCGAGAACGCAGGCAGCTGCTGGCCAAAACCTTACCCGTGCTTTCTTCTTCGAAGACATTATGTTGGTTCAGCCAATCATGCCACAATGCAGCCAGCAGTAAGTGCGAACCAGAGGAGGTATATGGTGCAAAGTTCAAACAGCAACCACCCTTGCGCCAAACGAATTCGATATGACCACCTACAGATCAGAGTTGGGCGTTCTTAATTGATCGATCCTTAATCTGGTGATTTCTACGGAGTGTTTGAAGTCTACATACCCACTGATACTACGCGCAGAAGCTCACGATTTTGAAGAAAGAACTGTGGATAGCGCGCCCACGTTCGTACCCTCATCCACCGCCACCAGTGAAGCCCTCATTTGTGATAGCTGACAACACAGGCGGGGGCTGGCCAAAGCCTTACCCGCGCTTCCCTCGTCGAAGGAATTTCGTTGATTCAGCCGAGCAAGGTTCAGCCAAGTTGGTGCGGAAACCAGAAGGCGGCTTCGCCACGAGTCTATCGTTTTTTGCGTCTCTTCTAAATTGCGAAGCCTCCCTTCGCGGTAAGATTCTGGACGTTTTGCTATTACGTCATTTACAGAAGACCGAAATGCCGAGGTGTTCCTTGTAGAGCAGCGGTTCCCAAATCTTCTGGCCTTGGGAAGCCCCACCCGCCTCCCCAGCTCCTGTTGTATAAAGGACAGAAAAGACTGGTCAGAACTCCGCGCTCCGTTGAATACGCCTATGACGAACACAGTGCACCTTTCTTCTCACTGCACTGTGTATGATACTGTAAAACGGTGTTGGCAAAACTACGGGCTCTGCTTAGCAGAGCAATATCATTAGGAAAATTGTTACGCTAGCAGTAGACGTGCTACACGTATTCGATTATGCGCGGAGGAACGGTGATTCATTTACCTTCCGATGGGTACCTGGTCACTGTGGCTTGACCTGCAACTTTCAACTTTATTTCGCAATTTCCTTTTTACAGCAAAAGAAAATGCAAGGGCAGGAACAACAAGATGCGCAACCGCAGCTCGACGAGGTTCCTGTCCCGTTTCCTTGGCATACAGTTGCAGCATACTCACAAATAGAATGCGTTACATATGTGCGAAACGAATTGACATTATACATACATCTGTATTCACATCAGAACATACATAACATCTATATATATTCACACCTAGGCCCATGCGTATCTACACCAACCCAGCATCTATACATATTTACATCCATACATGTAGACATACATCTGTATCCAAAAATAAAACAAAAAAAGATCATGCACAAACGATAAGCAACACCTGTAAAAATATACGTAAAAATAATACCAACAATTTTACTCAGAATGTAACGGCAATGTTCAGCGGAACATAAAAAGAAATGCGGAATGATGGAAAAGCGAAAGACCTATTCAAATAGCTAGCTGACGCGGAAGCAAGAACCGCTGTTTATTTATTTATTTATTTATTTATTTATTTATTTATTTATTTACAGATACTGCTGTCTCGATACATGAGACATAGCAGGAGTGGATACACCAGACACTAGAGCCGTCGACGTAAATATTTCATACTCGCGAAGTGATGTAAACTCTGGGTTGACTGCGGTCATGCGAGATTGCAAGGCAGATTACTGGGCTCAACCACACCATCGCTACAGGCGCCTGCGCGAAATAGACTCTGACAAGACTGTTCGCCTCTCAGCTATAAAGTCAAGCAATGCCGCGCAAGCGTGCTTCACCGGATTATGCTGGGCGTCGCCTTCAGTCGACACTATGCACATGCGGACAGCCCGAAGTGTGAGCGCTGCGAAGTGTCCGAGTCTCTTCAACATCTGTTTTGCGACTGCCCTCTATATACGCGTCACAGGGGAAGACGCTGGCTTCGACGCTAGCAGTTGTTTGCAGGCAAACATTTCCTGAAAGTACTACTTTGCCTGTAACGTGTGCCCGCACAGTAGCCAACAACGGCTACAAGGGCTCCTCTGGACTATTTGAAGATCACCGGACTAGACTCGTGGCTTTAGGGAGGAGGAGGAGGAGGAGGAGGAGAAACATTGATTTATTTTTTTAAAAAGGAAAGGACAAGCAGGTGTCTTTCTGCTTGTGCGGGAGGCGCCCTCAGTCCAGGGCTCCTGCGGCTCTTGCTGTCTCCCGGGCTCGCCGCACCAGTTGATGCTGGTTACGAGGGTCCGAACTAGTCAGCACGGCCTCCCACTGCTCGGGTGTGGGTTTGGGTATTTGCGGGGCCGCCTTCACGTTGGGGCACGCCCGTGTGATGTGATATAGGGAAGCGTAATCGTTACAAAGGAGACATTTGTATGAATACAGTGTAGGTTGTATTGCGTGTAGTCTGCTTCAATGGGGCTATGTATTGGTTTGTAGTTGTCACCATGTTACGGCGTCTTCACGTGAGAGGGTCTTGTGAAGAGACGGGTATTGTCGTCTGTTCAATCTGTGGTGTTGTAGTATGGCGCTGTATTGTAAAGGTACGGGCTCCATAGATGCGGCCGTATCCCTCTCTTGTGGCGCCCGGGAGGAATGAGCTCGGGCTACAGCCTGCACACGCTGATTTCCACGGAAGGACTCGTGTCCTGGAGTCCACACTATTTCAACATCCGGGAATGGGGAGGCTTGTGTGAGGAGTCGGTGGGCGATTGAAGATATTCTGCCTCTCGCGTAGCTACAGCAAGCTGCCTGAGAGTCAGTAATAATAGTGATGTACTCGTTGGTCAGATTAGAGGTGATGGCCAAGGCGATGGCTGTCTCCTCCGCTACGAGGGCCCTAACCATTGTGTTTATTGTATATATTAATCCATATTCTTCCTGTGCTCCTCATCATCATCTTTATTCACGATTTTCTATCCCCTTTCCATCTTGCACTGCGCAGAGTGGCATACTAGCTCAGGCCGACCTTTCTGACTTTCCAATAAATTATATATCTCCCCATACATGTGTAACTCACACGGAAAACCTGCAACGCTATGTTCAACAACAGCAACAATACACGTGTATGGGAGCGACGGGAACTGTGAATAAAGTATCTTATATTCTTGTGACGCCGGCCTTCTCTTGTAGCAACCGAAAGCCCCGCAGAGACGACGAGAATCCGTAAGTGCGCCGCACATCATACGTCCACTTCCCTTTCCTAAATTTCGTCTCGTGCTTAACTTTGTTCGGTGCTTTACTCTGCAGCAACGACGGCGCAGTTCGCCAAGTATTACATTACATTTATGGGTCGCTGTATGCGTTATTTTCGTGCACGTGTGCAGATAAATGGCTCGATGGTAAGGTCGAGACGAACGACTTCCAAAAAAGCTTTTTGACAAACAAGCAAACAAACAAACAAACAAACAAACAAACAAACAAACAAACAAACAAACAAACAAACAAACTTCATGACAAAATGATGAACCAGAGAAGGAACAAGACAAAACTTTGGGGGGCCCTAATTGAGAACAGGTGCGCTGTCTTTCGAAGGGAAACTAGTACATCTCGGAGACTCTCTTCAACTTGAGCTTCTTAGCGCCCACCTAAATTTATAGCAGGATGCAGATATTATGTCTTTACCACATGCACGAAGGCTGTAGATCATTAGGAAGTTATTATTGTTGAAGGGAATTCTCACAGGTTTGATTTTTACTTATACGTAGCAAAAACGAACGAGCAGTAAAGGTTAAAGAGTCGATTTACTACACAGGTTGTTTTTTTGTTCGGAACGGCGCACTCTTAGGAAATGCACGTGTTTCACGTTCTGTGTATATTTTTTTTTCAGGATCGACTTCCACGGCCTCGGGGGTGAGGCAGTATTCAGTTTCAAGAGATGTCCCATTGCCGATGCCGCTTAAAGGCCAACCGCAACGAAATTTTGGGTCGGTTATAAAGCCTATAGTTTCAGGTAGTGCAGATATAGTAGAGCAGCCTTCCCTGCGAAATTTTACGTTTGAAATACGAGTGCATGGGCGCTATAACGTAAAGCTATTCCAAACTTTTCTATTCCAATAGTGCAATCAGCCCTCCGCGATTGGTCATAAACTTTTTTGGACCACCCCCACTTCATCTGTCTGTCACGCTACGACACGAAAACCGCGATAGCTCCCCATCTGATATGACATATACACACTGATTATGCATGATTGGACTGAAGAAAAGAAAAATAGTTATTTCTGATTCGACGCCTTTTCTCCATTAGCCCTCACCTATTGGTCAAATGTTTTCGGGCTGCACCCACTTCACCTCCCTATCACGCAACGTCACCAAACCGCAAAAACTCACCGCGTCAAGGTGACGTGTACGCGTTAAAGATGCATTAATATGTTGATCAAAACTGATTTTCTTTAGGAATAGCCGCAGGCTGCCCCGTTCCGAAAGGAATAAAAGATGGCTGCCGCCGATCGCTCAGGCACTGGCTACTCGCACCTGCGAGAGAGCGTGGGTTTATTTTGGTATAATACAACTATTTGCGTGGCCGTGTAACGTTTTGGGTCAGTTTCTGCACGTTTACGACCTCGTTCTGCCAACTATTCTTTGCTTAGGATCCATTTTAGCGTCATTCTTAAGCTTCCGTTGCATACCGCCGCGAGTTTAGACCAGCCACCGCAAGCTAAGTAAGGGAAAGCGGACCAGTCGCAGACGCCGGCACCACCCTCTTGATCCGGTTATCGGCATTCAGTGCAGTGGTTCGGCCCCATCGAATCCCTCTCCACTTGAGCGTGCTCCTCGCTTCTTGTGAGCCAATTAGATAAGACAAGTCGCTCAGTGCAGGCAATGTTATTTGTTTTTCAAGCAAACAAAAGTGACCTCCTATGAACGAGGAGAGCGTTTGATTGGTCTGTTCAAACAACCCTGCGGGTGACCGCCCGATGCTTGCGTCGGCGGTTACGCAGATTTGACGTCGGCCGAATGGAATAAAAACATATTGGAATAGTTTTACGTTATAGGTCCCCATATGTCTTAAAAGGCTCACAAAGGTAGACGTTTGTGACAGCGAAATTAAAAAAAAAAAAGAAAGGGTTAACGAAGCGTCGACGCTAAAGACGATAAGGCTGACATAATGGTGGTTCAAGTGATTCGATGATTAAATGTTGATTACATCTCTCTACTCTGTCGCTTTGTGTCTTTTGTGTCTATGACAATTAAGTCGACCTTGTCTTGTTTACAGTCGACAATCGTAGCGTCAGAACTTCGTTGACCCTTTTCTTTTTTGACCAGGTGGCCAAATGGGCCGATCGCGTTGAGATCATGCAATCTGTGATGCAGTGTGGCTTTTTTTCGACTATATTTATTTATTTATGTATTGGGTATACCTACATTGCCTGTACGGCATTGTCGTAGAGGGGTTAAAAAACAGGTGGTCACAATGGAAACATATTCAGCAACATCAAAAGAATACATCAGTAAATACAACATTGTTTAAGCACTGAAATTCGCAAAAGGGGAAGACAAACTAACAAAGTACCAAACAAAATAAGTAACAAAGTAACAAAGTACCAAACAAAGTAACAAGTAAGTACCAAAGTAACAAAGTTACTAACACACACAAAAAAAGAAGCGTATGCGCAGAGATGAATAACAGAACAATCGAAGAATATGACTCTCAATAGCATTTTCAATACTAGACGCTGCCATCACTTCATTAGGGAGCTCATTCCAATCGTTAATCGCGTTAGGAAAAAATGAATACTCAGACATTGGTACGGCACTGATAAGCTCTAATTTTGTTAGCGTGGTCACTTCTAGATGAAACGTAATGCGGCTCCTTGATGAACAGTGTTTTGTCGATACCAGTTTTACTTTTGTATATATTGTAAAGGAGTTTCAATCTTATGATTTTCCTGCGTGAAGAAAGATTTTCCAACCCAACCCTTCCCGTATTCCGGATCCTCTGATAGTAAAATTATAATTTTCTGTTACGAAGCGTGCTGCTTGCTTCTGGACGCGTTCTATTTCTTCTGTGAGGTTTTTAGTGCATGGATCCCAGGTAACGCATGCACATTCTAGAATAGGCCCGACGTTTGTTAAATACAAGGTTGCCTTCAATCATGAAGGAGAATGCTTACAAAAAGCGCATTGGCGCTAGTTACGGCCGTACCGGTAATTTTACCTACTGTGCGACCAATCCCCGCTTCTTGCGGGCACGGGCGAAGCCGACTTCAGGGCACCATCGCCTTTCGCGAGCCCTGGTTATTCCAAGCGAACTCGCTCCACTTCCGAAAAGTGTGCCGTACAGCAGCTTTGCCTCAGCATGTCTATATCTACGGCGGTGCACCCTTTACAGGAGCAGAGCGCAATGGGGTTAATTTTTGTCTTTATTAGCGCTAATTACTCCCGTACTGCTAAATTTAGATACTCTGCAACTAATTTTCACTTTTTGTTTCGTCGACACGTGCATTCTGACATCTTTTGCAACTGACTACGACGCTCTGCAGGAACCAAAGTGCCATTTTAGAGCTCAGCTCTTAGGCGCGCGTTCTTGCGTTTCGCATCGCCATCGTCCCTCGATGTCCTCCCTCGGCGTAACCGAGCAAACGAGCACCGCGAAGGATGAAAGAGCGAACGTAGAGTGAAGCGGGGAATGAAGGACTGCGATAGCGAAGAGAGCGCGAGGAGGAGGAGGAGTGTATAGCGAAAGCGCGAGAAGAAAAGCGCAGTGCCGCTCAGGACTGGTTCCGCGGCGGCGACCGCTACGAGATGGCGCCAGAGCGGCGCACCGCCGTCTGTTCACCGACTGCATGCAGCGAGCGCGTCGACCGATACCATATATGGAAACAAAGCGCTGCGTGAGCGGAGGTCTGTCTGTGGCGGCCGCTGTGAATCGCGCCCACGCGTCACCCACGCGCTGCCTCTCCCGATCTCCCGATTAGCGAGGCAGCCGCGCCACACTTCGCTCCGTTTACAACGGGTCGCACGAGACAGATTGTCCATGCCAGTCAGTATATCGCGAAATGAAAACATATATGGAGCTGCACTCAAATTCGCATTAGGGAGTATCGTAATCGTCGGCAAACTTTTTTTTCTGGGGGTTGTAAGACGATAATCGGACTCCAGATACGCCAACCCGTGTGAAGTCAGCTAAGACCTTCAAGAACATCGCCAATAACGCTCGCACAAAGTGATGCATGACTAAGAAAGCACTCCTTCTCTGCATGAATTCTGAGATAGCCATTACCGCGGCTTGCCGGGGCGCGCTGACAAACCTCTGAGGTGACGCACAAGGACTTAGTCATAGGCACAATTCACGAGGTGCAAGCGTCGTCTGCTTAACCGCTACTTAAAGCCTGTTCATTAAGTTTAGACAAATACCAACTGTGTAGCATTGCCAACAGGGCTTCAGTAATGTATACTACTCATTGATAATGGATGCGGCGCAAGTGAAATTTTGTTGCAGTTGATTTTTTAATTAAAGGACCCCTGACCAGATCCCACTGGAAGTTTTGGTTATACACTAGAACTTGTAAATCACCATCAGGATACCGTTATGCTACATGAACTAAAAGAGAATTGCGTAGTATCCGCGATAATAAGCAAATTAAATATGAAGGTACAGTGCGAGAAGGCGATGTATTTTTCCCGCCAGAACAGTCTCTCTCCCTTCCCTCTCCTGTCTTTCATTTAGGCTCGCTTTGTGACGTAAACCTCATGTGGGCCTCCGTGAGGTTTACGTCAGCAACCCTGCCCCTGCGCCCCCCTCTCTTTCTTGCCTCTCACCTTTAACATCATCGTGAGGTTATTTTACGCGCTCTGGGTTTTACTAGAATTCCCGGGTTCACGCTGCTGCTAGTTATTTCTACGCTGCTGTCGCTAACCTTCGGACTTTGGATCGCCACGCTTGTGACATTATTCTCCTGGCGAAGACTGCCCTCCTGTGAGGAGGAGGGCGCACAAGCTTTCGCTTCAATTTCTAGCTGTTCTCGCGCGGAAGATTGATCAGCTAAATGCTTTGCGGACGGAAGCGTCACCACGTGATGGACGCACAGCATTTCTTCCTACGCAACGGTTAAACCTGGTGAGGAGCTTTGTAAACTAACACGGTATCGTAAAGTTAGGTCACGAGGTTTCAGTGGGTTATGCGAGGAACGCCGTAGCGGAGGGCTTCTGATTAATTTTAAGCATGAAGTGCTTTTAGCAGAGGGTGTTGCTTTTAGCTCCCGTTGTCGACGACGTTCAAGTGACCTTGATCCAAAAAGCCAAAGCAGTTATCCGGGCACCAAAACGAGGACATCCGGGCAAGTTGCGAGAGTACAGAAGGAGATCATCCGGGCAACCAGACAAGACCGCGTTGCATACTCGGGTTACTTCCCAAAGTTACAAAAAATATTGCTTCCGAGTTCTTCCTAATGCTTGTTCACAATATCGATGAAGCTGTAACTTCTAGTGCGCTAAAGGTTTATTTGTCATTTCCAATAGCGGCGTTCAAAAGGCAGATACAGGAAACTATGCACTTGATTGTCATCTTTTGGGGCTGAGTGCTCTTTTCAACGCCAGCGGTCCGTGAGTTCCGCGGCGCGTCCGGCCCGCCGCGGACGGCTGTTTGACCGCGACGAGACTTGCAATGAGGTTATGTGTGCGACAGGAAACTATTGCGTCCATATGAACCAGTGCAGAGAATGGCGTGGCGCGCTGTGGGGTGCCGGTGCGAACATGCACTACACCTACTTTAAGATTGTGGCCAGCATTACATCCAACCAATCTGCTTTGCCGGCAGCCATTTAATGCTTACATTTACTCTCGATTACGGAAGAGCCAGGTTTTTTTTTTACCGCCGGGCGTTCGTTCAGAAGCACATAAATATGAGTTTGCGAGCGTTTTCGCATTCCGCCTTCGTGGGAAAGTGGCCGCCGCTGTGAGGTATCGAACCCGCGACCTCGTATTCAGCAGCGCGACGCATTTGCCACTGAGCTACCACAGAAGGTGGTTGGGTGTTCGCACCTAAGCGCACTATTGAAGAATGTGTAACTATACAGGCTTTCATTTTCTTCTGCTCAGCTATTCACGCAGAATCTAGTCAGTGTGGGCTACGGTGGAGGTGTCTGGGGCCCAAAAATTTATGAGGGGAGCATATATACATACATACATACATACATACATACATACATACATACATACGTACATACATACATACCTACCTACCTACCTACCTACCTACCTACCTACCTACCTACCTACCTACCTACCTACCTACCTACCTACCCACCCACACACCCACCCACCCACCCACCCGCCCACATACATACATACATACATACATACATACATACATACATACATACATACATACATACATACATACATAC
The DNA here is from genome assembly GCF_050947875.1 of Dermacentor variabilis. Taxonomy (NCBI): domain Eukaryota; kingdom Metazoa; phylum Arthropoda; class Arachnida; order Ixodida; family Ixodidae; genus Dermacentor; species Dermacentor variabilis. Next base: position 42,095,770 of record NC_134575.1, on the reverse strand, counting down.
ATACATACATACATACATACATACATACATACATACATACATACATACATACATACATACATACATACATACATACATACATACCCCCCACACACACGTACATAGGAGGAGCCATACTATGCCTGTGAGCCCCCTTCTTCAGCAAAGACATTAGACACTATGTATTTATGGCCAACTAAATTTAAGAAAATCGAGCTTTCAGAGAACATTAGAAGAGTTAACTGCTGGGCTAGTTGGTGATCTTGCATACTGAAAAAGATTTTGCGCCAAAAAACAACACACACAAGAAAGACTACGAAGAAAGACGACCGTGGTGTCGTCGCCTTTCTTGTGTGTGTTGTTTTTTGGCGCAATATCTTTTCAGTTTCAGAGAACACTTTACTAGTCGAAACTGATATGTACAGTATCACTCTTAGACGTCATTTGAAAGCGCGTCTGGCTTGAATCACGCAGGCAGAGCAGACAACGACGATGAGCCAGAACGTGCAACCCGGGCAACAGCTGAACGCGTTCGCCGGTCTGGCATTGCCTCAGGGATTCATGACTGGAGACATCCGACATCTGGCCAACACCGTGCCGGCTCTCACGGCCATTGTCGAAGGGCAGATCAACATTGAGAGGTGAGCGATTTGGATCACGATCAGCAGCTTATGTGTAAAATAACAGTGAAGATAAAAATATATTAGTAAATTGCCCTTCTACCGTTAAAAAGAATGTGTAGAAACTATCGATCATAGCTATCGATGAAAGCGAATAGCACGAAAAAACGAACGAACGAACGAATGAGGGTAAGCGTGAGAGAGAGTCAAACATTTCGTGACGTCATGAATTTCGACGGCGCCTGCTCGAGCCTAGTCTATCTTTTGTCGACAAAGGATGGGGGCTGCAATGCGTCATAAATAAAACCAAAGACTCAACTTAGCCAGTTTCGAGAACTTTGGCTTATTCGCAGCGGCCAAAATAAGAAAGAAGAAAGAATACCATGATATTGGTGACGTCACACTGATGCGCAGGCACTTGCGTTCTGGCTCGAAATTCAGAAACTAGCTTCGACCTTCATTTTCTTCCTTCTGGTAATAAACGTCTCATCGCCAAGTCAACAAAAATAGGTTTTTTGAAGTAATATTTTATCATTAAAAACTGATTTAGTATTTCATTTTAGTGTCTCTTTATCTGCGACTCAATGATCAACAACAAAGATGGTCTTCTGAACGCCCAAGTGGCGCCATATTGTCGAATTCGCCACCTTTTGCTTGACATGTACAATTGCCTCGCGGGGCAACTACGCCGCGTCAGGTCCGCTAAAAAGGCCAAGGTGGCGGAATTCGACAGCACGCCGGAATTGGACCGTCTCCAGTGCATGTAGCAGGGTGACTGTCGACGCGTAAAGCGGGCTACAGCCGTTAGCCCACAATCATTACTTCTGGCCGTTGGCTTCACGCTGATTTGCTAAACGCTGCTTGAAACTCAGTTAGGCTTCGCACTATCAGTTGTCAATGCTTCGTATCACTGCTTATTATGTTTTTGCAGGGAAGCCAGTGCCCGGCGAGAGAGCTGCTACATTTGCGCGCTGTTCACACTGGTGACCATGGCCCTCATCGTCTCACTTTGCGTTTTTCTCTACGTGGGTAAGACAGCCATCGCAAAGCGAGTAACATAATAATATTTGGGGTTTTACATGCCAAGACCACTTTCTGATTATGAGGCACGCCGTAGTGGAGGACTCCGGAAATTTTGACCACCTGGGGTTCTTTAACGTGCACCTAAATCTAAGCACACGGGTGTTTTCGCATTTCGCCCCCATCGAAATGCGGCCGCCGTGGCCGGGATTCGATCCCGCGACCTCGTGCTCAGCAGCCCAACACCATAGCCACTGAGCAACCACGGCGGGTGCAAAGCGAGTAGTTGGCGCCACCTAAAGGGGGGGGGGGGAAACACACGTTGGATGGCGATTCAACTTCTAGTTGACGTCGGTCAAAAACAATGTCTTCCCGAGTGAGTTGGGGGGTGAGAATGGGATGGAGTCACTGCGCACGACACTCTATCGCGTCTCCACTCGCACGAGGACAGTGGCAGGAGCGTCGGACCGCTTAAATTTTTGGACTGCACTACCTTCGGGATCGGCCCACGAAAAACGTTAGAAGCCCAGATACCCTACGCGGAAAAGGGGGAGGGGTGCAACTCGCCTAGGAAGACATTGCTTTCGATATCTTTGAGGTCTGCTCAAGCTTTTAACAAACTGCGGGTCTGAGGCCCTGAATAATCCCCTTCGGGCTCCGAATCCGTAATTGTACACGTCGAAATAATGCCTCAAAGTTTAGAGCAACAATTAAAATAATCACGCTTAAATATGCTTTGCACGCACCTTGAACAATGAGCACTAGTATCAAAGAAAAGATTTAGAAGACGTTGTACGCGCGTTTGATGCGACGACAGTACGTCAGCAGGCGTAGTTTGACGGCAACGCATTTCACTTGAGCAATTAGACGCGGCGCCCTGTTATTCAAGCGAAGTTGTTCGTGATGTGATCGTTGTTCCTGCACTTCAAGTATTTTTGGGAGTTCAGGCGTGAAGTTCGTATTTGTGCGTATGCGACAAAACTCGTAGAAATATTCTAGATTCTTAATCTAGGCTCTATTGATGTGTACGTTTATATTGATACTGAAGATGCAGTAACTCACAGAACTCAAATTTTAGCATACAGACTTAATTGACGCCTGAGAGGGTTCTCCTCTTCACGCATTTCTGCCATTACGCTTTGCTCGGTCTCGGTGTGTCTTTAACGTCCCGGCATTTCTTCCAGTTTCAGTGTCAAAATAGTCTACTTTTGCGAGCTTTTGGTGACGTATTCGCTGGTACATCAAACGCAAAATTTGGCACGAAGTCTGATATATATCTATACTATCGGAATTTAGTCTTTTTTTTTTACACAGTCTAAAATTTTGATGCAGTAGGTCTTTACTGACTAAAACTCTCTCCTGGGGCCCCCTCACGCGTTTTACAAACAAAGCACAACGCCTATACCTATCGCAGTCAACGTCATCACCTCACCCATAAGCACCGTGATCATCTACGTCACTCAGGAGACCATAGACCTTGAAGAGGTGGCCGGCCAAACAAGGCTTCGGTGACGCCCCGACGTTGCCTACTATACGGTCGCCACCACAACAGGACTGCGATCACATGACCGAGTTCTCGCTGCCTCTGAGAAAGGTTACAGCACGAACTCCGAGATTTGCGCGATTTTGGAGGCCGTGGTTGCCAAACGGGCTCCATGACGTCGTGCTGACCAGACTGCCAAGATACTATGATGACTGACCAAAGCGGGTATCTGGTATCGACACTTTTGAACTGTGCTGTGCCAGTCATTTTTTTTTTGTATACGCTTTTGTACATTTCTTTGAGTGCTAGTATTTCCCATGAATTTGCTATCGAGTGTCCAAAGACCATGTTTTCGTGATTCGCCCGTGACGGTTAGAAGTTTTCAAGGTACCTGCTGAAGTGCTGCAACCATTTAGTAATCTTAAGACTGGAGAGAAGTGCTTCGATTTTATTTGATGAAGTTTCAAGGTCCCCGTGGCCTTGCTTTTGTTCTTTAGAGCGGCTCAGTGAACACTTAACAGCAATGTGATCCTACAGATTGCGTACCGATTCAGTTTCTAACGAAAATGTCCGGAAATTCAATCAAACGACGACTAGAAGAAATTATCATTAACGGGTTTGCTGAGAGCTGATGTATGCCTACTAAGAGCTTGCGTTGATGTTGCTATTAAAATTACGACATATGTGTCCACGACCATAGAATCTTCTATAAAGGAATACCAGGAGGGGGCGCTTCAATCGCTCAGCTACCACGGAGATGGTGTGTTGTACACGGATTTCTTGAATCGGGATGCTTGTGGCTTCAAAAGTTCTTTATATTTTTAAATATTCAAGCGCTCGTAGTTTTTAAACATAGCATGACAAATACTCTCTAAACAAATGCGTAGTCATTGCAATATCTTGAACTTATTACGCAATATCTTGCTGAAAATGATGAACAGTCACAAACCTGGCTGACGCCATAAGAACGAAGTTTGAACAAATCTACACGCACTGGTCACATGTCCCATGCTCTCTGAACCGCCTTGCTTGCAGCTTCCCTCCACACTATTGCGCCAGAGTTCCCTTTAGTAATTTTATTACTATTAGCCTATATTTGGGGACCTAATCCAACTGGTGGTGTGCGTGTGTGTGTGTATTACACTTCTTTCTCGCTTACTTGGGTCACTGGGTCACTGCTGTTCTGAGGGAGCCGAATTCAAAACCAACCACTGGACCAACCTGGGTCACAGGGTATCTAACACTGGGATGCGGTGTTCTTCAATGCAAGTCTCTGACCCAAACTCGGTTCACTGGATATGTGACACTTGCTGTGTGCCGCTCTTCAATGAACCTCTTTGACGCCATGTTAGGCGACAGCGTATTCGCCACGCACTTCAATAAACCTATTTGATGCCAACTTTGTCACTGACTGTGTGTCACTGTTCTGCCTTATCATAGCACTAATTACATAGCATCATAAAACACAGCGCTATAGACGAGCGCACGAAAAAAACGTTTCAGTGACGTTTCACTTCGTGAACGTGGGTGAGGCACAAGCGTATGGGCGCACGCGACGCAATCGGCCCTCGGTGCGCTTAGACGCCTACACTGTACACGCCGCAGATCGTATTCAAGACAGGGCTTGCGCGGCCACACCATACGGAGCAGCCACTGGAGTAGAACGCACCGTTGTTAACATTCGCTTACTAACTAAATTAACTAGCATGGTGTCAGCGCGCACAGTCAAACGTGGACACTTCACACTGGATGATCGCGGATACTCGCTGGCAAAATGCTGGCGTGAGGAATCGCGGCAGCAGCAGCGAGCGAAGTCGCCTTGGGCTGTGTATCGCTTCGACGCAAACTGAGGGGCGAGAACACACCACACGCAAAAGCTACGAGCCGCCGGCCCACCTAGGCTGCGCCCCCAAAGCACATCGCTTTCAAGAAAGTTTAATTAAATAATTAATTAATTAATTCAAGATAAAGGCCCGGCCGAAGTCCAACGCCCCGCCTCTCTCCCCTGCTCCGGTGTCAGGCGCGCGACGGAATTCGGCGCGCTTCCTCCCTTGCGCGCGTGAGATTGAGCCGCCATCGTCGGCTAACCGTCGCACGCTTTCACTCGCGCGCACATCGCACGGTGCGCGAGGACGATGTTAAACCAGAACCTGTAGCACCTGTCAGAGGAGGTCAATCAGGCGCGCCTCCGCCTGCTTTCGTCCTCCGCGAGGCTTCGTCTCCTTTGTCCTTCCCGCCTTCGCTCAGCGTTACCTACACTTTCTTCTAGGTGGCGCTACTTTGGCGCGCGCTCGCGTTCCTTCGTACTTTCCCCGATGCGCTATTTTTTTTTTCGCTTCCAGGCGCCTTCCTCGTTCGCTTGCTTGGCTGTCTCAGACAAACACCGCCGATTTGAAGAGCTGGAGAGTTAGGCTTGCGCGGAAGAAGAAGAAGAAGAAGAAGAAAAAAAAAAGCCGGTGCCCTTACAATCCATACAGAACATCATCTTGTTGTTTTTACTATCCTTCTGCTCGGGTTTGACGCTGTTTTCTTTTTCGTGTTACCACTCCAATTCGCCCAGCGGTTTCTAATTTTGCAATAATTAAGGAAACGTTTTATTAAACAATTACCCACTAATCACAAGTGAGACTGAAGTCGCAGATAATCTCTAAATGACGGATGCGCCTGTCAAGATATTGTAGCAAACAGTATGGCCCACGCGGGCGGTTTTCCAAACAGAGAAACTGGACAAACTGGAAAGTATAATGCCAAAACCTGCCAAAAATCAATCGAAAAAAATATAAAAGATGAATTGATACAGATTCGCGATAAACTGATAAGATACGTATACTGATCGAAACAACATGCGACAAAGAAAGATTACAAAAGGACGTTGCAGCAGAAACGGTGCTCACGGCTACCCAACAGAGTAGAATCTTCGATGAATTGGTGGAGCCCAGCCCAAACACGCATGTGGCTACACCAAAAGCAAACAGCACCAAATTTTTTTTTTCTAATTGCAACATTCGGTGTTGTCGCCCGAAGTCACAATGTCGCGATATAATTCGTACAGCTTTCTCAAAAATTCGTTTCGCATTAAATACTTGCGAACGTTATGGCTATACGTTTTTTGAGGTCATCGAAAAAGAAGGGACAGCTAATTGTGCTAATGTAGAGAAAGTAAGGAAATAGCAACTTTTGCGCCGTTGTCATGCAAATCCTCTTCATAACGATAATATTCGTAAATTGTTTTTTTTTTCGTATTTGTGTTGGGAATCATCCAGTCTTTGATCTCTCGAGAGTCTGGTGCATGTCACAGACGACACAAGCCTGCCTCGCCTGAAAGAAAGACGACGAATTGTGTATACAGACCCAAAATTGACGCCGTGCTAAGGTAAGTGCGGCGTCTGCTCGTATCTAATAGCATATTAGTGGTGAAACGTTAATGTATCGTTGTGAGTTACCACCGCCAGCAGTTACGGGAACCTCGTTTCCTGCTCTTGTGTGTATCTCTTAGCTTCGTGGGCATAGGCACGTCACCCGCCGTGGTTGCTCAGTGGCTATGGTGTTGGGCTGCTGAGCACGAGGTCGCGGGATCGAATCCCGGTCACGGCGGCCGCATTTCGATGGGGGCGAAATGCGAAAACACCCGTGTACTTAGATTTAGGTGCACGTTAAAGAACCCCAGGTGGTCGAAATTTCCGGAGTCCTCCACTACGGCGTGCCTCATAATCAGAAAGTGGTTTTGGCACGTAAAACCCCATAATTTAATTTAATAGGCACGTTGCTCTGAAGCTACCCGCAGCTGAGAGCAGAGCCAGAACACGGTAGCCTATAGCGAGCGGAAGAAGCGACATTGAGGAGATACAATTCAGATCGGTGACGACGATTCGGGAAACCTATCGCGAGGCAATTGGATCCTGGCTCCAATCATCCAATTCCTGAGGTTGGATTTTTGGACTGGGCAAAGCTCCGCGTGCTTAACACTCAGACAGGCCTCTCCTGTATGTTGGAAGGCCGTTTCACATAATTCGCAGTTGTCCTCGCTGGCGTCGGGGACACTGGTGCGATAAGTGAAAGACGCCGCGCGCTGTGGCTGACGAACGGGGTCTTCACTATCGCCATCGAACATCGAAGCATGTGAAACTGTCTGGAACACTAACACTTGAACAGCCATGAACTCAGCACGGAAATGTTTGCCCTGTTGTCTGCATCCCGCTGTGGAAAAACGTCACCTCTATAAACGTTCTAACGATGGATATTTTTTTTAGTGGAACACCATCATTCGCAAAACGTGGTTATTGAAGGTTAAACTAACTGCTGCCGATTCTATTTTGCATACTTCGAAATGTAGGGAAAGAAATCTGTAGAGAAAACGTTGAAAAGAAATTACAGTTTATTCAATAAGCTAAGCGGCTTTCCTAAGAGGGGGTCGTCTGGGCAGCTTACATTGTAAGTTAACGAAAAATAGTATTCACCAAATTTGGCAACTGGCGTACAATGGGGAACCCCGCCATGCATGGACTTTTTTCCAATGGCAGAATAGGTGGCATTTGATCGTAATGGAGCATTCCGAGAGAGTGAATATAAAAAAAGTTGATTCCACTGAGTCAATTCGACAGAGAGATAATATTCGAAGTTTGTATTATTAACAGATTCCTAGCGCTCATCCCCACGGTGAGGTCACCACTACCCGTGCTGGCAGCGAAAACTGAACTGTGCAGAATTCACCAACGCACTCCGTACATGCAAAACTAAACGACGAAAACATCAAAATATTCAACGTTACATCGAATTTGTCTGCAGACCGAAGCATTCGAAGGAGTAATTTTTCGATCACAAATAGAAATCGCAGTTCTTTTAATAAAACCTTCTTTCATTCAATCATAAGAGTTTAATTGGAAATTGGATTTACTACTTCAGCGAAATAATAGGCGAAGCGTCATTTTGGTTGTGGGAGTTCGCAACAACTTCAATACATTTAACTCACAAAAATTGTTCAGCTGCTTGCAGAAGTACAGAAATGTTTTAATTGAACTTTATAGACTAAGACAGATTGTGCACGTCAAACGGTGTCTCGCTTTTATGAGCTGACGCATGCAGACTATGTGAAAACCCATTCAAAAGTATACAGACCACAATAGAGAAGAGGAAATATACTTTAATGATTTTTGCCGATGCACTCATTATTTAAAGGGACGAGTCTACCGTATAAGAAGGCACAGCAAACTACAAGAAGTGCAAATAACGTTACCACTACGCCCCCCGATTTTCATACACCTGGAACATCGAAAAATGCAATACCACTGATTGTTGCCGCACCAGGTTTTCATGGCAAGAATGAGAAATGTAGCGATTAGTTGTCACTGCGAACAGGATAATTTACTGAATCCGAGCCAGATGGGGCATGAATCGTGGTCGCGCTGTCTGACATTACAATGTGGGATGCGAAATTTGTGGGTTGCGAATGGACATCTTGCAGTTTTGGTTCCGTACAGGGTTCTAACATGGGAGGGCATAGCATATTTTAGTGAATTTTTTCCCCGGAATAAGGAGGCCGGTTAGAATAAGTTTACACTTATGGTAATAACCCGTCGAAAGTCAAATCCACAAAAAGCTTCCGTTTACGTGCGCGGTGTGCTGTTATGCGATTCTTTCCAGCTCGGCTAGTGGGGTGGAAGCATGGCCTCGGTGACCAGCGTATGCCGTCCGTCCAGAGCGCAGACGTCTTCGTCGATCACCCAGATGGCCAGCCTGCTAGAGTGCCCCGTCTGCAAGGATTACGCGCTGCCTCCCATCATGCAGTGCGAGAACGGCCACCACCTCTGCGCCCCCTGCCGGAAGAAAGTGGCCAAGTGCCCCGTCTGTCGCGCGCCCAAGGGTGAGCCTAGAGTGCCGCACGTTTGAAAACACGCCGCTATAGCGGGAAGCCTTCCACTGGGCACGCCGCAATCGCGACAGTTCTCGGTGTTTGCGAAGTAGTGTCGGTCCATTTCGAGGAGTCTATTTCTAAGACTGAAAAGATGCGCTAGCTCAACCGCCGGCGGTAGCTTAGTGACCATGGCCTTGTGCTCCGGAGATCGAGGACGCGGGTTCGATTCCTACCGCGGCGGTCGCATTCCGATGGGGTCGAAATCCGAAAGCGATTGTGTGCTTAGGTCTAGGTGGGTAAAACTAACGTGGAGTGCGCGCCACATAGGCGTGCCTCATAATCGCATCACTGCCACGGCACGTGCAAGCCCAGCACTTTTAAAATGCTTATCCCGCTACTGAACGAGGAACCCTATTCTAATTAGTCACAATCAACCAACAGACAATGAAAACAAGAAAAGCATCGGGCGATGTACTTGTTTCAATTGAAATGTAGAAACGATAAAGGAAAATTGAAGTGCACGAAAGAAACCACTTGCCGCACTTCGGATCTGAACCACGTCTCTGCAATACGCGTGCAAGGCTCCTAACAATCGCGCTACCCTGGTATATGCTCCTAACAATCGAGCTACCTCGGTGCTGTGTTCCTTTCAAAGGCAACTTGGGTCGCTGGTTATGTGGTATGTGCCGCCTTTCAATGACAGAAAATAACATCCTTTGAAATTTGTTTACCTCTGGGCGGCATATACGGTGGGCCGCAACATTGCTTCAGTGCTAATCGCATTAAAGAGGCCCCGAAACGCTTTTTTGAACATGGTAAGAAAACGCTCCTCATCTGTCGTAGGTGCTGTTCTGAACATGTGAGCCAAATATTACTGCGCTGTAGGCAGCATGGAATTTACAATCTCCCGTCAAACACAGCTCGGAAAAAAAAGTCACTTGCTCTCGCTTCCGCAACGTCGTCATGCAGCATCACCGAGAGCAGCCAAACCCGCCAACGCTAACGGCTGATTTCGTGATCACAAGAGCATTCTCAATAATATAATATGGGTAATCTTGAGTTAAATAAATTGAAAATATATACGTCTGCGTTCTTAAAAAGACAGAAAAAAATGTCGCAGTTTCGCCCAAAAGGCGAAGCATCGATTGCAACAGTAAATTAGTAGATAGCTATACGAAGTAAGGATAACAGTATTATCGCCCGTATAAACTCGTATACATTCGCTGACTAACTAAAGTAAGAAGCATGGTGTCGCGCGCGCACAGCCAAACATGAACAAATCTCACTCGATGAGCGCGAACACTCACTGTCAAAAAACGCTGGCACGAGGAAGAGCGGCAGCATCAGCGAGCGAACTGGCCATCTGCGCTGCCCCTCGCATCAACGCGACCTAAGCGGCGAGAACACAGCGCGCACGAAGCTATCAGCTTTCGGTGCGCTTAGACTATGTACCCATCGCAGATGGCTTTCAAGATGGAGCACGCATGGCTGCGCTCAGACGCGCCACACGCAGCGGCCGCCGGAGTAGAACGCCCGCAATGTAATGCGGGCGGTAATGCCCCTCGAGTGTCCATATAATTGCTATCGCAATTAAATTATTTCATCCTTGTACTGCGCGTGGCTGCGTCTGCGTCTGCGCTTGACCTCTGAGATACCAGCGGCGTGCTGCGTAGCATAGTCTACCGTAGCCGCCACGGGGTGCCGCGACAAGCGACACTAAACTTTTTGGCCTGGCCGGTACTTTGTCCTCTGGCCTTCTCCGCTGTGTAGCTTCCAGTGCGCTAGCGGGGACGAAAAGAGAGAGAAAGCCAGGTATCGGAACGATAACTCCATTTGTAGGTAAATGAGTAAAAAAAAACACCTTTGCGGCATGACATTCGCGAGATTACGTCCTTTAATGAGGAGGCCATTCTATTAGTAGTTACGGCAGCATTTCAGAGCTCCTCTAACGTAGAAATTCATCTTGAGATGGTGTATGTCGTCATTTTTTTTTACTTCTTCGCCATGCGGTCAGGATAATACGATCGAGGTGGCCTAAGTGACACGACTGCGCAACGGAACGGGCGGACAGGCTCAGCAAAGCCAGTTTCGAGCTCTCAACTGCTTTCGCTTTCTGCGAAAACAGAACAGGCCCGCAGCCTGCTAAACTCGCCCGCGTACTTTTGTTCACACTCAGGGAAGAACAGGAACCTAGCCTTGGAGAAGCTGGCGGAAACGGCGATGTTCCCATGCAAGTACAACCCAAGGGGCTGCGCTGCCGTTCTACTAATTGGCGCCAAGAAGAAACACGAAGACTCCTGCGAGCACGGGTGAGATTCATCTTCACGTATAGCAGCAGTATTGGTTCGCAAAATAGTTTTTATTTCGTGCCATCATGACCACTGTGCTCCTTATGAGCTCGATGTATAGCGCTTCTAGGACGCGGCCATCTTTCGTGGGGAACTGGCACAAAGCAAACAACAACAACAACAACAACAACAACAACAACAACAACAACAACAACAACAACAACAACAACAACAACAACAACAACAACAACAACAACAACAACAACAACAACAACAACAACAACCCCGATAACGCCCAGCGTGTTCTTATGGCATTCTTACGGCCAGGCGTCGATTGCCATGTCTTTGTCGTCAGACGCCCCGTCATCGACTTTGCAGCTCAGCGCGGGCTGCGCAGGCAGCTGTGTTCGAGATTGAGTGCTCTTGCTCGAAACGAAAGTGCAAGAGTAACACATTCTGGTGGTTAGATATTCAGTGCAAGATTACTAAAGATATAACACGATAGTAGCACATATAGCGCATTCCTAAAATATCGAGCAACTATAGAACAAGTTCGAAATTTTTCAAGGATGGCGCATAGCGGAAATGAAGCTGTGATTGCTGCCTCCTTTTCGGCCGCGAATGATTTTAGACAGCAGACGTCCGGCAATTGTGCGATAAGGAATAATACTGTTGCTAAATGCACACATTACCCAATTTACTTTGGAAATCATAGCTGTGGGATGCGTGGATGCGTAGCGGTGGATGCGGATGCTTTTTATTTTAAATCTTCTCAGAATACTCTTAAATCATAAAAGTGCGAAAATATTCAAAGCTTAAACCTGAAAGTGAGGTAATTTTACTGGCGCGGCTCCGAACTATCTTCGGGATCGGTCCACGAAAATGGTTTGAAACATACCCGATGGAAAAAAGTGGTGGTAAAGTCGCTCAGAAATGCCTAGTCGGTGTAATAAACAAACGTAACTGAAACTATCCGACGGCAGGATTCGAACAGAGCACCCGCGACCGCCTTAGCACAACAGCTCAATTCTCTAACCACCATCTCCCGCGTGCAAAGCCAGTTTGTTGAGACGCTTGGCGCGTTTTACAAACACTCCGCGCGATTTTTCGCCGCCACATAATAATACCGATTGCTTTAGATTTATTACGTTTTCTGAGGACCATTACTTACCTTTACTGTACGATTTCCCTGCGTAAGATTTTGAACGCAAGGTGGTGAAAGATGTCTAGGCGTGTTTGTGTTCCAACCGCAGAGACTGTTGCACAGAACAAGCTGTATTGCAAGACCTCATGTTAGACAACTTTGCTTGGTGGGACGAATGTCAACATAGCATACGCAGACTACGCAAACTATGCAGAGCCTATCGGCTTGTGCCATCATTTTCCCACGCGTATAGTAGACAAGATACGCACTTGCGTGCACGGTTACAGCGTCGAAGCACCGCGTCCCTCACATCACGCAAACATGCCCGCGCGCGTTGTCAGAACGCCGGCTGATAGGCTCGAGCGAAACCATAATCGTAAGGAATCAAGGCGGGTCCAGCATACGCGCAAAGTGCACTCCATCAGTTCAGATGCAGAAACAGTAATTTTATGCTTTGCTGCGTGTGAGGCGCACGCTGCGGCTCAACGCCGGAGGCACCCAGACGTGGCGCTGCGGAAACAGGAGGCCTAATTTAAGGAGGTCTATAGAGAATAGAATTATTGTATGAAACTCTATGGTCTAGAGTGCCTCGATGTCCTCCTCGCCCGCCGCTCCGTACAGGGTGGAGACAACCGCGGCTTCTACCATAGGCGTTGGGCACGCGAATGGCGGATACACAAGAGCGCCGGCAACGCGTCGCTAAGGCGTCCGCCATTCGCGTGCCCAACGCCGTTGTCGACGCCGCGGTTGTCTCCACTCTGCACGGAGTGGCGGGCGAGGAGGACATCGAGGCACCCTAAAGAGGCCGAGGCTAAGCGATAACGTCGACAAAACCCTGATGTTCAAAAGCGACAAGGGGACACGCACACACATCGTGCTCGCCGTGAGCATTCCACTGTATGGGAACGCGAGCTCAACATAAGGCGACAACGCTGACAAGACCCTGTAATTCTAACCGGTGCTGCTCGCGGGCATCGTGGTTTTCTGTATTCACGTGTCCCCGCACGCCACACCACGCGTGTTTACCTTACGTTTACTGCACTTGATGCCGCCACTAATGCTACGAGCCTTATACACTTGGTGTAATATTCTAACACGTTGATATCGCATTCATTGATTTGCCCTCATGGCGAAGCTGCAATATTTTGTAACCCAGCTGAAGAGTTTAATGTCGAAACGGTTACATTTTTATTGCGATAACAATTACACACACACTCGAGACGCCTTCGTGCCGTCGGCGCCTTCGCCATTGCCGCGTTGTCCCGCCGACGGCGCATGCGCGGTTCGAGCACCTAGAGGGTCAGAGCAATACCTCCTGTGTACTGTTGATTAGAGGGTCTCAAGAAACGCAGAGCGCGTTTGGCTGTGAAAAAGACGAATCGTAGTGGACGCACGGCCAACGCTACTCAATCGCCTCGGTATTGAGAAACCTGTGGGTGTGGTTGAAACTGCTTACCGTAAACGCGGAGCATCCGCTGATTGCGCAGTTCACAGCGACACGGCGATGTGCATCGGTGGGATTTTTTTTTCTGTGCTCCTCAGACCGTGTCCTTGCGTGCTCGGCTTGAAGCCGTGCAAGTGGCGAGGACCGCTACAAGAAGTGGTGGACCACATTCTTCGCACGCACGAATTCGTTCCAAGATTGCAAGGTGAGGCACCGAGCTACACGAGTGCACTTTTGTCGCACCACTCCTTATACACCTGCGAACTGAGGTTTAAGAGTAACGGGAGTACTGTTTTTGACGATTTGGTGTTTAGTTTGTAGGTTACATAGGGACGTAACGCAAATCGCACTAAAATTTACGGGAGCCTGGAAGATTCTGCTGCAAGTTTTACTTATCTTGGTCCTTGCTTTTAGACGAGGCGAGCAGCACGTCAAACGCAAATGCATGACTTTACAGACTAGACCGTCATACATGTGCTATACTGTAGAGTTAAACTGAGTGCAAGCAACAATATATAACCACTGCTTCAATATGTTTGAATGGCAAGTGACTCTGTAAGTGGCTCTTGTTAGCCGATACGATAACTTTGCGCCGTTTTTTTTCCATTGCGACCGGAAAGTTCACCTTGCACTGAGTTGCACTTGCAGCCTTTGTGGCCTTTTCTGTCAGTCGCCGTCATCGTTGTCGCTCCCGTGTCTCCTCACGCGCGTTCTTGCATTGTCATCCTAGTGAGCGCAGATAGTGTTTTCTTCAGAAACGTGCTATGCCTCCATGGACGGGCGCCATTACGGAAAAACAATATCGATGGATCCCACGCATGCTTGACAATAGGTGATAAGCGTAACCTTCCTTGATGTTGCTGTTGCTGGTGCAGCCTTCAACACACGGCATGTACTCACGAGGGGGAATTGGCCACGGTTCGCAATGGAAACATAATATTAATTCATTGGTTCTCGTTAACTTAGGGGTTGGTACTACTCATATTTAGATAGTTAACGATTATAAGTTGATCACGCCGTTTTTGACGAAGTTGTTAGATTATAAAAAAATGCAATCTAATGTTAATAACGAGGAAAAGATGTTGAACACGAGAGCCTCCCTGTAGCAACGACGTACTCACGCACATTGACACGTTTCTTTTCGGGATCGACCTCGATGTCTACTGACACGTCTCCGCGTTGCTTATTTACTTGTATGTATAGTGTCACGCTCTTCGCTCAATGCGCACTCCGGGCCCATTTCGTTCCCTCCACTTCTTTATCCACGCTCGGCTCGTTGTGTTGCTCACTTGTTCACTTTTTGTCCCCTGTTCTGCTCGTGAGACAGAACCCAGACACACACGCCCAGCTGCACAAACCTAGTGGTTCAGGATGTTGTATGCTTTGCAAGACGGCAGGGGCCAGCACTGTCAAAAATGGAAGGAAGAGAAGAAGAAAGCCTCGCTTTATTAATAATAGAATGCAAGCTGTACAGCGGTGGCAGACGTTGATTACGGGCGAAGATAACACAAGCGATCGAAGCGGTAGTGCGATTTGCTCTCAAATCCGGTCCTGTAATCGTGAAGACAGCTCAGAGGCCTTTAATTTTATCGCCTGTAGCAGCGTTTAAACGATACTTCTTGAATCTGTGTGCTCGCTTCCGCCACTTGGGGGCGGGCGAGGGGCTAGATAATTTTGCTTTAATAGCAACAATAATGTACATGCCCCATAATTTCAGGGCCGTACACAACGAATTATTTGTCTGTAGCACTGAGTCCTCAAGTAGTCCAGCTCTAAGAATATAAAGCGTGTGCCTTTGGAGTCGTTGAGTTTTCCGTAACTTGAGGCAAAGCGCAAAAGAGCCGGCAGGACGATAAAAGGAGACAAAAGACACAGCGCTGCAATTGCTTAATGTACATGATTAATACATATTGTCGCAGCCTAGTAGAAGACGGGAAAGCCGGCGTAGAGGACGTATGGAAGCACTTTAGCAGAGCGGTCAACGCGACGTCATTGTCGTCTCTATTTTTCCACTCGCGCGCTACTTCAGCGTCGTTCTCATCGCCTGGCACATACCCGCAGTGACCATATACGATGTGGAATTTGCCCCCCCTTTGAAAAAAAAGGGCATCGTCCCGATGCACCAACGTCCGAAGGCTGTGCACAGACGGTGCAAAGTTGAGGTCATGAGGAAATGTATGGCTTCATACGAAGCACATGCACAACCTCGGGCAGATGCCGCCGGCGTTTGGAGCAGTTATGGCTGTCGGGGACAACTTCATAATTAACATCGCTGATGCGGCGCAGAACTGTGTACGGGCCGAAGTATCTTCGCAGGAGCTTTTCAGACAGCCCCCGCCGACGAATCGGAGTCCAGACCCACACCTGGTCACCGACGTTGTACGTGACGGGTCTGTGTCGAAGATTGTAGTGTCGGGCATCGTATTCCTGTTGTGCTTTGATTCGCAAACGCGCAAGCTGCCTGGCTTCCTCTGCGCGTTGCGTAAACTCCTCGGCACCTGTCTCGCCGTCACCGCACTCGTGCGGCAGCATTGCGTCCAACATGGTTGTCACTTCGCGTCCATAAACAAGGCTGAAAGGCGTCACGCGTGTTGTCTCTTGGCGAGCCGTGTTATATGCAAATGTAACATATGGTAAAATCTCGTCCCAGTTCTCGTGGTCGACGTCGATGTACATACTCATCATGTCTGCCAGAGTCTTATTCAGACGTTCTGTCAGCCCATTGGTTTGGGGATGGTAAGCCGTGGTCTTGCGGTGAGTGGTACCACTTAGTCGCAACACGGTATCCAGAAGCGCAGCCGTGAACGCAGATCCTCTGTCTGTTATGACCACTGCGGGAGCGCCATGCCTTAGGACGACGGCTTCGACAAAAAATCGCGCTGCTTCGGCTGCTGTTCCACGTTGGATAGCACCTGTTTCGGCGTATCGCGTAAGATAATCCGTGACGACGATTATCCATCTATTTCCGGCAATAGACAGTGGAAACGGACCTAAAAGGTCCATGCCAATTTGTTCGAACGGCGCTTGCGGTATCTGAACAGGATGCAGCAGTCCAGCTGGCTTGCCGGGTAGGGCTTTGCGGCGCTGGCAATCCAGGCATGTCTGTGTGTAACGTTTCACGATCGACGCAAGTCTCGGCCAATAGTACTTGAGCCTAATTCTTGCTAATGTCCGAGTGTAGCCCAAGTGACCAGCGGTCGGCTCGTTGTGACAGGCGTGTAGGACTTCGTCGCGAAGAGATGCGGGAATGACGAGTAGGTAGCTGCTGCCACTAGGTGAAAAGTTCTTTTTATACAGAACGTCGTGGCGCAAGCAGAATGAAGGCAGCCCTCTAGCGAATAACCTCGGCACACTGCCTGTTCTTCCCTCTAAGTAATCAAAAAGAGGAACCAGTTCTGCGTCCTCGCGTTGGTGGCGTGAAACGGCGACAGTATCTAGCACGCCTAGAAAAGCCGTGTCATCATCGTCGTGCACTGCAGTCTGAACAGGAGACCGAGAAAGGCAGTCGGCATCGGTGTGTCGTTTCCCTGATTTGTAGACAACCGTGAAGTCGAACTCTTGGAGACGAAGACTCCAGCGCGCTAGCCGACCAGCGGGATCTTTTAAATTAGTCAGCCAGCAAAGTGCATGATGATCACTGACAACGGTGAAACACCGACCATACAAATATGGCCGAAATTTCAGGACGGCCCACACCAGTGCGAGACATTCTTTTTCTGTCGTGGAGTAGTTTGCCTCCGTTCTTGAGAGCGTCCTGCTGGCGTAAGCAAGCACTCTTTCGGCGCCGTCCTGCCGCTGTACAAGCACTGCGCCGAGGCCGACATTACTAGCGTCGGTATGAAGAATCGTAGGAGCGTCGTCATCAAAGTGTGCGAGCACGGGAGGCGTCTGCAGGCGTTGCCGTAGGTCGTGAAATGCCCGTTGCTGGGCGTCACCCCATACGAAGGGGACATCTTCTCTGGTTAGATGCGTTAATGGCCATGCGATGCGCGAAAAGTCCGCAATAAAGCGTCGGTAGTAGGCGCAAAGGCCCAGAAAACGTCGCACGGCCTTTTTATCGGATGGCGTTGGGAAATTAGCAACGGCAGAGGTTTTATCAGGGTCAGGTCGGACACCTTCACGACTGACAACGTGACCGAGAAATTGAAGTTCTTCAAAGCCAAAATGGCACTTTTCAGGTTTCAAAGTTAGACCAGCTGAGCGTATGGCTTCAAAGACCGTCTTTAGTCTCCGTAAGTGTTCCTCGAACGTGGCGGAGAAAACAATCACGTCGTCGAGGTACACCAAACAGGTTTGCCATTTGAGGCCTGAGAGTACCGTGTCCATTAGTCGCTGAAACGTTGCTGGCGCAGAACACAAACCGAAGGGGAGCACCTGAAATTCATAAAGTCCGTCGGGCGGCACAAATGCGGTCTTCTCACGGTCTCGCTCATCAACTTCTATTTGCCAGTAGCCGCTTTTCAAGTCCATCGACGAAAAGTAACGTGCGTTTCGTAGCCTGTCCAGTGAATCGTCGATACGCGGCAGCGGATAAACGTCTTTCTTTGTGATCTGGTTGAGTTTTCGGGAGTCGACGCAGAAGCGCAGGCTACCGTCCTTCTTTTTCACCAACACGACAGGCGATGCCCAAGGACTCTTAGATGGCCGAATAACCCCGTCCTCAAGCATCGTCTTCACTTGCGTTTGTATCGCCTCGCGCTCTTTCGGTGCCACACGATAAGGATGCTGCCGAATTGGTCTGGCGTCGGCTTCGGTGACAATACGGTGCTTAGTGAGCGGCGTCTGGCTGACTCGTGACGTAGATGAAAAGCATTTCTTAAACTCATCGATGAGCTCAAGAAGGCTGTTACGTTCGACGGATGACAAGGTGGGACTGATATCAACCACAGGGGCAGGCATGGCCACGGTGGCCGTCACGTGCTCCACTGAGAGGCAGTCTCGTATTGAGGTAAATTCGTCGAAGTACGCAACAGCCGTGCCTCTAACAATGTGTCGACGTTCCCTGGTAAAATTCGTCAGTAGGAGTTCAGCACGTCCGTCGTGTACGTTAATTACGGCCCTGGCGATGGAAACGCCTTGACTCAGTACCAGTGCGTCGATGTGTTCAGCGACACCAGTCCCGGTGTTCAAGTTGTCGCAGATAACAGGTACGAGGGCACAGCTTCGCGGCGGAAGCGTGACGTCGTCGTCGGCGATACGTAAGCGGGGTCGCTGGTGCTCCGCGGGGTCGACGTCGTCTGAGCTCGTAGAAAATGTGACGACGAGGTCACGGACATTAATCACTGCACCGTACTCCCGCAAGAAATCCATGCCCAATATAAGTTCCTTGCAGCACTCAAAGAGAATGACGAGGGTGGCGACGAAGGTTTCACCGGCGATTACTATCCTGGCTGTGCATTTTCCGATCGGCGTCATCAACTGGCCGCCGGCAGTTCTGATGTTGGGCCCGGTCCACGGCGTCTTCACTTTTCTCAACCTGTCGGCCAGCTTTTGACTTATTATCGAAAAATGCGAACCAGTATCGACGAGAGCGGCCACTTGGTGGCCGTCAATGAAAACGACAAGATCGGCGCTGACGGCATCGGTTACAGGGGGTGCGGTTGGAGACGTCGGAGTTTTAGAGTCGTCGGTCGTCGGTGATGGGGGCTCTTGGAAAGCTAGACGGTTTGCAACCTCACCCCCGGAGGCCGCTGCTTCTAGTTTCCCCGGCGTGGGCTAGGGGACCTGCCCCTAGAGGCGTCAGAAAAATCGCGACGGGTCGGTGGGGTATAACGAGCCGGAGAAGGGGAACGTGATCGAGGCGTCGCTGAACCTTCTGGCCGAAAGTTTGTAGAATTGTCGTCGCAGGTACGTGCAGCATCAAACACAGGGTAATTGCAGTTGGGAAACCTTGGATACCCGGCTGCGCGGTAGCGGCACGCGCGATAAACATGTCCAGCTTCGCCGCAATGAAAGCACAGCGGCCGGCGGTCAGCGGTGCGCCACACATCGGTCTTTCGAAGCGGGTAGCCCACAGGGGATTCGCCGTAAGACCGAGGCGCAGCGATCGACTGGCGGCGATACGGCATAGTTGGCGGCGGCTGTGACTGTCGAAAATAGGGCGTCGGGGGTGGCGGTGACGGCTGCGTCGTAGTGGTCGACGGTGTCAGCAGCATCGAAGTGGCAGGAGGTGGACGGCAGACAGCTTCCGCGTAGGTCAATCGTCGCGGCACCGCCTGCCAGTCGGGCGACGAAAAGGCCTCTCGAACTTCCTCCCGAACTATATCAGCGACAGAAGCCGCCGCTGGTACCATGGGAGAGATCCCGAGCTGCCGGATCTCCTCTCGCACAATCTCTCGGATGACTTCACGTAGAGATGTGCTGCAGCTCTCAGGTAGAATGGATGCATTCACCGGCGAGCTCTGGCGATCATATTGGCGGTACCGTTGCTGTAGTGCCCGTTCTATAGCGGTAGCCTCCTTGGTAAATTCGGCCACTGTCGTCGGTGGGTTCCTCACGAGCCCGGCAAACAGTTCCTCCTTCACTCCGCGCAAGAGATAGCGCAACTTCTTTTCTTCGGCCATCTCAGGGTCTGCTCTGCGGAAAAGGCGCGCCATATCTTCTGCAAACATGGCAACGCTCTCGTTTGGTTTTTGAATGCGGGATTCGAGTAGGCGCTGCGCGTTGTCTCTTCTGTCGCTACTAGTGAACGTGTCTAGTAGCTGGGTGCGGAAGGCATCCCACGTGGTCAAATTTCTCTCCCGGTTCACAAACCACGTCCGCGCACTGTCTTGAAGCGCAAAATAGACATTAGACAGCTTTTGCTGGGAGCCCCAGTCATTATAACTGGCGACACGCTCAAATTGGTCAAGCCAATCTTGGACATCCTCAAAAGCGTCGCCGTGGAAGATTTCTGGTATCTTAGGATTCTGAAGCGTCACCTGCGATGGAGTTGCAGTAGCCATGGCGGAAGTAGGTTGACGCGTTCCAGCAGGGTCCTGCAAAGGGTTGAATTCGGGCGTCAGGCCTAGCAGGCGGCGACTGTACCGGTGAACAGGAGTTTCGATGAACGAAGGTGATTCCGCTTTCGAGGTATGGCTCCGCGAAGGGGTGCCGAGCATGAGGCAATCCTACCCCGCACCTCCACCAGTGTCGCAGCCTAGTAGAAGACGGGAAAGCCGGCGTAGAGGACGTATGGAAGCACTTTAGCAGAGCGGTCAACGCGACGTCATTGTCGTCTCTATTTTTCCACTCGCGCGCTACTTCAGCGTCGTTCTCATCGCCTGGCACATACCCGCAGTGACCATATACGATGTGGCAATATATACCATACAGTACAACAGGAAGAAAACAAGGAGACAAAATAACTTTTGATAGATCAAAAGTTGTATAAAAAAACACGGATCAAGTGACTAGGGAGATTATCGAGGCGTTCGAAATGAATAAAAAGAATAACTGTGTAAGCTGCCCACCTGTTTCAACGTCAAAAATAAAAAAAAATTCGGTTCTTATCGCGGTAGCGGCAGTGACGGATGATTAGGCCAAGATGTGATCAATGTTGCGACGGTGGCTTTGTTCCCCTGTTTTCTTCCTCTTGTACTATGACATATATGTATTAACCATGTGCACTAAACAATCAGCTGTTAGTAGCACTGTCTCTTCGTCTCCCTCTGTCCTCCTAGCTGCGCGCTCTTTTGCGCTTTACCTCAAGTTATGCAGTACCAACTGGCCCACCAGTCTGTTCTTTTGAAGATCTCCTTCATTTAAAGCGCCTTCTCCCGCGCTTCTGAAAGGAAACTTTCACTCCGGTCTTGCAAATTTACCGCTGTGTACATTGTGTTGGGTGTCTCTTTCGTACATGTGTTTAAAGTATGCCATTGATCTCCGTGTGAACTGTATCTGCATTGCACTTTGAATTCATCAAAGCTAACGGTATTTTCAATAATGTTTATCATTTGTGTTTTAAATTATACGATTATGTGGAGCGTAGGGGGTTCGTACTGTGTACATATAGGCAGTAGTGTCTTCACTCAATATTACTATGTGTTATACCCACTCATGTGTTGCTCCCCCTTCTCTCCTCTTACTCTATGCTCCTCGTGGTGCCATGAGGCATCGTTAACTAACTAACTAACTAACTAACTAACTAACTAACTAACTAACTAACTAACTAACTAACTAACTAACTAACTAACTAACTAACTAACTAACTAACTAACTAACTAATACACTAACTAACTAATACACTAACTAACTAACTAGCTAACTAACTAACTAACACACTAACTAACTTACTAACTAATACACTAACTAACTAACTAACTAACTAACAAATACACTAACTAACTAATACACTAACTAACTAACTAATACACTAAATAACTAACTAATAAACTAACTGACTAACTAACTAACTAACTAACTAACAAGTCCAAATTCATAATGCAGTACAGGTATAAGGAAACAGGCAAAGCAGGGCACATCCAGAGCTATACGTATATATACCTTCTAATACCGTTCGTTTTTTTTTTATAATGGACGTCCTTTTCGTTTTCCTTGCGCATTTGTAGGCGAGAACGTTGTCCTCACCGCGACGCGCTTCAACCGCGCCGGTGCCTTCTGCTGGGTGGCGCTGCAGTCGTGTCTGGGTCGCGACTTCGCCGTGATGCTCAAGAAGAGGAACAACTACCGCGACCGCTTCTTCGGCGTCGTCCTGCTGGTGGGCTCGAGCGAGGATGCGCGGGGATTCGTGTACCGCCTGCAGCTGTGCGGTGCAGAACACCGGCTCACCTGGGAGGCCAAACCCAGGAGCCTGCACACCAGGAACGAGACGATCAGGATCGGGGACGGCCTGACCTTCGACATGAGCACCGCCGAGCGACTCAGCAACGGCGCCGACCTCAACGTGAACGTGTTCATCCGCCTCGCGTCCTCGAGCGGCGATATTGCGCTGTAGACACGAGGGGGCATGACCGGCTGACAGAAGCCGATTACCGGGATGACATTCGGAACGGCGTATATCAGAATCCTACATGGCGTCGTATGCAATCATCTGCTGCGGAAGGATTGACGCGATAAATTTGCGTACGTAGAATAAATTTAAGCGCCCCTTGAATGGTTCGTGACCTCGACGTGGACATGAACGTCGTTCGCTTTCGAGCGCAACTGGCGAGGCAGGCGACGGAATCGCAGCCAGACGAAAATTGGGGGACGGTGTTCGGGACACCGTGTTTCGGAAGAATGCTGCGTGGCGGCGTTCAGCCACAGATCGACGTGTCCGATAAATCAGTGCGCGTTATAATAAATTTATCCTGACCTCTGCTGGTTGTTGTGGATAAAATAAATCGGTATCTTTGAATGCGGCCAACGAGGTGGCACAACTTTAATGATCTATGTATGCGATTAGTAGTGCGAGCTTAATTGGACATTCACTCTTACATGGCGGGCTTCAGATGGCAGCCAGCAATAGAGCCTGCGGTGGAGCCCCGAAGCAGCCGTGTGACCAGGTCATTGGTGAGAACGCGCAGCTGGGCACCGGCGTCGGTGATGCACAACGAGTGCACGAAACACAATGCTCATTACAATGAATAAAGGGAAAAATCGGACATCCACCCGTTCGTAGCAATTGCTACAAAGGAAAACCCATGTGTTGTCCCGGACCAGGACGAATTTTTCTTCAACTATGAGGCGTTTCTTTCGAGGAACCCGTATGGGTTTTCCTTTGTAGCAATTGCTACGAACGGGTGGATGTCCGATTTTCCCCTTTATTCATTACTTCTCTCCACCTTGCGGGTTTCCGCAGAACTATTACGTCAAACACTAGCCTTTGCTTCGTGTTGTCGACAAATTCGACTTCGCCCTGCCATCTGCTAGCCGCCTGGTTAGCTCACATGGTAGAGTGGCTGCCCCGGAAAGGCGGTGGTCCCGGGTTCGTGTCCCGGACCAGGACGAATTTTTCTTCAACTATGAGGCGTTTCTTTCGAGGAACCCGTATGGGTTTTCCTTTGTAGCAATTGCTACGAACGGGTGGATGTCCGATTTTTCCCTTTATTCATTACTTCTCTCCACCTTGCGGGTTTCCGCAGAACTACTGCGTCAAATGCTCATTACAATCAGCAACACAGCCACACCAGGCGATCAAAATAGGCTGCTCGACGCCGGGACACCGGCACATCATACATGGAAATGCGTCGGATATAACGTATAGTATAGAAGTGCTAAGCTCAGATATAGTGTGGCAGCTGAAAAGACACGGTAGAGCGAATAAATTGCACCGGATTAGTGCGTGCGGTGCTCCGTGTCGCAAAACGTGGCAAAGTGGGGAGCGGGCCATGGCGACGTGGTGGCAGTCACTCTGGCTCACTCGGTTGCCTATTGTGCTGCGACATCGGGTCGATCAATGAGCAGCAGCATGGCAGACGAGCAAGCGAGCCGGAGCTACATAGTGCCAAAGCGTCGCGACGTCCTGGTACCACGTTACCACCACCTGCGTCCCGATGACACGCGGGTACGATTTAGCTCAGCATCGTCAGGAATGTAAAGATCTTTAATCGTCATTGTAGAGCTGCACATTCCTCCAAAAAAAATTAAATTGTGGGGTTTTGCGTGCCAAAACCACTTTCCGATTATGAGGCACGCCGTAGTGGAGGACTCCGGAAATTTCGACCTCCTGGGGTTCTTTAACGTGCACCTAAATCTAAGTACATGGGTGTTTTCGCCCCCCTCCCCATCGAAATGCGGCCGCCGTGGCCGGGATCCGACCCCGCGACCTTGTGCTCAGCAGCCTAACACCGTAGCCACTGAGCAACAAGGGCGGGTCCGCACCTTCCCAGTGACACATGACTAGTTACTCAAGTTGACGTCAAAGACGCCTCATTGAAGAGCGGCACACTCCTACTGGCAAATACATGGTGACCCCAACTTGGCGTCAGAAAGGTTCACGGAAGGCCAGCGCAAACCGGGTGGCACGCACCAAGTACTCCAAGTCGGAGTCAAAGTGTTTCTTCGAAGAGCGGTACCTGCCCAGTCCAGCATCTTGCAGTGATCAATATCGGCGTGGAAGAGTTTCATTGAAGAGTGACACGCATGTCTGCTTTGCCGCGTATACTCAGTGATCCAAGTCGGTCCGATGGTTGGTTTCGAACCCTGTTACCTCAGCACAGCAGTCCGGTGTTCTACCCATTCGACCAAGGTCTACGAGGTGACCCAGGTAAGCAAAAAAAAACGGTTAGATACAAACATAGATAGCTAGATAGATGCATGAATAGCCCCCGAAAAATGCGTGACGTACCCCTAGAATACTAACGAATTAGTAAAAAACGTGAATTTTGCATTTTGTTTTCATCTGTCACCCTGCTGCTCTGCGAAGTCAGTCTTCTCGAGAGATTTGGTCTATGCCGGTAATATGAGGGTGCGCACTCAGGTTTGGCTCTCGTATCTGGTTCTTTGCAGCTCTTAATAAACTGTCAGTTGTTATTTCAGCGATTGTCTTGTGTCTATTGATTTGTGTGTGCCGCCGCCCCCTCTCCACTGCTTTCGTAGCGAATCTTGGTCCGATCCGGCGATCGCTTGGGGTGATACCTCTAGTCGAAGCTGTCAACTCGAAGTCGCTGTGGCAGGGTGTCAGTGAACTTTTGCCTGAGCTGATCGCTTGCCGCACACTCCCACAATACGCGATGCAGTCTATGCAGTGTTCACGCGGTGCCACTTCCAGCATGACGGTAGGTTTGAAGCCCGAGGAAATGATAATATACAGGGTGTGTCTGTAAGTTGGTCGAAACTTAAAAAAAAAATCACGTATGAGTTAAGAGAAAACAACCAAATTAGTATTGTTCGCCCGCTGAAGCGCCATTTTTGCAACTCCCGTATTGACACTAAGCCCCAGAGTTTCATGTAGCAATATTTGCAGTAAATTCTATGGTTCACTTAGGTGGTTTGCCAAACATCGAGGAATCAGATAAAACCGTCAATTGACGCGAAAATCAGTAAAAAAACAATTTTGGACGAAAAAATCATTGCTATGTATATTTTGAATGAAATGAGAACATACGTACTAATTGAAGGAACATGCTACAAAATATTATAAAAGGACCTTAAAAAGGGCAGCCTAGTTTCCAATAAATTGGTGGATCCAGGTACGAACACACCAGTGGCTACAGCCAGAATAAAGAGCATAGATGTCCCGATTTCTTGAAATAGAAAAAATTCGCGTTGTCGCGAGAAGTTGCTAAAGTAATGTTATTCGTAGTACTTTCTTGCACATTATATTGCAAAGAACAGCGTTCGAAGACTTTCAGTATATACGTCTTTTGAAGTCGTCGTAAAAATATAGGAGACAGATTAAATGTGCTAATTAAAGGAAATAAAGAAATTGGGCAGACACCATGGACGATGGTTGTCGATGTATATCCGAACAGCACGAACGAATGAACGAACGAACGAAGGAACGAAAGTTCTCCTAAGAAAGCGTTCGACTTTCGCATCTAAAGCTTCAGAAACATCAAAACTTATCAAAAAGCTCTAAAGACAGGACTCGGCATTGAACGCTCCTCGTAAATCGGTTGTCCGAGAGCTCGCGCCATTTTCCACTAGCGCCCCATGCAAGTTCGACCACTGATAGCCGACCAACCACGAAAACTGCTGAAAAAGGCACAAAAACTGTTCGCTTTAAAATAGGAACCTTCGTGCCGTTGCCGTGCGAAATCACTACGGAAATGCTTTTTGACGTACTTACATTTTGCAAAAAAATAAAAAAAAATACATGCAGTCTTTGGGCAATCGCTTGAGAGGTCGTCGAACGTAGGAGAACCACGAACCAGCTTCACGCGTAAGGAAGAAGAAGACGAGTAATATATGGAACCAAAATTGAAGGCACACTAACAACAACCTAAATTGACCCCGTGTTAAGGTAAGTACCATGTCTGCTCGTATCTAAGATCGTATCAGCTTGAAACCTCAATGGCATCATTGTAAGATAACACCACCAGCAGTTACGAGACCCTTTTTTTGTGCTTCTGTATCTCTTTGTGGTTATAAGCACCTTGCACTGAAGTTCCGCGCAGCTGAGAGCAGAGCCAGAACACAGAACTAGCGAGAGAAAAAAAAAAGAAGTGAAATCGAAGGAATATGGACTAGACTTGCGATGTCCATTCGGGACGCTTATCGCGAGGTAATTGGATCGCGGCTCGAACGCTCTATCACGAGCATTCTGAAGCTGGTTTTTTTCGGACTGAGCAGTGCTCGGTGTTGTGAACACTCAGGCAAGCCTCTACTGTCTGTCGGAAGGTCGTTTAGTATTACTCGCAGTTCTCCCTATTGGCGTCGGGGACACTGGCGTGATAAGTAAAATTCACTGCACTCTATGGTCGACGAAGGGAGGCCTTCACTGTCGATGTCGAACAGCAAAGTGTATGAGAGTGTTTGGAACACTATCGCACCCGAATACCCGTTGATTTAGCAAGAAATATTTTGACTAGGGTCTATATAAATCTCACTGCGAAAAAAAAACAAGCCAGTGCTAGTACTGTTCGAACAAAATTTTTTTTCGAATACCGACACCAGAATTGAATCGAATGCCGCTTTTCTTTTGTATAATTCAAAATGTAGGTAAAGAAATATGAAGAGAACATGTGAATATTATTGTTTATTCGATACACACAGTGGTTTTCGGGTGATTGATCACCTGGACAGTTTAGTTTGTAAATCGACGAAAAATAGTCACCGTAGTTCACAATTAGCTCAGAACGGGAACCCTGCCCTGCATGGGCCTTTTTCAATGGCATGCAAGGTGCCAGTAGTTGAAGCAACGGCGTGTATTTGGCAGAGGTGCAGTTTTCCGAGAAAGTAAATATGGAACAGTTTATTCGAATGCTTTGATTCGATGGTGAGGTTGTTTCCAAAATTTTCAATACTTGCCCACTTCTAGGACATATCACCACCAACCGCCACTAATCTGTGCCCACAAACGCACTGCGTGTATGCAACCGTAAGTGAGGAAATCAGCAAAGTAATCTATGTTACATCAAACTTAGGGGCAAACCGATACACTCGCAGCAATAGTTCCTCATTCACAAATACGCAACGCAGTCCTTTAATGAAATTTTCTTCACTTCGATAAGCTCTCAATTGGAATTTAAATTTACTATCGCAGCGCAATAATATGTTAAGCTTCCTTTTGTCGATTGCGGTTCGTTAAGAGTTCACTAGATTTTATAAAAAAGAATATAATAACATACCGTAAACATTCATGTAGCAGCTTCCATAAATGTATAGAAGTCTTGAAGTTGAATTTTATTGATTGCCTAAGACGGCTTGTGTACGTAAAACTGTACCTCTTTTTGATGCGAAAGCGCCAAATGACCCACCCGTTGAGCGAAAAATCTGGTGGCGTGTGTAACAGCGAAACTTGCCATTGGCTGTGCGACGCCACGTCATGAAGGCGTCTCGCGCGCTCGTGACGCAGGCTAGCGCTTGCTGGCTCGGGCCTCGACGGAGAAGAGCGGGCGAAAGGGAGCACCCGCTACCACGCTATTGCGTCAGCAGAATCAAGCGTCCTTCCTTTCTTTAGATCACTATCAGGGGGAGAAGGCATCGCGGCGACGCCACGGCACCTTCGCTCTCGTCATCGTCATCATCATAAAAGCTTTATTGTAAAGACTGAGGAGTTTGGAACACGCGCGATCCCGGGCCCCCGCACGACCCCACTCAAAGCCACCTAGAGTTGCCCCACTGCACTCAAGCGTTCACGTTACTTCGGTCTCGGAAGCCTGCGTTATCCACGCGTTCCTTGTCCGCGCAAGCTCGCGCCTTCGCTCTAGCTCCGCCTCGGTAAGGCCAAATGAAAACGCGCCAAGCGTCTCAGCGCGCTCGCTTGCCCGCGAACAGTTCGTAACTCGAGGGACCGCTCAGCTGCGTTCACGCTATGGGTCAACGCGAGCGGATGCCTGCAACGTCGGCTCCGGCAAACGGTATGTGCTGCACTCCTACCAAATCTCTCCTACGGCCACTAATCTGCTCGAAACGCGACATAAGTGCCTAAGGAAGACAGTGCAACCGCCCATTCTGGGCAAAATCCGACAATTTCTGCACTAAAAAAACGCTTATCGGGTCGGGACGCGAAGCCGCCGAGCTAAGCCTAGTTCCAATTCCGCCCCTCCGTCGACACCAATGGCGACGCCACCCGTTATGATGGAAGTAACGGCTGAAGGCCACACTATAACCGCACAAGAGCTACAGTCATGCGATTGGATGCCGGTTCTTTATAAAGCCTGTGCCTCCCGAACAGCCAGTTCGCCGAGACTACCTCACCAGTCCAGCAAAGCTGCTTCCGAGGCAGCTAACTCGAACGCCAGGAACGCGGCGCGCGATGCAGCAGTCGCAGCCGGCAGCAGCAAGACGCCGGCCCGCCTACCAGCTGCGGCCAAGGACGCTCGCCTCACAGTGCAACGCAGCAAGCAGCTGCCATCGTTCCCACCCAACGCTATTCGGGAAGTCGTTCGCCTGCGAGGTGAACTACGATTCCGAGTAGCCCCAACACTTCGACTCTGGAAGGCAGTGCAGAGCCAGCTACAAGTCACTCAACTGAACGACTTCTGCCTGCGCATCCACCCGACCAACAACACTTTCACCATGGCAACAACGCACTTCCCAGCAGCAGAAACTCTCAAGACGCTGACCTTTCTCACCATTGGAGACCAAACCTACCCGTGCACGGCCTACGTGGTGCCACCCCCCCCCCCCCCCCGGGGTCTACCAGAGGAGTCGTCACAAACGCGTACGACGAGAAGACCCCAACGCAACTTTATCAAGACCTGGTTAGAAGAAACCCGGAGTACACCATACCAGCAGCCCGACCTAAGGGAAGATTCACTCTATCCTAATAACTTTCGGCGCAAACACAGCCCCGCACTCCATCAAATACATGGGCGCCATCCACCAATGCACCCCATACCGTGGCAGTCCAGATGCCTGTACCAATTGTAGATAGCCGGGTCACCGTCACGACGTATGCCCAAACCCCAAACCTAACCTTTGCTGCCGCTGTGAAGCACTACATTCGCAGCAAGACCCTCCTTGCACTCCGAAGCGCATTTTGTGCGAGAGCCCTCACCTCACCAGCACGGGATCGTACAAGGGACGAAACCTTCACCAGACAGGAAACAGCAAAGTCGCCAACAAACTCAACAGCAAGAATTGGTCGCACCCATGGACAACTTTCCCCAGTTGTCCGGACTCAACCAGCCAAACCAACACAAGCAAGCCTGGACGACACCATTGAAACAAGCCTGGGACAGCCCCCCCTCCCCTCCTTCACACAAACACACGACATCCATGACAGCGACGCACAATCGACATCATGACCTGGCGAAGGCGAAATCCCAGGAGGAGGCAGCGGTGGCCAAAGCAGAAGCTACAGCAGCCATAGCTGTACGCACTACGCCTCATTCAGGCCTACATGACCAGTCGCCCAACGTTTGCATTTACATACCTCCCACTGAAACAAAACGAGAGAGACCGGGTAAACATGCTTCTGACAATCTGCACGGAAACGGATTTGCGCCTTCCCCTAGGCACCTATAATGCACATCTCCTCAAGCTTGGTGTTCACAACACTTTCGAAGAGCTAGCAGAAGCTACCCTTTCATCGCAAATAGCTCGCCTATCCAACTCGACAGCAGGCCGCACTGTCTTATCCCAACTGGGCTTAACTCCAGTCATCCAACCTGCCGAGGGGGTTTCCCTGCCTCATGCCTATGCTCTCACTTTACCATACCCCCGATTCCACCCCCCCCCAAAAAAAAACATGTACCCTGAGCGAGACGGGACCCGCAGAGCAGCCCGGGCTCAAGCCCTGCACAAACAGCATGACGCTGATCAGGAGGCAGTCTACGTGGAGGCAGCTGCGTACTCGTCGTGCTCCTGCATGATCCTAGCCGGAGCAAAGAACCACTCAAAACTTCTTACATCAGGCTCAATTATTACCAAACCACCGAAGCGGCAGAAGAGGCGGCTATTGCGCTCGCCCTCATTTCC
The DNA here is from genome assembly GCF_050947875.1 of Dermacentor variabilis. NCBI lineage: Eukaryota > Metazoa > Arthropoda > Arachnida > Ixodida > Ixodidae > Dermacentor > Dermacentor variabilis. The sequence goes on along the minus strand of NC_134575.1, from coordinate 42,064,931 downwards.
AAGCCTGCCACCAAAATGATCTCCGACTCCAAATCCGCCATGTTAAATCATGCCAAAGGCTATATCTCCCAAACTACTGCTCGCCTGCTGCGCTTCTGGCACCCCAAACACCCGGTAACCCTAATCTGGACCCCACCGCATGCTGGCCTCCCCGGGAACGAGGAGGTCCGCTCCCTAGCCCAAGGTCTCGCATTCCGGGCAGAAGCTGGACCCCGCCCACCAACTGGGGAACGCCTGCTAATCTTTACAGATATTCTCACTGACTATCGGAACAAGCAATGAGAATACACACCCCCAGCTATTCCGCAAGCAGCACATTGGCGCCGATTACAGACTCGCACGACCCCCTACCGCATCGTTCTTCATGCATGGTACCCCGACGAATTCCCTTCCTCTTGTAAGCTCTGTGGCCAATCAGGAAAATTTCTTCACGCCCTCCTCATCTGCACCGCCTTCCGTCATCCCCCATCCCCGGCCACGGCGGAGTCCTACTGGGAAACTCTGCTCACCAGCACGACAGCTAAAGATCAGCGCCGGATCATTCCCGACGCAATGAAAAGGATAGCTTTACAAGGACTATCCTTTGCTATTGTGGGAACGGCGCGGTCTCTCAGTCCACGCCAACAGGCCCCATGGATCCTGGCCGGCCGCGCCCAAGAGCGCCTAGCCGGGCTATGAACCACCACTCGCGCTCCTGAGTCACTTTGTCCACTTCTTCAACTGCTGGCTCCGATGTCGAGGGCGTTTTCCCCATGGGGACCACCCAAATGCCATGTAGGAGGTTTCGCCCCCCCCCCCCCCATCATATATTTTGGCAATAAATGTTTCTACCACTACCACCAGTGGCGTTCGATTGTACAGTAATGCTTTCGCATTCACAACTCATAAGATGAGCTTATACACAAATTCAAGCTCAAATTCAAGTTTATTTACCTGACAATATGTTGGATGGTCCACTGGGCTAAAAGCCAAGCGGACATTCCAGCGGATCGGCAGCGGCCTTAGTGGACCGGCAGGGCTTCAACCATCTCACTAGCTGGTTGCAGCACTGCCGACGGTGCGAGGCGTAAACAGGCAATATCCTTGCACATCACTATATAGTTCCGGGCGTAACTGGCTGATTATTGTCTACACTAGAGAGTTCTATTTTTGCTCGTTACGTGACACCGTACAGCGATACGTGACAGGTTAGCACCTTTGCGCATGCACGTCGTATACCGAGACTTACTGTGGCAGTTACGACCGCTAACAGTAATAGCTACCCCAAACGGGGCAACACGGCAGAGCTCATACAGAGCCGACCACCTGCTTCAATCCGAATTCGCGCCTGATACTGTCTCTTCGCCCTGTCAGCAAGAAACAAGCGGCAAAATCTGTCATTGCTAAGTCTAATCTATGTAAAGCTGAGGTCAAATCATTAGGTATGTTTTGTCGTTATGATTGAGATCGGCTGTTTGTTTTTATGCTGCTAGGACTACAGACACGACACCGAGCCGTAAAAATGGTTTGATTTCTATTTAGCAGATGGCGCCACGGCTTTAGCATTGGTGATGCGTTGACGAAGTGGAACGCTATAAAAGCCTAGTAGTACACTGCGTCATTAATTGATTACACCGCTATAGCATGGTACGTGATGATAGTAGCGAGCAAACACCAAGCAGACGCCGTGCAGGCGCTGTGGCGCAGAGAACATATGTAAGGACACTCGCCCGTACTACTCGCCGAAGAGGCTGCAAGGTAACTGCAGGGAAAGCGTACAGGTAAAGCGAAGCCCTGTTGTCGCATGCATGTTAACTTGTTATGGTTACGGCACCAAACATTTTTTGCCTCGGTCCACCAACCATGGAGCATGTAACACGGTGGCAAGCAGACACTGAGCAGACGACGCGGCGCGGATAAGCACATTTCGAGGGGCATTCGGCCTTGCTATTGACTAAGGATTCGTGTAGCTTCCACAGTACTGCAACTAGCTTGTGAGATGAAGCATAAGGTTTCATCGGATTTTTTATCAACTGACTACTACAGGCTATCTGCAAAATCATTAGAAACATGCGGAGCACACTAGTCAAAAAGGAAATATACTTGTTGGTCGGTTTACCCGATAGGCTTAATTAGTTAAAGGGACGAGCCTACCGTACAAGAAGGCAAAGCAAACTATGAGAAGTGTAAATGACATTACCGTATTTACTCGATTCTAAGGTGCCCTAGATTGTAACGCTCACGCCGATCTTTATACACTTCAAACATCGAAAAATGCAATGCCGTTGACTGCTCGCGCACCAGACTTTCGAGATAAAAGAGAGAAATATAGGTATTAGTTTTCACTCCAAAAATGAAAATTTACTATGTCCGAGCCTGATCGGCCATCACTCGTCGTCGCGAGAGGGACGAGCGCAGGAGTTCTGCTCGCTGCCGATACCCGCACATACCAGTTACCCGGTGTGTACTGCATATGCGCGGTTCTTTCCAGTCCAGCTAACGGGAGGAAGCATGGCCTCGGTGACGAGCGTATCCCGCCCATCCCGATCCGTGAGGACGTCCTCGCTGTCCCACATGTCCAGCCTGTTCGAGTGCCCCGTGTGCAGGGAGTACGCGCTGCCTCCCATCATGCAGTGCGAGAACGGCCACCACCTGTGCGCCCCCTGCCGGAAGAACGTGGCCAAGTGCCCCGTGTGTCGCGCGCCCAAAGGTGAGCCGAGGTGCCGCATGTTTCGAAGGTGGTACCAAAGGAAAGGTCGTGGGGCACGCCATGACTTTCGGGTTGTGCACGCTGTGTTGGCAGTCCGGTTCCCAGACCAGAAACGTGCTAGATTACCCATTACACTAGCTCAGTGGTTATGACGTTGGGCTGCTGAGCTCGGCGGCAGCATCTATATAAGGACGAAATGTAAAAAAAAAAAAAAACGCTCGTGTACTTAGATTTAGGGGGATTACATTAACCCGTAGTCCTCACTATGGCGCGCCTTGTAGTCATATTTTTTGGCAGGTAAAACCCCATTATTATTAATGTGCTATCTGCTATAGAACAAGAGGAGTGGGAATCGAGGGACCTGATTTTTGAAAGCAATAGATAAGGAAAACAAGAAAACCATGTAAAAACGCTAAAGTAGAAGCACTAAAGTAAAGGAAAATGAAAGTAGACAAAGAAATTGTAGGTGCATTCATCCTTATAGAGGTTGAAACCCTCGGCGGCGAGACGTCTCGTGGCGGCACCTCGTGGCGGCCGTGGTGTCTATGCTACGGTTTTAATCTCGGAGGCCATGCATAGCAGACGCAGTAATGTGCAACTGTCATATGTAGGCCGGCAGTGCAAATATGAAATGGTTTATGTTCATTTATTTAACTCAAATGGGCAAGTATTTTATTACTGAGAATGTTCTCGGCGATCGAAAAATCAGCCACTAGTAGTTGGCGGGTCCAGCTGCTTGCGATGACGCTGCATGACGACATTGCGAAGGAGAGAGCAATCGATTTTTCACTGCAATCGGCACGAGATTGCAAATCCATTGCTGCATGCAGTGCAATAATATTTGGCTCACATACTCGCAGGACCTTCCTTAACCTATTGGACACATTATCTTACTATGTTCAAAAAGTGTTTCAGGGTTCTCTTAAGAAATGATTGGCGACTTTATTGCTTTTAGCTATCTATATTATACTTGGTAGGTAATTGACGATATGTTTTATGTAATGATTATCATCAGAGGCGGCACGTAACAAGTCACACATACCCATCGACTCAAGTTAGTATCAAAGAAGTTTACTGACGATAATATAATCATCATCATCATCATCATCATCATCATCATCATCATAATCCCCTTCTTATGCACCCTGCAAGACGAAGGCCTCTCCCCGCGATCTACAATTACCCCTGTCTTGCGGCTAGCTTATTCCAACTTGCACCTGTAAATTTCCCAATTTTATTAGTCAGCTCATACACAATGAGAAATACCGCGGTACCCAAGTAGGCGGGAAAAAGTTTAATCGAAGAGCGGCACATACCCATAGACCCATGTTGGCGTAGAATAGGTTCATTGAAGAGCACCAGGCACACAGAGTTGCACACCCAGTGACCTAAGTTGGTCCGATGGTTAGTTTTGAACCCCTTGATTCTCCCAGCACAGCAGCCTACACTGTAAAACAATTCACACCCTTAAAAGGGAAAAAAGGGTGGAAATGTGTCTGTAACTCACACCCATAGGGTATCCGTTATATAAATTACACCCTAAGGGTGCGAGTTATAGACACATTTGCACCCTTTCTCACTTTTAAGGGTGTAAATTTTACAGTGCACTGGCTCTTAATTTTTGATCATGGACGTGCTAGTGACCCATGTTGGTGGCAAAGAGGTTAGGCATGGACATACACAGGTACATAGATAGGCCGCTATACATAGACACATAGATAGCAAGCTATAGCTCTGGCCGACCTCTCCGCCGTTTCTGTAAATTAAATTTTCTTTCTCTTTCAAACTGTGTGAAGTTCCTAAAGAATGCTAACAGCAGTGAAACAACTTGCCGTTGTTGGTATGCCAACCGACATCCTCTCATTACGCATGCGATGCTTTTATCAATCGTGCTACAGCGGCGGTGTTTTCCTTGCACTCCGTGTTGTGTCACAATGGTTATGCTCCGCTGAGTATGTTCTGCTCTTTAACGAAAAACAAACGAAAAAAAATCGTGATACATATTTTTGGGGTGGGGCGGAATACGATGTGTCGCTACAGTGCTTCAATGATTATTAAAAAGTTGAATTGTGGGCTCTGACCTGTCAAAATGATGATATCATTATTTCAACGCCTATCGCCTTAATGTCAACATCCGCTCTGAGATGGTTGCCGCAATATCTTTTTTTGTTGTTATTTGCCATACGGCCAGTGTGATGCCGAGTACGGGTATGTGATGCAATTGGCTTGTCATCGATGTCGTAACGGAATGATTGGCCAGGCAGATGAAAACGAGTTTAGAGCTTTGAACTGCCGTCGCATTGAAAAAAAAGAACCATAAAAAGCACGCAAATCTAACGCACATCTTGGAATTTACGTGAAGCGAAGCTGTAGTGAAGCCGGTAATAAAAATGCTTTAAATTTGCGTCTTTAATTCGTGTCTCTTTGGCTTAAATTAAACTCGCACACGCCGTGCTACGCATTGGGACCCATGCGGCGATCGTCTTAAAAGCTCTAGTTGTTGGTACGGTAGAATTGAGGTTGTGGCCTAATGGCTAGAACTTCCGGTGGCTGGTCTCGGTTATCGGAGGTTCGATCTCCCCGTTGGGCACAGAATTCGGTTATCTCTTCTAAGTATGAGCCAGTCGACGAGACGTCAGCATCCAGCTGTCACGGTCAGGAAAGTCCCCTGCACGTTTATTTGCACCCAGGGAGGAACAGGAACCTGGCCTTGGAGAAGCTAGCGGAAACGGCAACATTCCCGTGCCAGTACCGCCCCAAGGGCTGCACTGCCCTTCTCCTCATCACCGCCAAAAAGAAGCACGAAGGCTCCTGCGAGTATGGGTGAGATCGCTTTTCCAAAGTACCGGCAGTATTGTATTGCGGCATTGTCTTTTTTGGCAGCGTTCTATTCTACTGGCAGTCAGGAAAAATTCTAAAACGAATCCCTCCCGGCACTCACATGCTATTGGCGCTCCGAAGTCACGTGACAAACTGCTGGGGAACTCTGTCGGCAGGTTTGCCCGTGAGCCTGCAGGTGCGTCCTAACCTAACCTGACCTAACCTAAGCTCGCATAACCTCACCTAGCCAAACCTTACTTTCCGAAAGCCAATATGAACTGAGTGCCGGGAAAAAATTCGTTTCACATATTCTCCTTGCTGCCTGAAGAATAGGCACTGCCTTGTTTTTTTGCTCGCGGTATCATATCGTGTGTGCTCCTTATGACACAGAAATATAGACCATAATTTGCTGCACGCCTAGGGGGCGGCCATCTTTTTGCCGGGTAATTGCGGAAACTGGCGGAAATAAAGAAAGAAAGACCGCGAAAGCGCTCATCCTGCTCTTAGGGTATGCTCACGGCCAGTCTTCGGTCGCCGTGTCTCTGCTGTCAGCTTCCCCGTCATATATTTGACAGCTATCGTGGTCCGCGCAGACAGCTGGTGACTGGGATCGGGATTAAGTTGCGCTTGCTCTAAAACGAATGTTTACAGAGTAACAGATTCTGGTCTGGTGCGGTGGTTGGATATTCTATGAAAGTTTGCAAGGGATATAACACCACTGTATATAGCAAATACAACGCATCCTCAAAAATGTAGAGAAAATATAAAGCAGGTCAGAATTTTCTTCACAGATGGATGGAGATGAGGATGCGAATGCCCCCTTTTCTCCGGCAGCAAGTTATATTGAACAGCAGACTTTCAGAAATTGTGTGTTAATGGATAACAGTGTGGCTAAATGCGTAGGTTACCTAATTTACACCTTTGAATTTATCACTTTAGAGCGCTGTAGCAATTGTTGACTGAAGTAGACTCAGTTCGGCGATCACACAGTCCAAAAAATTTTGATATTGGTAAACAATTTGGTCATGTCAGTAGCGCTATTAAGAGAGTCCTTTCCGGTAGGAAATGCAGGATTACCGGGTAAGGGGACAGAGGTGACGATGCTGGTAGCGTACTGTTGTTAACACTACAACACGGCGCCGTGTAGTTGTAGTGGTAGCGCTGATTTTAACCGAAGAAGACACATTTCTATTGTCGTAGCTACAAGTTATATTCAACTAAGCGGCTGGTGCAAAGCGTTTCAAGGAAATAGTGACTAACATGCAGCAAAAAAACATTTTTTTTCACTGGAAAACTTACATAAGACAGAAATGTGTCTAAGCAATCGTGGATGATCAGCGCATCACAATATGTCACCACGAGCTGCCACGAGCGTTGCTGCTTCCATTCTCGCCTCGGGCAACTCTCCATTCTGTGAAGTGCAATAGGTTATATCCAAAAGGTAAAACTCTTTTAGAAAGTGAGGCTATGCACTACAAGCAGAGTAATTCATTAAAACTTCTTTCTGGGCGAGTTGGTGCATACTTGACGTAAAAATTGTTACAGCGCGAACATATGCAGCCACAAAGTATCAAGGACGAGACACAAGCACTGTGTCTCGTCCTTGATACTTTGTGGTTGCATGTGTTTGCGCTGTAACAATTTTTATGTCAAGCAGAGCAAACCGCACAAAACGCAGTTGCCAGCCTCGCTGTTTGCTTTTAACCCGAAGTGTTTGAATGTGCAAATGTTAGTCATCCTTCAAGTGTGTCCTGTATTTAGGAATCTACGCAGGTGGTTGAAACTCCTTTTCGTAAACGTGTAGCACCCGCTGACAGCACGGTTCAAAATGACACAGTGGTGGGCTTTGGTGTGACATTGTTTCCAATGCTTCTCAGGCCGTGTCCTTGCGTGCTCGGCTTGAAGTCGTGCAAGTGGCGAGGACCGCTGCAAGAAGTTGTGAACCACATTCTTCGCGCGCACGACTTCGTTCCACGATTGCAAGGTGAGGCACCGAGCTATGCGAGCTCACTTTTATCCCACCGGCCCTAATAAACGTGCGCATTTTTTTTTCAGATTTGAGGGTAACAGGAGAGCTGCTTTTGATGATTTGACTTTAGTTTGTAGGTTCTATAGAGAGGTAACGTAAGTCATACTAAATTTAACGGGATCCTGGAAACTTCCCCCGCAAGATTTACATCGATTTGATTTGCTTCTAGACCGGGTGATCGGCGAGGGAAATAACCAGACTGGTACTTCTATATGTGAAAATGCATGCCTTTACAGACTAGACCATCATAGAAATGTGCTATGCTGTACAGTTAAACTGAGTACAAGCGACAGCATTAAACCGCTGTTCGAACTTGTTTGAATGGCCAGCGACTCTGTAAGTGGCTCTGATTAGACGATACGGTGTATTTGCGCCGTTTTTGATTTTGCGCCGTTTTCTCTCGAAAGTTCGCCTTGTGCTAAGCTGCTCTTGTATGCATGTGACATTTTCTGGCTTTGGCCATCATGCTTGTCGATTCTGTGGGCCCTCATGCACCTTCCTGCACTGCCAGCCTAGTTAGCATGGATAATATTCCTTCAATATCTACCATGCCATGCCTACAAGGGTGGATAGCATTGCAGAAAGAAAATAGATAGAATAAAGTACAAATGCACAGAAGAAAATGCCACAATATAAGTTGTACAGTGGCCCTAGATGTTGATTATCGGTGAAGATACTGAGAGCCACGGAGACGATAATACGAATTCTGTCGTATCCGATCCTGTACGAGCGAACAGAAAGAACAAGGCCTTAACGGCGAGGATAGCTGAGTTGCCTAAGCATGGCACAGCGTGAAATGGTAGAATCTTGAAAAGTTTAGCATGGAAAACTCCAACTTTGTGGCGCCAAGAAACTCGCGTGTTTACCAGCCTTTGGTCTCACTAACCTTTCTTTTATTATTGTTCCCGTTGAACATCAAAAAAATTATCTATTTGCAATGCTTCTTTTCCAGTTGAAGTCTAATTACTGTATCAATTATTTATTTGTAATCGTTATCATAAAACAAAAGCAACTCTAACAGAAACCGGCAGTTTCGTTGGGTTTACAACCTGTACAAGACTAAATTCACAAGTCATATGATGACAAGAGTCTACCTGCATGTAATTTATAGTCAAGTATCACTGCACAATAAAAAGCACGGACGTAAGAGAAGAAAACACATGAAGCGCCAACTTTTAACTGAATTTATTGTACCACTGAATTGGTTATATATGTGAAGCAGTATAGACTGCTCATGCGCTTGCATGAAAACGTACTGCGCATTCGTGTAGCATGGTTATGAGCCATGTGATGGTGTCTCCAACTGGCTGGCTGGGTGGCTTGGTTTGGCTTGGCTGTTCAAAGTCATAATGCAGTACATGTATTAGGAACGAGGCAAAGCAGGGCCCAACAGAACAACACATTGATCGACCGTCTAAGCCCTTTCACGTTTTTTATAATGAACGTCCTATTCGTTTTTCTTGCGCATTTGTAGGCGAGAACGTAGTCCTCACCGCGATGCGTTTCAACCGTGCCGAGGCCTTCTGCTGGGTGGCGCTGCAGTCGTGTCTGGGTCGCGACTTTGTCGTGATGCTCAAGAAGAGGAACAACTACCGCGACCGCTTCTTCGGCGTCGTCCTGCTGGTGGGCTCTAGCGAGGAAGCGCAGCGATTCGTGTACCGCCTGCAGCTGTGCGGTGCCGAACACCGGCTCACCTGGGAGGCCAAACCCAGAAGCCTCCACACCCGAGCCGAGACGATCAAGAGCGGAGACGGCCTGGCCTTCGACATGAGCACCGCCAAGCGACTCAGTAATGGGGCCGATCTCAACGTGAACGTGGCCATCAGTATCGCGTCCTCGAGCGGCGATATTGCCCTGTAGGCACGCGGGGGCATGGCCGGCTGACAAAAAAAAAAGGAAACTTAATAAGATAAAATTTGGAACTATGTATTTCAGAATCGTACATGACGTCATTTAGATCTTCTTCTGCGGGACGATTCACGCCATAAATTTGTGCGCTTTCGGATAAATTTAAGCGTTAACCACCTCTACAACGTCGCGATCTCGACATGGGCCCTTGATCGACAACAGGGAGAGACGCCAGGGAATCGCCGCCAAACGAAAATTGGAGGATGATGTCTGGGACGCGGTGTTTTGGAAGTATTCCGCGTATTTCAAGCACAGATTGATGCGTGCGATAAGTTAATGCCTGTTAGAACATATTCATTGGGACATTTTCTGTTCTTTATAAGTAATATAGATCAGTAGCTGAACGCGGCCATGAAGTGGCACATGCTTATAGATCGATGTGTATAATTATAGTGCATATTTTAGTGCCGACCAATTAGGCCACCAATTTTTGCCAGTGTTCATTTTATTATGCCATGCGTTTTGAAATAAACGCCATTCGGCAGTTTGCGTTTCACCTGTTCACTACCGTTTGTTTGCCAAATTAAACACCATGATCCGACGAAGCACAAAGGCAGCCTTGGGCCTTCCGGACCACGCGGCCACCGCAAGGCTAGAGGCCTTAGGCATGCATAACACGATCCAGGAGCTCTTAGACGCTCACCACACAGCCCAAGTCCGTCGTCTTTCGCTAACTCTGGCTGGCCGCACCGTCCTCCGGAAGCTCAGTCTCGAGGCTATCCCCGAGGTTACAGAGTACATTACGATTCCGCGAAAGGTCAGGGGGCATATTTATGCCCCACCTCTACCCCGCAACATGGACCCCGAGTTCCACCAGGGCCGTCGGCAGGCCCGTAGTGAAGCCATTTGGCGACGCTACGGCTCGCAAGATGGAGTGGTCTACACAGACGCAGCCAGACACCCTCGCGGCGACCTCATGACATCGGTGGTAGCTGATTACAACGGAGGACTGATTGAACATACAACAATCACGGCTGGCCGAGTGGTGGAAGCGGAGGAAACCGCGATTCCCATGGCCATGCATGCGGAAGCGCATACCGTCATCAGCGACAGCAAGCAGGCCATAGGCAATTTCGTCCGTGGTAGAATTTGCAAACAGGCGTACCATGTCCTCACACGACGCCCCCTAAGCGGCTTGACAACCCTCGTGTGGACCCCCGCTCACGCGGCTGTGCCCTGCAACGCTCGGCTCACAGTTTGGCTCGAGATCTCGCGCGCCGAGCCACGTCCGCGGATGCGGACGGCGTGAATGAGGAGGAGAGACACGAGGAACCCTGCGAGACTTATTATGATATAGCCCATCGGTATCGCTTGAGGCGTCGCGCGCTCCCACCACCGGCCAAGCAACTCGACAAAATGCAAGCGGTCGCGTTTCGGCGACTTCAGACAAATACATACCCACACCCAAAATACATTAACAAAATCACAGGGGGCAGGGAAAGCGACAAATGTAGGCTCTGTTCAGAAACAGGAACACTCACACACATAATGTGGGAATGCACCTCGCTCCCGTTCTCTCATCCCCCCGTCAGCAGCGAGACTGACTGGACAGCCTGGCTCAGTTCCGGGGACGTCGACCGACAACTTGAACTGGTGGACTGGGCGGAAAAGGCCAAGCAGGCCCAGGGCCTTACTTGAGCCCTAACCCTCAGTCACGTCCCTCTTTACCCTTCCCCCTTTCAATAAAGTTTATCACCACCACCACCGTTTCTTTATGTACGTTCTTGGCAACGCGATGCTGCAAAAATAAGATAGAAGCCAGTACAGCAGCGCATTGCAGACAACCAAGCGAGCCGGAACTGGTGCTGAAACCTAGCGCAGTCTTGATCCCGCGTGACCACAGTCGGCGTCATAACGCTGCGACACGCACCTACCGGGAACATAAACTGTTACTAGCTGGTTCGTAGAAAAGTTATCACAGTATATTATTGAAGCGGCTCTGGGAGCTAAGTCTAGGACAGTTTCTTAGCGCCGGGTTGCTGTCCATGATGAACCCTTGTGACGCCGGCTTCATTCCGCTCATCGTCGGAGAAATTTAAGGGATGTTTTTCGTGAATCTAGAGCAGCACATTCCCAGTGACACATACATAGTGACCCAATTTGGCGTCAAATAGTTTCAGTGAAGATCATCAGTGACAAACTGGCGCAGTCGCAGTGCTCCAAGTCAGCGTCAAGAAGCTTCTTTGAACAGCGCCTTACCTACCCAGTCCCTCATCTTACAGCAATCCATGCCGGCATAGAAAAGGCTCGTCGAAGAGTGACAAACAAGTACGTGCACACTGCCACATATTCAATGACCCAAGTTGGTCCGATGGGGGGTGTCGAACCGTGTTACCTCAGTACAGCAGCCAGCTGCACCGTCAAGGTGATGACCAATATTCTGTGTTCCGAACTGTGGTGCCAGATTCGTCTTTGAGCGATTGGTTAAAAGTCTTGCGCTACACACGAGACCCAGACTGGCTAGCCTCAAGAAAGCTAAAGGGCCACATGCGTATTATTCATGAAACGCACGAAACGATAGGAGCTGTTTGGAAGAGTATCTTAGTTCAATGACTGGGTCAGCTTAGGAATCCTCAAGAGAAGGACGCTTGTGTGTCTAGGCTACAAGTGGTAGGTGGTGCTTACAACCCTGAAAATTTTGCGAGGATACTTCTGAAAGGCCCGAAGTTCGGAGTGGAGCCTCAGATTCCAGCACGCGAACTGGCAGTGACGATGAGGAAGGTGTCTTGAAAAGCGGATTCGGAACAACGGGAAAGGTGCCTCCTTGAACGTGTGGACTGCCTCCAAAAATGCGCAACAAAAGGCAAAGTTAGTGAAATGTGGGCCTTGCAGCACTTACCGGCTTACTTTAAGCGTAATGACATGTCTTTTACAGGCCGGCAAAGAAGGCCATTTTGTCGTAATGCCGAAAGGCACATTTAGTGAAGAAGCGCAAAAGGCCATTGACAAGAACTTTGTAAAGAAGAATAAGAAACATTATTAAAGAATTGTCCGGCAGTTTTTGCTGTGGTGGCCTTAGGTGGCGGCTCGAAGTCCTTGGACACGGGCGGCATCTTCGGCTTGCCGGGTGGTTTTATTAAAGAGAGAGAGAGAGAGAGAGAGTGAGAGAGAGAGAGAGAACTTTTATTTTCAAATGAAGAAGATTTGAGTCCGGCGTCTCTTTAGTGGGTCTGGGCACCCGCCGCGGACAAGGTTCGGAGACCTTGTCTCGAAGCGGCTTCCTCGGCTCGCTGGACGGCCCAGAGTTGTGCTGTCAAGTTTGAGCTTAGCAGTGCGGTTTTCCAGCGCGAACGGCGGCTGGCGGTGGAAGAGACGGAGGAGTCGGCACTGCCAGACTTGTTTGTTAAATCCCGACACTCCCATAGCATGTGATTAAGTGTGGCCACCTCGCCACATGATGTGCATCTGTTTGTAGTGTATATGTCTCGATACATAGCGTGCATGAGTGTGGGGTTTCTGTAAGAATCCGTTTGTAATTGTCTGAAGTGTACTGCTTGTGTCCTGTCTAACCTAGCGTGAGGGAATGGGTATACGCGTCTTGAAACTGATAGTGTATCGTGATGCTGTGGAACCTGGTCATACGATCCTCCCAAGCCCAGACGTTTGCAGTACCCCGTGGGGGCTCATCCTCCGATGATGCTCGGTGAGTTAGGCCTCGAGCAGCGCGATGAGCCGCTTCGTTGGGGGTGCTCAATCCAGTGTGTGCCGGGATCCACAGCAAATCTTTTCGGTTATCGAAGTCGGCCTCTCCCTGGTGTATGGGATGTCGCTGAAGTATGTGATACGCCTCTTGCGAATTGCGCCCATTTGCAAAATTGCGAATTGCAGTTGGCGAATCGCAGATCACGTATGTAGCTTTAGTTTGTGTGAGGGTCAGGGCTATGGCCGCTTCCTCTGCCGCTTAGGCATGTGCCGTGTTCACGGTGACGCTCGTGAGGTGGTTTGCTCGGTGGCTAGTAACTGCAGCCACGAAACTCTTCCTGTCTCGATAACGGGCTGCGTCGGTGAAGACGTCCTCCTTGTCGTTGGAGTAACTTTTGTTCATGTATTGTGCCCTGGCTTTACGCCTCCCCGTGTGATGTTGGGGGTGCATGTTGCGAGACAATGGGGGTACGTATGGTTGCTCGCGTATAGCTCTTGGAATTTCTACTTCGATGCCGTACTGCGAGTGGTATGTAATGCCGACCTTTTCAAGCACGTGTCTGCCCGGGCGGGTCTTGGATAGGCGCTCGAGTTGGTGTACTTGTTACACCTCCACGAGTAGTCTTTCTGACCGGCCACGAGGACGGCGTCCCTTTCTGACCGGCCTATATAGCAGCAGTTCGAATTTTTCGGCCGAGCAAGCGAGTCCCGTGCCCACGAGGTAGTTTTCCACGCATTGGGTGGCCTGTTGTGAACGTTGCTCGATCGCTCCGTCGCTGCCCGTTGTCGTCCAGATCGTAATGTCATCCGCGTATAGCGTGTGATGCAGTCCTTCGATTTGAAGCAATCGGTCGGGTAACCCCAGCAGGACGAGGTTGTGGAGCATCGGCGAGATCACCGAGCCGTGCTGTGTGCCCGAGCTCCCGATGTTGATTTGATCTGACTCTAGTTGCCTGTAATGGTCCGGCATTTTTTGTTGTGGAGGCCTCAGGTGGCGGCTCGAAGTCCTTGGACTCGGGCGGCATCTTCGGCTTGCCGGACGGCTTTATTAAAGAATGGTGCGGCAGTTTTTGTTGTGGTGGCTTCCGGGGGCGGGTCGAAGTCATTGGACTTGGGCGGCATCTTCGGCTTGCCGCACTGCCCAGAGCTGATCTGCCAACTCTGAACTTTTGAGAGCGGCCTAGCAGCGGCGGCGACGCCGATGGAGAAAGTCCCCAGCGGCTCCCGCAACCTGGGCGGTGTCAGGAAGAAGCGTGCTCGAGGCTTCCTGTTCACTGGTAAAACCAGCTTGCGAAAGCTAAGAAGGCTTTTTTGAGACTTTGTAAAGAGAACGAGCCGCAGCAGCTCGTCGAGAGCGTTGACAAGAGCGCGTGTTGTTCTTCGAGTTTGTTCTTTACAGCAAAGACCCACAAGTAAGACGTTCCTTTGACAGCGATTGTAAGCGAGCGCGGCGCATGGCAACTTCAAGTTAGTAGGTTTTTGTTAAAGGGCTTGAAACAACTCGACATTCATGATCATTGTATCGCAGTAAACTCCGATGACATCAGCAATTTCTTCCAGAAAAATCAGAACATAGGTTACGCATTCTCTGTTGATATTGAACACGTGTTCTATTCAGTGCCGCACAACGAGTTGTTTACTGCTGTTCGGAAGTGTGTTGAAGTTAACGGGGATGTTTCTTTTCATAATACTATTGGTATGTGTGTGGACAACTTTTTAGTTTTATTTGAGACCTACCAGAAGAGTACTTTTGTCATGTGTGACAACTGGTTGTCTTTGCATAAGAAGGGCATATACATAGGATCGTGCGTAGTACCTTAATGTGTGACAGTCCTGCCGGAAATGTACAAAACTCTTGACAGCCTTCACGGTTCACCTGTTTTTAATGTTTTTATATACGTTGATGATATTTTGGTTGTGATGGACCACGCATTCCTATCTTGTCAAAAAAGCTATAGCTTGACTCTGGGGTTAGCACTCAAGAGGACCTGCGGACACAAGATGCAGGACACTTTTTACAAGCAGTTCAGTAGGCTTTCAAAAGCCGGCTACCTCGTTCAGTCCCGACATCAGTGGCCGAATCCCGGCAACAGAAGCCAAAAGCAGGCACTCCAGCGAATGCGGCAAGAGCCGGCGAGCGGAGTGACCTAAGGCCGGAAGTTGTGCCGTATGTGCATAAGATGAGCCACAATCTGAAAAAAAGGGGCGAATAGGTACGGAGTGCCTGTCGTGCTCTCCGCTCCAAACAGGCTGGCCCAACTGTGCTCCCGCAAAATGGGCAGCTCGAAGAGAGGCTGCCAAGTAAGACACGTGAAACCTTACGTGCGTTGCGTCACCTGGGTGGTTTATGGAATTCCCCTGTCTTATGGAAAGTCCTATATAGGACAAACAGGCCGCTGCGTCAATGACCGAATGAGGGAGCATGCTAATGACCTGAAGAAGGACTTCACTGCACCTCTTTCAGAACACTGTAAAGCTTGCCCTTGTAAGCCAGTATTTCATGATGTGAAGATCCTGGACAGAAGTAAAGATAAAAGGGCACGTGAGGTATTAGAAGCGTTTCACATAAAAGAAAGAAAAGTAGTGCCTGCGCATGCCAGACTTATGTTGTTTTGTACAACGCGAAGCTTACTTTATTTAGATCTACCAAGTGATCTTGCCAGCCCTGGTAATCGCCCTCAGTAACGGTAGGTGCGCCTGCGTGTTTGGAACAGTACATATAGTCTTCTCGCTGTCTTTCAAATACAGTTGTTAAGCTCCCGTGACGTATTCTGTGTCTCTTCTTTGAAATTGTACCTGCCCACTACATAAGGCTGATAAGCAAACACCAACTAGCCCGACAACAAGTCGTTCTACAGAGAACACTTTGTTACGTCTCAACACGGCAATGAGCAATCCTTCGACATTTACCACGAGGTAACCCTTCCCATTCATCAGCGCCCATCCAGAAGTCGACGCAACGTCGACGTCGTCTGTTGACGGGTCAACAAAAGACCTCTCTACATGAACCTGACAAGCTGAACTAATTGATGAAAAGGGCCGACGTCTAATGCTACCGTAGGAACGGCTTCTACCTCGGATTCCCAGATTGCTGCGCGCTTGCGCCACATGCGGGGGTGAAGGTGCAACATCGGAGGCGCTGTTCGGCGGAACGGTGCGATAATCATGGGTGGGTTATTGCGACTGATTCGACGATTGTGATTGGCAGCCATACAGTCATCAGATTCCCTAGTCTAGTCTCCTAGGGATGACGACGATATTGAAAGCGGATACCTTTGGTGCAGTGAAGGGGTGCTGACGTGTCTTGACGTGAACCGTGACGTTTACTATGCTCCTACATGGAGTGGGCTTCCGTATCTGGAGCCAGTGTAAATAATGTGAAAATAACCCCGTTTTCCTTCATTCCTACTACCGGACGCACTCGTCGATGGGCTCGGTGGATTTCTGGCCCAAACGCCGCCTCGAGCCGCGACAACTTGCTGCAGCGCTAGCGCTCCAGGTGTTGCCTGAGGGGAGATGGCGTCGCCGCGTCGGTAGCATGCGGCGTTGGCACCGCAGGCTGCCGCTGCTTGCTGGCTCGGGCGGCACGTACCGCTATGGTACATTACTCGCAGCGCAAAACTCGAAGGACCGCTGAGCTCCATTCAACCGGACATTATTGCTTTGGCATTCACAACTTATGAGAAGTGCTTAGGTGTCTTCGTATCTTTATTGTGTCATGCACTAGTCGCCCGCTTGTTTGGTTCGAATTTCGATGTTCTTATTTCTAGCACTGGTCGTGGCGGACGCACTCGCCGCACGGAGGTCTTGTCCTGAAGAAGCCTTCCTTGCAGACGCACGTGCATGTCTGTCTCGCGCATACAGATCGATGGTAATATTGGGCATTCATACCGTCACTGTTGCACCATCGCTCATTCAAGTTCCCTTGCCTGCCACGCACTTCCACTTCGTTTTGTGCGCACCTGCAGTCTCCAACTGCACGAAGAAAAGAAGTCATTGGACATTGTGCAATTAAGCTTTGTTTTATATAATTGCCTCTGCGAAAGAAAAATATTGTCTTCGTTAACGCTTTCCTTCAATCATTCTCTGCCACATTACCACAATCTATGCACGCAAAATTGCCGCACGATGTGCCCTCTCGAGGGCTTCTTTCGCGCCCTCAAAAACACTTATGTAGCACGTAGTGAGCAACAGAAAGCTGTATCGGGAGTTTTTAATGTTGCTCTACAATTTTCTTATTGACATTCACCATCGAATTACAATATTTGATAAGTTGACTATTTCTTGGAACTAATTATGTAATTGGGTGCAATGAAAGATAATCTATCGCCAAGCAAAGGCAAACAACATTACTATGGTTCTGTCCACCTACGTGGCACTCGCATATCTTAAAACTCTGGCTAAAGTTAGCTGGGACACCCTGTATAATTATTAAGAGGAAGCTTTAGCTCGAGTGCTCCTATCTAAATACATGTAAAAGGAGAATTCGTTTTTCTCGGCAACCACTGCACCAAATTTGACGAGGTTTGTTGCATTTAAAAGACAAACTTAAAATATAGTGACTGTTGGTTTCGAATTTTTGAGTTAGATTGTCAATGTTTTATTAAAAATTGGCAAAAATCGGAAATTTTCAGAAAACGAAACTATCAAGTTTACAACTCTGTAACTTAACCACTAAATATGATAATACAATTCTGTGAATTGCATCTAATAGTACATCTAAAGCGGACAAAATTGATATGTTACACATGAATATAAAAAAAAATTAATCTAGGGAAATACAACTTTTGCAGAACCATTGTAACCAACGTAACAAATTCACGTAAGAAGTAAAATGACATATTGAATTTGTCCACTTTGAATGATCTAATGAATGTCGTTTACAGAACCGCGATATCAGTTCTTGATGCAAAGCTATGAATTTGTAAACTTCGTGTTTCTATTTTTTCTAATGGTCAAATATTTGAAAATCGTTTTAAGAAAATTCAAGCCCTAAATCGAAATTCCGCTTCCAACAGTCACTAGAATTTAACTTTCTCTTTTAAATGCGACAAATTTCATCAAAATTGGTCCAGGGGTTATCTCATAAAAACGTTTTTGCGTTTTACATGTATTTGAATAGGCCGCGTCGGAGTTGGGCCCGAGCTAAAGCTTCCTCTTAATATCACGACGCTATATTGTCTGTAGTAAAGCTGCTTGGTATGCCACGTTTTATATTTTATTGGTTTCTTTATATATAGAGAGAAAAATGCGAGCAATACACGCATCCATTGTTGAGCTTCTGAATGAAGTTCGAGGCGACATGCAACTCCTGACTGGACTTCACTCCCTGTGTTGCATACGCCGCCACCAACAAAAAGAATCGTGAGCTATTTCACTCTCTGAAGGTGAATGACCAGCGAAGCTGTCTAGCGTACGACACAGAGGTGACAGAATTCTGAACATAGGTACCGACTCGTTTTACCGCGATCCTTATACAAATTCACATGGGCGACGGGAACGCCACCCCGAGGAGCCGGAGGAAACTAGACACACGCAACGTTTCGACGGGACCGCCACCATGGGAGAGCGGAAGGAAACTAAAGGAGATACGCAAGCGCTTGGAACGCCGACAAAGAGAGAGTGGTGCAAACTTACAAATGGCCGACGCGCGTCAAAGTGTAGCATCTGTTCCTATCAGCCTAATATCTGATACGGGTTGTATTTGGACCCAAGATATTGAACTTATTTTTGCAAGCTGACGGAGGGCTTGAAGCCTGCTTCGCCGCCGTGGGTCGGCCTGGTATAGCCCTATCCTCGGGATCGGCCCAGGGTTTTTTGTCTACGGACATCGACCCGCTGGAAACTACCCATATACAGTTTTGCTGTAAAAAAAAAGAAACGAACGACAGGAACTATAAAACATATTTCAACAAACATCTTATTATTATGCACCTCACAACTGTGGGCCCAGAATCGATCATAGATCTGAAACTGGTGGAAATAAATTTTACCTGCCTAAATAAGAAATTGAGGAGTTCCTACAGATATTTCATGTCGCTCACACTATGCTGAGCTTTAGGTTCTCATAAAAGAACTACAGGCGACAAAAATTAATCCGTAGACCCTGACTATGGCGTGCCTCATCATCATATTGTGGTTCCTGCATGTAAAATCCCAGAAAGCTTTTTTTTTTAATTGGAACGTTATACTCAACCCGACTGGTTACCAACGCTTTCTTGCGCCACCGGCATGCGCTTTGGAACACCTAGCAGATGCATTGTGACATGCAGTGATAGCGAGAGCCCTGCGTGACCCCTTGTGAGTGCATTTATTATGCCCCCCCCCCCCCCCCCCGCCTAGCGTTTTCCGGTGCCGCAAGAAGCACAGCCCGCTCTGCGGTCCAATTATCTAATTTTAGTCGCTGAGCGCTGTTCAAGAGCTATACGTGCTACTTACATGAGTAGGTCATTTCGAAGATGACCATGACAATGAGACCATGCGTGAGCATTTGCACGCTCTTTCGGCCACGTACCGTATGTTACTTCGAGAAGGAGAAACCTATTTTTCGCATCGTAGCAGAGCGCTGCTCAACACGGGGTGAGCTGCGTCTTGCGAAAGATTGATGATCGTATTGTACTAATACACCTGCGTATGGCAGCAACTTGCGTACGGTGTCGTATCATAATGCAACATTACGAAAAAGATTTTGCGCACGGAAAAACAAGAAAAGCCGCATATACCGCGCAGCCCCGCATCAATGATTGTGCAACACAGATTCAATGATGCTAATTCACTTTTTAAATGAGCTACCAAGCCGCGGTCACCTACCGACCGAATGATCGCATAATCAACGGTCAAGATTGCTTTGTTTCTTGAACGGCTGGAATGCTCGTGGTGGTCCTCTGACTGCAGCTCTGGACCGGAGGGAAAGGCAGTCGAGACCATAGACGATGAAAAGTGGAGCTGTGAGCTGCTGACAAGCAAGCGAGTGCTTTCTGCAGCACGTCGACGCGTAACGTGAGCTTCGTTTCGATGCTCGCGGTAGAAAGCTAAATGGACAATTTGTCACTTGGTATGGTGCGTGGTGGTGGTGGGGTTTGGCTGGTCACATCGATATTGTTTGAGAGGCGGCACATGCGGGCATAAAGGGGATCACATGACACAGAAGCACTTCGTGCATTGTGCCCTTCCTTGTTTCAGGGTCTGAGCGCTAACGCAATGTCACTTTGAGGACTTGCAAGCGCGCAAATTCACCTTAAAAAGTGGCGGTTCGGTTTATCCGTGGTCCCGTGCAATTCGAAGTTCTTAAGAGCGTTATTTATATATTGATTTGTTTGTTTATTACTGTATCAAAGGTCCCTGTGTGGGGTTTCGCATGAGAGATTGGTAATTACTTTAGTGAAGCGTGGACTTTCCGGCAGCCTTGAAATGATGTGGATGGGATTGGTGTACGTCGTCGACTGAAAAAAAGTCATTCCAGCCCCGAGCAGTCCACACACTCACAGGAAAAGAACGAAGATGTGAGGTAGTCGGAGCAGGCGGAGGGAACACAAATTTTTCGTGACTTATATGGTAAGATAGACGGTGCGCTGTTAAAGCAAATGAGCCCCCACCTATCTGGCCTTTTTGTGGAGGTTACCCGGACTCCCAGCACAATATGGCCCTGCCAACCCCATGTGTCTTCTCCCTCTAATTTCTTGTCTCCCCGCCTCCCCCTCTACCCCATTGGCTGCGTGGCTGACACAAGTCATCTCCTTAACGGTACGGGAGTATCAGGTGGAGTTCGTTAACCAGGTAGCATTGAGGAATTGTACCAGGGAAGCCTTGGACCGAGGGCCTCCACCAGCTCCATCATTGGTTTCAAATATAGAGTTGCCCACTCTCTCTCTCTAGTGAAGCCGGGAGGATCACTTTATCCTCTCTCTCTCTCTGTCTATCCCTCCTCCATGCTGACGGGAACATTATGTTCCCAGGCTAGAGATAAGCAAGAATTCGTTAGCCCTATCGGTGAAAAAAAAAAAAAAGCTGGGAGGAGTTTGGGTTGGGGCCGTTACAGGCATTGGTTTTAGAGCGATTATCGTGCCCATTCCTTCGACGAGTGTCGGCGTTGTACCTCGTAACCGAGCGAACCAACACACTCAAAGGCGGCGAGAGCGATGAGAGCGCGAGGAGGAAAGTGGAGGAGAAGAGCAGGAGAAGGGTGAGGAGGAGAGCGGAATGCCGGCGGCAACCAAGCATGTGGCGAGCGCGGAAACAAAGCACTGGCGTGGGCTTCGAACCCACTGCGCATGCGCTGCTTCACCTACGCCGCCGCCGCTAGAGAATGCGCTCCACGCGAGCCACGCGCGCTCTTCTTGACGCTTTGTTTCTGAGCAATGAGTGACGCAACCGATCGAAATGCTTTGAATGCCACTGCGGCTAAACGAGCTGTCCGAGCAGAGGCTCAGCGTTGCCTCCGAGAGGACCCTGTCGTTCAGAATCAAATGCTTTGCCACAATATATCCCGAATTCAAAACACCTAATCAGCTGCGCTGAAAATTTGCATTAGGAAGTACGGTAGTCGTGGCTGAATTTTTTTACAAGTAGAAATTGTCACCGTGAAAGATATAGTAAAACCTGATTAGCCCCAGCAAAGTAGACGCCTATTTGTCGCCGCCCTGTTTTACAGCGAACATCATTAGAGATACTCACCATCACCATCATCGCAACAGATGTTGTTCATGTGACAGCACTTCAGGTTACATTTCAATCAATGGAAAAAATATATACATTTTGTGATGCCGCCGTTGATGTGATCCGTTAAAACCTTTTATTTTTTGTGTGACCTGGGAGGGTAAATTTTCAACCCATGGTTTATCTTTCTGTGGCCACTGTTGCGTCGTCGAGGAATGAATTGAATTCTGGCGTTTTACGTGCCAAAACCACGATTTGGCTACGAGGCACGCAGTAGTAGGGGATTCCAGATTAATTTTTTTTTAACTACCAGGGGATCTTCGATGTGCCTGCCCCCAATGCACGGGACCCGGATGTTTTTGCATTCAGCCGCCATCGAAATGCGGCCGCCGCGGGCGGGATTCGATCCCGCGACCTTGTGCTTCGTAGCGCAACCCCACAGCCGCTAAGCAATCGGGACCGGTGCGCGGTCGAGGAATAACGGTGGAGCATCGGTATTTCGTTCTTAGTAAATTAGTGACGTCGACATTTAAAAAAAGAATTGTGTTGTCGAGGTGTGCCGCAGTGATGTTAGATATACAGCTGGATCCTGAGCTCGTAATGCTTAGTGCAATAAAGGACTGTTCGCAGTAACCAAATAGCGTGGTACCATTGGCTAAAGCAAGAAATAAAAAATAAACATAACACTTTGGGTAAAGCAAAGAGGCTGCATAACGGTGCCATGTGGCCTATAATTAAACCGTGTCGAGATGCGCGTGGTCTATCGGAGGCGCAAAGGATGGTGGAAACCATTGATCCGTGCACAAAATCAGCGTTCATGGAAAAACGCCGTGGTGACTAAGAAGCCAGTACCGTTACAAAACTCCTCAGAGATTTGTTTATAGATTTTATACGTGGTCTATGAACGATTACGATATACGTATGGCCTCACTAGTAGTGGAATGGCTGGCAGCTCTGCCTGTGAATACTGCGTTCTCGAGGAAGCACCTGAGCACGTTTTGTGCGATTGTCTTCGATGCGGCGTGCAGAGACAAACCCTCGCGACTGCGTGATTTTGTAGTGACGACAGGCCATTGCGAGAACCAATCATTCTGGAATACCGACCGCTTAAGCCATCGCAACAGTTGGCTACAAATGCATTGTTTGTCGTTCTTATAACAGAAAAACAACCTGCATGAGCGCTAACTCGTGCTAACTAGTATCCTGTACTTTGAACAGTAGGGATGGTGTGCATGTGTTTTATTTTTCTCTCCCTCTCTGTTTCCTACTTATCCATCTACATCTCCCTCCCCCGCTCCCAAGCGTCGTCATCAGCCTATTTTTATGTCCACTGCAAGACGAAGACCGCTCCCTGCAATCTCCATTTACCCCTGCCTTGCGCTAGCTGAGTCCAACTTGCACCTGCAGATTTGCACCTGCACCTGCCATGTTTTCTGCCATCCTAGATTACGCTTCTTTTCGCTTGGTATCCACTCTGTAACGGTAATGGTCCACCGGTCATCTACCCTACTCATTACATAGCCTGCCCAGTTCCACCTTTTTTTTCCTGATGCCAACTAGAATATCGGTTATCCGCGTTTGCTCTCTGATACGCACCGCTCTCTTCCGGTCTCTTAACGTTACGCCTAACATTTCTCGTTCTAGCGCTCTTTGTGCGGTCCTTAAGCTGTTCTCGAGCTTCTCTGTTAACCTACAAGTTTCTGCCTCATATGTAAGCACCGGCAGAATGCAATAATTGTACAAGAACGATCAGCAGCGGAAGCGGTGCTGGCCCGAAAACAATTGTTGAGACAGAATTAACGAATTGAAAGAGAAGGTGCTTTTTGCCTTCTTTCGCCTTCTTTTCAACCTCGGTCATTGAAAACATTGGCGCGATACCTCCGTTCAATAATATCTGGCTTTTATTGTCTCTATACAAGACTTACCAGGTCTACTGTGTTTCGGGGAAATTCGAAATGGTCCGTAACAACTTAAACTTAGCCGCCATATACGCGGTCGAACGGTTTGTTCAAGTCTACTGCCAGGAAATCTCAAGCGATGCTCTTTTGTTGAGCAAAGGCGAAAGTTTCTCTTGTTGAAACTAGGCAGGAGGAAATAGATCTTCCTGCAGCGGCTGCTGCTCGATATTCGAATATTATCTCTGGCAGAATTTGATCTAATCTGTGATTAAAAAACCGCTGCTAATAATTTGTAGCGTGTCTTTAATAGCGTGATGCGTCTCCATGAATTCGTGCTTACTGAGTCTTCATTCTATTTAGGGATGCAATGTTCCAGTGCTTGGCGCAATGAGTGTATTAAAATTATGGGCACGCTGATGGAGAGCTTTGGTATTAAAGTCATGGTAGCCTCTAGGTGATGTTATGTGGGCGAGTGTTAGAGGGGTGGCATTGGAGAGCTGACAGATGGAATTTGTGAGAGTACGGAAGCTTCAGTACTCCTTGTGCCACTGTTTTGGAAGTAGCTCTCGCACAGCAGCTGCGGGTGAAAAATTGCTATCAAGGCGAGAGTAAATAAAACGAACCGCTTTCCATTAGACGGCCTCAAAGGCGCCGATTTCTTACTTTTTTCATAAGAATCACAAACGGAGAAGGCATATTCTAGCAGTGGACAAAGTAGGATTATAGTTAACGTTATATTGACTTTAAGCCAACTAAGCTATGTTTATTGAAGAAGGCATGACGTAATAAAACGACTGTGTTCTTTAACTATTTTGTCCATATTGAATGGATATCAGCTGACCTAGCACAATAGCTAAAGAAAAAAATTAACCATGCTATTCTTCCGGGTGCTGCAAGCCGGCTATGACTTTTTTCTTCTTAAAAATCTTGTTAGCTTTTTTGACGTAACCTATTTAAACTACTCTTACTTAATTATTGTCGCATATATTTTGGGGGCAGCGAAACAGGGGGTACAGCTCCAGTAACGCTCTGGAGGGGGTACAGCTCCAGTAACACTCTGGAGATTGAGCACAGTGCGTACTGCCAGAAATTAGAGACGGTGTCGTGCGCACTTGTTCCATTCATCTTTCCGCAAGTTCGAATATGAATTGCGCCGTGCAAAAGACCCCTGTACCCTCGAAGCATATGATTTAACCTTGGCCCTCCCAGGAGCACGTAAAAGAAACGGCCGGAACGGAGCATCGAAGACCGTGCCGGTATCTCTGGAAGAAGAGAAAGCTGAGGCGGTCATCGGAGGCCACAGCGTGCGCGCTCTCGTGCGCCCATGCGGCCTGACGTCAATATCTGCCTGCACGTGGAGACGAACGCTCCTAGCACGAACTGCACGTTCCGCTCGCGGAGAAATCGTTCCCTACCTGCCGTCGGAAGCTGGCTGCCAGAAGGAACGCTCCCGGAGCCATCGCCTACCTGTCGCAGCTGACAAGTCCACCATGGTTGCTTCGAAGCGCGACTGGATGAAGAAGTCGAAGCTGCCGTTCTGTTCGCCGAGCAGCGGTCCCAGGAGCTCGCCGTCCATCAAGCGAGCAAAGCTACCAGAAATCTTTGAGCATCTCGCGACGCTACAGACGGGTGACGATGCCGATCGGAGCTGCCACGTTGCCGGGAACCCGACAGAGCTACGAGTTTCCCAGCGTTGTGTGAAAGGTAAACTTCTGATGACTCTGACGACGACTACACGTGACACGCGATATGCCTACTCATCATCAGAGCGTGAGAAGCATTCAGAGAAGAACGAATGCGAAGCGAACGCCTCTGGAGAGGTCGTCGAGAAGGAAACGACTTTTACAGGGAAGGAAGAAGCCGTCGTCGACGAAAAGCCAAAGGGTAAGGTTCTCGCCGAGGCAGATGCGGCCGCGAGAAAGGTGCGAATAGTCCCGCAGGAGAAAGGCCCGTCCAAAGAGAACGACCTGTTGGAGTACCTGCGGGGCCCACGCAAGGCTCAGCTGGTTGTCGAAGGCACGCCCACTTCCGTCCTGGACGGGTGGAACGTGGACTTGCACGCGTTCCTACATTACCATGACCTCCAAGACAAATGTGGCTGCTCATCCTTCGTCCAGGAAGGTCCTGCCACCAGGTCAGGTCCGGCTTGTATCGCGAAGGACCGTGGACGTCAGTACGCCGTGACTCGCGACGGCAGACCTCGGTGCGCCCGCGCCAGATGGTCGAGTATTTCTTACGAGCCAATCACGGCAGAAGAAAGTGAACGACAGACGAAGGGCCCGATGAGGACGACCGCAACCTCGAGTCCTCACCATCTCGCTGTCAGAGGCAAGCCGCGCAGGCGGCGCGGCAAACGTGCGACGACGTGGAGGCGCCTCACTAGGGATGCCACACTGCAGCGCGCTTCGGCGAGTTTGTGTCAGCGTTACCGAAGCGAGACGCACAAATCGTGGAGCTCAAAGAGAGGCCAGAAGCTCTCCAAAGTAGCCTGCGCCCGCGAGGTACATGGGCATCGTGACAAGATCTATACAAGCTGCTCAGCAGGCCGGCTGTGTGCAACTGCCGTAAGGGACAACCACACAGCCGTGAACGAGCTCGCCGACACGGCCACGGCTGAGTCAGAGGCTTCCATCACCTTGCGCGTACCTCTGACGGAGCAGAAGACGCGCCTGCAGCCCGCTTACCCGAGGCACCGGCCAGTGGCTCCGGTTGACGAGAAGGTCGGGAGGTCGGCAATCCGGGTGCCGGTGCCTGAGCCTCATGAACTGGCCGGGCGATGGAACAGGACTGCTGCTCCCTGCGCTAACGCGTCGTCCAGCAGCAGACGATCACCTATAAAAAGCAAGTGGGAGCAGCAGATATAAAAAATAAACAATAGGTATGGTGAAGAAGCAGAAGGCAGACTACTCGGACCAGGAGATCCGCCAGTCGGGCGGTCCAGTTGTGCCGGTAACAGGGCGGCTTCTCCCGTATGACGTTTAACGACGTCTTGGTGCGGATTCTTCACCGCCTGCACGTCGCACCATTAGAAGAACATGGGCTGCACGTGAAGACAACGCATCTCGAAAAAAGATATTTCGGCATCCGCCAACTACTTCAGGGCAACTGCAAGCTGGCTTTGATTTTTCTCATTTCTTGTCGTTTGATTTCTTGCTGTCGCGTATTAAACATAGCGTTATTTGGTTATTGTTGGTGTGCTTGTTGGTACTGCGAAGCCGGGAACGTAGCTACGGCAACATGTTGGAAATTTGCGGTTAGGAAGAGAGCGTCGCGCGCGTTTGTGTTCGTGCTTAAGTGAAGCAGGTGTGTTAAAGTTGATATATCAATGTTCGCCCTTATGCTGACGCATAGGTTTGCGAAGTGAAGGCAGGACTTTTCTATGTGCGAAGTTCCCGTAGATGCGAATATGCGTGGTGGATTTACATAATTCATTGGTATGCGAGTATTCCTTCGTGTTTCGCAGCACGTATAACTTTTGCGTGCCTCCTCAGCGAGGCGCCTGCTCTTGGCTGGTATTTTATCAGATGTTAGAAGGTGCTGTGGTCGCATGACCCGCAGCAAGTACTAAACTCTCGCTGACAATGAAAGAAGGTTGATAACCCAATCCTACGTTTGTCCCGGTAATATCAAATTGTGTTTGGCAGACTTTTATTTCTCGCGGGGTTCCAGACTTTTAGGGCCCAAATGGCTATATCTCATTGCAGATCGAGAGAGAATGCACTTTTATCCACGACATCCCGCGAGCAAAGGCAGCGAGTGTAGCTCCTTCGCCTTGGAGCAGGTGATCCCCTCAGTCGAGGAGTCCCATGGCCTTCGCGGCACTTCTTGTTTGGGAGACCAGGTTGAGCTGGTCTGTCGACAGTGCTGACTCGCATTGCCCCGTAGTGGGATGTGGTGTGAGCGTGAGCGCTGGTGTGCTTGCGCATGAGCATACAAAATAGTGAGTGAGTGACAATTTTGTTAATCGAAGGGGCGAGAGGCCAGGCAGGCTAAGCTGCAGCCTGTACTTCTCGATGACCTCTTCAGCTCGTGCCAGGATAGAGCATTGTGAATTCATCGCGTGGTATGGGAATTTATATTGAATGAAACAACTCGGGTGTTTTACACGCCAAAACCACGAGTTCATTATGGGGCACGCCGCAGTGGGGACTCGGGATTTAAATTCTGACCACCAGGGGATCTTTAACGTGCCCCCTATGCTCGGGACACGGACGCTTTTGCACTTCACCACCATCGAAATCTGAACTCTGCGGCCTAGATTTGATGCGGCGAACTCCGGGGAATTTATCAGAATACAGGATAGCTGTTTAAGAAATGACAGGGCAGCGCTTTGGCACTGTCATTTACGCCAGTGGTTTGCTTCTCTAGCAGTGTATCCTGATAGCGATAAGCACACGAAGGAGCAGTTCGTTCATACGCAGCACGTTTGAGAGCACTGCAATCACGGGGCTCTAACGGTCGCGTTACGTGCTTTTCTATTGTGACAGCAATTATATGGACACTTCAGGTGAATTTCTGCCGTCGCCATAGCCGTGGTATTCTGTATAAAGTACGAGGGCCATAACATCGTCACCGCGCGCCCATTGTTATATGTGCGAGTGAAAGCGTGAGAGGGTGAGCCGACGACGACCGTGGCTCAATCTCGCGCGCACAAGGGAGGAAAGCGCCGAGGAAGCGCGCCGTCTTCCGTCGTGCGCGAAGCGCTGGTGTGTGGGGAGGGAAGAGGGTTCTACTCCGGTGGCTGCTGCGTATGGGGCGGCCGCACGCCCTATCTTGAATGTGTATCGGCTATGGGCACAGAGCGCACGAGTGCTGATAGCTTCGTGTACGCTGTGCTTTCGCCACTTGTACTTCGCGTTGAAGCGAGAGGCAGCACGAAGGTCAATCCGTTCGCTGCTGCTGCCGCGCTTCCTCTCTTCAGCGTTTTGTCAGTGGGTATCCGCGGTCATTGAGTGAGATGTGTTTATGTTTGCTTGTGCACGCGTGAGACCATTCTTGTTTACTTAGTTACTAAGCGAATGTTAACAAGTTTTTATGGCCGATAAATCTACTATATCCTTAGTTCGTATCGCTGTCTACTAACTTAATATTGGAATCAATGCTTCGCCTTTCGGTCAACACTGCGACTTTTTTCGTAATTTGTGGGACTTTATTAGGACACAAGAAAGATTAGGGAACGAGTAGTAAGTTAGAAAGTGGTGAAATAGATGTTGCCTGCAGCACTATACAAATTTCTCGTTCGAAGTCTTGCCCTGAAGTTCTTACTTGCGAAGTTGGTCAATTAACATTGGCTAAACGTGCAATTGCGCAGAATACAAAAATAATGCGACTTGCTCGCTACAATATCCCACGACACGCAGTTGGACGCATCCTACTAGTGTTCTTCGGCATATATTAAACCTTGGCTAAAGCAAGCTGAGTCATGCTATTTATGTAGACGCGCGCACTTTACGAGAAAAATAATTACACAACAAAACTGGATAAGTGATTACCGTCATCATTGTTATTTTTCTAAAGACTGCGCACAGAGAAGTGCCGAAAGTAAATTGCATGACAATGTTTGCCGGCCATAGCTGGTACCGGGTAATGACATGAGTCATTCACTGCCGGTGCGAGTGTTGTATTTCTGGTGTTTATGTCTCAGATTCGCCAACGTTGGAATAAATAAGTTGCCGTCCCTGACCCCTAATTTGTATTTTCTTAGCCGTATGTTAATGTGTAACACTGCGACTGGAATTATGAGAGTTAGAAAATCCTGTGCTGTACGAGACCCAATAAAGATACACTGAGAATACGGTAAATAGCACGCTTATGAATTAATTCTGTAGTAGCCTCAGGTTAGTAAGAGTTATAGTGCCTTAAATAAAAAAAAGAGCAGTAGTTAATAACCGAGTAAAAGAGAATGTTGTAGAAAACATACCTAATACGCTGAGGCAGGACGCATCGAATTCTTGATAATATCCAATGGCAACAACAAACTGCTCAGCTATTATTTCGCGTTTGAAGAAGACTGCGAACATTGACGGCGCCAGGCATCATTCATTCTAGAGTAAAACGACCTTATTTGACAGAAACTGCGAAATTAGATAGGCTCGGTTTACCTATACAAAAATCATCGTCGTTATAAATTCAATTCATTTCAGTCCATTTACGTTCACTCCATGACGGAGGCTTCCATCGACTACACGGTGAATGCTTTAGGTCACTGCACCATAACCCATCATATTTTCAATCTGTTCACCTCCTCCTTCTCGCTAAACTCTTGTTTTCAATCGCTCTGAGGTATTTCTGTTCAGTAATACGTCAACGATCTAAGCTATCTTCACATTCACCTTCATGTGCCTCTGCAACACCTTTGATTTTCTTTCGGTATCTCAGCCTTTGTTTAAAGGCCCGACATGCTTTGTGAATCTCAGTCGAGAGTCTTGGAATCGGTGATACAAAAAATGGTCAGCCGTCACTGGGGATGCAAGAAAATCTAAACCACACTAGAGTTTTCGATTCGGGGTTAGTATCTACCTAACGAGCTCCTCCAAGCCACCTTCTCCTACCTCAAAAATAACAAGAAAGAGGGAAAGATAGAAATGGCGTGGCTTCTGAAGCTGCATTTGATCGGATGAGACAAAAACAGATTTGACAGCCGACATATAGCGAAGTGGATGCAATTCTTGCCTGAGCGCTTTTTTTTTTCTTACATCCTCTGATGTCGCCCACTACGGCTTTCGAAAAGAAACCATTCCTCTTTCACCATAATCATCATCATGTAGTGTGCAAGCGGTGATGTTATCGCATAGCAGTCAAAAACAATAGCGCAACAACGCACGGTCAAGGAAACAATGCGAACCTGAATGTCCCTTGCCATATACGCAGCCACAGTAGAAGTAAACAACGCCTTTAAAGCAATAATTTTCTTTTTGACATGCGCTTATAACGCCTGAGAATGCCGTTGTCTTCAAGAAACCTTTTTTTTTTGCGATATCTTGAAAGCTGACTTTTGCACGACTATTGTTATACACGGCCACAATATGCCACGCCTCGGGCCAACAGCTCAGATTGATAGATAAGCACAACATTGCGACGTGGCGCCAGGCATAACGAACTGCTATAAAGAAGAACTTAGCGTGATAGGGCTAGCAAAAAAAAGACCATTTAATTAATTCATAGACAGGACTATGGACAAACGTTGGTGTGTTTTTATTTACACCAAAGAGAACGCACTTCGCACATATGGTATATTGGGAAGATAATGTTGCGTGGCCACAAGATTTCGGAAGACGAGAGGGATGATACACCCCTTTAAACAGCGCGAAATAACTGCAGGCGGCCAGACTTGTACGGTATACGTTGTTGTATACGCACTCATTAAATTCCTCCGGTCATTGAACTCCTGAAGAAATTTTTCTGAGGAAATGGACTGGTGTGCCAGGCGCTTCCTCGCTTTGGCAAACATGTAGGAGGCATGACAACGACCTCGACCAGCCCACTAGTTAAGCAAAGTTAGTTCCTCAAAAATTAAACGCCAAAAATATAGCTACACTGTTAATAAACCCTTAAAATCACAGCAGCATCGTACCGGGACGCAACCGCAAGAACGCCGTACCTGCCGGGTCCTGTAACGGGCTTGAATGTCTCCGAGCCCGTTTCACAACGGAATCCTATTTTCGGGTACGATAAGTATAGTTATGTTTAATGTCAGTGATGTGGTCAGTACCGTTATTGTCTGCGATCGCCAGGAATCCCATATTATATCCTAGGAGGGTGCTGGTTTGGGTCTTATATCCGAATCTTATTAATGGATCTGATATCTGTTTCGTTAATGCAGCATTAAAACTTCAATGGAACTTAATTTTTGCTCGGAACTTGCGCGACGACGCCACCCCGCGGAAGAACACGGTGAGGCGCACGTAGGCCTGGTTTCTGTGGTGTTTTCGGTTGTGCGAGCAGCGGCGGCATCGTCCCGGGTCTTCATCATCGGACCTTGCGGCTCCAAGGTCCAACCGTGCAGCGTTGTGGATTCTCCGGCTCTTGTCAAAGGATTGCAGGGTAAGTTCGAATGAACTTGAATTCTTTGGTGCGTCGGAAGGCTGTTCGTCTACGAATCACCGATCCGCTGCCTGCCCGTGGGGCAGCCTTTCTATATGACACGCTTCATTGCTTCAGGTTAATATTCTAGACCTTGCTAGTATTCTAGACCTTTTATGGCGTTCAGCCCGTTGCCATTCTTTCTGGGCATGCAATTTAATGGAGAAGCTTGCTCTATCACCCCTGGAAATTTAAAATTTGTCGCCATATCGCCGGCGGCCGCTGCTTGCTTGTCACTTGGTCTATCCGCTCACACAGCCGATATAGGTAGTTGATGTGGCTGTGCGGTGGTGATTTGCATGTGGTGTTGCGTTGCACGAGTCTGTATTGGCATTCATGGCGCGCTCATGTATAGTGCGTACAGTACCTCACAAGTGCTCATAATGACGCGCAAAAGCGCGACCAGAGGTGCCACCGGTACCTTACACTGGCACACAGACATCACATTACGCACCGCTGCTGAGGACGCGTTCGGCTAACGCGGGAAAGAAATTCGCAACTTAGCTGTGGTTATCACAGCACGATTATCTTTTGTTGGGGCATCGCACATGGTCTTCGACGCTGGCCGGAAAGGGGGTGCTGGGAAGACTGCGCTACTTCGACGGGAGCACCGCTCGTACTTGCGGGCCAGCCGGCACGGATCAGAAGTCTTTTTTATCTGTTTTTTTCTTGTTTACCTTGTTTGGCTGGATATTTTTTTCACGGATAGGTCAGCGGGCGTCGTTTCGCACAAGGTGAGGCGTAAGGGATGAGTCATAGCTTAGTACTCCCAGCAGCACGTAAAATAGTTGGCCGGAACGGAGCAACGAGGAGCGTGCCGGCATCTCTGGAAGAAGAGAAAGCTGAGGCGGGCTATCGGAGGCCAAAGCGTGCGCGCTCTCGTGCGCCGATCCGGCCTGACGTCATCATCCGGCTGCACTTGGAGGTGCACGTTCCGAGCATGCTCTGAGCACGAACTGCACGTTCTCTGCTCGCGGACAAATCGTTCCATATCTGCCGTCGGAGTCTGGCTGCCAGAAGGAACGCTCCCGGAGCTATTGCCCATCTGTCACAGCCTGGCCAGCTTCGACACAAGTCAACCGTGGTTGCTTCGAAGCGCGACTGCATAAAGTTCATCTGGAAGCTGTCGTTGGGTTCGTCGAGCAGCGGTACTAGCACATCGCCGTCCAACAAGCGAGCAAAGCTACCCGAAATCTTCGAGCGTCTCACAACGCTACAGACGGGTGACGAAGCCAGTCTGCACTGCGACGTTGCCGGGAATCCGACAGAACCACCCGTTTCCCAGTACTCTCCGAAAGGTGAGCTGCTGATGACTCTGACGACGACACGTGACACGCGATATGTGCGCTCATCATCGAAGCTTGCTAAGCCTTCAGAGAAAAACGAATGCGAAGTGAACGCGTCTAGAGGAGTCGTCCAGAATGAAACGACTTGGACTGGGAAGGGAGAAGCCATCGTCGTTGAAATGCCAGAGCGGAAGGGTCTCGCCGAGGCAGACGCGGCCGCGACTAAGATGCGCAATGTCCCGCAGGAGAACGGCCCGTGCGAGGAGGACGATCTGTCGGAGCACCTGTGGGGCCCACGCAAGGCTCAGCTGATGGTCGAAGGCGCGCTTCCTTCCTTCCTGGAGGGGCGGAACGATGACCTGTACACGTTCCTCTATTGCCACGAACTCGAAGACGAACGCGACGAAAGTGGCTGCTCGTCGTCCGTGCAGGAAGGTGCTGCCACCGGACCATGTACTGCTGGTTTCGCAAAGGACCGTAGACGTCAGTGCGCCGCGACTCGTCGTGACGGCAGACCTCGTCGCGCGCGCTCCAGGTCGTCGAGTAGCACTTCTTACGAGCCAATCAGGGCAGTAGAAAGCGAGGGTCGAAAGAAGTGTATAAAGAGGACGGCCGAAGCCTGGAACCCCCACCTCCTCGTTGTCACATGCGATTCGCGCAGGCGTTGCACCAAACGTGCGACGACGCGCAGACGCCTCACCAGGGATGTTACACTGCAGCGCGCTGTGGCGAGTTGGTGTCAGCGTTACCGAAGCGAGATGCACAAGTCGCGGAGCTCAAAGAGAGGCAGGGAACTCACCGAAGCAGCCTGCTCTCGCGAGGTCCAGCAGCTTCGTTACAGGATCTATTCAAGATACTCAACGGGCCAGTGGTATGCAACTGCGGTGAGGGACGACCACAGCTACGTGAACGAGCTCACGACCCCGGCTGCGTCAGAGGTATTCAGCACCTTGTGCGTACCTCTGACGCAGCAGAAGACACGAGTGCAGCCCTTTGACTCGACGCACTGCCTTGTGACCACAGTTGACGAGAACGTCGGGAGGTCGGAAAACCGGGTGGCGGTACCTGAGCGGCAGGAACTGGCCGGGCGTTAGAAGCCGACTGCTGCTCCCTGCTCTGAGGCGTCGTCCAGACCCAGTCGATCGCCTACAAAAGGCAAGCAGGAACGGCATATGTTAAAAGTATTATATACGGTGTAGAAGCAGAAGCCATTCTACACGGTCCAGAAGATCTGACAGTCAGCGGCTTCTCCCGCATGACGTTTAACGACATCGTGGGGCGCATTCTCGGTAACCTGCAAGTCGCACCAGGAAGAAAACACGGACTGCACGCGGAGACAACACATCTCGAAAAAAAATGTTTCCGCATCCAGCGACTACTTCCGGGGCACTGAGAACTGGCTACGACTTTTCTTATTTGTTATCGTTTGATTTCTATCCGTCACATAATAAATATAGCGTTGTTTGGTAATTGTTGGTGTTCTTGCTGGTACCGCGAAACTGGGGACGCAGCTCCCGCAACGTATTCGAAATTCGCAGTCCGAAAGAAAGAGCGTCGCGCACGTTAAGTAGGTTTGCTCAAGTTTATCAATGTTCGCCCTTATGGTGGTACCCATGTTTGAGACGGCAAATGACACAGCAGCGCTTTGGTATTGCCATTGGCGCCAGTGATGTGGTTCCCTCGCGGTGCTTCGTGATAGCGGTAAGCAGCGCGTCATGATAGCAATACGTGGCACATTATGTAATCGTCGTTCTTGTATGCACTCGTCAATTTCATCCGGTCAGTGAACTTCTAGATGAATTTAGCTGTGGAAATCAAATCTACGCCTCGTGGTTCCTCGCGTTGGCAAACACATAGAAGGGATCATAGCAACCTCCATCAGTTCACTTGTTAAGATTGGTTCCTGCAATATTTATTGGAAAATAAAACTCCGCACGCACGCACGCACGCACGCGCACGCACGCACATATAAAGAAAGCTAGAGCGCCTGGTCAGGAATATCGGCTCGGGAAATAGATCAGCATTTAGCTTCATATCGTGGCCACCTATTTTGCGGCTGTACAATCTAGATCACCAGTATGCTTGGCGTCATTTTAAGAGAGCAATATCTCGAAATAGGGCTTCCTTTTGAGGAGATTTAGCGAA
Organism: Dermacentor variabilis; assembly: GCF_050947875.1. Classification (NCBI taxonomy): domain Eukaryota; kingdom Metazoa; phylum Arthropoda; class Arachnida; order Ixodida; family Ixodidae; genus Dermacentor; species Dermacentor variabilis. The sequence continues at coordinate 42,029,777 of NC_134575.1, read as the reverse complement.
TGAACTGTCTTTATGTTATAATTGTTGTTATTTTTTCAGTTTCAATAATGTAATAATTGAGAAGTTAAAGGGTTTTCGTTTTATTGCGAGCCGATGGAGGTGGTCACTGGCGATTCTGATGTCCGCTGATTAGAGGAATCAGTGGCGCATATGCCTTTAACGCTGAGAGAGAGAGAGTGAACTTTAATGAGCACCATCAGTTCAGTAGGCTGGGCCCAGGCCTCCCACGATGGGACGTCGAGGTCTTGCCTCTTCGCCGCTTCGTAGGCCTGCTGGGTCGCCCAGAGTTGGTCGTCGAGATGGGAGCTGCGCAGGGCGGCGTGCCATCTCGACGAGAGGGTCACGGGATTAAGGTCTTGGTATTGATGTTTGCACTACCATAGCATGTGGGGGAGTGTTGCCGATTCAGTTTTACAGACTTTGCACGTCTGGCTCGGGTAGATGTCGCGGTATATAGTGTGATAGCGTGTGAGGGAGGGGTATGTATTCGTCTGTAGCAGGCGAAGGGTGGTGGCCTGTGCCCTGTTTAACTTGCAGTGACGGGTGGAGAAGGTTCTTCTTGCGAGGTAATATGACTTTACAAGGTCGTTGTATCTTGTGAGGCGGTCGCGCCCTGCGGGTGCACCTGCACCGTCTCCGGCACGGTTGACTAGTCCTCGTGCTACGGAGTGTGTAACCTCGTTGAGGTTGGTGAGGTGCGGGTGGACAACGCCGGCGTGTGCTGGGATCCAGGCGAGGGTGATTTGATTTTCAGACGAATGCGGGGCTTGTCGTAAGATACGGAGTGATTGATGAGAAATACGACATTTGATGTAGTTGTTGACTGCTGCGCGAGAATCACTCAATATGGTGTGACAGGCTGGGTCAAGAGTGGCCAGGGCGATGGCCACTTCCTCGGCCGTCTCGGCATTTTTGGTAATGATGCTGGCAGCATGTCGGAGCAAGCCGCCTGCTGTGGTAACCGCCGCAAAGCGCCGTCCATCTTGGTACTCAGCTGCGTCGACGAAGGGGACGCCCGCGGTGTTGGCGTAAGCTTTGATGAGGGAAGTAGCTCGTGCCTTCCAGCGTTCTTTGTTGTAGTCTGGGTGTATGTTTTCTGGAATAGGGTCGGCGTGTATCCCTTGCTGAATGTCGCGTGGTATTGGGTGTTTGTCTCCATGTTGATGGTGGTAGGTGATATTAAGGTTGTTTAGAATGCTGCGGCCCGTTTCCGTGAGAGTAAGCCGCTCTAGTTGAGATCGACGTTGGGCCTCGATTAACTCGTCTAGCGTGTTGTGGATACCTAATTGTAGTAGAAGTTCCGTGCTGGTGTGGTTGAGTAGTCGTAAGGCCTGCTTATATGCTCCTCTAATGATGATGTCCAGTTTAGTCTTTTCAGCTTTATACCAGTTGAGAAAGGGCGCATCATAAGTAATGTGACAGACGATAAAAGATTGGACAAGGCGGACGAGGCTTTCTTCCTTCATACCCCCTCGCCGGTTAGTCCCCCGTTTCAGCAGCCTGGATATATTGACGGCCCGTCGAAGGATCTTTGAGATAGCCGTAGAGTTAGCTCCGTTGGCTTCTATGGTCATACCAAGAACGCGGATGCAAGGGACCACGGGTATAGGTCTGCCATTCCTCAGGTTGAGCTCTATTTCCTCGTATTGGCGTTTAGTCGAGGAGCCCCGCGGGGGGCGTCCACGGAGTGTGGGGCGGTATAGGAGAAGCTCCGACCTTTCAGGGGAACAGCGGAGTCCCGTGCTTTCAACATAATTTTTTACGACGTCAATGGCGTCTTGTAGGGCAGTTTCGATTTGGCCGTCACTGCCCTTTGCAGCCCAGATTGTAATCTCGTCGGCGTATATGGTGTGTTCAATGCCGTCGAGTTTTTGTAGTTCTTGTGCTAATCCGAGCATAACCAGATTAAACAGTATTGGGGAAATGACAAAGCCTTGCGGTGTGCCCGTGCTGCCGAGGGAGAGTTCCTCCGATCGAATGTCTCCGACCGACAGGAAGGCCTTCCGATTAGATAGAAAGTATCTTACGTAGTTCTAAGTGCGTTCTCCAAGGTTGAGCAAGGAGATGCGCTCGAGGATGGTGAAGTGCCTTATATTATCGAAGGCGCGCTCGAGGTCGAGGCCCAAGATCGCCACGGGATTTGCCATCTAGGATTTGATGCTGAAGTTGGAGCATAGAGTCTTGGGTGGAAAGATGCTGTCTAAAACGAATTATCGAGTGGGGGGTAAGCACATGTGTCTTCGAGGTGAGTGTTTACACGGGTTAGGAGTGCGTGCTCCATGACCTTGCGTACACATGAAGTTAGCGGTATGGGCCGGAGATTGGCGAGGCTAGATGGCTTACCGGGTTTTGGGAATGAGAATTACTTTGGCCGTTTTCCATGTCGAGGCAATGGATCCCTGGCGCCAGCAGTTGTTGATGTATTCGGTGAGTTGTTGCATCGAGGGGTCATCTAGATTTCTTAGTGTTTTATTCGTAACACCATCTGGGCCTGGCGCCGAACGGCTGTTCAGCTTATGTAGGGCAGCATGAATCTCTGCCACGATGAAATCTTCATCAAGGGCAGGGTTGGAGGTCCCTGTGTATGGGCCGTGAGGTTGAGTGGGCCTAGATGGGATGTACTTTTGACATAAGCTATTCTTAACGTGGTCCTGGCCATGCGTCTTGCTTTCTGTGAATAAAAGCTAGGTGAGGCGATCTTGTTGATATGAGCGGGTGGTGGTGCTATCAATCAAATGTTTGAGGATTTTCCACGAGCGGGGGTGGTGGAGTTGCCCGTCTAGAAAGTGACAGAGCTCTTTCCATTGCTGTTGACTTAGAACGCGGCAGTGTGCTTCAATTTCCTTGTTGAGAAGTGCGACCTTCCATCTGAGTCTTCTATTGAGCCGTTGTTCCTTCCATCTAGAGAGGATGGATGATTTGGCCTCGATAAGGTGGGCGAGTCTACTGTCCATGCGCTCAGTCGGGGCGTCTGTTGTGATAATGCGGGTGGCCGATTTAGTATCAGACAGTAGATCGCATGACCATGATTCTATGTCGGTAATGGGAGTGTCCGTCGTTTCTGTTACATGGCGTTTACGGAACGCATCCCAGTCCGTCCAAGTAAAGTCCCTTGTTCTTCTCATAACGGCTGTTAGGTGTGGGAGAGTAATTTCGATGATAGAGTGATCACTCCCGAGGTCGTGTTAGGTGTTGCGCCAATGGGCGTTGTCTGCGTTTTTGGTAAAAGTGAGGTCTGGCGTCGTGTCTCGTTCAGTAGAAGTGCCGAGGCGAGTGGGGAAGGCTGGGTCAGTAATGAGTGTAAGCCCGAGATCATGGGAGTCTTGCCACAAGTTACGACCTGCAACAGAGCTGTGTCTGTAACCCCATCCTGTGTGCGGGAGATTGAAGTCACCTCCGATGATAAGGGGGCTGCGGCCTGTGATGTTAAGGGCCTTCTTGAAGAGGGTTAGAAATCGGCTATGGCGTTGAGATGGAGTATTGTAGATAATGAGGATAAATATTCCTTCCTTTCGTTTTCTGTGCGGGATGACCTCAATGAAGAGGTGTTCGGTGCGCCGATCGTTGAGATCGTGTTCGATTGCGGTAATTATTTTTCGAACGAGTGTGGAGACTCCGTGTGGAGCGTTGTTCGCAGTGAAAGAGTGATATCCTGGAAGGCTGACCGGAGTATTGTGCGTTTCCTGGAGCAAGACTAAGTCGGGTTGACATGATGTAGTACGGAGGTGTTGACGGAGAACGGGTTGTTTATGGAGGTAGCCTCGGCAGTTCCACCGCCACAATGTTGTGTCAGTTTTAGTGTGGGCCATGATGAAGGAAAGAGGATGCCACAGGTGGCAGGGTATCGGCGACGGTTCCTGTGGTGTCCGTCGCTACGGTTTGAGCGGTGGCAGCGGTTTGAGTGAAAAGGGTTTGAATATTAGCTTCCATGGCGGTGTCTCTGTGCATAAGGGCGTTTAGAGAATTCTGTAATGTTTCCACCGTGCTTTGGAATGTTACGAGCATATCCTTGACTTCGGAGCGTACTTGGCCCTGAGCGCCTTCTTGGAGGGCTCGCTTTTTTGGGGCTGGTCTTGAGAGTTCTTCAGTTTGGCTGTTGGTAGCGGGTTCTGGGGTTTTAGGTATGGGTTGGGTTTTGGGTTGTTTGAGGCTGTGAACCTCCTGGGTAAGCTTTTGGATTAAATCACGCATAACTGCGTTTTCTTTCTTGAGGTGTTCGATGTCTGTGTTGTCTGTGTTGGGTTTAGGCAGTGGGGGGAATTTTACGTGACCCTCTCCCGAGACGCCCGTCAGGGTCTCTGCGAAGCTCACCGTTTCTGAGGTATATCTGGCTCCTGGAGTCGACGGGGATCTTGATCTGGACCGACCTCGGTTCGACCTCGCTCTGGAGAGGGAGCGGGACCGGGAGTGGTGCTTGGTCTCCATGGACGGGAAATCTTCTGATTGAAGGGCTGAATGCTGTGCTACTCGGCGTTCTCCAAGACGTCTTCGTATAACGTACGGCGTTTTGTATCTGGCAGTACAAGCTTTGTCCGCTGTGGGGTGGGGTCCACCACACAACATGCACTTGGGTGTACACTGATGATCTTGATCTGGGTTGCGAGCTCCGCAGCCCCGGTAGATCTTGTTATTAGGGAACGGGCAAACGTCCATGCGGTGCCCGAGACGGCCGCAGTGGTAACAGATATCGATCTGCTTGCGGTACAGGGAGCATGGGATTAGTGTTGCGCCATACCGAACCATGTATAGTACGTCAGGTCCGTCGAAGGCAATGACGATGGTCGTGGTGGAACCGATTCGCTTTGCGGCCAGGGGTTGAGGATTACGATCATTTATGATGTTAGCATCGACTTGTCTGGCGTCATCGGTGAGAGGGATGCTTCTGATGACTCCTTTGGTGGTTTATCTGGGGCGGCTTCGTACGCGCTGACCTCATGGGTTACCCCGTTGGCTTGGATGGACTTGATTCTTACGTACCGGTCCGCATTTTGCGGGCTGGGCATGCTGATCACCATGATGTTTTGCTGGTTGTTCAAACATATTGTGTCGTTTTGACTGTCTTCTGAGCTAAGTTGCGCTGCTTGAAGAATAGCTGCAGTCACTGTAGGGCTACCGACCTTGGAAATATTGAGTGCTCCTTTGGGTCTGACGATGATCTTGATCTCATTTGCTGGTAGTGGGAGCATGCGCCCGGCCTTGAGAACCTGAGTTCTAACTTGCTGCCTGGGTCTATAGCGAGAGCGAGAGTCTTGTGTCCTAGGTTGTTGTTCTTGCGATAGTTTTCGGCCCCGCTGCTCGTCTGGGCGACGGGCGGTACACTGACGGGAACAGGCGGTACACCAGCCAATCTCGGCGGTTAACTCTTCTGGGGAAATATCTTTGCCACATACTTGGACTTCCATGCTTCGCAGATTTAGCCAGGGGCTTGTGCGTCGTAGCAGAGCTCGCACGGACACGCGCGGGAACGTGCCCGGTAGCCTGGTAGGCCGAGCACCTGGCGCACGCGCTTAGCCTTAGCGCGGCGACGGCGTGGTCGTAACACAAAAGTGGTCGCAGTCCCGGAAAAATAAATGTCCCACCTGATAACTTGGTACATACAGAGTCCTGGTGGTCTCACGGCTCGAACGGTACAAAATTAGGGCTGGTATGCACAGAAAATCGCGGCGAGAACATTTCGAGAAGATGGAGCCGGTGTGAACACAAGCTATGGACGCTGCACTTCCTTTAACGCTGAGATGGTGGTGGTAACAACTTTATTTCGTCAACAGAAAAGATTTGGTTAACTTTAGTGGGTTTCCAGGGTCCGTGAGGTGGCCGTCCGATCAGTTCCTCTAGTGCCACCTGTTATGGTAGTGAGGCCCTGTCTGTCGGCGACTTCCAAAGCCCAGCTGACGGCCTGCAGTTGAACCGCTGGGTCCGAGCTGGACACCGCATCCTCCCACTCTTGCTCGTTAGAGAGATGCCATTCTCTTTTCGGTTTTAGATTGTCGCAATCGAATAAAATGTGTTTTAAATCTGCCTTTGTGACCCCGCAGAGCTTACATTCGGGGGTGTAGACTCCTGGGTAGGCCTTGGAGTATATATAGGGGTTGGGGAAGGTGTTAGTTTGTAGCTTCCGCCAGGCCACTTGTTGATGTTTACTAAGGCTTTTGTCCGGCGGCGGGAGCGTCCTTCTGTTGTTTCTGCAGTATAATGTGATCTCCTGGTAGGTGGTCAAGGTCTCTCTGGCCGACCTCAGGACCGGCTCGCCCACTGCCCGGTTGACGAAACCTCGGGCTAAGTTGTGGGCCGCCTCGTTCCCAGGATGCGACACGTGGGCCGGAACCCATATGATTCTAATGGGTCTGGCGTTGAAATTTTGCGGTTTTAGGATTTGTTTGGCGGGTTTGTGGACCCTCCCTTTTGCAAAGTTTCGAACGGCTGTCTTCGAGTCGCTAAAGATCGTGTTTGCTTTAGTGCTTATAATGGCTAGGGCGATGGCCGCTTCCTCCGCCTAGAAAAAAAAAATATTACTCGCTCTAAACTTATTGGTGGGTCGATTTGAATCACCCGGCGTGTCCAAGTGCTGCTGCTTGCAGCGTTTTTCATAGCACTGAGAATCATACCTGAACAAGGGCTTGACTGCTCTTGAGGCGTCACGCATAGACCAGATTTTATATGGCACACCCCTTGGCTCACCCGTTCTTTAAAAAGAGCGGCTCATAAGATCCTGCTCGCTCCTGAGCCACCCATATCGAGGAGTGCGGGAGATGGTAGAAGATGGCGGAATTCGCTGTGTGGGTTCGCATGTTGTTGTGTGTTTAGACGTGCTCCTACTGCATTTTCTAAACGGGATCTACAAAGGCTATTCATCCGAGTCACGTTGTGCCGTCGTAGGCGGCACCAACAACCAGTTATCCAGGGAGCTCATGCGACAAGATCCCTGCGATCGACGTTCATGGAGACACGAGACACGTGTGTGTGTGTTTGTGTGTGTGTGTTTGTGTGTGTGTGTGTGTGCGTGCGTGCGTGCGTGCGTGCGCGCGCGTGCGTGCTCGCTCCACAAGTTTTCCTGCGGCGCCTGGGAAACGGCACTGTAGGATAGTGGCTTTACATAAGAAGGACTTCGTTCCCAGCAATGTTTCTCGGGTGGGTACTTGTGTTGTTGCCGTGAACTACGCGTTAGAGTGTGTCTTGCCTTCTCGTGCTACGGTCCTTCGATTAGAGCGTAACAGTGTCGTTTAAGACATTTCGGCGTCTCTATTTCTGGGTCAGCTCGGTTCACTTGAACGGAAAGCCTCAAAGAGGTCAACCCACTCAAAACTGCGTTTTGGACACGAAAGAAAGGTGATCGGAAAGCCTTCGGGTGTGCATGTGGACTTCGTAAGTTGGGCAGCGATTGTTCGGTTATGGGAAATAAGACTGCGCGGAACCGTTCTGTTTTCGTGTCCTTCGATCATGCGCATGAATGAGCAGCATTCGAGTACTCGTGTCCGCGAAAAGGGAAAGCAGCACATGAATAGCGTGCACAAAAACAGGGCGGCGCACGTGTCGGGGCATGGATGGATGGATGGATGGATACAGCTTTTTTGTACGTCCGGCAAGGTTTAACGCGACCCGGGCTCAGGTCTTCCACGGGGGAACGTCAAGGCCCTGCCTCAACGCCGCCTCACGGGCTGGCTGGACTGCCCACGTCTGGATTCCGAGGTTTGAGCTGCGCAGAGCGGCGGCCCACCTCAACCACAGGGTCTCTGGAGTAACTGCCATCCCTCCTATAACTACATTGCACTCCCACAGCGGCATCCTTTCGCGTAATGTGTGGGTTCTTGAACTGCTGTTGTTGTGGGATACTTACACTCAGCCACACGAGAAGCATGCTCAGGGGTTTTCCTAACAGTGCTGGTGCCCCGCTTCAGCGGTGTCGTACATGGACACGCAAATTAATTATAGTGTATTCTCTATTGACTGCAAGGAAGAAAACAAAGCGCCTGTAACTGGCAGCCTGTTCGACATAAAATGTAGTGCTTGTATCCCGTGCGCACTGCACTGACCCACTAAATGATTGTATATTACTGAGTGTGTCCGTTGTCAGTGTGAAATGATTCTCATACTTGTGAGCTTGGCCTCACAGTTCAAGAGCCCAGAAGCCATTCGAGCACTTCTTCAGTACCTGAAGGCAACAAACTTGATATACCCAATTGTAGACATGCTGAACCTAGCTTTAGTGCATGTAAAAGGGCGATCGAGGCTCATGTCTTCTTTCTCTGTCTTTCTTTCACTCCCCCATCCCCGTCCTCACATGTAGGGTAGCAAACTGGACAAAGTCTGGCTGACCTCCCTGCCTTCATCCTTTCTCTCTCTCTGCTTATACTTGCTCGTGTCTTACGCAAACACGTGGTAGCTAGACCTTTGCCAGCGACTTAGTGCAGCGCGCCAAACGCAGAAAATAGCTTTATTGTACCCATATCGATCACGGCATGCCTAAATCACACGATATACCAAAGCTGGGTAAACAGGCAGCACAATGTATGGAAGTACAGCGCGACACAAATGTTGTACTGGTCTTTAAAAATTAAGTATAGCGTACTAGACGTCCAGTAATCTTCTAAAATTGCATCAAGCCCTAAAAACCGTGCCTAGTGAGGCCGATATCGTAGCAAAATGATGCCGCAGAGCCAACGTACCACGTTGGAATCTACATAGAGTGAAGCTTACGAGGCAGTATTCTTGCGCATATTCTCACCTGGCTTAAGGATGCCCGGAACGAGGCATCATTGTTCAGTTCATCATCAGTTCAAAGGCGCTACATTGCAATGCGCCTTTGAACTGGACCGGCCTTTTGTGTGTTGAAAGAGACATGCTGGCTTCGGTGAGTCATTTGTTTGGGGTACGCGACCTGCCCCTTGGAGGCTCAGACGGGACCGTCCACGCTGTTGCCAGGCGGCGCAAAGCATGCTCAACGTGAGGCCATCTCTTCCGGTGGCCTCTCTCCCGTCTCAACGCAGCCCTCCACGTCGCGGCACCTTCGCCCTCTCCAGCAGCGGCCAACGACCCACATGGACAGGTCGGCATCCCCCCCTACCTTCCCTTGTAGGAGAGGGTTCTCCGGGAGAGGGTTCTATGGTGCAGGTAATCTTGAATCGCGTTATGACGTTGGTGATGACCACGATGACGAATAAAATATTGATATCACGCAATTCGGCTTCTGAAAAATTTCTTGATCTGGTGAACTGTATCTTTGGAGAACGCAGTGACGCATGAGTTTGTATAACAAGTTGGATACTGTGTCGACTGTCGTGTGGCTATAGGTGGTGCTATATTATATAGACTAGGTGCCCTGTAATGCAAACGTCACAAACCAAGTGCAATTTGAACATAGGTCGTTTTGATACCATCTTTATTGCGAACGCATAATGCTTGATTACAGGAAGGTACGCCACAGCAGAATTTTTTGACAAGTGGATTCTTCACGCATCCCCATCATCAATCAAGGGGTGCTGTCACTTCAGCCAGTGGTAGAACCTAGAAAGATAAAACAGAAGGAATTTATTACAACTAAAAAAAAATTGTTGTTCTGTATGAATATATTCTGGATTAACCAATCGACAATTAGATAACTGTAGGGACGAAGACAGGTAATGTATTATACAATGGTTTGTTATACAGGGTGTTTCAACGAGCACATTGGAAAAGCTTTAAAAGTTGCCTGTAGCAGATATCAAATTTCTAGTTCATGAGCTGGTCCACTCGAAGTGGCGGTCACTACTTGCCCAAAAATTGAAATGTAAAATCGACTAATTAAGAAAAATTCACTCATTACCTTTTAGAATAATTACATTATGACCCACATTGAAATTTACAAAGTCTAGCCGTGGAGTTCGCAGGGCGGATCCACTTGGAACAAATTCTCAGCACGACACCACTTTCGAGATATTAATTCAAGAACTTTGCGGAGAAATGCATTGGCGTTCCAGTTAATTTGCTAAACAAAACGTCGTTTTATGCATTGAAGCGCACAAGTAACTGGAACGCCAATGCATTTCTCCGCAAAGTTCTTGAATTAATGTATCGAAAGTGGTGTCGTCCTCAGGATTCGTTCCAAGTGGATCCGCCTCGCGAACTCCACGGCTAGAAACTGTAAATATGGGTCGCACGGTAATGAGTTAAAACGTTATTTAGTGAATGATCAGTGAATCGCACCCACCCGTGTGTCACGGGTGTAAACAAATATATATGTGACGTTCGCTTACCAATACCCCCCCCCCCCCCCACACACACACACATCATACTTAAACGTGCGCTCTCTGCCTCGTCCTTCGCTATTTCGCGCTAAGCCTGCACCGCGACAGCTGCTCGAAAGAGAGTGTATGTATTGCGCACTCACAGGTGGGCACGATGAGGCGTAGGGCTGCGCTGAAAGACCCGAGCGCAGTCTGCAGAGAGGTGCCCAGCGAAGCGTTGCTCGCGAGCGAGCTCAGTATGGTGAGCAGGGTGCAGCCGATACCCGTGATGACTTGCGTGAACTGGCTCAGCGGGATCTGGCGCAGGATGCACTGGAAGAGGGGCAGAGAAGGGGAAAGTGAGTGGCACTGGGATTGAGGGTAAGCCTTCTTTGTGGATCGTGGAAAGAGAGGGAGAGAGTGAGATGCAATGCGCATTTGGATAACTGCGCATTCGGGGGTTAATTAAGGTGCCCTACCACTTTGTGATTGATATGTTTGCGATTCAAGCAATAATTGAGAAGTTCACCAGTTAAACGTGTTTATTGAAGTAATACTTCGTAATGAAAAAAATACTGGCCCTACGTACATATGACTACGGCTACTAGGCCTACTACTACTACTACTATGACTACGGCTCTAGAGCTCTTGGGGTATCTTTGAAATCTTGGTCCGAGTTAGCTGGGACACCCTGTATATATACATTCGGTCGGGGTCCGGCCTAAGCGTTCGAAATAAAAGCAACGTTTTTGTGAGTGCGTCTACAAACTATAAGTGCCTGTCAAACTACCGGATCCAGGAAGGCGCTCGCTATATATATGTATAAACTAATGGAAGAAAGGCAGGTTGGTTAATCATGCTGAGTCGGGCTTGCCAACTCCGCACGCGAAAATGTGAAAAAAAGGAAGACTTCACAATTGCATAAACGCACAAGGATGAAAACCTTTTCTACAACGCTATTTTAGAAGTAAAATCCAGGCCACTGCAGAACAGCATCTTTCTTATACAGAGCTGTCGTACCACGAAAAACACTTAGGATTCGAAGGTCTGTGGCTTGGCATGACCCACATTTATTTCTGAACAAACGAAACTTTCTCGGAAGTTAATCTTCGTACTGACTGGACGATTTTTTTCCTGTAATGTATCTTAGTTTAATATATTCTCGTACGCATCGAGGCACCCGCAGCTGTGTCTCTCACTGGCCATGGCGCTGTACTGCAGAGCCAAGCGGGTTCATACGATTGAATGACAAGGTCGCCGTCAGCGCTGGCTGAAGCGTACAATGTAAAATAAGTTACACCCTTAAAAGTAAAAAAAAAATGTGTAAATGCCTCTATAACTCACACCTTTAGGTGTCAGTTATATATATCACACCCTAAGGTTTGTGAGTCGTAGACCCATTTACAACCCTTTTCACAATTAAGGGCGTAATTCATTTTACAGTTTAGTCGGGGCGGCGGGAACGAAGGGTTTGTTACCGCATTGAAAGCTCTGCCGTAACAGAGACCGCATTACGATTGATGTGCGTACATAACGTAAGCAGGGAAAAAAAGGTGCGCGAATGACTGGAAATTGAGCGCCCTCGGCGTGATTACTTTTTTTGCCACTTGTTTAGCCATCAACTGTCGACACCGTCCATTGTCAGTGGGGCCGAAAGAATAGCGTAGAATCATACCGAAGGAGTGCGATCCAAAATATGTGGCTGATGTTGTTATATCGTGGGGAAGACTCTTACGTTCGGTTTCTGTGCACGTTTCTCTTCATCAATTTGCTAGCGCTCGTTGATTAAGAACGCATAGAATCACTCTAATTTATATATAGGTTCGTTCATACCCCTTGTTCTTCTGTGCTAGTTGAGCTTTTGCATTTGTAAGGAGGTTTTGTCTGTGCTCAGGCAACGAAAGGTGACGATTTTCTTTTTCTACGGGAGTGCATGTCATGGTTTGCGAGGTAATGGCAACAGCGCCTGGCTCGTCATCTTTCAGCCGAGTTTGCTGTCTGTAGCAACACCGGAACGTTGCAGAGCGCCCCATTACACAAATGCAGCGGCACCGGGGCCAGTTACGAGGACTAAAAAATAAGTTCGGATAATTTTTGTTTTAATGCGCTTCAGTACGATACTTATTCGAGTATATGTCAACCTTTCGTTTTCTTCTTTTCAAGAATGGGCCCAGAATGGAGCTACCGACTGATGTTCGTGAACACAGCTGGCTAAAGTGCCAAGTTATTAGAGCTCCTGCGCGGAGCCCGCTGTAAAGCTAATTTGGAGGTTACCGAGACTGGTTTTTTAAGAAGTGCTGTATATTAAATGCTGCCCTCGGCAGCACCGAGGACGACTTCATTTGTGGTGCCGAGGAAACCTGCAACACATCCGACGAGTACGACTGACGAAGATGCAGCTTGTGGCATCGATTGATGTGATTTAGTAGTCCAGCTTACGGTAAATATAGAAGTGTCCTGTTCCAAATTATTCGTTTTTTCTCAAAAGATATGGGTGGAGCTATATTAGAATTAGTTTTTTTTGAAATTTCTATGCGTGTTTAACATATCGGGGCCGAGTTACATTCGTATTCGACATATATGAAAGATATTATGCCATGTGCATTCTTCTATGGGCGAAAAGCATCATCGCCTGTTTGGTGCCAAACCTCAATGACAGGAAGAAGAAACTGAGGCACAGGCCACAACAAAAAAGAATAATAATCCCTGTAATTGCGGCACAATCGCGGGCACCTTGTTTCCTTGTTTCCTATTGAAGGAATTGCATAGTTATACAGACGCAGTACTTACAATCAGGGTTTGGAGCAACGATTGAACCTCGTTGGCCTGTAAAAAAGGAAGGGAAAACAATGTTACTCCGCGATTGAGTACGTTTTGCTAAGGCATTGCTTGAGACGCAGGCACTACAATAAATAACGTTGAGATTTGAGACGTAAGAAAGTACTAAATAAATGCCGCAGTCTCAGATATGCTTTTGTGCATGCGGTGCTACGATTGGCCGGTTGACGTTGACATTTGTGAACACCAGCTGTTTTGTGTTTTCTTTTTTTTTCTGTGTCTTTCCTCGTAACAACCAAATTGAGTTTCTCTTCAGAGCCGGCAATCCTGGCACGACTAATTCTGGGATCGGGGGAGGGGGGAGAGATTTTTCAACCAGTCGTCTGATCTCTTCCTTAAATATACCTTAGATATTATTATCAATAAAAAATCTGAATCAATTCAGAACTATAAAATATTCTTTCGAAACTATATTGTGGTTATTGTAGCGTTAATAGAAAGATTCTTAAAAGATATCATTGAACTATAAAGTTCTATTCATTTTCTCGCCCAGTGCTACGACATCACTGTGATGTCACTGATTTCCAAGAATATACATACTTTTTGGGTTCAATGGCTGCTGCGGCACGATAAATGCTCGCAAAGCTTGCTTAGTTTAGACTTTGGGTTCTTTAGAATACACTGTAGTCGATCTTTACTAGTAAAAATGTAACTGGACGCAAGCAGATACCTTTAAAATACTTTACGACATAGTGAGCCGGCGTGGAAAATTGCAAGGTAACGTCCCCACAGGGCTTTAAGTTTACGAGTCTTTCATGGTATACGAACGGTAACTTTTTGTAATACAGCCACAAATATCTTTATTTCTTTAGCATCGCGTTAAGCGTGTCTTGTGTGACTTTATCAGACATTGGAGCCGAAGGTTAGCCGGAACCAATACCTCCTCGAGAAAAAATTAATAACAGTGAGAGAAAGAGAGATAGATAGATAGATAGATAGATAGATAGTTAGATAGATAGATAGATAGATAGATAGATAGATAGATAGATAGATAGAGAGAGAGAGAGAGAGAGAGAGAGAGAGAGAGAGAGAGAGAGAGAGAGAGAGAGAGAGAGAGAGAGACATAGAACACACTATTTGGTATGCATGGACAATGGAAAATCAATTAAAAGAAGGGCTGCTTGGTGAAAGAATTCGAGCAGGCATTTCAAAAAAGTAATAAGATTACCGAACATGGCTGATATAAAAAACACACATCGTTTTCGACATCCACACTAAATTATAGCGCAAGAATATCAAACTAGCAATCGTAGAAAAAAGAGAAAAAAAGAAAGAGAACCTGCCAAATCATTTAGAAATAATTTTGCGCACTGAGGTGCTCTACTAGACAAAAAATAAGAAATTGCACTTGATAAACAGGGCAACGTGACACATTTTACGTGTTTTTCTTTCGTCAAACACTGCTACCTACTCAAATTTTCTACTTACTGATTTCTAACAAAAAAAGCATGATATCATATTCTTTTATTGCGCAAGCTTGCTCACTGGGAACTTCAAATGAGTTTACCTGGACCAAGCTCACATATTTCGCAACCCGCCTTATGTAAATTGTGAACGTAAATCAAACGGGTGTAACAGTAAGCAAAATAAAATAAAATAAAATGCACGAATCGTGTAAATTAAAACGGGCGAAGGAGAGACTATCGCGTACTGTAACCAATTTCGCAGCACAGGTTAAATGTGAATATGTATCCAAGTGCTTGACAAGAACGTTTTTAGTTCGTGTCATATTTCATTCGTTCAGTCTTTGTCTTCTGCTGGTTTGTATTGAGTCACTGCTATACATACATATATATATATATATATATATATATATATATATATATATATATATATATATATATATATATATATATATATATATATATATATATATGCATACACACGATATTCACTTCGCTATGCCGAAGCGAATACTGGGTATATACGTATTTCCTGTCATCGCTATTGTATGCGGCTTGTCTTCAAACTCGTGTTATATCAAACTGCCTCTGTTGACTGAGTGGTGAGTGCATGCGAGAGGGGTATGGTTGCCATTTACATTTTCGTCGCGTGAAACGTATTTAATCATCGAAATTTCCTTACTGATTGTGTTTATCGGGCATTCGGCGCGTGGTTCCTCAGTAGCCGGCCGTGTCGTCATTTTCCCGATTCACCAATTTTCGCCATTAGCCTTCACCATTAGCCTTAAAAGGCCGACGAGCCATCCCTCTTTTTAATAAAGCTACGTCATCATCATCATCGTCATTCACGATCGCCATAACCCCAACAAAAAACTGTTCTCTCGCCATGGCTTTGAGGGCAGAATGACCTGGTCAGGCATGAATGCCTTAGTCGCGTCTTCCGAGACTATGTTGGATGTTGTCTTAAGTAAATACACTGCCACGCAATGGTGCGTCTTTCTCAGCCCCACACACAAGACGAATGTTTTTTCTACTTGTTGTGGCGCTGTCTGCATAAACAAAGAATGACTGAACGAACGAATGAATGAATGAATGAATGAATGAATGAATGAATGAATGAATGAATTAGTTTGACGTGAATGAGGCATGAACTTTTGTATGTAGGCGGAGCGCCCCAGATTGAGAAGGCATCGCTCGCCAGAGCGGCTGTCCCGAAATATTTGAACTCACGGTGGTCGGAGATCCAGCTGTGCACAGCATTCCAACGTCTCCAACGCACTGCGTGGGAAAAAAAGAAAGTAAAATGAAGTACGCTTACAAAGACTAAAGGAGACGTTTTAAACAAGTCTCGCTGCACGTTTTGACAAACACGCGGGTTATGGGTATCGTCTCGGTAACCTTACCACCCCTCTCCCCCCCCCCCCCCAAAAAAAAAAAGAAAGGTTCAATGTGTTTTGTGTGAGCTTAGGTTTTCTAAAATTGAACATACTCCATGTCTTCCGGCTCTTCCGCTGCTCTTTAGTAAATTTACTTTTATTTAAACATTTAGGTTCAATATGCCGAGGTCCTCTCCGTATGGTACAAGCAGAATAGGTGCATTGGGGCAGCACACAAACAACTTCGGACATATCCAAGTTCGTGCATCTTGACGCAGAAAGCTATACTCGAGTTAAGAAAAAAAAAGAACCACGATACATAGGTGAATTGGCGTGAACTTTATAAATATAACGTGAACTGCAACGTCTTAGCAAGACATTATCGAAACCGCACTGTAAATGCCTAGAACCATCTAAATCAGCGCGGCGAGGCACTGACCTCATTGATTAGTGTTCTTTCAAACGCTTCGCAAGTTGCAATCGCTTTTGCCAGTCTTACTTTTATGCCTGTCGTTTCTTTCGTTACATAGTTCGCTGTGTGGTTCTTAGATTTTTTTCTTGAGCTTCAGTGTTAGCCATCAAGTTTATTGATTTTTTGTTAGTACTAGTAGAATGCAATCATTGTGCACTGATGAATGAATTAATGAGTGAATGAATGAAAGGTGATGAACTCCCGCGTTTCGTGAATACGTACACTGCCGACGTTTTGAAGGCCGGGCAGCTGAACGGTGATTTGGCCTTGGCAGGTGTCATTTTGGAGGAAGAAATTCTGGCAGGAAGTGGCGCCGCACAGGGAGAGGTTGCCCAAGATGGGCAGGCTGACGGCTGAACGTTTTGTTGGAGCCAAGAAAAAAGAAACAAAAAAGAAGAAAGAGAAGCACGCATTATGACAACACTTGCCGGCGGTACTAATATTGTCATTGTGTGTTGGTGGCGTTGAAGAAGCAGAAGACACTACCAGAAATACGCAAACTTACATTTTTCCTGCGCAGCTTAAAACATTTTTTTGCGATTACTATTGCTTTTCGATGTTTTGGTACACGCATTCATGACGAAATGTGTGTAGCGCGAGAAACTCCTGCTACTACGCATTTACTACTGCTTGGACTTAAATACTGGCCCGTTTGTTCGAATAAATTCATTATTTTCGAGTATAAGCGTTTGTGGCGTCTATTTTTCTTCGTCCGTGTTCGACGCGCTACCCTTATTTCACCACAGACTGCTGATTTGTTCTTGCACAAACTCAGCAAGGTGGTCGCATTTTATGGTACATATTATTGAGAGCATGAAAACTTGTTCTTGGGATAGTTGGTTGATAGTTTGTCAAACCAATATAGCGAAAATAAACCGAACACGATGACCGAACACAATACCGAACACAATACCGGACACCACATGCACATACGTGTTGTTCGGTCTTGCGTTATTTGCGTTCGTTTTATTTCCACTATAAAGGCTTCAGAAAGTATCAACCAACTAGCTAGCCCGAAGAAGACGTTATCTTACCGTACATTGATCAATTGCGACCATACACCCTAAGAAGAGTTTACACCCTTTGAGTCGCATCTTGCCACACAACAACTTTGATCATCTGTGTTGTCCGCATTTCCTTTCTTTAACGCGGCGAGCCCGGTACTTTCCAGTGACGAACGGCGTGCGCGTTATCAGCATGACATAGCCATCCCGACAGGAAAGTAGCGGTCGCGGCGTTTTCGAGAAAGGAAACGCAAGCAAGGCGGATGACGAGTATCGTTGTGCGGCAGAGATACACCCCAAAGGGTGCAAACTTTTTTACACTCTTAAAACGGTTGCACCCTTTGGGGTGTACATTTGTCCCACAACAATAATCGTCATCTGCCTTGCTTGCGTTTCCTTTCCTGAAAACTCGGCGCTCGCTACTTTCCTGTCGAGAATGCTGCTTCACACTGATAAGGCGCATGCCGTTCATGACTGGAAAGTACCGGGCTCGCAGCGTTAAAGAAAGGAAAAGCGGGCCGCACGGATGACGATTATTGTATTGGGACAAGATACGCCCCAAAGGGTGTACATTTTTCCAAGAGTTTAGAGTGCAATCGTGAAATTTTCTCTTGCCACATAATGCGCATTTCTACGCCTTACAACTCCCGTTAAACATCAGTTTGAGTTTGATGACCTGTACCTACTATGGCATAGCGAGCTCTCTCAAACGCGACCGTTCCTGCTCGGATGGACAAACGTACTGCCGAGCTATACGTCTCTCCGAACGCCGCGCGCGAGGCTTAAATTTAGTTCCGTGTGCGTCACGGTTGCCGAGGCAACGGCGTCATCTGCGTACGCGTCCATGGTCCCGTAATGGCTTCTTTCCCCTACGGAACGATATCGAAGTGCATGCGTTGCAGTATGGATGCAAATACATAAGAGATGACGCTACGGCATGTTCTTTTTGTTACATTGGTCTCAGCAAACGGGGATGCCCTTCGAGCCTTTCTTAAAGAGGTTTCCCGTAAAAAAAAAACCCAAGTTGCCTTCGCTTGCTCCCCTCGTGGTGCCCACGTCGCGCCCCTTGACCAACCGAGGCTACATGGCACTGGCCTGCTGAGATCGAGGTCGCGGGTTCGATGCCGACCAAGGCGGCAGCGTTTCAATGATCGGGGAGAAATGCAAAAAAAAAACAACCGTCTTCTGAAATTTAGGTTCCCTTTATAGAGCGCCGGGTAGCCAAAGTAATCCGGAGTCCCCCGCTACCGTGAGCGCCTCATAATGAGACCGTGGTTGTGCCACGTAGAACACCGGAATTTATTACAATCGTGCTCCTCAGCGAGCGAGTAGCGGAAAGCAGTCTCGAAGGCCATGCTTTGCCGTACAGCAAACGACGGATGTGGCCATGGGGCGTCATAGCCGCCATATCTATAGCACAGCTTACGCCGAGAGGTAAAGAGGAAGGTAATTTCGCTTTTTAAAAATAGAAATAAACCAGTGCCAGTGGCAAATGTTGCATTGTACAATCGAAACCATAACGTGCGATCTTGCTCCGAAACTAGAGCAGGAACACAGCGTCCCCCCAGCCACTGTTTCCTTATATGCAGACAAAAAATTAAAGAAAAGGAAGTTTCAGAAGAATATTCTAGCCGCCTGTTAACATTTCATGCTTTCCGATAAATTCTCTGCAGAGCACCGGGCAACACAAGAGTAAAGGTATCGTAATTAGCTTACATGAAAATACAAGGCGCTGGGCAATGAGACCCAGCAGGGGTCCGAGTGCATTGACGATTCCCTGGGGTGAGCCGTAGGTGTAGACGCCTCGCAGGACACACTGCAAATAATTGTTTCATAAGTTTTTTCATTGAAGCCGTCCCAGTATGCGGTGATCCTTGTTGTGCGACAGAGACGACCGGTGACGAAGCCACGAGACCGATGCGCATGCTAGAAATTTAGCCAACTCCTCAAATTTCATAAATTCTTGTCGCTATTTAGCTGGTGTAAGCCGTACGCAATAAAGGGACACTAAATAGCAAATAAAGGTCACTTCGCACTCGTAAAGTGTTCTTTCAAAAGTCTGTTTTCCTCCATTTGGCGGGAAAGTGTTTATTATTGGTGCAGAAGAGGAAGGCCAAACATTCACCATTTCTGCGCCAAAATGACAGTGTCAGCACGTCGGAGTGACGTCAGCAGGTTTTACGAAGTTGCGTATTTCGGGCCAGTATGAGAGCAACTGACGTTGTCCTTTAGGCTCATTAGATTCACCCTGCACTTCGTTAACTACGGTGCCGGTCAGTTCCGTGCCGATACTTGCTCGTGGAGAGACGGCAGGGCACCACTGGCACGAGTCCTGCACTGCATCTCTGACGAGTGCAGGGTATTAACGCTGCATGAACCCTAGATCACACCTGCAGTGAGTGAAAGAACTGGCAACGAGCAGACGCTCCCATGTATAACTGTCGAAATGAACAAAGAAGCATAGCACCTGCTTAACCGGCACAGAAGGTTAATCGAATGGGTCTTAACCTTTCTATAGTCAGAGTCCTCGGTTCGTTTAGAATGAGACATAGACGTATATAGTCCTTTGTTCCCGAAAAGCAGTTAGCTTGACTCGAGCGTACGCTCTTTCAGGATGCATGATGTTGTCCCGTCAAGATGGTAACGGATCTTCGGGGCGTGCTCTTCACCTTTCACGTCGCCTTCTTTCATTTGCTTTTATTTGCATTGCTATGGTAGCGATCTTGCAATATACCTAAAGTGCACTAACTAAAACACCTAAACACGCCAGCCCTCTTTCGTGCTCGTTTAACCGTCACGTGAGCTAAACTCAGTCCGGCTTCGT
Source organism: Dermacentor variabilis (assembly GCF_050947875.1). Classification (NCBI taxonomy): domain Eukaryota; kingdom Metazoa; phylum Arthropoda; class Arachnida; order Ixodida; family Ixodidae; genus Dermacentor; species Dermacentor variabilis. The sequence continues at coordinate 42,009,661 of NC_134575.1, read as the reverse complement.
TTCAAGTAATACCCGGTGCTGATCGATTTCGCTCCGAAGCATGCAGGTATTTTAAAGAATAAAGGAACCGAAATTCCTAACAGAAGCTCTCTGCCACCTCTTCGAAGGACAACGTTCTTAGGCTTTCTTATTGAGCGTGTTGAATGTGTCAAGGCAGCGCTTCATTAACTTATAATTTCTGTTAAACGACGAGCAATATGTTATGAATGGCAGTGAATAAATGTTCAGATGTTGCCAGTAGTTCTCGATGAGCAATAGTGGTTCGTCAGGACCGCGCAGTGAGGAGTGACGCGACATTCGTACTACGTATGTGCGCCTGAAAAAGCAATAACGATGGAAAACGATGTCGCCCTTAATGCGCGTGCGATCATATTTCAGGCCGAAATAAGGACACTCAAGGGATTAAACAATTCGTCCAGTGGAACATTTCGCGGACGAAACTTACCGTGAGCACTTTGACGAGTCCTGTCACCAGGCCATTTGTCTGTTGAAGGATTAAAAAAAAAGTGGTTCTTAGGGTGTATGATAATGCATCCTTATTGGTTCGAGTAAAGCACAAAAAATATATGTTAGACAAGAAAGAATGGTTTTATAATGCGATATCAGGGATGTACTTGTTTAATGTAAACAGCATGCCAGCTTTTTTATCCAGCTTATCTGTACAAACATGGAAGGAGTAGCGCAATTTATTTTTTGTTGGTTGTGATCAAAGGTGTCGACAAGATATTACATAAGCTGATAAACACAGTGCGACTACCTGCGGTGAAATCGAAAACTTACTGATGTGCCACTGCAGAAGTTCAGGCTGTTACCCAAGCACTGGAAGAGAAGAGAAATTTATTTCACATACTGTCAATCCCTCGTGGCACTATTACGGGAAAGGCAAGCGCAATGCTAGGAGCTGCGAACAACAAAGCGAATATAAATAGCATATTCATGCGTTTCGGTGAAGCGCAGAAAGAAAAGGAAAAATTCTGCGTTTCAACAATATTGATAACGGTATGACGAATTCCCTGCCAATGGTTCTGTACGTCTCAGTCACCCATAGGAATCGAGTGTTTCTGCGGTGGAAGACATCGAAGACTTTTTTTGTATTTTTTTTTGTTTTCGCTCACTGAGGACTACTGCACGATAGGTGAAAGAAAAAAAGGAATACTGGCGCAATGTGAGTGAATAACCAGACGCCAGTGTGGATTATAGGGAGAATGCGGTGCCATGATATTTCAGTTCAGGTTAAGAGGGAAAAGAAGTGAGGTTGGGCGCGGCTTGCGAGGCTCAGACCAGACGACCGGTTGTTTTCTAGACTCAAAGAAGAGGCCTTAAAATATGGGAAGGAATTGAGGGTAGCATGGAGTGAATGTAATGATGAATAGGGGGGGGGGGGGTAGGCCGAAATAGTGCAGTGTCAGCACGAAATCAGGTAATGCAAGATTGCAGCAAAATGAGATCTCTTAAGCGAGGCGTTCGTGCACTACAGTGAGCATGTACACATATGTTGACGATGGATGTGATGGACGATGCTGATATGGTCGTACGGACGGCACATGTGTGCAGCTGTCGTGTACAAAAAAGAAAGCTAAATCCTCGAGTTTCACGCATCAAAACCGCGATCTCATTACGAGGCAAGCCGTATGGTGAGGGAGGGGGGGGGGGAGTTCTGGGTTGATTTCGACCACCTGGGATTCTTTACCGCGCACTCAATGCGCGGTACACGAATGCATTTTTTTAAAATTCCGCCCCCTTCGGAATGAGGCCGCAGCGGCGGTAGTCGAACCCATGACCTTCTTCTCAGCAGCGCGATGCCATAGCCAGTGAGGTACCGTGGAGTACGTGACGCATACCACAGTCTTTCTCGTTCTTTTATAACACAGCTGTCAACATCTTTTAGGGCCCCATTACTCAGTGAAGTCATGAAACAGGAAGGGAGCGGCACCCGTCGTGGTTGCTCAGTGGCTGTGGTGTTGGGCTGCTAAGCACGAGGCCGCGGGTTCGAATCCCGGCCACGGCGGCCGCATCTCGATGGGGGCGAAAACACCCGTGTACTTAGATTTAGGTGCACGTTAAAGAACCCGAGGTGGTCGAAATTTCCGGAGTCCTTCACTGCGGCGTGCCTCATAATCAGAAAGTGGTTTTGACACGTGAAACCCCCATTATTTAATTTTAACAATTGGGTCCCCTATTCTGTTCAATTTCGTTGCATAACAACTAGGATCATCGAGAACTGCTTTGCGCGCGCTTTTGAGAAACGGCTAGCTATAACGCCCATGTATACTATTTCGTAGCCACCTTTAAGGCGGGATGTATTTCGGAGGCTGTGCAAGTCTTAATGAGTTCTCCTAAGCGAAAATGAGTTCGATACTGTACAGCTTCAATTTCGCATTTGGAACATGCGTCCTAAGTTAATATTTCAAGAAAGTTAATTAGTGGATTTTTTATTAACTGCCGGCACATTGCAGTTTGTTTTACAACTAACGTCCGCCTCTTCCAGAAATTCACCTGAAAAATTGGACAAACGCTATCTGTCACAGGCATTAAATGTACAATTTAAATTAAAAGAAACAGCAGGTGGTATTCGTAAGCGTTCTACGCAAATGACTTCTGTGGTTTTCACAAACATTACTTTAAATGTGTGCCTGCTTTGATGCCGCATAATGAGCACAAGGCGCCCGCTCTTTGCTGAAGCTGTCGCGTTCTTTGACTTGCTCAATCATGGGGTAGGCTTATGGTATCAGAGGAAGAATTTTTGTTACTTACGCTGCTGATGTTGAGGATGTTGTTGAGTGTAACGTTGACGCAAGGCGCTGAAACGGCACAAAACGTATCAATTCGGCAATTTGTAAATGCGTAAGCTTTCTTAAATTACACGAAATAAACTTGAGCACGAGTCTAAGTCACACGATATTTCCCGACAAATTAAACTGTTTCTCACTTTTAAGCAGTTAAACTGAGCGAGAACATGAGACATCCGATGTGATTCACTGCAGGCCATTGTCCAGATTTTGTTTACGCGACAAGATTTTTATCGCAACGAACGCATATGGTTTTGCCAGAGTGTGATATGTCGCAAGGTAATTGATACAGTAGATCACACACTTGCTGTTTGCCCCAACATGACTGTGAACGGCTGAGATCGACTTCTTCGTTGGCGCCTGTTAACAGCATGCCGTTGAGAGATAAATTTGTTGCTGGGCCCTTGGATAGATACAAGGGCAACGAAGCGAGCCATCAAGGCTGTCGTAGCGTTTTTAGTCAAGGCAGGCTTAGAATAAATGCTGTGAACGTGCTCTTTGGCCACAAACTTGTATATAACCTTACCCCACTGCCTATCCTGATTCCAACTCCTCATTTTATGTCCGCTTTCCCTTTTTATTCTCAACAGAGTAGCAGAGGGCTATTGCCACGGAGGCCTCCTTGCCCTTCCTCTATAAGTTGTTCTCTCTCTCTCCCCAGATATTGTTGCCTTGCCTTGTAAAGCATTGTAACGGGGCACTTCATAAATGTACACTGAAGATAATACTGAATCGCGATAACGTAATCTAACGAAACAGTGGTTTCACATGATACAGCGTTTCTGACGTTAAGTTTTATATGTCTGCATAGTTATTGCTAACTACTCTTCCTTAGTGGAACTTTAGTGACCTTTTTTTTGCTCAGGTTGTACGTCATAACGACGTGGCTGGTATGCTAAACGTGACATGGGTAGCCACTGTGTAGAAGGAAAACGACCCATGTTTGGGGCACATGTCTCTGAAGTCTCCGCATAACTAAGTGGGCATGTTTTTTTAATTTTTGGCTTCTCGTCCACTTTTATTGCTAGGGAATTTCCGTTTGCTGGTTTCAGCCTTGCCTTTGAAGTTGGCAAATTTACACGCTGCGAACCTGAACGATAGAGAAAAAAAGAATAAGTACAGGAAAAGCGCGCGGATAAAATGGCGTTCCACACATACCGCCACGGCCTTGGTCGGCGCTAGTTACCATTCCTAAAGCTAAACTTGCACATAAGCAGAAATACCAAATATTGCGGGACGGGAAGATGGCCATCATGGTAGCTTAATTGCTAAAACACCGTACGCGTAGCGCGAGAGAGGTGTATTCGGTTTCCACCTGCAAATAGTTAGACTTTCGTTACTGTATTATTCTTACGTTTAATTAATTAAGTAATTCATTTGTTCATTCTTGTTTCGCCATTCTGATACATTTGTAGCATGCAGAAAATTCTGGGGGCGCAGACTGAAAGCCACAAAAACATTGACGGGGTCTGTACCCGATAATTCCCCATCCCACCAACACCCCGAATCCCCAACCCCCTTGAGCGATGGGAGACCTTGTTATCCAGCCCCGCCCTACCGATTCAGCTCGCACTGACGGACAGGGGCCAGGAGCTGCTGGAAACATATGGGTCCCGTAACTAGGGAACGACACCGTCCGGTGCCTTCGTGCACCACCGATTTATTTCGGGCCAAGTAAATGCTGCTTCATCACTAGCTTGCACTTTGGCGGAGGCGAGACGAAATGTTCGTTTGCGTCAAACGTACAATGACATAACTGCGCATGTGAAATAAGCGACTGAAGGCCTAGAAAGTAACGGTGAAAAAAAAAATGCTTCATTTGTCCGCAGGAAGTTAAAATTGATCAAAGCTTGGAGAAAGAAAAAGGTAAGAGCAGCAGTACAGAAAACAGCGCTGGTAGTTTAACAGAGTGGGCAATGTATATGCGATCATTTGTCTGCCATAGTTAGTACCAGTCTGTGACGAAAAACAAAAACTGATTTCGCGTGCGTCATAGACATTCCATTTTTCTGTGAAATCAGCAAGTTTTATCAAGTACGTGTTGTTTGTTACAATACCTTTTTTTGTAAAATGTTATTAGAAAAGAATCATGCAGGCCGACAACAGGTATGAATCCAATATGACCATCTTCCACTTGTTATTAGCGGGGGGGGGGGGGGGGGGGGGGAGGTTTCGTTGAGTCTTTCTCCGTGTAGGACATTTTGAAGCTTTACTCCGTGATGAAAGAGCAAACTGTAGCTATCTAATGCGCGCCTATATTTCACATAGGAAAGTAGTCAGGAACGGCCCGAGCACAAAGAGAGGTTATGTGATTGAGGCGGAACGCTGTTCCGTGGCGCCGAACCGTAATTGCGACGTTGATGACGTTCGATTTCAGCGACGCTGCGACGCTATCTTCCACGTGTTCATCTTACCGGAATTTTCAGAAGTACAAATTGCCGGAGCCTGCCTAAATTTTGCTAGTACGGGTGCCGATATCCTCGCTTTAACATTTACTAACTACGGCTATCGTTTCTCTGCCGTTTTCAAATATCTCAAGTAAGCCCTTACGATTCGTGCGGGGAAGTCGCTAAAGCAAGCGGGGTTGTCGAGAAAGCAGCTCGATATTTAGGGGCGGTGCAGTAACGAAACTACTTACTCGTCGTCGAAGCGGTGACCGCTGATGTCATCGCAGCGAAAACTAGCAGACCGGCGAAAACGTGTGACAGACTCATCTTGGCGTTTTCGATTGGAGATGGTTCAGGGATGCGACGCTGTCTTCGCTGGTACGGTCGGCGGTGATTTCGAGGTCTGAAAACTGGTGGGCTTTTATACCAGACCCACCTACACTTTCGGGAGGATGGAGTGAAGTTATTTGAAAAATCCTCTCCGCTCCGGTGGCGAGGGAACTCATATTCGGCACGTGGGACACGTGCACCTGTTGTGCACGCCGTATGGGGTGCTTTATTTAAACTTGTTTTTTCGGAGCCAACACGTGGACGCGTTCAAAAACTAAAGAGCGAGCAAAAAAATAAAATAAAAATAAGAGGAACCGCGTTACACGACGTCAACGAAATTGTAAAACAAATGAAAAGAGATGGTTGTGCGCCTAAAGGCGGCGATTGAAAGGCAACGACCTCCCCCCCCCCTCCCTCCCTTCTTTTGTATTACTCGCTTTTTCGCCTGTGGCGACAGCTCCGCGCTATGCATGGAACTTGCTCGCAAAAATACTGACTACTAGGGGCGCCCGAATATTCGCGGTTTCGAATACGAATCGAATACCTTTGTTGTTTCGAGTCCAAGTAGTTGGTTGGGAAATCCAATGTAGGATTCCATCTAGTGTATTTATTATGTTTTATATATACTCCTAAACGCCCCGTTGAGAAAGTAAGGTGATACATTAGGCGTTGGGGGGGGGGAGAGATGGGATAAGAATGCCACGTTTACTTATGAATACAAACAATTCTTGCAACGAACTGATAACATAGACAGGGAGTGGAAAGAGAGACAGGGAGAACGTCGACCGAAATGCGCAATAACGCCCTCAATAAGGGGCGGTAGTTGTTCGCATAGTTACATTGTGGCCGAAAATGCGGTATGACGAAATCCCGCTTGCCTCGTGGACCACGCGTACGCTCCACGGGCAGCTTCGGTGCCCGTTTTATGCTAACCAGGGCGTGTGGTTACCTCATGTCTTTGCTGCTTTTTGTTCATTCACAAGTTGTGCATTCGAACGGTCTATCACATATCCCGCTCTGTGGTGAAAGTAATTCGCTTTGCAAACACATTCGCAATCGTTTTTACGCAAAACATGCAACGATTGGAACGGACTGCCAGCATCTATTGTTGGCATAAGTAATTATGTTCAATTTAGAAATGCTTTAGAGAACTACATCTAAATCGTGAAACTTGCGGTTAATACATCATGTGACTTGTCTATTGGATAAATACTATATCTGCAGCTTAACTATGTATATATTGACATATCATTCATACATAGTGTATTTAACAGTGCATCCTCAGATTTCTATGGTGAACTACCACTGCTCTTTCTTTTGTTTATTATTATGCGTAAATTAGTGAGGTATGGTATAGTTTTTCATTGTTACTTATACTCTGCCTTTTCTGTATATCATTTCTTACCGCCTTTAAGTAGCCTCTCCCCTCTATAATGTATACTTACTCTCAGGGTACCGTAAATAAAAATATGAATAAATGAATAAATAAATAAATAAATAAATAAATAAATAAATAAATAAATAAATAAATAAATAGTCATTTCGACGCATTTCCTCGGAAACTGTCGTTGTCTGTTTTCAGAAAAAAAAAGAACATTAGATTTGGCACGCGGGAGAACATTTCGAAGCCTGTGTTTTCCGAAAATTCGTATTCCACCCTTTTCGAACATTTTACCAGCTGGGACACTCGAATAAAAAGGAAATCCGGAAAGCACGTGTAGTAGCATCAGTTTAAATCGTCGCCGTTCTCTCTTTAGTGACGTTAGTCAATGTTTTTTTTTAACGCAAACTGCTGAAACGCGGCTAGGCGATCAACTGCACCTGCGTGCTTATACCGGTACTGCCATTTGTTATTTTTTTTCTTTCTAAGCCAAAGGTCACCGTGTTCCACACAAAGTAGACAGTAATGCAATTCCACGTGCTTTCCCTATGCACGCTGCTGCATTAGTTATCACTCGCAAAAAAAAGAAAAGAAAAGCGCAAATTTGAACGATGCAAATGGCATGAATCAGTGCGACGGGAGCATACAGTTACCCAGAGATCACCATTCTTCCACGCAGATGTTATTGGCACAGGAAAAGCAAACACACTGCTGCATATGATAATGCTTTCACCATAAATATTTCGCTTTGGAGGAAATTAAATGGCCCTGAAAAAGGGAAACTACTCGGGAAATAATGGGCTGCATCCGGATTCGTGTTCTGTTTCTGCATGTTCGTTCAAAAAAAAAAGAAAAGAAAAGAAAAACAAGAAAAACAGACACACGTTTAGAGACGAAAGAGTGGCAATAGCAGCGGAAGGTCAAATGTCAGTGCTGCTACAATGATTTACCGCTGCTATCCTGTTGTCTAATGAGCTCCATGTGAATAGGATAAGCTTGGCGTTCCAAAACAAGCGTGACGTACGTAGAGGGCTCTCTTGGTGACAGCTTTGTGGCTATGCCGACATGTAGCCGGTTTTGTCGGGCTGTTATTTCTGTCCCATGGCGTCTCCTGGCGGAATTAGCGAAATGTGCTATATGGTCTTCTTCTTCTTTATTACTTACGAAATATGCCAAGTTGGTCAACATGGCCGACTTCATGTGGCGGATACGTATGACTGATTGGAAATTCACAAGGTTGCACATAAAACGCGAGTCTTGCTCTAAGGACTTTATAAGGTTAGGCCTTTAAGAAAATTAGAAAAAAAACAGAATCTTACACCCAATAAAGAAAGAGAATGTAAATGAATCCGTAGTTATGACTGCTTATACAATGAATGTTTTAAACAGAGTGAATTTCACCTTTGCTTTCCTTGACTTTACAGCCTGCACTGCATTTTGGAGTTATTAAAAATCCAGACTCTCGGTTTCCAGACTTATTAATGGTTATTAATAGCAATTTGCGAAAGTTCAAGGTAGAGTAGGCTGCCGCCCGTATGATTTCTTGCGTGCTAATGAGATCGAGGCGTTCCATTAAGACGAATGAAAGTAGTGTCAATCAACCGTGGAGAGCGCAGCCAAAGTGTGCCCTCCACGCAACCAAGTGCATTGTCCAAGCTCTAATGTATGTGATTGCCATTTTCTAACATGTTTAGACGTTCATGTTCGAATGCCGGAAGCAATGCCTCAGAAGATTGGTCGCGCCTCTAATTCTGTCCGGCCTGCGCACTCACTCAGCCCCATTCAGGGCGTTTGCCCCACAGAAACGGGTGGGATCGACTTGTCGGGTAGCGATTTTGCTGTCCTGTGCATGCAAGTGCTATAGCCGTTTAGTCCGAGCGAGCGTTCCGGGGGGCTGCGCCAGCTTGACTGCACGCTACGAGTAGACTCAGCCCGATGCGCATGCAACGCTAACGTGAACGCGGACGGGTCGGGTCGGCGTTTCCCAGTCAGATGCGATTGACGGCACTCTCTCGCATCGCCACAGGCCGCCACAGCGATCTCGACCCGTATGCCCTGGTGTGCGAAGCCACGTAAATGCTTCCGCCTCGGTCCGAGTCCGACTTCGCTCTCATTTCTTTATTGTATGGGGGTTAGCCGCTAGGCACATGTATTTAAATATTCTGCAGGGACGTGTGGGAATGCGAAATCATTGTAACATTTGTAAACCTCGGAACGCCTTGAACGCGCTCGTGTTATATACCCGTGACGTGGCGCCACCTCCTCGCCATTGGCTGCGCCGTCACGTGCCCGATGACGCAAGCACTAGGCCACGCCTTTTAGTCAGCCAGAACCGTGGAGCCACCGGGGCGCCGGCGAAGAGTGCTCGTCCAGCGCCGAGTAGATGGCAGGCTTGTGCACTCTGCTTTATGACGTCATGCTGCTTGGACCGAAATATTCATTGCCGAGCCAGGCGTGACGAAAGCGGTGATGTAAGAATCACCGTGGCTTACTCGCGAGCGTCCTCATTAGATTCTGTCGCAGTCGGACGAGGTAGCATGACGTCATGGATCGAAGTGCACCGGCCTTGAACTATCTAGGACGCCTTGGCTCTTCTCACACCCCGGAGGCCCGGGTTGGATTCCCACTGAGAACCAACTGTATGGAATTTTCTTTTCAAAGCCATTTATTTACTATGTTTACAGCAATCGTGCTTATTAATTTGACGTCAATCCGAGGTACCAGTTTTCGGTGACGCCGACTACGACAGATTTTCGCACAATGTGGCTTATAATGCTTTCGCATTAAGATGACAAAATGGCACGAAATGAATGCACGAACTCTACACCGACATCGTGAGCAACTTCACTGAGCCACGGCCGCTGCAGGCCAGCGCAGTGCGTTGTGGTCCCAGTTGTTCCCATCGCCGCTGGGGTTTGATTTCACAGCCGACTTATCGGCGTTTCAGCTCGACACTGGGCGTTGTTTGTCGTGCGAATCGACCATCATTCACGCTAGACTATGGTGGGGTTTACGTGCCGCGTGGGTGGGTTATGTCGAATAGGAAGAGAGCTAAACGCATCAGATTCTACAACTTTTCAAGCCCAAAACTGGAGTAGTAGTATAAAACTTTTATTTAAAAAAGAAAAAGAAATCACACTCAGGTCCAGTGGGTGGGTCCCTCAGTCCAGGGCCCCACTGGCGATCGCGGCACGCCGGGCTTGGTCGAGAAGGGCCAGTTGGTCCTCCCGCACCGTGCTGGCTAGCCACACCTCCCACTGCCTACTGTTGAAATTTTGCCCCATAAGGGGTGATTGGATTTCTTGTGGCCGACTCTGGCACGACCATGTGATATGGTCAAGAGATGGCCGCCCTCCGCACCAAGGGCAAGTGTTGGGATACCGGGTGGGGTGTATGTGGTGTAGTAGGAGTAGGTGTGGGTATGTACGGGTTTGTAGTCGGCGCCAGTCCCGCATTTGCGCTGAGTCCAAGGATGTGTCTGGAAAGCTATACCGTTGCCTTCCTCGTCTCTGTGCCTCCAAGATATCTTTTGCTGTGATCGGAGATTCTACGAGAGTGCGTTCCGTCGCTCGGATGCTATATTCTCGAGCGAGGCGGTCCGCCCTCTCGTTACCGCTCACTCCGGCGTGCGCCGGACACCACGTAATAGCGTGGTGTTCCGTGAGATTTCTTCCTAGGATTTTGACGGTGAGTTTGGGCAGGGTGCCTGCCATGAAAAGGCGACATGCCGACTGCGAGTCGGTTAGTATTACCGCAGAACGTGCTCTATTTTCAGCGTCACGTATAGCCAGAGCCACCGCAGTAGCCTCTGCTGTGGCCACCGACCCTGTTCTGACTGTTGCGGAAATAGTAGTTTGTGCGTTTGTGGCTACCACAGTGAAAGTTTTGCTATCCTGTAGTAAGTATAAATCCGGAAGCGCTGGGCAAGAAAGACAGACAGTGCTTTTATTTGTGCCTTCTTTATGGATTCTAAATACGTGCATATTAATTTATTGCTGGGTGCACTATGTAAGTCTGCCAGTAGTCGCAGAAGTAAAACTTAAATGTGGTCACCCTGTACAGGTGAAAGCTGTAAGGTTGCAATCGACGCTTCGTGGCGCCTGCCAGAGACGTGATCGCCATTATGTAAACGTATCGCCTTGACGTTTTCTTGCCAGAAGTCATCACAACAAGAAAAATCGTTCGATTTGCATTCACCCAAGATTAACCTCTTGCCGTCTCGCCGCCGTAATCATTTCGACATCGTCATCGGCCGTCACGTCGTCGTGCTGACATCGTCGCTTTCTTTGTCGTACCATAGGCGTCTGTCATTCTTATGCGGCAGCTGTCATTGCCATTGTTGTACCCGAGGCTTTTATTTTGTTGGGATAACAATTATACGGATATTCCAGGCGAATGTCCATCCTCGTGGTCGACGTCGCTATGAGGTTTCAGTTTGAGTTTCAGTTCGAGTTTAACATTCTTCAAGTACAATGGATTGGTAAGAGACAATATACGGACGAGGGTCCCAAAGTCAAAGACTGAAACGGGGCCTTCGGTTGATAATAACACTGGAGAGATGTATTAAAGAAGAGCAAGCTAACTAATAGAAACAAACACAATCGCGAAAATACAACATAGAAAAATAAAATCACCGAAAACAAATTGTTTGTATACAAGCCTATAGTGCATAAAGAACTGTCAATACATACAAACGGCAAATGTACTGTAAGGAATGAGGTAAACTTAGTTATACATATAAAACAGCTTAAGGGCATGACTAAATGTATGAAAGGGTGAAGATTTAGGGCTGATGGGTAAACCATTCCGCAGTTTTACAGCAGCCAATGATGAAGTCCTTTTTTCATAGTTAGAATGAACCATAGATGGCAGAAAACTGGAGTTACGTGCAAATGTGGTGTTATTGTGATTGATGAGGTGCCTGGAATCAATGATTTGGTATGATAGCTGTTTAGTAAGTACTTTATAAAACATAATTATTAGATGATAGCTGTAGAAGTTCGTTACAACAAGGAAGTTATGTCGCGAGGTAATAGAGTCGCACTGCTAAAAAACCCACTGTTAGTGATAATGTGCATTGCTTGGTGCTTGGTTTTGCAAGTGCAGAATAGACGAGATATAGCAGATATATGTGCCTCCTGAGGAAACAACGCCATAATTATTGTGACTATGAATGAAGGCAAAATATTATGCTAATAATGTGTCTATAGAGAAATATGCTCTTGATTTGATTAATGCTCTAATACCGAATGTATACTTTTGCTTAATGAAGGCATTGTGTTAAGAAAACTTTAGGTTAGAATCTAATTTGATGCCCAAAAATGGTACACAGTCGGAGACGGAAATGTGATGAACATCTAGAGTTATCTCAAGCAAGCCAGGTAGTAGTCTTTGGCTAGAACGGAAAATGATGAATTGTGTTTTTGAAGGATTCATAATTAAATGATTGAAAGAACACAATGCAACAGTATGGTCAAGCTCATTGTTTAGTTTAGGCATTAAGGTTGTTAAAGAATTGTCGCGCAACGAGATAGTAGTATCGTCTGCGTGTAGTACACAATGTGCCGATTTTAGACGCGATGGTAAATTATTAATACAAATAGAGAATAGTAAGGGACCTAGTATGGGGCGAAGCCTTGTGGTACACCTTGGTTAATAACTTTAGTATCAGAATAAGCACCTCAAAAAAAAAAAAACACTATGCAGTCGAGTCTCTATCATGCAGGTAACTTTTTAGGAGTTTTAGTACTGGACTGGTAATTGCCAGGGCTTCTAGCTTAGCAAAAAGTATGTTATGATTAATTGTATGAAAAGCTTTAGTAAGATTCATGAATACCGAACCAACGAAGTTACCAGTATCAATCGAGTGACGAATGTAGTCTGTTAGGGATATGAAAGCTAAGTTAATTTGTCGAACTGCCAGCGCGAAAAACAAATTGAGAAGATAACAAAGATTAAATTTGTTAAGTAAATAGTTGGACGCTTACAAAATAACTTGTCAACAACTTTACTAATCGACGATAGAGTAGAAATTGGACGACAGTTAAACACCTCCGTTTTATCATCTTTCTTCTGCACAGGAATAGTATTAGCCCTTTTAAGCAAAGTGGGAAAAATACCACATTAAAAAATATTAATAATTATAATACAAGGTGTATCAAAAATAAGTGTCGCAACAAGTTTTAGATGAAACACAGAAGTATTATTTTAAGCCAGGGCTAGTATTCTTTAGAGCTAATACCATGGAACATACCACATCTGTAGTACAGGAAAGAGAAAGAAAGAATGATTGCAGCGATAAATGGGATAAGCAGTAGTCATATGACGACTGCTGTATATGTTATAGAAGTAGTCACGGAAAATATTTGCTGTGTTATAAGAATCAGTATGAGTTTTATTGTTGTACTTCATTTTATCAGCAATATTACTGGACTTAAACCAGTAATCCAGTTCATGATCGCATTATGAGGTTGCCATTGTTATGTGGGATTGTTCTTGCGTTTTGCAAATTAATTATTGTAATACTGGAAGTTAATCAGAATGTTGCAATAATCTTTATAGCGTGCCGCTAAACGTACATTAAAGGATTTCTTTTTAGTCTTGTTGTATAGGTTTTATTTTTTTTCTTATACTACTCAGCAAACCTTTCGTTACCCAAGGGTTACCGGGGAACTTAATATGTTTCCTGCATCTGACGGTAGTTGTCTTAACCCGAACGGCTTCTAGAAAGATGGAACAAACATTTCTCAAGAGCTTGATCGGGATCGTGCAAGGGGTTAATTACATACCAATCTGTACTTGTTATAGTGTTAACAACACTATCTCGGTCAAAATTGGAGGAAAAGTAGAAAGGCTCGAACTGAGGTATTTCGGCCTCAAAGGAGACGAATATTGGGAAATGATCTGTGATCTGAGTATATATGACACCAGAGTTTGGAGTTGGCACGATGCTAGTTAGAGCATTGTCAAGAAGCGCGTTGGTGTCATTAGTGGAACACCTAGTAGGAGAGATATAATGATTCCAGCCCGGAACCAGCAACACAGTCTGTATAAGCTGTTACACTTCCGTTGTCGACGTTAAGTAAGTTGATGTTAATATCACCGACAATAAGGACTTGCTTATTTTCAAGAGATTTTTTCTTTAAAACCATGGAGAGTTCACCTAGATAAACAGGGATAGATGAACAAGGGGAGCGGTATACACAGCCAAGGATAAAACGGTTACGATTATTGGAATTAAGCTGTAAGTGAGTTTTAGTCCATACAAATTCACAGTGATTTACATTAGACTAAGCTCAAACCTACACTTATATTTAATATGAGGTGAAACAAATAGAGCGAAACCACTGTTTCGATCCGCAATACAACGGCAGTATTCTGCTTGGTATGGAAAATAACCGTGTAAATTTCTATCCGCATATCAAGTCATGTTTCCGAAACCCAAATTAATGAAAACGAGTGACTAAGTGAGTCAGTAAACGCAGAAATGGTATCATCGTTCTTGCGCAAACTTCGCGCATTGATGTGAAGAATAGAGATACCAGAAGATGTAAGCGATGGCTTGACTTCGGCTGGTGATAGCAAAGACATCATGAACAGTATTCGGGGACGGGTGTGCAATTAGTCCGATGGAGAGGAAATGTAGCAATCAGCTACGCCTTCGCAAAGATGCGAGAATCAGCCTCCGAGTTGATCCGGAAGACCCCGCTAACAGTTGATTTACGGGCTTTAATCTGGCAATTTTCAGTCCATAAATAATGCCAACTGTTCTCTTGTTTCAGTGCAAGGGCCTTGCTGGGGAATAATGTTTGGTTGTCGAGTGTGAGGTGTTCGTCAATATAAACGGGACTATCTGTGCTACCAGAAAAGCCAATCTGGGAGCATCGCAGACAAGCTTTGCGACCCTTGCGAAGAAATTCATTCTTTTTGTTACTGGAACAAAAACGAACAATGATATTCCTGTCCGACATCTTGCCGGCCACACGATGAACTATGTCAATGTCTCCGGAAGAAATTGGGCGGTCAATTGCATCGGCAACCTTCTTCAATCATCTATATAAAGTTCATGTGCGTTAGGATATTGGCCGCGCGCTGTATGCTGTAGGTTTGAGGGAAGGCCTGCAAGGGAGAGCGGAAAAAGATGGTGGTATCACGCGCGGCGTCTTCTCGCGCATCCAAGGGACAGAGTGGGAAGGGGAGCGTGCACTTGGTGGGCGGGGAGGGAAGGGGGGCAGTTTTGCAACCGGATCTTCTTCTAGTCCGGCAGCAAAGCGTACCGCAACTCAGCGTGGCTGCGCGCGTCCTATTATAGAGGTAATGTGCGGCGGGTGCAAAGTTTGGACGAGCCGTGATGGCTGTGCATGCGCTGCGTTCTCGCGCCGCTAGTTCGCGTGGAAGCGGGTGGCAGTACGAATTCGCTCGCCACTCTTCGTGACGCCAGAGTTCTGACAGCGTCCTAGCAGCGAGTGCCGTCTTTTCTTGTGTGTCTTCTCCGTGTCCGTGTCAGTGCGCTGCTTCACCAGCAAGGTATGATAGTTCTGACATCGAGTGTTTGCGTTCCCCGAGGAAGGCATGCTCTCGTTTGCCCGCAAGCGCAAGATGAAGAGATTGGTAATTTAATTGGTAAGCGAGTGTTATGTTACTGCAATTTTATGGCCGGTGAAACTACTAAATTTCATTCGAGCAGTTGTCTGATATTTTGCTATCGCTATCAATGCTTCGCCTTCAGGGCCAAACTGCGGCTTCTTTTCTGTGTGGTGGAATAGAACTTGTTTGGACACGCTATCGGCCTGTCCTCGGTAATTACCTATGAAAATCCGCAAAATTGACCGACTATAGGCAACACTGTAAGGCGAGTCTAGAAGAAGAAAGGCGTTTATTTTTCTGTATTCCGACAATCGTTTGTAGAAACGTCTTCCTTTTTGCCACGGCATCTTGATTGATATGTGAAGCCGCATGCGGTAGACATTTTGCGGTGAAGCGTAGAAGGCTCTGCCTTTGACCACAAGAAGCATTCTGAAAAGAACAGTGAAAGTGAAGAGACGGAAGGCAATGGCGAAAAAAGAAATGGAAAAAGTGGCTTCCCGTAGCTTTCGCGTTGCTGAACGAGGCTCTAGAAATTAAGTGCCGTTATTGCGTACACAAGGCCTTTCGCAGCGCTGTCAAGTTCTATAAAGCTGCTAAAAGCACCTCTCTTCTTTGTCCGCGGAACGAACGTCGGCATTCCCAGGCACGAAGCACCTGCTCATGAACGATTTCCAGCAGTGATTAAAGTTGCTTCGTTCATACAAGGTGCTGCTTATGTAACTTTCCTTAATTACTTAATTACGCCATTCAAGGTTGAGAAGTAACTCAGCACTCAAATCAGTAGCTCGAAAAATCTAGACTGCGGCGGTCTAAGATAAAGAAAGAATAATTCAGTAATTAAATTAGGGCTTGGGGGTGGCGGCTTACCTTTTCTGCTTGACTGCCTCCCCATCACAAGGAAGCAGGTAGTGTAATCAGTATAGATAAGTCGGTAAAGTGGTGATGCTGGAACAGTATAAGAAAGTAAGGGCGAACTGAACGTTCATTTTTTTTCTTCATTTCGTGGAGTTTCAGCAACAGTAATTTGACACTTAAAGCTAAGAGTGATTTTAATACAAAGCATTAGTGCCTGAGTTGGCTTCAAATGAAAATTCGTCTACTCACCAGAGTGTGTACCGTTGTCAAAATTGATGGCTGTGAAGTTGATTACAGAGCGGGTAGTCGTTGCTTAAAGTACATCTGTAAGCCTTTAGAAAGATTCGCGATGCATGAGGATAGTGTGAAGTTTTGTATACGTGGTCTTTCAGGCATCACGTACCGAATTAAAAAAGATACACGTATTGGTTTACCCAAATAAGACCAAATGCATTTTGTTTAGATTATTCTTCAGAAACCGGCGGTAATCTTGTAATTCCTCAGATCTAATTGTTTAAGTTAGGGTAATTATTTACCTTTTAAATGTTCTTTAGTTGCGAAGATGCATATTACGCGGTCGTAGAGAATTGAATGAGAAGCAAAACGTGGCGTTTTCCGCAAGGCACACGTCGCGTATTTGCTTTTTTTGAGCAAATCGAGAAGGCCCGCTAAATACATACCACGTGATTGCGTAGCAATCTTCACGGGATATCAGCGCTATCAAACAGCCTCAGTCGGAAATCAAGATGTTAATCCGTTACTCGGCCGAGTGTTGGTTATAGCAGCATGGATTAGTATTAAATTATGGCGTTTCACGTGCTAAAACCACTTTCTGGCTATGGGGCACGCCGTAGTGGAGGACTCCGCAATTTTCGACCACCTGGGGTTCTTTAACGTGCACCGAAATCCAAGTGCACGGGTGTTTTCGCCCCCATCGACATGCGGCTGCCGTGGCCGACCGGGATTCGATCCCGTGACTTCGCGCTCAGCAGCCCAACGCCAAAGCCACTGAGAAGCCACGGCAGGTAACATCTTGGGTGTTCTTTGCGCAACGGACGAACAGCTCCAAGGGCGACCATAGCGCATCGAGATCGAGCAAAATGTCACTGCCCTGAATGACGAGACTGAGGTGCACAGCTTGCTTTCTCACTGACACTGTTTCATGGTGCTGCCGTCGAGTGCGCACAAGAGCGCAGTCACGTGGACATCTTTTTCTAATTTCCCAGGCTTACTCTATTTGGCAGGAAACGTAAACCCCACGGAATGTATTCATCGCTTGGAACGAGTAATATTGAGGTAACTTAAGATGCCAACGAGGCAACAAGTACCTCGTTGTCATCTTAACGATTGGAACGGCAATTAAACAAGTTAGATGATTACTTTGAAATAAACAACTGGATGCCAGGTTTCTCAGCAAGACTGTAAACAACGTGGACTTAGTCTTATTCGCGCAAAATAATCCGCGTTTCCTTAAAACTTGGTGCATAACAGTTGGGACGCCAAGTAGTAAATGTACACACGCGCAAGTCGTTTCGAGCTTTGTTTTTTTTTCGAGGTGTTCACCCTTAATCATTGGCGACTCAGACGAGAACAGGCCTGCATACTCTATGACGTCATCTGATAAGGCTAAATGCCTCGGCAAGCCCGTGGACTACGGCGCATTGGAGAGAAGACGAGGACTTCCTTTAGCTCCGCCCTCGTCCCACACTAAACAGTGTGGCCTGCATGACGTCACTTGATGTCACTCCTGAAACCGCACAGGCATTGCGTGTTCTAGTAGATGCTGCGGCTTCGCGGCTGGCAGCGGCTCTCCTACAAACGCGGTGACCGAATGCGACGAACTGGGGAGACATGTGACAGATAAGGCACTGTCACTATAAACTGTCGTCTATTGTCTGCAGGTTTCCTCAGGAACATCTTGAAGTTTCTAAGCAGCGGAATGAAACAGGACTACTTCAAGGTGAAAGAGCGTTCGCCTTTAGGAATTCCCGCTGTACGAGTATAATCATGACACGTCACGGAAAAAGGTCTATGTTCGCCAATAATTATCGCTTTCCACCACTGATCGAGGTAGACTAAACTGCAATGAGAAAACGATTTGTACTAGGTTGGATATATTTAAAGAGAAATGGCCATAACAATCTACTAGAAATTATTACTGTCAGGATATAAACCTGACGAGACAGGCTCGGATGTATCTGGATATCTAACACAAATCCTAAATTCCACTTGAACGTGATAGCATCAGTTACGCTGTCATTTATGGAATTACAATGTCTCTGAGTAGATGGCGCCAGTCCTTAAATGTAGCTTGACGTCCAGCAAAAGCTTTGCTTACTTGCTTGATGACACATCAAATATATTTGTGCTCTTCCTGGATTAAATCATTTGGTGAAAGTTAGCGCCGTGCTTTAGCTATTCGCCTATGCTTTCTTCTATTTTGCTATTCCGCCGTGTTGGTATATCCATAAAGAGTAAAGTTATGCCATAAAATTGGTGGCAGTCTCCTACATTAGCCTGTTGTCTTTAGCGAAACAAACAGTGCTTTTAAAGCCGAGTGAGCAGACGTCTGCGGAGGATGCAGGAACCTAGAACTCTGCATCCGGTAAATGGGCTGATGCCAAGGATGTCGTGGGGGCAGCAACCTCTGTCCTTGAAAAAGCCCGGGCACAGTCACAGATGCCATATCTTAAATGGCTTCATCACAATCACATATTTCACAAATATGGCTGTCAACCACAACAATGCGAAAGAGAGATCCTTGTGTGGACGTTTGACTGATAGCATGCAGAGTTTCAAGGCACAGAAAGGCATTGTACTGTTGATAGATAATTGCGACCTCCTTTTCATAACAAATTTGTCTATGTAGATGCGAAAGGGGAATGCTGCTGACTTACGAATCGCATTTCACGTGGAGCAGTTAACTTGACCTGTTCATCCCATGATAACCGGAAGAACCAGATACTACATACCAGCTCTGCCAACTAAATATGACCAATAACTGAAAAAAAAATATATATACCGACCGCTTTTCGCGAATGGCAGTCAGTGTACGTAGATGGTGTTTTTGGTGTTAGTCAATCGCACTTTCTAATTTTGCAAAAGTAGTTAGGTTTCCCAGTTTAATTAGCCCGGTTTTAATAATTTACATAGTCGATAAGATATCAATGCAAAAGTTGGGCAGTATCTTGAGGAATGATTGATAACGGCATTTACCCGCCCTAGTTGCTTAGTGGCTAGGGTGTTGGGCTGCTTAGCATGGAGGTCGCGGGATCGAATCCCGGCCGCGGCGGCCGCATTTTTGATGGGGGGCGAAAAGCGAAAACACCCGTGTACTTAGATTTAGGTGCACGTTAAAGAACGCCAGTTGGTCCAGGTTTGCGGAGTCCAGAAGCGGGCAAAGCTACCCGAAATCTTCGAGCATCTCACAACGCTACAGACGGGTGACGAAGCCAGTCTGCACTGCGACGTTGCCGGGAATCCGAAAGAACCACCCGTTTCCCAGTACTCTCTGAAAGGTGAGCTTCTGATGACTCTGACGCCGACACGTGACACGCGATATGTGCGCTGATCCTCGGAGCTTGCTAAGCCTTCAGATAAAAGCGAACGCGAAGTGAACGCGTCTAGAGGAGTCGTCCAGAATGAAACAACTTTGACTGGGAAGGGAGAAGCCATCGTCGTTGAAATGCCAGAGCGGAAGGGTCTCGCCGAGGCAGACACGGCCACGATTAAGATGCGAAATGTCCCGCAGGAGAACGGCCCGTGCAAGGAGGACGATCTGTCGGAACACCTGTGAAACGGCACTGTAGGATAGTGGCTTTACATAAGCAAGACTTCGTTCCCAGCAAGCTTTCTCGGGTGGGTACTTGTTTTGTTGCCGTGAAGTACGCGATATAGTGTGCGTCTTGCATTCTCGCGCTGCGGTCCTGCGATTAGAGCGTAACAGTGTCGTTTAGGACATTTCGGCGTCTCTATTTCTGGGTCAGCTCGCTTCACTTGAACGGAAAGCCCCACAGAGGTCAACCCACCCAAAACTGCGTTTTGGACAAGAAAGAAAGGTGATCGGAAAGCGTTCGGGAGTGCATGTGGACTTCGTAAGTTGCGCAGCGATTGTTCGGTTATGGGAAATAAGACGGCACAGAACCGTTCGGTTTTCGTGTCCTTCGATCATGCGCATGAATGAGCAGCATTCGAGTACTCGTGTCCGCGAAAAGAGAAAGCAGCACATGAATGCACAAAAACAGGGCGTGCACAAAAACAGGGCGGCGCACGTGTCGGGGCATGGATGGATGGATGGATACAACTTCCTTGTACGTCCGGCAAGGTTTAACGCGACCCGGGCTCAGGTCTCCGACGGAGGAACGCCAAGGCCGTGCCTCCACGCCGCCTCACGGGCTGGCTGGACTGCCCACGTCTGGATTCCGAGGTTTGAGCTGCGCAGAGCGGCGGCCCACCTCAACGACAGGGTCTCCGGAGTAACTGCCACCCCTCCTAGAACTACATTGCACTCCCACAGCGGCATCACTTGATTTTTTTCTTCCTTTCGCGTAATGTGTGGGTTCTTGAACTGCTGTTGTTGCGGGATACTTACACTCAGCCACACGAGAAGCATACTCAGGGGTTGCCCTAACAGTGCTGGTGCCCCCCTTCAGCGGTGTCGTACATGGACACGCAAGTTAATTATTGTGTATTCTCTATTGACTGCGAGGAAGAAAATAAAGCGCCTGTAACTGGCAGCCTGTTCGACATAAAATGTAGTGCTTCTATCCCGTGCGCCCTGCACTGGTCCACGAAATGATTATATATTACTGAGTGTGTCCGTTGTCAGTGTGACATGATTCTCATACTTGTAAGCTTGGCCTCACAGTTCAAGAGCCCAGAAAGCCATTCGAGCACTTCTTCAGTACCTGAAGGCAACAAACTAGATATGCCCGACTGCAGACATGCTGAACCTAGCTTTAGTGCATATGAAAGTGCGGTCGAGACTCACGTCTTCTTTCTCTGTCTTTTTCCCCTCCCCCATCCCCCTCCTCACGCGTAGGGTAGCAAACTGGACAAAGTCTGGTTGACCTCCCTGCCTTCATGCTTTCTCTCTCTCTCTGCTTATACTTGCTCGTGTCAAAGTCTTACGCAAACACGTGTAGCTAGACCTTTGCCAGCGACTTAGTTCAGCGCGCCAAACGCAGAAAATAGCTTCGTTGTACCCATATCGATCGTAGCATGCCCAAATCACACGATATACCAAAGCTCGGTAAACAGGCAGCACAATGTATGGAAGTACAGCGCGACACAAATGTTGTACTCGTCTTTAAAAATTAAGTATAGCGTACTAGACGTCCAGTAATCTTCGAAAATTGCAACAAGCCCTAAAAACCGTGCCTAGTGAGGCCGATTTCGTAGCAAAAAGATGCAGCAGACCCAACGTACCACGTTGGAATCTACATAGAGTGAAGCTTACGAGGCAGTATTCTTGCGCATATTCTCACCTGGCTTAAAGATGCCCGGAACGAGGAGCTCTACATTGCAATGCGCCTTTGGACTGGACCGGCCTTTTATCTGTTGAAAGAGACATGCTGGCTTTGGTGAGTCATTTTTTTGGAGTACGTGACCTGCCCCTTGGAGGCTCAGAAGGGACCGTCCACGCTGTTGCCAGGCGGCGCAAAGCATGCTAAAAGTGAGACCATCTCTTCCGGTGCCCTCTCTCCCGTCTCAACGCAGCCCTCCCAAAGCCACCTAGAATTCAAGGCCTGCGCGCTCCGTCCGTGACGTCACGTACCTTGCCCGACCCCGCCGGAGTGCGCCTGCTTGCTACCGCCCGTTCGCCTTTGAACCGAAGTGAAATGGGAGCGTCCAAGAATTTCAATGCACGACCAGTATTTAGCGTCAGTTTATTTCTCGTAACAACATGAAGTTCCATTTACACGCCCGCGGTTAAAACCATTATTTAACGGTGTCATGCTGTCATGCAAGAAAGAGAGTGGGCGACAGTAGCATTAAGGAAAAAAGGTTTAATTTCCAATACTAGAACTGATTAAAAAAAACACTGAACAATACCCTGACAGATTTACTTCAAATGCACACTGAAGAATGAAAAGGGAGTCCTCACAAACACTGTGAGGACTCTCACACTACAATACACTGACTACAAACAATACAAACAAATCCTTGAACCAAACAACCTGTCTGAAGCTAGTCTGCATTACGAAAGCGTTTTGAGCTTTCTTTGCTGTTTCTTTTTTGACAGTTCAGTGTTTAAGAGGTCTGTCTTCATTTGGACATAATTTTTAAGCAATGTGTTCGCTGCTGCCCACAGTATATTTTGACAGACATCATCAGGATGATGACCTTGAGAACAGATATCGAATCCTTCATTGTCTATTACTTCTTGTGTCAAACTAATCAGCAGTTCCCTTTGATGTCTGGAAGCATGAAACTGCACAACATTTTCTTGTGTAGTCAGTTTCTCAAGAACTAGTTGCATTCGCAGCACGGCATCTATGACTACAGGCCTCGGGAACTTCAAACCACCCCGGGAGAGGTTCTCAATTATTATGTTGCGATCCAGCTCCATTTCTTTTTCCTGTGCGGTAAGGTTTTCTGCACAAGCTGTGCAAGGAATCTTTTTTAGAGCTGCATGTGCACAAAATCCTGCTATGTATGTAATAGCTGGCAAGCTCGACTCCTTGCTTTTAATGTCTTCTTCTGTTATTTTTATCTTGTAGTCTTCTATGAGGCGGCTGGTATCTAATGTTTTGCTGCTAGATTTCCACATGTCTCTCATTTCAGGGAAGATAAGCGAGTCTTGCAGCCTTAGCTTCGCTTCCGCCTCATATATTTGCTGTATGGAGACATGATAGTTTGTCCCACAAAGGCGACGGTATCTTCCAAACCTTTCTTCGAGGCTGTCAGTTTGGAATTTGCCAAGCAAGACATACTCTAAGTGAAGCTCGTCAGTGCAATAGCGGCAGACCTCAATTAGGGAATAAGTTGTGAGCCTGAGTGCAGCATGCGCATCAGTTGTCAGAGCACCGGTGTCCATTTTCACCTCTTTCCATACATCTAACCAGCTGACAAAAGAACTCAGGAACTGCACTTGCACACCATACAAGCTCGTCACTGGTTCTTGATAGGGACATCTTAGCCGACGGCCTTTCTGAGGCGTTTTTACGTTGACAATGTGCCACGACTTTAGTATCACACTGATAAAGTCTGCCGTTCCTTCAGCATAGGACAGGCCAAGTTTTCCTCCAAGTGACTTCAGGGCTTCAATAACGAATGGATTGAAAACTTTCAGTGCTAGTTTTACGTTCTGTCTTTCTATGTTGGATGGGTGGAGAGCTTTGTATGTAAGCCCATAGCCAAACTTTGATAGGCTTTTTCTTTCAAATTCATGTATGTCACGGAGTGCCTTAAAAGAAGCTCCATTAATGCGAACTAATGATGATGCACTTGAAAACTCCGGATAGAAAATGCATGTTCCAGGACTTTTCTGATTAAGCCAATTGTTCCTCACACATTTTAATAAATGAACAGGATCCACTACATAAAATAGGGGCCTAGATTTGTCATCAGGGTGAGGGTAAACAATATCCAACCTGTTATGCGGCGAAAACATGGACATCACTTTTCTGTTTATTGCATTGTTGTTTGTTATGACAGCAATAACTGTGAGTCCTGCCTTCTCAAGCTCCAAGATAACTTTTTTGAGGACATCGTGCAACTGCCTTGCTTCGATACTAAAAACAGGCAAGATATGTGCAACATCCTTGTGCCCTGATAGCAAACTCTGAATCATGAAAACATGAGCAGTTTTTGCTGCATCAGAACAGTTTGCTGCTGTGCTAGTCAATGAGCCACCTTTGTAATTAAAGTACTGCGTCAAGTGAATTTCGTCCATCATGAGAATGACGACTTTTTCATGTTGCTTTAGATGATTTGTCCTTCTTTTGATGTAGTTCAAGAAATGTTCATCTGTCTGTTCGTGCGCAGGACTAGCACGATACTCGCCACAAATCCTCATCACTGTAGAAGGGTGTGGCAAAGTTATTTTGCTAGTACTGCAGACGAACCTATAGGCATGTGGGGAAATGGTATAAAGGATGCTTGAAAATATCATAAGCTCTGCTGGATACCTCAAAGCACTTTTATCCTTAAGGAGCAAGCGCAACTGTTCCGTTAAAAATTTAACTGTCTCTAACTGTTCTTGTGGCAAAAGATCCTCGTTCGCAATGTCATCGAGAAGTGAGCACACTAGCTGAAAAGACGCTTTCACTTTTTCATCTGCGTGACATATAGATGGTGCTTTGAACATTTTTACACTTTCTAACACAGACTCAAGAGTGCGCATATCATCTAGCTTGCTAGGCATAGTTACATCATCAGAAGAGAGTTTTGCCTTCCTCCAGAAGGCCGTAACCTTCATAAGGTGACTCACTATAACAGAGCGCTCCACCTCTAGTTCTGCTGAGTCACCTGCAATGTGCACGAAAAACACAGCGTCTTGAACAGTCTTCACCATCCAGAAATCGCACAACTGTACATCTGGAAGCCGTGAAAGCAGATCATTATATGACGCCAGCTTGTTCCTGTGCTCTTCTTCAGCATGTGCTGCCAGTGATAACTGCACGGCTTCATCCTGAGAGTGACCTGTTGGGCTAGTTGGTACATGGTTATGCTAGGAGAATGCCAGCAAACTTGAGAGTAGGAAAAAATCGAGAGGCAGACATAGACAAAGAGACAGGAAGGTGGCTTCCTGTCTTTGTCTTCCTGTCTTTGTCTATGTCTGCCTCTCGATTTTTTCCTACTCTCAAGTTTGCTGGCATTCTCCTAGCGGCTTCATCCAGATGGGATGCTTCAAGGCGCCTTCGCTTGTCTTCCGGTGCATCACGCACTGGAGCAAAGTGTGATAGGTAGGGAGGGCTATTGGGGAAAATGGTTGGCACAGCCTCTTGTGTCAGACGTGTAAGTCCCATTGGTGCTTCCACTGTCCTCCCATCAGAAGCTGTATAGCTAGAGGTGGTCTTGAGAAACTCTGGCTCGAAATGTAGCTCGCAAACCTTCACAGCAAAAGAAAAGATGAATTATTAAGATTTGGGTTCGTTCACCATCTCCACCGGCATTTTTGTTTTCATATATAACGCGCCGTATAGATTCGTCAGCAAATAGTAGTCAAGAAGGGCCGTGTCAATTGTAAGATCAGAGGTTCAGCATCAATAAGCACTCCAGACGAGTACAGAAGGCACAAGTGACTCGCCAAAACATTAAATACGAAATTCCAATATTTCTACCAGAAATGCAAACAGAAGCCAACTCTATTTCATTAATATGCCACTAGCTCAACTCGATTTCAGCACGAAGCTAGCAGGCAGCACAGGAACCAAAGGAAATCTTTTTCACCATTTGTACACAGTAAACAAAATATCTCCGTAAAAGAATGCATTGATTCAAGAAACGATAGACATTGCTTTAAAACTTGGCGCCTACGGAAGAGAACATGTGGATGTACTACATACCTTGGGATCGCGTAAGGTGCCGATGTCGACGTCGTCACGACGGATAGCTCTCACCCACTGCTTTCTGCGGGCAGCGTCACGCGGCAACGAAAAGAGTCTAACCTTAGGACCCTTATCGTAATTTCCGCGGCAGTTGGGTACGCAGCACCGACCCATCGCTGCTTTCGACGCACGCAGAAACCTTGCAGACCTTCGTACCACACCGCAAGCTTAGGCCTAACGCACTGATTCCAGCTTGGTCGTCGGCTTTACGAGCAGTGTCAACGTTGTTTGGAAACTTCCCCACACCACCACTTCACTTAAAAGACTATTCGTGCAGTCTGCACGCGATGTGCTGCACTATGATCACAAAACAGTTCAAGAAATACAACATCCAAGCGTAAGCGTGCACATGCGCCGGTCAACAAAGGTAGAAAGAAAAAAAACAAACGCGCTGTTGACCGTCAGTGCCACCTGTCGGAAAGCCGAGAAAGCTAGGCCCGCTTCGGCTAGGGCCAAGTGTAGTGACGTCACAGCCACGAAAGACGGGAGTGCGGAGGCCTTGAAAATTCTAGATGGCGCTGGCCCTCCACGTCGCGGCACCTTCGCCCTCTCCACCAGCGGCCAACGACCCACATGGACAGGTCGGCATCCCCTCCTACCTTCCATTGTAGGAGAGGGTTCTCCGGGAGAGGGTTCTAAGGTGCA
Source organism: Dermacentor variabilis (assembly GCF_050947875.1). NCBI lineage: Eukaryota > Metazoa > Arthropoda > Arachnida > Ixodida > Ixodidae > Dermacentor > Dermacentor variabilis. Next base: position 41,983,134 of record NC_134575.1, on the reverse strand, counting down.
GGTAATCTTCAATCGCGTTATGACGTTGGTGATGACCACGATGACGAATAAATTATTGATATCACGCAATTCGGCTTCTGAAAAATTTCTTGATCTGGTGAACTGTACATTTGGAGAAGGCAGAGACGCATGAGTTTCTATAACAAGTTGGATACTGTGTCGACTGTCGTGTGGCTATAGGTGGTGCTATCTTCTATAGACTAGGTGCCCTGTAATGCAAGCGTCACAAACCAAGCGCAATTTGAACATAGGTCGTTTTGATACCATCTTTATTGCGAATGCATAATGCTTGATTACAGGAAGGTACACTACAGCAGAGTTTTTTGACAAGTGGAATCTTCAGGCATCCTCTTCATCAATCAAGGGGTGCTGTCGCTTCAGCCAGTGGTAGAACCTAGAAAGATAAACAGAAGGAATTTATTACAACTAACAAAAAAATTGTTGTTCTGTATGAATATATTCTGGATTAACCAATCGACAATTAGATAACTGTAGGGACGAAGACAGGCAATGTATTATAGAATGGTTTGTTATACAGGGTGTTTCAACGAGCACATTGAAAAGGCTTTAAATATTGCCTGTAGCAGATATCAAATTTCTAGTTCATGAGCTGGTCCACTCGAAGTGGCGGTCACTACTTGCCCAAAAATTGAAATGTAAAATCGACTAATTAACAAAAATTCACTCATTACTTTTTAGAATGATTACATTATGACCCACTTAGAAATTTACAAAGTCTAGCCGTGGAGTTCGCAGGGCGGATCGATTTGGAACAAATTCTCAGGATGACACCGATTTCGAGATATTAATTTAAGAACTTTGCGGAGAAATGCATTGGCGTTCCAGTTAATTTGCTAAACAAAGCGTCGTTTTATGCATTGAAGCGCACAAGTAACTGGAACGCCAATGCATTTCTCCGCAAAGCTCTTGAATTAATATCTCGAAAGTGGTGTCGTCCTGAGAATTCGTTTCAAGTGGATCCGCCTCGCGAACTCCATGGCTAGAATCTGTAAATATGGGTCGTACGGTAATTAGTTAAAAGGTTAATTAGTGAATGATCAGTGAATCACATCCACCCGTGTGTCACGGGTGTAAACAAACATATATGTGACGTTCGCTTACCAATCCCTCCCCCCCCCCCCCACACACACACACAAACACACACTTAAACCTGCGTTCTCTGCCTCGTCCCTCGCGATTTCGCGCTAAGCCTGCACCTTGACAGCTGCTAGAACGAGAGCGTGTGTATTGCAAACTCATGGATGGAAACAACTTCATTTTGAATCCGGCAAATTTGACGACCCGGGCTCAGGTCTCCATGAGGGGACTTCGAGGCCTTGCCTCATTGCCGCCTCTCGGGCTTGCTGGACAACCCACTCTTGTGTCTTGTGGTTGGAGCTGCGCAGAGCGGCGGCCCACTTCGACGCAAGAGCCTCCGGAGGTACTGCCATTTAGCTGATGTAACCCGACACTCCCACAACCAGTGCGACAGCGTCGCTCTAGTTTCGTGACATAATTTGCAAAGGGCAGTCGGGTATTGCGCGGGAAAAATGTGCTGCATTCGCACCCGACTGGGGAATGTTTGCGTTTGCAGTTGTCGCCAGATGACTGCCTGGCGACGCTTCAGCATGGAGTGAGGTGGGGGCAGCAACCGCCTACCTAGCTGGTAGTGCTTGGTGATGTCATTGTACCTGACCAGGCCTTCTCGCGTGTTTTGAGCCAGGAGTTCCGAACTCGAAGAGGCGGTCTCCGATTCTGCGCGGCGGGTCAGTTCTCGCGCAGAGCGGTGTGCTACCTCGTTCAAGTTAATGAGGCCCTCATCGGTGGGGGTGGCGACGTGCGCTGGAAACCACGTGATCGCGGTGTTATCGAAGTGCTGTCGACCAGCTTTCCTTAGAATCTGGAGAGCTTCGGAGGAAATGCGCCCCCGCGCGTAGTTGCGCACTCACAGGTGGGCACGATGAGGCGTAGGGCTGCGCTGAAAGACCCGAGCGCAGTCTGCAGGGAGGTGCCCAGCGAAGCGTTGCTCGCGAGCGAGCTCACTATGGTGAGCAGGGTGCAGCCGACGCCCGTGATGACTTGCGTGAACTGGCTCAGCGGGATCTGGCCCAGGATGCACTGGAAGAGGGGCAGAGAAGGGGAGAGTGAGTGGCACAGGGATTGAGGGTGCATGTTTCTCTTCATCAATTTGCTAGCGCTCATTGATTAAGAACGCATAGAATCACTCTAATTTATTTATAGGTTCGTTCATACCCGTTGTTGTTTTGTGCTAGTTGAGCTTTTGTATTTGAAAGGGGTTTTGTCTGTGCTCAGGCAACGAAACGTGACAATTTTTTTTCTGCGGGAGTGCATGTCATGGTTTGCAAGGTAATGGCAACCGCGCCTGGCTCGTCATCTTTCAGCCGAGTTTGTTGTCTGTAGCAACTCCGGAACGCTGCAGAGCGCGCCATTACACAAATGCAGCGGCACCGGGGCCAGTTACAAGGACTAAAATGTAAGTTGGGATAATTTTTGTTTTAATGCGCTTCAGTACGATATTCACTCGAGTATATGTCCACCTTTCTTTTTCTTCTTTTCAAGAATGGGCTCAGAATCAGCTACCGACCGATGTTCGTGAACACAGCTGGCTAAAGTGCCAAGTTATTAGAGCTCCTGCGTGGAGCCCGCTGTAAAGGTAATTGGGAGTCTACCGAGACTGGTTTTTTAAGAAGTGCTGTATATTAAATGCTGCCCTCGGCAGCACCGAGGACGACTTCATTTGTGGTGCCGAGGAAACCTGCAACACATCCGACGAGTACGACTTCTCTGAAGATTCTGACGAAGATGCAGCTTGTGGCATCGATTGATGTGGTTTAGTAGTCCAGCTTACGGTAAATAAAGATCCGTCCTGTTGGAAATTCTTCGTTTTTTTCTCAAAATATATGACTGAACCTATATTAGAATTGTTTCTTCTGTGAAATTTCTGTGCGAGTTCAATATATCGGGCTCGAGTGACATTGGTATTTGACATATATTAAAGATGTCATGGCATGTTTTTCTTTCTTTGTGCGAGAGGCATCATCGCCTGTTTAGTGCCAGGCATCGATGACATGAAGAAGAAACTGATTCACAGGCCAGAAAAAAGAAAAAAAATAATCCCTGCAATTGCGGCACAATCGCGGACACCCCGTTTCATTGTTTCCTATTGAAGGAATTATATATTTATACAGAGGCAGTACTTACAGTCAGGGTTTGGAGCAACGATTGAACCTCGTTGGCCTGTAAAAAAAGAAGGGAAAACAATGTTACACCGCGATTGCATATGTGTTTTTGCTAAGGCATTTCTTGAGACGCAGGCAATACAATAGATACGCCGAGAGTTGAGTCGTAAGAAAGTACTAAATAAATGCCGCAGTCTCAGACATGTGTTTGTGCATGCGGCGCGACGATGGGCGGGTTGTCGCTGACATTTGTGAAGACGAGCTCTTTTATGTTTCTTTTTTTTTCTGTGTCTTTCCTCATAACGACCGAATTCAATTTCTGTCCAGTGCCGGCAGTCCTGTCACGACTAATTCTGGGATTGGGGTGGGGGGAGGTATTTTTCAACCAGTCGTCTGACCTCTTCCTTAACTAGACCTTAAATACCATTGTCAATAAAAAAATCTAAATCAGTTTAGACCTATAAAATATAATTTCGAAAGTATATTGTCGTTAATATAGCGTTAATAGATCGATTATTAAAACATATCATTGAAATATAAAGTTCTATTCATTTTCTCGCCCGGTGCCGTGACATCACTGTAACGTCACGGATTTCTAGGAATATACATATTTATTTTGTGGTTCTATGGCTGCTGTGGCGCCATAAATGCTCTCGAAGCTTGCTTAGTTTAGACTTTGGGTTCTTTAGAATACACTGTAGTCGATCTTTACTAGTAAAAATGTAACTGGACCCGAGCAGATGCCTTTAACATACTTTACGACATGGTGAGCCGGTGTAGAAAATTCCAACGTAACGTCCCCACACGTCTTTAAGCTTATGAGTCTTTCCTGGTATACGAACGGTAACTTTTTGTAATAAAGCCACAAATATCTTTCTTTCTTTAGCATTCCTTTTAAGCATGTCTTGTGTGCCTTTACCAGACATTGGAGCCGAAGGTTAGCCGGAACCGATATCTCTACACGAAAAAAATAAAAGAGAGAGAGAGAGAGAGAGAGAGAGAGAGAGAGAGAGAGAGAGAGAGAGAGAGAGAGAGAGAGAGAGAGAGAGAGAGAGAGAGAGAGAAACCACACAGAACACACTATTTGGTATGTATGGACAACGGAAAATCAATTAAGAGAATGCTGCTCGGTTGGTAGAACTTGAGCAGGCATTTAAAAAAAGTAATAAGATTACCGAAAATGGCTAATATAATAAAAACGCAACGTTTTCGACATCCGCACTAAATTATAGCGCACGGATATCGAACTAGCAATCGCAGAAAAGGATAAAAAAAAAAGAAATAAAGAGAACGTGCCAAATCATTTCGAAATGATTTTGTGCATTGAGGTGCTCTACTGGACGAAAAATGAGAAATTGCGCTTGATCAAGAGGGCAACGTGATACATCCTACGTGTTCTTCTTTTGTCAAACAATGCCACCTACGCAAGCTTAGGACGACAGAAAGCTGAGCTAGTTGGTAACGATTCCTTATGCAAAAAAGAGGTGACGCGTGCAGACAGGACACAAGAGTAGAGAAGCGGACAACACGTTCGTATTGTCCACTTTTCTACTCTTGTGTGCTGTCTGCATGCCTCACCTCTTTTTTTGCACCTGCTCAAATTTTCTACCTACTGATTTCTAACAAAAGAAACATGATATCTTATTCTTTTATTGCACGAGCTTGCTCCGTGGGAGCTTCAAATGAGTGTACCCGGGCCAAGCTCATACATTTCGCAGCCCGTTTTATGTAAATTGTGAACGTAACTCCAACGAGTGTAACTGTAAGCAAAATTAAATAAAATAAAATACAATAATCGTGTAAATTCAAGCGGCCGAAGAAGAGACCGTCGCGTACGGTAACCAATTTCGCAGCACAGGTTAAATGAAAATATCTATCCACTAAGTGTTGACAAGAATGTTTTTAGTTCGTTACATATTTGTGTCGTTCAGTTCTTGTCTTCTGCTGGTTTGTATTGAGTCACTGCTATCCCGTATATATATATATATATATATATATATATATATATATATATATATATATACACACATATACATACACGCAATATTCACTTCGCTATGTCGAAGCGAATACAGGGTATATACGTATTTCGTGTCATCGCTTTTGTATGCCGCTTGTCTTCAAGCTCGTGTTATATCAAACTGCCTGTGTTGACTGAGCGGTGTGTGCATGCGAGAGGGGTGTGGTTGCCATTTACATTTTCGTCACATGAAACGTATTTAATTATCGAAATTTCCTTACTATTTGTGCTTATCGGGCATTCGGCGCGTGGTTCCTCAGTAGCCGGCCGTGTCGTCATTTTCCCGATTCATCAACTCCATTAGCCTTACTAGGCCGACGAGCCATCCCTATTTTTAATAAAGGTACATCATCGGCATGAATGATCGCCATAACCCCAACAAAATATTGTTTTCTCGCCGTGGCTTTGAGGGCAGGAGGACCTGGTCTGGCTTGAGTGCCTTTAGTCGCGTCTCCCGAGATTACGTTGCACGTTGTCTTAAATGAGTAAGTACACTGCCACGAAACAGTGCGTTTTTCTCAGCCTCCCAGACAAGACAAATATTTATTTCTTCTTCTTTTGGCGCTGTCTGAATGAATGAATGAATGAATGAATGAATGAATTAGTTTGACGTGAATGAGGCGTGCACGTTTATATGTAGGCGGAGTGCCCCAGATTGAGAAGGCATCGCTCGCCGGAGCGGCTGTCCCGAAATGTTTGAACTCACGGTGGTCGGAGATCCAGCTGTGCACAGCATTCCAACGTCTCCAACGCACTGCGCAGAAAAAAGAAAGTAAAATGAGGTATGCCTACTAAGACTAAAGGGGAGGTTTTAAACAAGTCTGGCCGCACGTTTTGACAAACACGCGGGTTATGGGGTATCGTATCAGTGACCTTACCTCCCCCCGTCCAAAAAGAAAAAGGTTGTTCAATGCGCCTTGCGTGAGTTTAGCTTCTCTAAAATTGAACACACTCTATGCCTTCATGCTTTTCCGCGGTTCTGCAGTCGATTTACTTTTATTTAAACGTTTATGTGCAAAATGCCGAGGTCTTCCCTCTGTGGTAGAAGCAGATTAGGTGGATCGGGGTAGCACAGAAAGAACTTCGGACATATACAAGGTCGTGCATGTTAACGCAGAAAGTTATAAACAAGTTAAAAAAAAGAACTGCGATACATAGGTGAGTTGGCGTGAACTTTGTGAATTTAACGTGAACTGCAACGTCTTAGCAATACGTTATTGAAAACGCACTGTACACGCCTAGAACCATCTAAATCACCGCGGCGAGGCATTGACCTTAGTGATTAGTGTTCTTTCATACGTTTGGCAAGTTGCAGTCGTTTTTGCCTGTGTTAATTTTATGCCTGTCATTTCTTTCGTTACATAGTTCGCTGTGTGGTTCTTAGATTTTTTTCTTGAGCTTCCGTGTTAGCCAACAAGTTTATTGATTTTTTTGTCAGTACTAGTAGAATGCAATCATTGTGCACTGATGAATGAATTAATGAGTGAATGAATGAAAGGTGATGAACTCCCGCGTTTCGTGAATACGTACACTGCCGACGTTTTGAAGGCCGGGCAGCTGAACGGTGATTTGGCCTTGGCAGGTGTCATTTTGGAGGAAGAAATTCTGGCAGGAAGTGGAGCCGCACAGGGAGAGGTTGCCCAAGATGGGCAGGCTGACGGCTGAACGTTTTGTTGGACACAAGAAAAAAGAAAAAAAAAAGAAGAAAAAGAAGCACGCATTATGAAAACAGTTGCCGGTGGTACTAATATTGTCATTGTGTGTTGGTGGTGTTGAAGAAGCAGAAGACACGACCAGAAATACGCAAACTTGCGTTTTTCCTGCGCACCTTAAAACATTTTTTTTGCGATTACTATTGCTTTTCGACGTTTTGGTACACGCATTCATGGTGAAATGAGGGTAGCGCGACAAAGTCCTGCTACTACGCATTTACTACTGCTTGGACTTAAATACTGGCCCGTTTGTTCGAATAAATTCATTATTTTCGAGTATAAGCGTTTGTGGCGTCTATTTTTCTTCGACCTTGTTCGACGCGCTACCCTTATTTCACCAGAGACTGCTGATTTGTTCTTGCACAAACTCCGCAACGTGGTCGCATATTATGGTACATATTGTTCAGTGTATGACAACTTGTTCTTGGGACAGTTGGTTGATACTTTCTCAAGCCGATATAGCGAAAATAAACCGAACACGATGACCGAACACAATACCGAACACAATCCCGGACACCATATGCACATACGCGTTGTCCGGTCTTGCGTTATTTGCGTTCGTTTTATTCTCACTATAAAGGCTTCAGAAAGTATCAACCAACTAGCTAGGCCGAAGAACACGTTATCTTACCGTGCATTGAACAATTGCGACCATACACTCTAACAAAAGTTTACACCCTTTGAGTCGCATCTTGCCACACAACTTTGGTCATCTGTGTTGTCCGCATTTCCTTTCTTTCGCCGCGCGCGAGGCTTAAATTTAGTTCCGACTGCGTTACGGTTGCCGAGGCAACGGCGCCATCTGCGTACGCGTGCATGGTCCCGTATTGGCTTCTTTCCCCTACGGAACGATACCGAAGTGCACGGGCAATACGGATACAAATACATAAGAGATAACGCTACGGCATGTTCTTTTTGTTACATCGGTCTCAGCAAACGGGGATTCCCTTCGAGCCATTCTTAAAGAGGTTTCCCGTTCAACAAAAATCCAAGTTGCCTTCGCTTGCTCCCCTCGTGGTGCCCACGTCGCGCCCCTTGACCAACCGAGGCTACATGGCACTGGCCTGCTGAGATCGAGGTAGCGGGTTCGATGTCGTCAAAGGCGGCAGCGTTTCGATGGTCGGCAGAAAGACCGTTTTTTTGAAATTTAGGTTCCCCTTATAGAGCGCCGGGTAGCCAAATCAATCCGGAGTCCCTCGCTACGGTGAGCGCCTCATAATGAGACCGTGGTTGTGCCACGTAGAACACCGGAATTTATTACAATCGCGCTCCTCAGCGAGCGAGTACCGGAAAGCAATCTCGAAGGCCATGCTTTGCCGTACAGCAGACGATGGATGTGTCCATGGGGCGTCATAGCCGCCATATTTATAGCACAGCTTACGCCGAGAGGTAAAGAGGAAGGTAATTTCGCTTTTTAAAATATAAATAAACAAGCAATAGTGGCAAATGTTGCATTGTACAATCCAAACCATAACGTGCGATCTAGCTCCAAAACTAGAGCGAGAACACAGCGTCCCCCAGCCACTGTTTCCTTATATACAGACAAAAAATTAAAGAAAGAAGGAAGTTTCAGAAGAATATTCTAGCCGCCTGTTAACATTTCATGCTTTCCTATAATTTCTCTGCAGAGCACCGGCCAACACAAGAGATATAGGTAGTAAAGGTATCGTAATTAGCTTACATGAAAATACAAGGCGCTGGGCAATGAGACCCAGCAGGGGTCCCAGTGCATTGACGATTCCCTGGGGTGAGCCGTAGGTGTAGACGCCTCGCAGGACACACTGGAAATAATTGTTTCATAAGTTTTTCCATTGAAGCCGTCCCAGTATGCGGTGATCCTTGTTGTGCGACAGAGACGACCGGTGACGAAGCCACGAGACCGATGTGCATGTTAGAAATTTAGCGAACTCTTCAAATTTCATAAATTCTTGTCTCTATTTAGCTGGTGTAAGCCGTACGCAATAAAGGGACACTAAAGAGCACATAAAGGTCACTTCGCACTCGTAAAGTGTTCTTTCAAAAGTCTGTTTTCCTCCATTTGGCGGGAAAGTGTTTATTATTGGTGCAGAAGACGAAGGCCAAACCTTCACCCTTTGTGCGCCAAAATGACAGTGTCAGCACGTCGGAGTGACGTCAGCAGGTTTTAGGAAGCTGCGTATTTCGGGTCAATATGCGAGCAGCGGACGTTCTCCTTTAGGTTCGTGAACTACGGCGCCCGTCAATTCAGTGCCGATACTTGCTCGTGGAGAGTCGGCAGGGCGCCACTGGCACGAGTCCTGCACTACATCTCTGGCGAGGGCAGGGTACTAAAACTGCATGAATCCTAGATCACACCCGCACTGTGTAAAAGAACTAGCAACGAGCAGACGCTGCCATGTATAACTGGCGAAATGAACAAAGAAGCATAGCACCTGCTTAACCGGTACCGAAGGTTACTCGAATGGGCCTTAACCTTTCTATAGTCAGAGTCCTCGGTTCGTTTAGAATGAGACAGTTAGCTTGACTCGAGCGTACGCTCTTTCAGAATGCATGATGTTGTCCCGTCAAGATGGTAACGGACCTTCGTGGCGGGCTCTTCACCTTTTATGTCGCCTTCTTTCATTTGCTTTCATTTGCATTGCTACGGTAGCAATTTTGCAATATACTTAAAGCGCAGTTACTAAAACACCTAAACACGCCAGCCCTCTTTTGTGCTCCTTTAACCGTCACGTGAGCTAAACTCAGTCCGGGTTCGTTTCAAGTAATACACGGTGCCGATCGATTTCGCTCCGAAGTATGCAGGTTTTTCAGCGAATAAAGGAACCGAAATTTCTAACAGAACCTCTCTGCCACCTCTTCGAAAGACAGCGTTGTTAGGTTTTCTTATTCGACATGTTGGATGTGTCAAGGCGGCGCTTGTAATTATATTTAATTACAAATATAATTAAATTATAATTTCTGGTAAACGACGAGCAATATATTATAAATGGTGGCGAATAAATGTTCAAATGTTGCCAGGAGTTCTAGATGAGCAATAGTGGTTCGTCAGGACTGCGCAGTGAGGAGTAACGCGACATTTGTACTACGTATGTGCGCCTGAAAAAGCAATAACGATGGAAAACGATGTCGCCCTTAATGCGCGTGCGATCATATTTCAGGGCGAATTAAGGACACTCAAGGGATTCAACAATTCGTCCAGTGGTACATTTCGCGGACGAGACTTACCGTGAGCACTTTGACGAGTCCTGTCACCGGGCTACTTGTCTGTTGAAGGATAAAAAAAAAAGTGGTTCTTAGGGTGTATGATAATGCATCCTTATTGGTTCGAGTAAAGCACAAAAAATATATGTTAGGCAAGAAAGAATGGTTTTACAATGCGGCATCAATGATGTACTAGTTTAATGTAAACAGCATGCCAGTTTTTTTATCCAGCTTATCTGTACAAACAAGGAAGGAATAGCGCAATTTATCTTTGTTGGGTGTGATCAAAGATGTCGACAAGATATTACATAAGCTGGTAAACACAGTGCGACTACCTGCGGTGAAATCGAAAACTTACTGATGTGCCACTGCAGAAGTTCAGGCTGTTACCCAAGCACTGGAAGAGAAGAGAAATTTATTTCGCATACTGTCAATCCCTCGTGGCACTATTACAGGAAAGGCAAGCGCAATGCTAGGAGCGGCGAACTACAAAGCGAATATAAATAGCATATTCATGCGTTTAGGTGAAGCGCAGAAGAAAAGGAAAAATTCTGCGTTTCAACAATATTGATAACGGTATGACGTATTTCCTGCTAATGGTTCCGTACGTCTCAGTCACCCATAGGAATCGAGCGTTTCTGCGGTGCAAGACATCGACAACTGCCGGCACATTGCAATTTGTTTTACAACTAACGTCCGCCTCTTCCAGAAATTCACCTGAAAAATTGGAGAAACGCTATCTGTCACAGGCATTAAATGTACTGTTTGAGATAAAAAAAACGGCAGGTGGTATTCGTAAACGTTCTACGCAAATCACTTCTGTGGTTTTCACAAACGTTATTTTAAATGTGCGCGTGCTTTGATGCCGCATAATGAGCACAAGGCGCCCACTCTTTGCTGAAGTTTACGCGTTCTTTGACTTGCTCAATTATGGGGTAGGCTTATGGTATCAGAGGAAGCATATGTGTTACTTACGCTACTGATGTTGAGGATGTTGTTGAGGGTAACGTTGACGCAAGGCACTGAAACGGCACAAAATGTATCAATTCGGCAATTTGTAAATGCGTAACCTTTCTTAAATTGCACGAAATAAACTTGAGCACGAGTGTACACGATATTGCCCGATAAATTCAACTGTTTCTCACTTTTGATCAATTAAAGTGAGCGAGAACACGAGACATCCGATGTGATTCACTGCAGGGCATTGTCCAGATTTTCTATACGCGACAAGATTTTTGTCGCAACGAACGCATATGGTCTTGCCAGAGTGCGATATGTCGCAAGGTAATTGATACAGTAGAGCACACACTTGCTGTTTGCCCCAACATGACTGTGAACGGCTGAGATCGACTTCTTCGTTGGCGCCTGTTAACAGCATGCCGTTGAGAGATAAATTTGTTGCTGGGCCCTTGGATGGATACAAGGTCAACGAAGGGAGCCATCAAAGCTGTCATAGTGTTTTTAGTCAACGCAGGGTTAGAATAAATGCTGTGAACGGGCTCTTTGGCCACAAACTTGTATATAGCCTAACCCCACTGCCTATCCTCATTCCAACTCCTCATTTTATGTCCGCTTCCCCTTTTTATTCTCAACAGAGTAGCAGAGGGCTATTGCCATGGAGGCCTCCTTGCCCTTCCTCGATAGGTTGTTCTCTTTCTCTCTCTCTCTCTCCCCAGATATTGTTGCCTTGCCTGCGCGAGCCTATAAGGCATCTACACTGAAGATAATACTGAATCGCGATAACGTAATCTAACGAAACAGTGGTTTCACATGATACAGCGTTTCTGACGTTAGGTTTTAAATGTCTGCATAGTAATGCTAACTACTCTTCCTTAGTGGTACCTTAGTGACCTTTTTTTTTTGCACAGGTTGTACGTCATAGCGACGCGGCTGGTATGCTAAAGGTGACATGGGTAGCCCCTGTGTAGAAGGAAAACGGCCCATGTTTGGGGCACATGTCTCTGAAGTCTCCGCATAACTAAGTGGGCATGTTTTTTTTTTATTTTTGGCTTCTGGTCCACTTCTATTGCTAGGGAATTTCCGTTTGCTGGTTTCAGCCTTGCCTTTGAAGTTGGCAAATTTATACGCTGTGAACCTGAACGATATAGAAAAAAAGAATAAGTACAGGAAAAGCGCGCGGATAAAATGGCGTTCCACACATACCGCCACGGCCTCGGGCGGCGCTAGTTACCATTCCTAAAGCTAAACTTGCACCATATGCAGAAATACCAAATATTGCGGGACGGGAACATGCCCATCATGGTAGCTTAATTGCTAAAACACCGTACGCGCTGCGCGAAAGTTGTGTATTCGGCTTCCACCTGCAGATAGTTAGACATTAGTTACTGTATTACTTTCACTTTTAATTAATTAATTAATTTGAGTAATTAATTAATTAATTAATTTTATTTCGCCATTATGATACATTTGCAGCATGCAAAAAATTCTGGGGGCACGGACTGAAAGCCACAAGAACATTGACGGGGTCTGTACCCGATAATTCCCCATCCCACCAACACCCCGAATCCACAATCCCCTTGAGCGATGGGAGACCTTGTTATCCAGCCCCGCCCTACCGATTCAGCTCGCACTGACGGACAGGGGCCAGGAGCTGCTGGAAACATGTGGGTCCCGTAACTAGGGAACCACACCGTCCGGTGCCTTCGTGCACCACCGATTTATTTCTGGCCCAGTAAATGCTGCTTCACCACTATCTTGCACTTTGATGGAGGCGAAACGAAATGTTCGTTTGCTTCAAACGTACAATGACATATCTGCGCATGTGAAATAAGCGACTGAAGGCCTAGAAAGTAACGGTGAAAAAAAAAATGCTTCATTTGTCCGCAGGAAGTTAAAATTTATCAAAGCTTGGAGAAAGAAAAAGGTAAGAGCAGCAGTACAGAAAACAGTGCTGGTAGTTTAACAGAGTGGGCAATGTATATGCGATCATTTGTCGGCCATAGTTAGTACCAGTCGGTGGCGAAAAAGAAAAACTGATTTAACGTGCGTCATAGACTTTCCATTTTTCTGTGAAATCAGTAAGTTTTATCAAATACGTGTTATTTGTTACAATACCTTTTTTGTAACATGTTATTAGAAAAGACTCCTGCAGGCCGTCAACAGATACGACTCAAATATAACTATTTTCCCCTTGTTCTTTTTGGGGCTTCGTTGCCTCTTTCTCCGTGTAATTATGTAGGACATATTGAAGCTTCACTCCTTGAATCAGCAATCTGTAGCTATTTAATGCGAACTTCGGGGTTCTATTTGACATAATGACGGGGTCAGGAGCGGCCCGAGAACGAAGACAGGCTATGTGATCGAGGCGGAAGGCTGTTCGATGGCGCCGAGCCGTAATCACAGCGTTGATGACTTTGGCAATTTCAGAGACACTGCGACGCAATCTTCCGTCTGTGGATATTTCCCGGCGTTTTCGGAAGTACAAATTGCCGGAGGCATCGAATCTGCCTAAATTTTGCTAGTAGGGGTGCGGATATCCTCGCTTTAACAATACTATCATTACTAACTACTGGCTATCGTTTCTCTGCCATTTTCAAACATCTCAAGCAGGCCATTACGTTTCGTGCGGGGAAGGCACTAAACCAAGCGGAGTTGTTGAGAAATCAGCTCGATATTTAGGGGCGCTGCAATAACGAAACTACTTACTCGTCGTTGAAGCGGTGACTGCGGACGTCATCGCAGCGAAAACTAGCAGACCGGCGAAAGCGTGTGAGAGACTCATCTTGGCGTTTTCGCTTGGAGATGGTTCAGGGATGCGACGCTGTCTTCGCTGGCACGGTCGACAGTGTTGTTGAGGTATGAAAACTGGTGGGCTTTTATACCCGACCCATCTTCACATCCGGGAGGATGCAGTGAAGTTATTAGAGAAATCCTTTCCGCTCCGGTGGCAAGGGAACGCATATTCGGCACTAAGGACGCGCACACCTGTTATGCACGCCGTATGGGGTGCTTTATTTAAACTTGTTTTTCGGCGCTACCACGTGGACGCGTTCGAAAACTAAAGAGCATGAAAAAAATTCTGAAACAGATGAAAATAGATGGTGCGCGCCTAAAGGCTGTGATCATCCGAGAGGCAACATGCCCCCCCCCCCCTTTTTTTTTGTATAACTCGCTTTTCCGGCTGTGGCGACAGCTTAGCGCTACGCATGGAACACAATGGCAAAAATATTGACTACTAGAGGTGCGCGAATATTCGCGCTTTCGAATACGAATCGAATACCTCTGTTGTTTCGAGTCGAAGCAGTTGGTTATGAAGTTCAATGTTGGATTCCATCTAATGTACTTATTATGCTTTATATATACTCCTAAACGCCCTGTTTAGAAAGTAAGCTGATACATTAGGGAATGGCTGGGGGAGGAGGGGATAACAATGTCGCGTGCACTTATGAATGCAAACAATTCTTACAACACACGCAAAACATAGACAGGGACGCATAGAACATGGAAAGAGAGAGATAGGATGAACGCCAACCGAAATACGCAATAATACCCTAAATAACGGGTGGTAGTTATTCGCATAGTTCCATTGTGACCGAGTATGCGGTATTACGAAATCCCGCTTGCCCCGTGGAGCACGCGTAGGCTCCATGGGCAGCGTCGGGAGCCCGTTTCACGCTAATGAGAGCGTCGTGGGACCTTAAGACTTCTATTTTTTGTTCATTCACAAGTTTTCCATTCAAATTGACCATCACATATCGTGCCCTGTGGCACGATACGTGACATCGGGTTAGAGGGCACGATAGATGAAAAAAAAAGAATGAATCGGTCAGTTTGACCCATTCCCTCGAAAACTCTCGTTTTCTATTTTCAAAAAAAAAAAAAAAATAAAGAAAATTGCGTTGGGCGTGCGGGAGAACATTTCGAAGCCAATGTTTGTCCGAAAATTCGTATTGCACCCTTTTCGAACATTTTCCCCAGCTTGCACATTTGAATGAAAAAAAGAAATGCAGAAAGCTCGTAGTGGGACCATCAGTTTAAACCGTCGCCGTTCGTTCTTTAGTTACGTTTGTTATTATTTTTTAGCCGCGTTACCGTTATCACATAGCCGCGTTACTACTGTAACGCGGCCAGGTGATCAATTACACCTGCATGCTTATGCCGGTACTGCAATATATTTTTTTCGCCATGGTCCCCTCAAAGTAGACAGCACTGCGATTCCACGCGCTCTACCTACGCATGCTGCTGCATTAGTGATCACTTGCAAAAAAAAAAAGCACAAGCTTGAACGATGCAGATGGCATGAATCAGTGCGACGGGAGTGTACAGTTACCCAGAGATCACGATCCTCCCGCGCAGCTGTTAGCGGCACAGGAAAAGCGAACACGCTGCTGTATATGATAATGTGCTCGCCATAAATCTTTCGCTTTGGAGGAAATTAAATGGCCCTAAAATAGTGAAACTACTCGAGAAATATTTGGCCGTACCCGGATCCCTGTTCTGTTTCTGCGTGTTCGTTCTAGAAAAAAAGAAGAAAGAAAGAAAACCAGACATGTTTACAGGCGAAAGAGTGACAATTGCGGCGGAAGCTCAAATTTCAATGCTGCTACAATGATTTACCGCTATCCGGGTGGCTAATGAGCTCCATGTGCACCAGTATAGCGTGGCGTTCTAAAACAAGCGTGACGTACGTAGTGGGCTCTTTTGGTGAGAGCTTTATGGCTATGCCGACGTATAGCCGGTTTTCTGGGGCTGTTATTTTTGTCCCATGCAGTCTCCTGACGGAATTACCGAACTGTGCTATATGGCCTTCTTCTTTATTACCTACGAAATGTGTCAAGTTGGTCAACATGGCGGACTCATGTGGCGTATATGTATATGAGTGATTGGAAATTCACAAGGTTGCACATACGACACGAGTCTCGCTCTAAGGGCTGTGTAAGTTCAGGCCTTTAAGAAAATGCTGAAAAAGAAAAAAACCGCGAAATCTTACACCCAATAAAGAAAGCGACGGTAAATGAATGACGGCTCATACAATGAATGTTTTAAACCGAGTGCATTTCTCCTTTGCTTTTCATGTCTTTACGGCCTGCACTCCATTTTGTCGTTATTAAAATTATTAACGGTTATTAATAGCAATTTGCGAAACTTAAAGGTAGAGTAGGCTGCCGCCCGTATGATTTCTTGCGTGGTTATGAGATCGAGGCGTTCGAATAAGACGTATGAAAGTAGTGTCAATCAACCGTGGAGAGCGCAGCCAAAATGTGCCTTCCACGCAACCAAGTGCATTGTCCAAGCTCTAATGTTTGTGATTGCCATTTTACAACATGTTTAGACGTTCATATTCGAATGCCGCAAGCAATGCCTCAAAAGATTGGTCGCGCCTCTAATTCTGTCCGGCCTGCACACTCACTCAGCCCCATTCAGGGCGATTGCCCCCACAGAAACGAGCGGGATCGACTTGTCGGGCAGCGATTTTGCTGTCCTGTGCATGTAAGCGCTATAACCGTTTAGTCCGAGCGAGCGTTCCGTCGGGCTGGGCCAGCTTGACTGCACGCTGCGAGTAGACTCAGCCCGATCCGCATGCAACGCTAACGTGAACGCGGACGGGTCGGGTCGGTGTTTCCCAGTCAGATGCGATTGACGGCGCTCTCTCGCATCGCTAACAGGCCGCCACAGCGATCTGGACCCGTATGCCCTGGTGTGCGAAGCCACGTAAATGCTTCCGCCTCGGTCCGAGTCCGACTTCGCTCTCATTTTTTTTATTGTTTGGGGGTTAGGCGCTAGGCACATGTATTTAAAAAATTCTGCAGAGACGTGTGGGAATGCGAAATCATTGTAACGTATGTAAGCCTCCGAACGCCATGCACGCGCTCAGGTTACATACCCGTGACGTGGCGCCACCTCGTCGCCATTGGCTGCGCCGTCACGTGCCCGATGACGCACGAAATAGGCACACCTTTAGTCAGCCAGAACCGCGGAGCCGCCGTGGCGCCGGGGAAGCGTGCTCGTCGAGCGCCTCCTAGATGGCAGTCCTGCGCACTCTGCTTTATGACGTCATGCTGCTTCGACCGAAGTTTCCATTGCCAAGCCCGGCGTGACGAAAGCGGCGATGTAAAAAACCATCGTGGCTTACTCGTGTGCGCCCCCATGAGACTCTGTCGCAGTCGAACGAGGTAGCATGACGTCAAAGATCGAAGTGCATCGGCCTAGTGCTAACTAGGAGGCGTTGACTCGTATCACACCCCGGAGGCGCGGGTTCGGTTCCCACTAAGACCCAAGCGTATGGAATTTTGTTTTCAAAGCCATAAATTAATTTTGTTTACAGGAACCTCCCTGAGAAATTTGACATCAATACGTTTGGGTCACACCGACTGCGACGGACTGCGACGAAAGCATACAATGCTTTCGCATTAAAATGACAAATTGGCACCAAATGAATGCACGAAGTTTACATCGACATCGTGAGCAGTTTCACTAAGTCATTGCTGTGGCATCCCCGC
This sequence comes from Dermacentor variabilis, assembly GCF_050947875.1. NCBI lineage: Eukaryota > Metazoa > Arthropoda > Arachnida > Ixodida > Ixodidae > Dermacentor > Dermacentor variabilis. The sequence goes on along the minus strand of NC_134575.1, from coordinate 41,965,562 downwards.
GCAGTGCGTTGTGGTCCCAGTTGTTCCCGTCGCCACTGGGGTTTGCTTTCGAAACCGACTTACCGGCGTTTCAGCTCGACACTGGGCGTTGTTTATCGAGCGAATCGGCCTTCATTCACGCTTGACTACGGTCGGGTTTACGTGATGCGTGCGTGGGTGATGTCGAATAGCAACAGGGCTAAACCCGTCAGATTCTACAACTTTTCAAGCGTAAAACTGCAGGAAGTATGAATCCAGAAGGGCTGAGGAAGAAAGATAGACATCGAGTGCTTTTATTTGTCCTTTTGTATGGATTTGAAGTATCTGCAATTGAATTTATTGCTGGGGGCGCTGTGTAAGTCTTCCAATAGTCGCAGAAATAAAACATGATTACCCTGCACAGTGAAAGCTGTAAGGTTGCTATCGACGTCTCGTGGCGTCTGCCAGAGGCGTGATCACCATCTTGTTAACGTATCGCCGTCATGTTTTCTGCGTAGAAGTCATCACAACACCAAGAAAAATTATGCGATTTGTCTTCCCCCAAGATTAAACTCTCGCCCTCCTAATCCTCTCGACATCGGCCGTCACGTCGTGGCCCCGACATCGTTGTGTTGTTTGTCGTACCGTATACGTATGTGCCATTCTTATGCGGCCGTCGTCATTGCCGTTGTTCTCCTCGAGGCTTTTATTCGGATAACAATTATGCGGATACTCCAGGCGAATGTCCATCCTCGTCGTCGACGTCGCCGTGAGGTTCCGTATAAGGTTCATGTGCGTTAAGATTGCGGCCGCGCGCTGTATGCTGTAGGTTTCAGAGAAAACCTGGGCCGAAAAAAAGATGGCGGTTTCACGCGCGGCGTCTTCTCACGCGTGAAAAGGACAGAGCGAGATGGGGAGCGCGCACTAGGTGGGTGGGGGGGGGAAGGGGGCCAGTTTAACGCCCGTTTCCTCTACTAGTGCGGCCGGGCGCGTCCTGCTATAGAGGCAATGTGCGGTGGGTGCAAAGTTTGGGCGAGCCGTGATGGCTGTGCGTCCGCTGCGTTCTCGCGCCTCTAGTTCGCGCGGAAGCGGATGGCAGAACGAATTCGCTGGCCACTTTCGTGACGCCAGCGTTCTGACGTCGACTGTTCGTGTTCGCCGAGGAAGGCATGTTCACGTTTGCCCGTAAGCGCGTGACGCAGAGATTGGTAATTTAATTAGTAAGCGAGTGTTACGTTACTGCAATTCTCCGGCCTATGAAACTACTAAATTGCTTCGAGTGGTTGTCTGATAGTTTGCTATCGCTATGAACGCTTCGCTTTTACGGCGAAACTGAGGCTTTTTTTTAAATGGTGGAATAGAACTTGTTTGGGCACGCTATCGGCCTGAGCACAGTAATTACCTATGAAAATCCCAAAAATTCACCGACTAGGCAACACTATAAGCTGAGTAGAGAAAAATAAAAGGCATTTATTTTTCTGTATTCCGACAATCGTTTGTAGAAACGTCTTCTTTTTTGCCACGGCATCTTGATTGATATGTGAAGTCGCATGCGGTAGACATTTTGCGCTGCAGCGTAGAAGGCTCTGCCTTTGACCACAAGAAGCATTCTGAAAAGAACAGTGAATCTGAAGAGACAGTAGGCAATAGCATAAAAAGAAATGAAAAAAATGGCTTGCTGTAGCTTTTGCTTTGTTCAACGTGGCTCCAAAAATTAAATGCCGCTATAGCGTACTAAAGGCCTTTTGCAGCACTGTCAGATTCTATCAAGCTGCAAACAACATCTCTCTTCATCATCCGGGGAACGTTGTCGGCATTCGCGGGCTCAAAGCACCAGCTCGTGAACGAATTCTAGCAGTGATTAAAGATGCTTCGTTCATACAATGTGCAGCCTAACTTTTCTAAATTACTTAAATACGCCATTCAAGACTTAGAGGTAATTCAGCACACAATTTAGTGACTCGAAACATCTAGACTGCGGCGGGGTTTAAGATAAAAATAATAATTTAGTACCTAAATTAAGGGTTTGCGGTTTACCTTTTCTGCTTGGTTGCCTCGACATCACAAGGAAGCAGGTAGTGTAATCAGTATACATGAGTCGGTAAAGTGGTGATGTTGGAACTGTATCAGAAGGTAAGAGAGAAATGAACGTTGATTTTTTTTCACATTTCGTGTAGTTTCAGCAACAGTAATTTTACACTTAGATTAATTAAGCGTGATTTTAATACAAAGCAGCAGTGCCTGAGTTGCCTTCAAATGAAAATTCGTCTACTCACCAGAGTGTGTACCATTGTCAAAGTCGATGGCTGTGAAATTGATTATAGAGCGAGACGTCGTTGCGTAAAGTAGATCTGTAAACCTTTAGAAAGATTCGCAATGCATGAGGATATATCTGAAGTTTTGTATACGTGGTCTTTCAGACATCATGTACCGAATTAAAAAGAATAGACGTCTTATTTTACCGGAATATGACCAAGTGCATCTTGTTTAGATTATTCTTCAGAAACCGATGGTAATCTTGTAATTCCTCACATCTAATTGTTTAACTAAAAGTAATTATTTACCTTTTGAATGTTGTTTAGTTGTGAATACGCATATTACGTGGTCGTAGAGAATTGAATGAGAAGCAAAACGTCGCGTTTTCTGCAAGGCCCACATCATGTGTTTGCTTTCTTCCAGCAAATCAAGGAAGCTCGCAAAATACGAACATATATATATATATGTATATATACCACGTGACTGCGTACCTGTTCGCACGGGATGGCAGCGCTATCAGACAGCCTCAGTCGGCAATCAAGATGCTCATCCATTACTTGGCCGAGCGGTGGCTGTAACAGCATTGGTGTTCCTTGCGCAATGCGCGAACAGCTCCTGGCGATCATCGCACATGGAGATCAAGGAAATGTCACTGCCTTGAATGGCGAGCCCGAGATGCACAGCTTGCTTTCTCACTGACACTGTTTGACAGTACTGACGTCGCCTGCGCACAGGAGTGCCGTCACGTGGTGGATTTTTCAAATTTCGCGCGCTTACTCTATTTGACAGGAAAAAGTAAACACCGCGCAATGCGTACCTCGCTTGAAACGCGTCATTTTTAGGTGACTTGCGATTCTTTACAAGTACCTCGTTGGCATCTTAACAACTGGAAATGCAATTAAACAAGTTAGATGATTACTTTGAAATAAATAACTGGATGCCAGGTTTCTCAGCAAGACGGCAAACAACGTGGACTTTGTCTTATTCGTGCAAAGTAATCCGCGTTTCCTTAAAACTTGGTGCATAATAAAACTTGGTGCATAAAACTTGGTGCATAATGTACACACGCGCAAGTCGTTTCGAGTTTTTTTTCGAGGTATTTACCCGTGGACATTGGGGACTCAGTCGAGAACAGGCCTGCATACTCTGTGACGATATCTGATAAGGCTAAATGCCACCGCAAGCCCGTTGAATACGGCGCATTGGAAAGAAGACAAGGACAACCTTTAGCTCCGACCTCGTCCCGCACTAAACAGTGTGGCCTGCATGACGTCACTTCACGTCACTCCTGAAGAAGCGCAGGCATTGGGTCGTCTTGTAGATGCTGCTGCTTCGGCGGCTGGCAGCCGTTGTCCTACAAGCGCCGTTATCGAGTTCGACGAACTTGGGAGACATGTGACAGATAAGGCACTGGCACTATAAGCTGTCGCCTATTGTCTGCTGATTTCGTCTCGAGCATCTTGAAATTTCTAATCAGCGGAGTGAAACAGCTTCATTACTTCAAGGCACAAGCGCGTTTGCCTGTAGAAATGCTCGTTGCACGCGTCTGATCATGAAAAATTAAGAAACAAAGTCCATGTGGGCCGATAATTTTCACTTTCCGCCACCAATCGAGATAGTTATAGGAAACTGTAATGAGAACACAATTTCTACTAGGTCGGATACATTTAAAGAGAAATGGCCATAACAATCTACTAGAAATAATTATCCTCAGGACATATACCTGAAGAGATAGGCTCATATTTATCTGGATACCTAACGCATATCCTAAATTCTACTTGAACGGGATAGCATCAGTTACGCTGTCATTTATGGGATTACAGTGTCTCCGAGTAGATGGCGCCAGTCCTTAAATGTAGCTTGACGTCCAGCGAAAGATTTGCTTACTTGCTTGATGACCCATCAAATATATTTGTGCTCTTCCCGGATTAAATCATTTGGTGAAAGTTAGCGCCGTGCTTTAGCTATTCGCCTATGCTTTCTTTTGTTTGCTTTTCCGCCGTGTTGGTATATCTATGAAGAGTAAAGTTAGGCCAGAAAAGTGCTCGCAGTCTCCTACATTAGCCAGTTGTCTTTAGCGAAACAAACAGTGCTTTTAAAGCCGAGTGAGCAGACGTCTGTGGAGGATGCAGGAACCTAGAACTCTGCATCCGGAAAACGGACAGATGTCAAGGATGTCGGGTGGGGGGGGGGGAAGCAACCTCTGTCCTCGAAAAAAGCCCGGGCACAGTCACAGATGCCATATCTTAAATGGCTTCATCACAATCACATATTTCACAAATATGGCTGACAACCACAACAATGCGAAAGACACATCGTTGTGTGGACGTCTGACTGATAGCGTGGAGAGTTTCAAGGCACATAAAGGCATTGTACTGTTGATACATAATAGCGACCTCCTTTTCATGACAAGTTTGCCTAGGGAAATGCGAAAGGAGAATGCTGCGAACTTTCGACTCGCATTTCTTAAATAAAGAAATGTTCAATATAAACATGAACACGAGGAGCAGTTAATTTGATCTGTCCATCCCATGATAGTCGGAAGAACCGTATATTATATACCAGCTCTCCGAACTAAATATGACCAATAACAAAAAAAAAAAACGAGCGCTTTACGCGAATGGCAATCAGTGTACGTAGATGGCGTTTTCATGTTAGTCAATAGCACTTTTTAATTTTTCAACAGTAGTTAGGTTTTCAAGCTTAATTAGCCCACTTTTAATAACTTATGTAATCGATAAGGTACCAATGCAAAAGTTAGGGTGTATCTTGTGGAATGACGGATAACAGCATTTAAAGTAATTTGGTGCATGCGTGGTCCATTTCCCCGATGAGCAATGAAAGCTCCCTAAATTATGTATGTGTATATATATATATATATATATATATATATATATATATATATATATATATATATATATATATATATATATATATATATATATATATATATATATATATATATCACGTTTCCACGTGATATATATATATCACGTGGCAACGTGTCCATGCTCCGTTGATAGCAGTAGTTCCAGACGTAATCTTCGCCATCTGTTACGCCGTGCCTTTGTCGCTCGCTGAAAACCTGAGCTTGACGTTCAGCAATAGACGAAGAAGTGCGCCGAAAGCTACTCACGCCTCGGCGAAAGAGCACAGCCGCTCGCTTTTAGTGCGAGATGCTGGCACGGCTTTGGACGAGAGTTCCGTGTGAAGAGCGGTGCAATCCCTGGCTCGCGGACACGTTTTGACGCGGTATTTTTGAAAGTTCGCGTTTCCTTTCTTTTTTTGTCGTTGAAAACAAAATCACACGTGGCATAGGGATCTTTAAGCACTGTTAGCGGTCATTTCTAGGCATCCTCTGTGTCTTTTGTGTTAACGTCTTGTTGACCAGGTAATTACGTTGGGAAACAAATGTCTCGATTAAACTTGATTGCCGAAATATTGTCGCAGAATGCAAATGAAAAACGAAGCTCACGACGGGCTCGGACAACACTCATCAACTTTCAACGATTGCCGCTCGCGTAATGCCTACCGCGATTTCTTTGTTTATTGGCAACGTGTAGTTGAGAAAGCCGGTTTAGACGTATTAAAGTACAATTAACAGTTAAGCATTAGTATGTTAGATCACCGTAATACATGAAGTGGTGTGCAGTAGAGTGCACACGGTCTCAATAGAGCTTCCACAGGAAACGCCCGAGTCACAAGGGCATTAACAAATTACGTTTTTTTTTAAAAAAAGAATTGGCCAAAACATCATAACGATCAGGATATATGCTTTCATCAATATTGGCTTACCATTTGTTGGCAGAGAAGTGGTCGAGAACTGCGGTACATTCACCGCTCCCTCCGAGCAATTCTATGCTCAAGCACCTCGAGTTCATCGTGTACCCAAGGAAATTTGCTCCTCTTGTTTTCTGTGACAGAACAAACTTCGGCGCGCCTGCCACAGAGAGAAGCTGCAACGCTCATTCGTGTCAGTTTCCAGAAAAAAAAAGTTAGGCAATTTTTTTATAAATGCTATCGCAGTAACTAAAACTGCAACGAAGGGTGACCTAAGCGAAATAGAAAAGCTATAGTCACTTATAAACCGCAATTTATTATTCCTTGCAAAATAACCTGACCGCACATTTCTTTAGAGGAAGACGTGAAATGCGCACCTTAAAATGAGGCTTTCGATACCACCAGAAAGCGAAACGACCTGTGGCAATATTATTTTGCCTAATTTTTCTTTCAGTCAGAAGACTGCAAAGTAATACTTACATCCACGGAATCATCACGCATAGACTGCACCCAACGCTACAAGGATACCACTGCCCAATGTGCGGCGTACCGGACACCTTAGCGCACCTGATCATCGAATGTCCATGGCATCCAGACAAAGACGCATTGCTTTCACCGACAGACTGTTGCAACGTCAGACAAAGGGAAGACCTCATAGAAACGGTGGGAGGTCAAGCTCGTCTCCGAGGACCTGGAACAACAACGACGCCTCGTCGCCAGGACCAAGGAGGCAGCGAAGGCCAGAGGGTTCCTGGAATGAGGAGACCTCCCACCGAGAGTAGAACCGGGGCTTACCCCGGGATACTGTTTCCAAATTGAAAGTTTATTCCTCCTCTAATCAGCATCAGAGGGAAGCTTGGCCTCCCATGTTTCAATTGTTGATGGCCTGGACGACCAACGCAGTCTCGTCGCCCGTGCCAATGAGGCAGTCCAATCCAGAGGGTTCTTGGAATGAGGAATCATCCCACCAAGGGTGAACCGGGTCCTGGCTCGGATTACCGTTTCAGAAAATAAAAGCTTAGTTCTCTCCGTCTCTCTCTGTTCGGCAAGAAAATTAGTCAGAAGTGTTGGCGTGCAGAGCTATGAAAAATGAATTCCGAAGATGTTGAGCTCAGGGCCTATCCTACTTTTTCACAAGATGACGCTTGCCCGCACATACTTATACCAAACGTATCCAAAGCAATAGACAAACCTACTTGTTTAGCATTGCTGGTGCTTTTATGTTTCTTTCCAACGGCACCGCTGTCGACGAAAAGAACTGCTAGAAATACAGCGAGGACTTCCACACACTGCATCCCGTATGAAGCCGGTCAAGATTGAATGTCAGGCTCTAATGGTAAGGACCAGATATATAAGTAAAATAGAGAGCTCGCGCAGCAGGAGCCAGTAGTTCTGTGATAATTCAAAAATAACATATTACGCGTCATTGAACCTTCACCGCAACGTACGAAGCTAAATGCTAAATGATGGCGTAGCAACTGCTCCTACGCAGTGTTTTTCTTGCCTCCTTTTGAAAAAGGACGCGCCGTTACGCAGCAAAATCTCTAGGGTCAAGAACACTGAGCGACGGTAGCAACGAACTTTGTTAGAAGGCAAATATGCAGTAGAACTCTGCTGATATGAAGCGTTTGCGGTCAGATGACATTAACGGCGCGCGCGAGTGGACCTGAGCTTCTAAGATTAATGCAAACACATATGCGATGCAATAGCATCCTATCTGTAATAGTAACCATATAGTAATAATAATAGTAGTAATAGTAAAACTAACCAGAACTATAGTTCTTGTTAGCTTTAGGTTTAGTTTAGTTCAAAGGATTTTTTTTGTAGATTTGCGCTGTTACTGCGTTTTTTTTTGTACGAGAGCGCACAATATAAGGGTAAGGGGTAGCTTCAAGCTTTTCGAGAGGGAAAGGTAGATGTTATTTACGAGAAAGGCAGAGAGGTCGACCTCAGGTGGTACGCCCTAGACTGGTACAGTGCACTTAGAAGCACGGTAGGAGAGTGCGAGTACAGCGATTAATACTAAGTGATTATTTTTTACGAAATAGAAATGCGGGTTTTTGGGTGTGCGTCTAACAGGCACGTAAATCCCCACTTACGCCGCGGTATGGACGGGGCTGAAATAGACACAATAAACTGTTCGCAAACCACAATCTGTTTATGCATCAAACACTTGTAGCTTTTTTTTTTCGTGGTGTAAAACTGACCCGTCGCACACTCACGAGGTCTGGAAGGCAGCAACCATTTTGTGTAAGCTATTCCTTCACAGCGCTCTGCAGGGCACACGAAACGTGGTTCAATCTATGGTCAACAGTATTTCGAAGCTACAGTCTACGGTACGCCTTTCTCAAGACGCTTTGCTTTGCTTCTCAAATACCCGCCTGCAGTGTCATAAAGTTTATGACCACTACCGCGGAAACAGACTTTTTTTCCTAATAATTTTCTCTGCGATTGCTGTCAAAACTCAGGCAGATAGTGAGAGGTCCTCGAAAGCACCACTAACGTTGGTAATGCAAGCGCTCACGTGCTAGGTGAAATAGCAATGTGCGTTTCCACTAGCAAGAGCGTGGTGCTGGGTATTCTGAAAATATGCAAACGAACGTTCTTTCGAAGCAAGAACAGCGTCCGCCCAAGAGAATTTCTAGCTGCTAAAAGCAAAAGTGGCCGTATAGATACGAACAAAGCACTAGAATAGGTATTTATAGGCTCCATAAAATCCTTGCTACGCCACTTCTTAACCAATAACTTGTGCTCACATTTCAAAAGGGTGGGGCCCTGGCAAGCGGCATCAAATAGCTATTTGCCGGCATTTTTGCCTCTGGTGATGAATGACTATGCGAGAAAGGGGAACAAATGGATTTGTGTTCACGGTGTACTGCAGTCCTAATGAAGCCTCTGGTACAGTCGCGTGTCATGCGGAAACTTCAACATCGATTTTTTTTTTTGCCTTGCAGTATCAGGTCGTGGGCCAAGAACAGCGCGCTCCAACATTGGTTTCTACCGACGCTTGCTAAGAAAGTGTCCAGCGTCCATCTTTGCGCCGCATATGCTGGGCGATCGCACATGTGTGTCAGCGTTTCACGCGTCCGGCAGGGTTTGCAGTCGGGACTATTCGATCGGCCGACGAGTTGTGCGCAGCGATGGGCGAGAGCAGCGCCCAGACGACTCCTGCGCAGCAAAGATGCTTAGCTTCGCGCAACCTTTGGAGGCACACATCATTTCCCATCCGCGTCAAATACGCGAAGGCATCTGTGGAGGTCGTCAGCATGAGCCCTGTATGTCATTTTAAGGTCTTGCGCGATATTGGCACTACTTATTATGAACTGAAAGCCGTGTCCGCTCTGTTCGTATCCGCCCGCTCTATCTGTGACGTCGTAATCAAGCTGCCGCCATCGTCGCTACTGCTTCGCTCGTCTTCTTGTCGTAATTAATCAAATAATTAATAATTAATTAATTAATTCCCTTGTAGGAGCTGGTAGTAGCTGCAAATTCACCGTGCACGAGTCGACGCGCCAGCCTCATTCAACGACGACGAAGTGCATCATCTTCTCGCCACCGCAATACATGGCAGTTAAGCAGGCCGGCCAGAATGCATTCATTTAATAATTGATGAATTGATTACTTGATTGATGAATCATTAGGACCAAAGCCTTAAACGGCTCCTCGGAGGAAACTTTGACCATCCAAGGTTATGGCGTCAACATTTAATTGCATCAAAATTGATGTCGTCACCATTGATGGGAGTCTAACCCACGACCATTTTTTGTAGTCGAACCCTCGACCTTCGGTGGTCGAACCTGAGACCATCGATAGAAGTCGGACACAAAAACTTTACTTTTAATTAAAGCATAGTTAATTAGGGAACTTCAACCCACAACTTTTGACGGGAGTCGAACCCTCAAACTTTGGTGGGATCAAATCGCAGAAGTCTAATCATGTTTGCTTTATTTGTGTAGTGTAAGCGTGAGTTGCAGTGTTTGACGATGTTGTAGCCTATGTGTTGTGGTGAAGACTGGATTCTTAAATGTAGGAAAAAGTTAGTAGCACTCTACGATGCTGTAAAGGAGGCTCAGTGCATTCACCGTAAACGCTCTAGGCAAGTGATGTTCTGTAAGCACTACTTGCGAGTCGTAATCCAATGTTATGAACTGCATGAGGTCGTCGGACGTAATACTGTTTGGCTGAACCATATATGATGCTACCATAGTCTAATATGCTACGTACCAAAGCGCGGTCAATTACGGTCAAAGGAATTTACGGTGAGAGCCTCAGGGCTTCCGGGACAGGACTTTGAGGATGTTAAGTGCATTGTTCGCTTTAATTTTAAGGCTATTTATATGCGCGAGAAAGTTCAACTTTTTGTCAAGCAGAACACGCGGAAACTTGTGTTCTTTGTTTACAGGTAGTGTGGCTTCCTGTAGCGTAACGATGGGATCTGGTTGTAGGCCTCCTTTTTGGGAAATGACAGCACTAATAGCTTTTCAGTTCAGAAGCTAAAACCATTTTCAGATGCCCACTGCGTGAGTTTGTTTAATGTAACTTGAATTCGCCGTTCGCAGGTTGCCAAGTTCGATGCACGACACACAACTTGTAGATAATCTACATATAATGAGTGCATTACAGGGGGTGGAATTACATTACCGACTCAGTTCATTTTCAGCACAAACAGTGTTGCTTACTACACATGCATGTGGCGCACCATTCCCCTAGATGAACGCGCGTGTAAGCACCGTTCCTAAACACACTTGAAATGTTCGGTCGGACATGGAATCGGCTAGACATTTGAGCATTCTACCGCGGATCCCTAAATCCGCTAAGTTACTTAGAATACCAAACCCCCATGTTGTGTCGTACGTCTTTTCTAGATTGAAGAAAACAGACAGTATTGCCGCACCTATAGTCGCTTTCTGCGAATGTCAATTCTAGCCGAACTAGGTGATCTATTGTACAGTAACCTTTCTTGTACACACACTGATGGTCGTCCAGCAGGTTTTCAGTTTACAATACAATACAATACAATACAATACAGTACAACACAATACAATACAATACAATGCAATACAATACAATACAACACAATACAATACAATCTTTATTGTGCATAAAGAAAACAAAGTACAGATAGCAGGCCTACCAAAGCCTCAGAGGGCTTCACTGGCAGTGCCTGACAGTCAGGTTACAGCCATATGTCAATCTTTTGTTTATAATGGCTTCACTTTGCAAGACAGCTTGTGAGTGCTATAGGTCTGTAGCTGGTTGCTGTTGTAGGATGCTTTCCAGCTTTCAAGAATGGAATTATGAAGGCTTTCTTCCACTAATTCGGAATTTCCCCTGCTTCCCAGATTATGGTAAAAAAACGAAGCAAGGTTTAAACTGCTTTAGAGGATACGTGAGCGAACATTGCGTAATGGACTTTGTCCGGGCCAGATGCTGTTTTTTTGCCAGTAGTGAGTACTTTGTTGATTTCCCGGAGTACTAAGCGGGCATTATACGATCTCTCTGAACTTCCTGTGGTCAGGAGCTTTAGTTTTTCTGCTGATTGCTTATATTTTTGAAAAGTAGCAGAATAAGTTACTGAGCTTGATATGTCATGGAAATGTTGCCCTAACATGTATGCTTCTTCTTCTAAATTTGTTTGCCTGCCTGGGGTTGAGAGTATGGGGATAGTGTAACGACCGTGGTTACCTCTAAACTTACAAAGCTAATCCCCCATTCTTTTGAATGTTATCGAGCTATTTATTGGCGATGCATAGTTTTTCAAGCACTGTCTTTCGCCTTGTCTGCGTGCGTGCCTGGCCTTCGCGTTTGCTTTTTTGAAAGGGAGCAGATTAGCTTGCGCTGGATATCGCCGAAAGATACCCCGTGCGTTGTTCTGTGATTTTGCAGTCTTTGTGCATTCATTCGTCCACTAAGATTTTACTTTTTTCGTAAGAAGACGGAGGGTTGCGGGATCGTCTGTTCTGCTGGAGCAAGTATAATGGCAGCAATAGTCTCATTCATTTCATTTATCGTTAGATCAGCGGATATGTCATCCAGACAGGCCTTTTCACTGAAGAGAGGCCAGTCTGCTAGATGGAGTTTCCAACGAGAGGAGATAATGAAAGGAGATAATTCTTTAGAGATACCAGACATATGGTAACTACCATAGAGATTGTCGATAACATCTTCATTGAAGATCGAGAAAGAGAGATGGAGAGCACAGCGCCAGATCTAGACAGCTCATAGCTCCTGTGCTTCGGGAGCAGTAGATCACAGCACCACTGTTCAAGAGGTATATGTCATTTGTTAGGAGAAAATCTTCAAGTGTTTGCCCTCTGGTGTAAGTTGTTTTGCTACCCCCATAACGTGTTATGTGGGTTAATATCTCTCGCAATTAAGAAAGGTACAAGTAGCTGGTTCAAAATTAACTCCAGAGTTCTTACAGTAAAACACGAGTGCGGTGGAATGTATATTGAAGTAATGGTGATGGTTTTGTGCGCTAAAACGGGGACAGCAACGGCTTCTATGTGACTGTTAATGAGTACTTCTTCAGCTGCAATACCGTCCTGCAGAACAATGGCTACACCACCCGAAAGCCGGTTCGCCTGAGTAGGGTCGCGCCGTACCACAGTGAAGCCTTTTAAAATGTTTTTTCGCCCAGGTTTGTTTACTGTAAGCACAATGCCATATGAGAGAGATTACTTAACATGTCTTTGATGTCACCTAAGTTGTGTAAGAGCCCTCTACAATTCCAGTGGATAATAAAAGCCATTTTTAAACTGAAAGGTAAAAATTAGCATTAAAAGTGAATGAGAATAAAAAGGATGTTAGATGCCACACATCTAGGAACGGCCACTACAAAGGAGCGATAGCCTTTAGGTTATCGCTTTCTTATTAAACATGGTTATTGGGACTTCGTCCTACTTTCCGTGCTCGAGAAAGCGCTTGTCCTTAGGCGTTGCCCTCTCTGAGGCGCTGGAGGACCGAGAGTTGGGCCCCGAGACACGTGTCTCGGGCCTTGAGGTTCATTTGATTTTAGGATCCTGCGGCACTGGTGTCTGCAGGGCCTTTGAAGAGGATGGAGCAGCACTGGCTGCTTCCACCATGGGGGTGGAAAGAGTCACTGCGGGACTGCTGTGCGTGGGCTCAGAGGACTCCTGACGCCTCTGTGACACTGCCCCCCCCCCCCCCCTGCGTCACAGGGATATAACTTCTTCGCGAAATGTATGAAAATCGCTTTCTTGCTTCAAAGAACGAGATCTTTTCTTTAATAGTTAGTCCAATTGCTTCTTTTTCTTTCTTCCAGCAAGGGCAAGACCGCGAGTAAGCTGGATGGTCTTCTTTGCAGTTAACGCAATGTGGGGAACAAGTGCAATTGTCAGATTGGTTATCATTGAAGCTGCATTTAGCACATGTTGCTTGTCCTCGGCATGAATTTGAAGCATGTCCGAACCTTTGGCAAAATTCAAACATCGTCTGGGGTTTGGGATATATGGTCTGACATATACTTTTACGTAACCTGCGTTCAGTGCGGTAGGCAGTACGCTTGTTCCAAAGGGGAGTATAAAATGTATTGTGGGAATTTCTTGGTCATCTCGGCGAATAACAATTCTTTGTACTTTGGTAACGTTTTCTTCCTGGAATCCTCCCAGCAGTTGTTGATCGCTCAAGCCAAGAAAGTCCTCCTCAGTTATCACCCCCTGCTTGTGTTTAGTGTTCTGTGGGCTGAAATTGTCACTGTCGCGTCGCCAATACTGGTAAGTTCGAGAGCTTTTGTGCTTGATCTTTGCCATTTAGTTCAAGGAGGAGGTCCCCGCTAGACATTTTTGAGGCTTTGTATGTCCATCCGGTCTTGTCTTTCAAGCACTTGGCCACCAGGAATGGAGAGCTTTCTTACTGGTATGTTCTTTTCGCTGTTGACTACATAGAACTTGGGAAATGATGGAGCGTTGCTCCGAAAGGAGAAATGGAACGGTGCTTCAGTGCGGCATCTTTTCAGACGCCAATCACAGACAACAGAAGTTTGCACTGTTATAAGATGTGTATGTACGGCAACAGCGCCGACCACCCACCACGGAGCCAAACGAGGGGACACGGCAGAGCTTGCATGCAAGTCTGCACGACGCCAGTCGTACGCCATCACTATAACCAAATATGGTGTACACAAGGTAGGGTAGCCACACAGGGTTAACCTTTGCCGCCAAGGAGAAACGAAGTAGATGGAAGAGAGGAGAAGACAGGGAAGGCCAAAAAGTAAGCGAGAGAGACGAAGATTTGACGAAAGAGAGACAGGAAATGGCGACTGCCGTTTTCCTCCAGATGGGTCAGTCTGGATGTGCCGTCTGTGTGAAGCAGAGGCCAAAGAGGTGTGTTGCCTCCACCTGGAGCCCCTAAAGGTCCGAACACCCGGCATCGGCTCAACCCCTAGGATCCCCCTTTTCCCAGACACGGCTAAGCCGCGCACGGCTACAACCGGGAGGGTCCAGCCCTCGTGTGCTCGGGTCCGTGGTGTCGCAACGCAGCAAACGCCTGCCGACGCAGACGTCCCTTCAGGGTCTTTGTGAGAACGTTCTCACTAATACAATTGGTGCTCATTTGAGTTGTATAAATGAAGCATACATATACCTGCGATCTAAAAAAAAAGATAAATCAACATTTCATGTTTGCGCTGCCGGTCCAACACCGATGGTTGCGCGTTGCTGCATCTGGTGCGCGTTGCCTAAATACCATAGCTTAAATACCGCTGCCACCACGAGTTGGCCACGGCCCGGGGGTGAGGCGAGGGAGGGGGGCGTTCTTCTCCGGCGGCTGCCGCTTAGCGTCTGCGATGTTTGCAGAGTGTGCGTAGTGCGAGCAGCTTCCAATGCGCTGTGCTTTCGGTGTTTCGTTCGCATTTAAGCGAGATGCACGAACGTCGAATTCGATCGCTGCCGCTGCCGCGATTTCTCACTACAACATTTTGACAGCGAGTTTACGCGCTCATCGACCGAGATGTGTTCATATTTACCTGCGCGCGCGTGACACCATGCTCGTTAATTTAGTTAAAACACGTTGGCGGGCTAGTTGGTTTGAATCCGCGATGAAATGTGTAAGCGCGACTGAACCAGGACGTAGAAGAAACTGACAGCGCTGTCTTTGTGTTTCTGTTTCTTTCTACGTCCTCGCTCAGTCGCGCTTACACGCTATATCCTTGGTAATTTACTTAGGGAATATTTACAAGTTTATACGGCCGATAAACCTTGTATACTTACTTCTTACAGCTATCTACTAATTTGCTATCAGAATCGATGCTTTGACTTTCGGGCGAAACTGCGACTTTTTGAACACGCTGCGCCATCTATTGGTGCTGCTGAGAAGTGCGTGTTTGTGCTCCGAGATGAGAAGCGTGGCTTGCGCCGGTGCCTGCGAACGCTGAGAATGGTTCCCTCACTTTCTTGTTAATTCTTCATGCCCCGCATATGCATTCTGTTGAACTATGAACAAATAGAAGAAGGCAACCGATTGTTTCACCGCGTGAATCTGTCTTCCCCGACCACCCATGACGTGACGTCGAAGTGATGTTAGCTAATAGAACTCAACGCGTCCCGGGGGATAGATTTCATGACTCCACAGATGTCTCCATTTAGTTAGGTCAAGAGAGGGCGTCGCCAGAGCTCCGAAAGATCACGAGCTTCTCCAAACTCGGGCCTTCCGGCATAGTGGCCCGGCCCAACAGTTGCTTTTGAAGATTGTCGCCCGATGCTCGAGCCATTGGACCGTGGACTACCTAGTGACCCAAGTTAGCTGGAAAGTGGGTAGTGAAAACGTAGGAACAACCGGGAAAGTGCGCCAAGTATGCTAAGAGAGAAAAACATTTATTCGGACCATCGAGGTGGTTGCTCTTGAGGTCGAGTGGGTGGTGTCCTCATTCCAGGACTCCACTGGCCATGGCTGCTCGACGTACTTGCTGGACGAGAGCTTCTTGAGTGGTTAGCATAGCTGCCTTCCAAGTATGCTAAGAATATTAATCGCAATAAAAACAGTTTGCATTTGCAGATAACATTCGTTTATTGAAGTTTACGCAGTGATGAGACTTCCAGCAGAATTCAGGGATCATTACTCCGATACTTTCAACTAAAGGAGCTTCAAAGAATGAGGAAATTATTCATCTTCCTCGCTTTCCATATCATCCGTTAAATTGCATGCCCCATGTCCACGTTTGTACACTGTGCCTTGTATATCACTACAGTTTGAATTGAATGCATCCTCGCACAGCTTCTTTATGGTTCTGTTACCATGTCTTTGTGCCCAGAGTAGGCATGTTGAGTTATCTGAAAAAGCAAAAAAAAAAAACGTGTATGCTACTGCACTATACGAGAACAGATTCTATATTTACTCAATGAATCCCATAGCCTTCTCACGATACGTTCTGTAAACTGCGACACGCTTGTGAATAAAAGCTGTCTGGCGTCAATAGCATGGGTAAGCAGAATGGTCGGGCCCCATTTCTTATGCAGAGCAAGAGTTTCTATGCACTGACTCCTGTTTTCCTAGTTTGTTCGCACTGATTTGTGCTTTTGGGTGAGTCACGCGTGATGTGCAGGTAACCCCCCCCCCTTACGCCCCCCCCCCCAAAAGCACACAGGACCGCGCCCAAGAAATAAAAAGTTTCACTTAGGAAGCTCATTTCATTCAAAACAACCTCAATTGCAGTCAGTGCACTTGTCGGATCCCTTATCCCACTGTTCAAAGCAACTTCGAAACTCCTTGTACTGCTGTTGAGTGGACCCTGTGACGTTGGCTTCACATAAGCATAGTTACAACTCTCCCTCCTTTAACGTTTCACAGCGTGAACTTGGACAAAGGACGGCGAAAGAGGCGACAAACGGAGACAGACGCTGACTTCCAACTGAATTTTCATTCTCGAGAAAACAATCACATATACGGGGTGCACATGCGCAATTTCGTTCTGACGCCGACTCATATAAATGACAAAACAAAAAGAAACATAAGTGCCCGACACCAGTCATTGTCATGGAACGGGCGCATCTTTTCTCGCACATCCCAAATATGATAGCTCCTTGGTCCAGCGCTTCGCTCCGTTAGTCGCCTTTTTCGCCGTCCTTTCTCCAAGTTGGCGCTGTCAAACGTCATGGATCAACAGCAACTAGTCCGGCCCTATACCTACTGCGATCTCTCTCCTTTATTGGATTTATTTCTTTGAATTAGCGAAAAAAAGTGCAAGAGCCTCGGTAAGGTAAGTAAATGTGGGTAGGGAACGCTTATCCATGTATGCGAGGCCTAATACCACGTCAAAAACAAATTTGTGTAAGCTGGCGTGCTGTCTTGATGCAGAAACTAAAATCCTACATTTCATAATTGCGGGCGTTTCTTTCAAACCCTCCGTATGGATCATCCGAATACCACCAGGTAAAACTGACAATTAGGTTTTTATAGGAAGAACTGATTCCAGGTGCACAATTCTAGAAATTCCTTAGAAGAACAAAGGGAAACGATGACCATCGACCTCACGCGAGCGCACATGTGGCTTTTTTTTCTCTCTTGGTGAAGAAGCCATCTTCAATTGCCTCGGAGCTTCTTTGGTTTCGGGTCATAAACTCAGTACCCTTTTTTCGTCGCCTGTGATAATCTTCGAAAGAAAGTTTGAGTCACTTTGGATGATATCGTTTATATAATCGCACAAAAGTAAGCAAGCGTTCTTTAGTCGTACTTTCTATGAGGCCAGCTGGTGCATATCAAAAATGACGAATCTAGCACCAAAACACGATCATAGAGAGGGAACATCATAAAGACAGGACGAGAGAATTCGTGCTCCTTGTTTCGTTCTTCTTTTTGTCCGCTGTGAGCAGGTGGAGAACAAAGTTTAACGCAAACGCCTGTCACGTTCAAATGCCCTACGACGCAAAAATATGCCAATCCGTTTTTATTCCAATTTCCTGACGTCAAATTTACGTAACCACCAACACAAGTATCGGACGGTAACTCGTAGCGTTGTTTGAAAGGCCCAGTTAAATGAACTTCTCGTTTATGGGGTGTCACTTTCTTTCGCTTTCGAAGCGAATGGCATTGCCTACATTGAGCAGAAGAGGCGAGGAGTACGCTCAAGGGGAGAGAGTGTCGATGGGGCCGAGCCAGCACAGTGAAAGTAGAAAACCGGAAGAGGGGGGTGGTGCCGGCGTCTGCGGTTGGTCCGCTTCCTCTTACTTTGCTTGCGATGGCTGGTCGAAATTCGAGGTGGAGTGCAACGGAAGGTTAAACATGTCGCTAAAGCGTATCCTCTGCAAAGTAGAATTCGCAGTGCAATGTTGTATACGCGCCGAAAGGTCTCGATAATGGTTACTGCCATGCAAATTTTTTTATTATACGCAGATAAAGCTCCGGGTAGCCAGTGCCGCAGTGATCGGCGGGCCGCCATCTTCCATTACTTTCGGAACAGGGCAATCTCCGGCTATTCAGAAAAATTTTCAGTTTTGTTCGGCATATTAATGCGTTTTTAACGCGTACACGTCACTTTGACGCGGTCAATTTTCGCGGTTTTGTGACGACGGGTGACAGACAGGCAAAGTGGGGGCGACCCGAAAAAGTTTCATCAATAGCGATTGGTCAAACGATGCCTTCTTCGCCAATAGGGAAAACGGCGTCTAATGAGAAATAATTTTTTTTTCGTTTGGTCTGATCATGCATAATCAGTGTGCACATATCAGACGGGCTGGGGCGTTCTCGCGGTTTTTCGACCTCGCGTGACCGACAGGCGCAGTGGGTGGTGGCCCGAATATTTTTTGACCTATCGTGGGGGACTGATTGCAGAATTGGAATTGAAAACTTTGGAATAGCTTACATTATAGCGCTCGAATTCTATGTAAAAAATTTGGGGGATGCTTCAGCTTCGCCTTTAGGAGTGGAACTCGATAGCATTCGAAAATTCCTGACTGCTTGTCACGCTTCCCGGCAACCGCTTCTTTCTTGAGGATGAGCGGAGGCGAGCGCCATCTGGACGGTTTTGCTGCAGGGAACCGAGCGGGCCGCGCAGCTGTGTGAATGGTATAAACGCTGGAAAAGGCGTTTGTGCTTCAGTTTCCGCCTAACAGAATGATGTTTTCTCGTATATTCAAACTACAACCCGACGCTATCGTGTCTGTAGGTTCAGATTAGGTCGTACTTTACGATTTCTCTGGCGCATTTTACTTTGAGAAGTTCAGTTAGTTGAGTAATGCTTCTGCGCCACGCGGAGGGCCTGCGTGATTGTGGTTCGGAATGATTTTTTCGCGAAACATGTCCGACACCGACAACGGTTCTTTTTTCGCGACACGGGTGCCCTTAACGCTGTCGCGTCACAAGAGCTCCAAGACACAAGTGCTCCAACTCACCCCGGCAATTGCTGAAACCACGTTTTTTCTGTAGCGATCGCTTTCAGTAGGTTTAATTGATGTAGCATATACACGGACCCCCGAGGCGCAGTCACGCCGTCGGCGCCACCACTGCCGTTGTCGTGCTGTCCCACTTACGGCGCATTCTCGGCTCGCGCGTGACGGGTTAGAGTGTCTCCAGGTGCGCCTAGTGCACTTGGATGCCAAAACGACGAAGCGAAGTTGAAGCACGGCCAACGCCACGCTGAATGACGTCGGTGGCCGAGCATTGGCAGTGTTCTGAATTTCGCTGCCGGCTTGACGGGTGGAAACAACTTCATTGAACGTCCGGCAAATTTCAGCGACCCGGGCTCAGGTCTACCATGAGGGAACTTCGAGGCTTTGCCTCGTCGTTATCGACGTAATTGCTCCGTCTTGCGGGCGAAACTGTCATTTTTTTCCCTCCAGGAGCATTTTCATCAATGTAACAGGTGCGACTTGTCGAAGGGCAGACGAAATGCGGATGACCCTTAACGTAAATTCGTTTTCTTTGAGCCACCCAAAGAACTAAAAATCCTGTGTAGCGGTGAGTCCTGCTACCACAAACGTAGTTTGAATCATTAAAGTGTTGCCATGGTTGTTCCTCCAAAAAGAAATCGAAATGTGGTGCTATGATTTTGCAAGAGCTGCGTGGCCGTAGTAGGGACAAGTGTTACCACAAACGGGTAAGAGATTCCACGATGGCGTCGGCTTGGCTACCGACTTGTGAATTGTCCACCTACGTCCACCTGGCGCGAAAACATTGCGAGGCGATTGCAAATAGTTTCACAACGCCAGTCTGGTTTTGTTCTACGTGTCATCCTCGTACATTATTGTCTGCGCATTTCCTACTTTTTGTGTTTCTTACGCCTTGCGCTGCCTTGAGTATTTCTTTTGTCAAGAAACGTTCATGTCTGATGGATGCCATAACAATTTTTACTCATTATTTATCCTCATGTTTACGTCATTTTCCAGCTGCAAACGTATTTGATATTCATCTTTCTGCAATCGGACTCCTCCACTCCGCTTACTTATGGCATAGTGAGTTGAAACGCAGCAACAAAATACAGCAGTAACTCTATTCACATGCCGTCAAATACATTACGAACTTTTTATCCACAAACCGTTGTAGAAAATCTTAAATGTGTTTAAAAAGTTTCACCAGAAGAAACGTTCCAGAAGGTACATATAATGAAATAACGAACAGGGAGACTCTTCATATAGAGAAGATGGCTAATAAATAAAGAATTTAGGAGGCAGTCGTTGTAGATATTCGACATGTGAGGGGAAGTGGCAAGAATGTTTTGCTATGTACTTCACCTGTGAGTGGCTGTGGCGAATCAGTAGCTTCTGCGGACGCGTTAACTGCAAAGAAAATGGAAGAGGAAGCATGGTTGCATTATTTTTCAATATCTTTAACGAGCCATCAGCTCAATAACCCGGCTGTCTTCTACCTTTGAGTAAACAGACCACCATATATGAAATCTTTGATTTACAGCAGCTTATTTGAATGGCCACTTTAGACACTATTGAAATCATTTGTAGTATAATCATATCTGACATCAAGTATGTAAAACATAACTGCCGGGATTAATTGTCAGTTCGGAGGTCGTATTGAGGAGTATTAGACACGCGTTCGCGACGTTATCGCGACTCTCGGGAAGTTTCTAGGCACTGCATTTTGAGCTGATTGAATCCTTCAATTATCAATGGGAAAAGTGAGTATCCGGTCATTCTGTGTACCACTTAAACAGGCTCTACGTTCCTTGCACTAAAACATGTGACGATGAATTTAAATACTCAATGCTAAACGTGGTTCGGTGGCATCACCTAACGTGGCACCAATAAACAGCTATCTGATGGTCACTGAACCGTCTTTTCCAGAGAAACTGTTGGTGCAACTAAAATGCCCCTAAAACATTACATGTCTTTCTTCACAACCTTCTGAAAGAACTACATTGTTCATGTTTATAAGATATATGGGGAATCTTATGGAGGGCGTGCAAGAAAATTTGAAGCGCGTGGCTTAATTAGGGGCTCATCGAAAATCGTTAGACCCTCGTCTGTTGTATGTTTTGTGGTGTGATAACGAGCACTTGCAAAGTTTTCGTGCTCTCCCGGGAAAACTAAAGCCCATAGAGATTTTATGCTTGCAGGATATGGAAGCCAAGTTATGGGATACGTGGGCCAAAAGTTTGATGTCTATAAACAATGTATGCCTTTGTATCAACTCAAATATCAAACAATGTCTACCTTTGTATAAAATTGTGCGTGCAAACTTTCAAGGAAATTACAATAGTTTGCTAGTCTGTCTACTCCCTGCCCTTAGTATGATCCAAGTGGTCCCAACTGAGGTCATGGCTTGGTGAGGCACCTACGTCGACTGCCTGGACTGCAGTCCTCATCTTCCCGTCTGCCCTCGCCCACGACAGCACCTATTGCCCTGAATTCGTGGGCAAAGTCAGCGGTCGTGTCCCAGAAAACATCGCAGGATCCCATCCGGTGACATGGTTTTCTTCGTTTGCTTCAGAACACGTGAACAGTGATGATACTTTGGGACAACCTGTTCTGTGCATGTTATAGGATCTGGACATTTTTCTGGTTGCTGCTGTTCCAAGAGTCTGTAAGATATCGCAGCCTTAATTATTCAGTTTTATAGGCTCTTGTGTTCCTTAGTCGTTGTTGTTGTGGTCTCCGTTTGCATTCCAGTTGAAAATAAAGTTTGTTTTTGGCATGCCACGTGCGTCTGACTGCTTAATCTGCTAAGTGAGCCGAAAGATGATGCTTTGCGTGGGAAGGAAATTTGGCAAGTTTTTTCCATGTTCTGAACAGCATCAACTTGCCACAGTATTGATATTTTCCGAGGGTATTTTACGCATGATGCGTGGTCTAAATTTTAATTCCAGTGATAGTAAAAAAATTGGGAAACAAGTGCGGGAAAGCGTTACAAGGCCATCCTGCTAAGTTACAAGGCCATTCTTATTAACAGTGTTTTCCAGCTTTCAGAACGAACTCTGCATAAGGCAGGTTTACATTTGCTCAAAAGGGGGCCGTTTACGTGTGACGCGGGGGGGGGGCTAAATAAACTGGCTCTCATATAATAAATATGACGCTTACAAATACTTACTGAGACCTTTTTCCCTACCATTTTTCATCCATTCCACGAGGTTCGTAGTGGGTTCAAGCCCCGAACACTGCCAAGTTCACGCGATCACCAAAGAGGGCAAAAAAAAAAAAAAAAATCAACCGCGGCGCGTTCCAGCATGAAGCGCGTAATGGAAGCTAGTGTAATTTGGTCGCATAAAATAATTCGTATTTTTTTCAGCTATAGGGATGCTCAGTGCGGCTAAATATTTAATCTAAAAATGTCTACATCATAACCGACAAACATAGTTATCCTGTCATCGTTTACAAAATAAGTAGGTTACTACTTTTTGGACTTTTGTTATTAACCTCCGTGCTTTATTAATTGAATGAATATTTTGAGACCTGTAAATATTTCGAGCATCAGCACATTGGTATCGATTGCAGTCCGGGCCGTTTATCGATTCAAATTGGACGGCGGTAATATTTGCAAAAGGGGTGGCCGTTTCCTTTGAGCAGAGTCGCGCAAGTTCATTTTAAAGCAATTTTCTTTTGATGACAATCATAGGTCTGTCAGTTTATGCGTACGACATTCGATAGCCGCTACCAAGCGAACGTGTTGAAAGACGGTGACTTTTATCACCTGCGGCGATTCACCGGCATAACGGCTGCATGCCTTTAATGATCTGGCGCCTCCAGCCGTGTATTGAAGGCTTGCTTGTAGAAAATATGCTAGCTAGAGCGAAAATTTATCGCTCGAACCGAGCACAAAAGTGGTTTAACCTTGCACCCTCTGGACGTGTGCAGCGGTGAGTGAAAAAGTGTTGCTTCGCATTCTCAACTTTAACTACCTTTGCGAGCGAGGCGGATAAAACAGATTCTTGTTGTCACTTCTTAAGGGTGGAAACTAATAATAATACTTATAAAGTTATTGCTCTTCAAAGGCAATTCAAACGAGGCTCCTATTATTTGGCCATGTTG
The DNA here is from genome assembly GCF_050947875.1 of Dermacentor variabilis. NCBI lineage: Eukaryota > Metazoa > Arthropoda > Arachnida > Ixodida > Ixodidae > Dermacentor > Dermacentor variabilis. Next base: position 41,942,139 of record NC_134575.1, on the reverse strand, counting down.
CTAAAGTTCTTAACATGGAGTAAAGCATAAATAAAGAATAGCTTTGGGTGGTTCTGCATAAATAACATAGCGCAATAATTTCATGCACATCAATGCCAAATGTGCTTCCGGTGATACAGTTAAATTACTTGCATTGGAGACACAATAAAATGATTGTAACTTTTACTAGTATCTGCTAGAAACAATTGTCATCTAATATGGGCTTGTCTAAGCACAGCGCACACAAGGACGCCAATAAAAGCAATGCGCAAGCAAAACAATATTGTGCGTACGGGCTTTTCTGTCATGGAGTGTTTCGCGCACTGTTTTTTGTCAGACATGAATCACAAACTAAGCCACGCTTCCACCATATCATTTGAGGTTATTTTTTCTTTCGACTCTAGCCTCAAAGACGCTGGTCATATTTGTTTACCCCTTTGGACCCTATTGTCTCTGGACGTACAAGTCAACAGTGAATGTGTCAACACTAGAAGCAACAATAAGGGCCAGAATCCTCGCAAGGTATGTTTCTGAGCACTTTACCAAGAACCCCGATTTGTTCATTTACTGGACTAACTTTTGTTTCACCACTTTTTGCATGCATGTTTGTCATGGCTTCATCATTTCTCTTTTCAGAGAGACGGACAAAAGAGAGATCATTGGTCTGCAAGCTACCCACGCCAAGCCATAAGAAACATGTCCTCTTGAACTCCGTGCCTCACCATAGAGTGTTTGCGAGTTTACCGGATAGCGGGGTGTGAGACCTACCCAGAAAGCAACAGTCTACAGTTTTGTATCATGCCAAGCAGGAATGCTAAAATTTGTGTAACAAACTTACGTGTTCTTAAGGCAGTTTTATGACAAACACAGAAGTAAGATGTTGAGTCCTGACTTGTTTCTTTTCTACTCATTGTAACCATGACGACCAGAACAGAAACAATGTAGCGAACTCTTACTTGCCAATGCTCAAACTCTGTCATCTGCTCTGTGCAGATCAGCTTGGCGGGCATTACCACGAAGTATCATATGCTCCCTCACAACGTTAATTTGTTACATGAAAATGCAAATAAATTTAAAACGATCAAAAGTGATCAATGCAATGTTGAGTAAATTGCTCTTCATGATGAACGAATTTTTGGCTATCACTCTTACATTGTTCATGAACAGTTAGCATAAAACTATCAATTAGACTAGGCATGCACAGTAATATAATACCCGTGTCACACGGGCATTTGGAAGGCCTTCCAACCGATAGCCAGTTGACTCAAAGGTCAAGTTCGAGCGGCCACACGGGCAGTTTCGAAGGCCGCCGAGTCAATAGTCTATCGAGTCAACGGAGCACCTTACAACTCTATCGAAATATCGATGGCCTTTGAGCAACGGAAGCGGAAACAGCGCGTACATGGCCTCTCATTCACAGTGTGCTCATACCCACGGTCAGAAAAAAACAAATCAAACCAAAATGCTCTAAAAATACTATATATGAATGTTATTAGTTATTCAGTAAAGTATTTTTGCCACTTGACATGTGCAAACACACACCAAAACGGCAGCCGCATCGAGCGGCGCAAACGTTGCCGTAGTTTCGCTACTCAACAACTTAAAGACTAAACATATATGTATGGCGATGTATAAACAAATTCTTTTATTATATAAACAAACATAAAAGAAATTATGGCGCTTTTAAGTGGTTTTAATGTTGTTTAACTTTTCGTGACATGAAAACGAAAATAACGATCCACAGCGTCACACAATTTTGCGAAAAACGCCTGAACCACTCAACGGCCTTTCAATAGTGCCGTGTAGCACCGCGACAACTCCTTTGAGTCGATAGAGTTGTGGCGTTTCAAAAGCCGTTGACTGGAAGGCCTTCCAAATGTGCCCGCGTGACACAGGTATAAGAGATGTTAGAAAAGGCAAGCTCAGACAAACGGCCTACTCGATATTTCACAATCATGACAAATCACAAAAGCTATTCCTCTTTCTCTTCAAACAGCAAATGACAAACAGTGTGTTCTCAAAAAGCTTTTTGAATGATGCTTACAGAATAGTAAGGCCTGCTAACATTCAGCCAGTCAACGGTGTACAAGTAAGGGAAGCCTCAGAGTGGGCAGTTGTCTTTATCACTGGCCTCACAAATATGTTTGCTTCTTGAAAGTGAGGCTCCAGGCTGATGCTTCTCTTGCTCACGTTTTTCACTTTGTTGACGTTTTCCTCTGCTTGCCACTTCTCTGCCTTGTTTGTGTACATAAAGCAGATTATTTTTAGAAGAGATGGCAAATTGCATTTTCCAATCATTTGCGAGCAGTAATTGGGCTCGTCTATAGGTTCATTTAGGCTCGTTGGTTATTCACACAATCTTCCTTGTGAACAATGTTGTCTTCAGAACGTCCCTTGCTTTCCTATTAGTATTAGACTTGTATCAAAGCCTTGACTGCCGCACCCGAACACTAAATTTACCGCGGAAATATCACTAGCAAACAATATGTGCTGCAAAATGAAGCACACTATTTGGTTGTTTTCTTTTTTTCCTACACTACATGCATTTCGCCAATGGGGTATGAAAAGAATGGGACATTGCAGCTCGAGCATATCTTTTTGACACTACATCTTAGCACAGCGCTGTTTATTTAATTTTTTTTCCAGTCTAGCTGAAATCTTCGACCGCAAAGTATATAAGTGTACTGTGAAACACTGCAGCCAACACTGTGCGCAACCACAGTACGAAAGTAGCCGAGCATAAATATCATAGTCCGAAGCTTCGTCCTCCCTGCTTTAAGCGGCTCGTGGAACACGATGAGGAAGATTCGCTCAATTTCAGCTTTCGTTTCCATTAAGTAGATGGCTATCTGTGCTTCTGTATGTTGCAGACTCAGCGACCGGCAGCAATAAGACCAGCCGACCTATACTAAAATTGTGAACATGTACTGCTTCATTCACCATCGACAACAAACAATGTAAGCTTGCTTGTTGGAAGTTTACTTTCTGTAGTCATATCTGGGAACTGTAGTCTGTAGTCACATTAGGGAACTGTACACCCAAATACCACCAGAAAGCGGTAACAAAACGCTCAAAACAAGCGAGCGAGCAGAGCGACAAGTCCCAGCAGTCGCCACCACAGCGGCCACATTGCTCACTACGTAATGAGGATGATATTAGCTTTGATTTTGATAGCGCCATCCCTCGGTCGTATACTTTGTTTTTCGACGCCACCGCTACTCGTATTTCCGTTGCACTGTGGAAGGCACGGTTTCCCTTCTCAATGTATTTTAGGTGTTCTATGATAGGCTTCCTGAATCTTCTCGGTAAACTAAACGAGCAAATTGGTTGGTATTCTGTGAAAACAAGAAGCCGGCTGCGGATGACGTGAAGGCAAAGCTGAAACTGAGTAGCGTAATTACAGCTTTGGCAGTAAATTACTGGCGCGAGCGCTCCAGGGTGCTAAAGTGTGTGCCCGCACAGCTTAAAACTTACTTAGTTGTACTGGAGGAGCAATAAGAACCCCTGAGATCACATTTAGCGAAAATGGGGTGAACCTCAGGGCTGTACGTTCAAGCTGTGCTAAATGCGCATGGAAGTTTGGCCTTTGGCAAAAATTCCTTAATCAAGTTCTCAAGAGCGTTATATAAGCGGGTAATGTATCGGACGGGTGAGTCATACGTGGACAATGTTTTAAAGTGTGCAGTTTGATTACAAGTTAGTGAAATTCTCTATGCGCCCGCTGCTAAAGAAAGAACAGTTATAGTGAATATTGGGCTGTGATTCTGCAGGGTCGCACAAGTCTACTCTCTCTTTTATGGCTGTGCACTCGTACAGCTTAACATAGGCAAGCAAAATGCTAATAACCATAAAAAAACCCTTCATCTCGACAAAGCTTGTTTCCCTTCTGTGTGAATAGACCAATAGAAAATTTACAAACGACTCTACCATGCGAATACAAGTGAAGATACGCTACAAATAGCCAAGTGTATATAGACCCCACTAGAACGATTATAAACGACGTATACTGAAGAGTGTAATTATGAATGTAACCAATAATCTGTAGAACCATTAAGACAGAATGAGCTAACGAAGTCAGGACTTGTTTCCAGCAGATGTCGTGATCATTCATTCGTTCATTTCTGTCGTAGGCTGTTTATGAATGTACTACTACTACTTCTACTACTACTACTACTACTACTACTACTACTACTACTACTACTACTACTACTACTACTACTACTACTATTACTACTACTACTACTACTACTACTACTACTAATCTTTATTTTCATCTTTAATTTAAATCCATTTATTGAAATCTGCTGAAATTACTGAGACGAAAAAAAGGGATGTTTAACGATGGGCGTTCCAGGAAAAAATGCACGATATCTCACCTTCTAATATTCCCATAACGAAGCATTCAGCTGTTGCAAAGAACAGTGTGAACATGCCGCTGACTTCTGGGTCCTCTACACCTCCCTCTGCGAGAATATAGTGCGCAGTTATACAAATTTTCAGAAGCTGGCTCGCAATTATTCGACTGGTTATGCGGTGTTTTTTTAGCAAAGGAGATGACCATGGTGCTTTCTTTACGCGATATACGCTAGGCACATATTGATACGCAGAAACCACGTGTAACATGTAACGTACAATTAAACATGTCAACGTACAATTTAAAATTACGCACACTGTATTTTAATTGAAGACATCATAGTTGTAAATTAGTAGAAATTGCCAGTTTGGGCAAAACAGCCATATCTACAGTATCCGAAAATGTGAGTTATGGAACGTCCGTGTGGGCGTTTTAGACTCGGCACTAACTAGAGTCAAAGGCCAAATTAATATTAATTGGTGCCTATAGCACCTTGAAGCTGCAGAAACAAATTCAAAGGATGCCAATGTGAAGGGCTACGTAATAACTAGGGCGGAGTGGTATACACAATGAAGAAATGAGAGGCCGCGTATCCTCCGTGCTTCACTGTAAGTGGCAGTAGGCACGAAAAAAGGGCGGCGATGCGTCATCGCACGGCATGCATAATATTTATTGCAGATTTTTTCGCCTTCGTTGTCGTGAAGTGGCACGCTTCTTGGCCATGTTACGCTCTAAGTAGGTTCTGTGTCCATAAGTCTAACTAGACAGCGACACATGTGACTTTATGAAATGCGATTTACAGACGCTGCACACAAAACTAAAGTTATCATCTGAGAGACGTTTTTGAAGTAGTTATCTGCCGACGCTCATGAGTGCCATTGTTTTGGTGATTAGCGATAGAGCTAGAACGGCTTGCTCCTTCTTCTTGCACAGAACTTTCGGTTAAATTGACCCATTTTTATGTTTCTCATCTGGCCAATTGAGTAACCCACATGACAATGGCTACGCATCTTTTGTTTATTAAAGTTGTACCCATAGATTACAAACGCTGCATTGTTCATTGAAAGCCACAGTTGTTCTCCTGCGCCACTAACTCGGAAAGAACATATACTTGGACCGAAGCAAAACAACGGAAATATTTATCATGCGTCTGTACATTCCTTCTCATTGTAAATCGACTCCGGTGAAGCTACTGTCAATAGCCCGTAATTTACACACGTTTGTCGAAGGCCTCAATGCCGTTAAATCGTTAAAGGGACGTTAAAGGTTACTATGGAGTCAAGTTAAAGTGACAAAGCAATGCTCTAGAACGTCTAAGGCGTCAATAAAATCGCGAACAGAGCTTTAGTAACCGAGAAATTGAGGTAAATGCATAACACGATTTGAGACCCCCCAGCGACATTCCGGTACTAGCCCGATGACGAAGGCACTCCTCATCATAATTTATGTCACTAGTACTCAACTACTCGTATTAAAAAGATAATTTCATTAGGTTATCAGACGGGAGAAAATTCTACTTGTCTACTTCTGTTCGATTCTAAGAAAAAATAACATTTTTACGTTACCCTTCATTATACATAGTATGGGGTGTCGAAAGGTTACGTTGTCGCTCGACTCTGCGCGCTCGACTCTGCGCCGCGCGCCCTTTGGAGTTTCAGTTGTTTCGTTATCGCGTCGTGCTGCGCTGGTCCTGCTGGCTCGCGAAACTTGCATTTGGAACAAGCAGCGAGAATGCCACGTCCATGTGATGTCGTGGGATGCGCGCATGGTCCGCGGAACTTGGCCAAGGGCAGTTGCAGCGGCGAATCCAACGTTACTTATCACTGTGTGCGAACGAGTGAACCTCTCCGTTCGAAGTGGTTAAGTGCCGTACCTCTGCCACAGTGCGCTGGCAAAGAGCCAAAAAATCGCATAGTGTGCTCGCTGCACTTTCGTCCAGAGGGTTACGAGTTCAACCCCGACTTACTGAAGTCGCGTGGAGTGCCTTTCAAAGCAGGCCGCCGTCGTAGTAGTACGCAATGACGCCGGCAGCGCGAGCCCTCAGCAGCAGGTCACGTTCACCAGTGCTTAAATCGCTGAACTCGAGCCCAGCATCGCGAGCCAATGTGTCGCTGTCAGGGTCGTACATTGCATCGAGCGTCAAAGTTGGCGTCATAAAATAAAGAACCATCTTATCGTCGCGCGCTTTCCCTTCCGCTAGCCGCCATAGTTCCACTTTCGCGCTGCTGCCGGCTCTGTCTTGGCTCTGTTTCTGGCCGCGCGTTTGCGTTTTGCGCAGAAAAGCCATAGCGCCGTCTGCGGACGCCGTTTTACTCACCGACGGCGCAACGTCACTATGAGACCTTGGCGTCACCACTACTAGATCGGAGGGCGGGCGATTTGAACTGCGCTAGAGGTACGCGGACGCTTCAGAACGCATTTTCTCTTGAAATAAGTCTCTTCTTCACACGAAACGAGCGTTTCGAGGTTTCTGGGATTGTATTTCAACAGTCCACGTTGACTTAATGATAACCTTTAGTGTCCCTTTAAATGACATTGCTCTGGATGTCTCGAAGCTGCGCCCTTGCTTCTTTTTGACGCCTGCCAGCTCTTAATTCAGCTCATGAAATTTGATCAGGATGCAGTTCACATGCTTCAGCTGGAGATGGGTCAGTGTAAATCTCTTGTATGTGCACACTCTGCGCCTTTGCAGAACTTCGACGTTATTGTTGGTCATTGGACGTTCTTTGTGTGCTAATGAAGAAGCAGCACTCGGGAAACTATGCTCTTGTTACACATCCCTTCCTTCCTAATTCTGTGCCATATCATTTGTAACCTTTTCCTTAGACTTATTCCGGATGCTTAGCTAGTTCCCGGAGTTAGTTTGCAGATGCCAACTGACCTGGTCGATTCCTTTGTACATGAGAGCGCGAATGATTGCGCGCGGTACGCCAAAGCACGCAAACACGACCACGTGCATACGACATCTCGAAAAAATACATTCGCATGCTTGCACACAAATTTCTCACACACAAATTTTTTCACACACAAGCACATACACCCACCTGCACCTACGCGCATCCATACAAACGTGAACAAGCACAAACACCCGCAAACCCGCGTGTGCATGCTATACAAACACACCCACCGATAAGCCTATGCACGCAGATGCGAGTGCGTACAGACAAACATGGGACGTTTTCACACTGGGAACTTTTTTTGGAATAACACGAAATTTGATTTCTACGGCTGGCTGCGTCGCGTAATTGTCTCTCCTAGTTTATTGACTTCCTCCAACTTACTGAGTCTAGCAATAGGACTTCGCGCTCACTCCTAATCTATTTCTTTTTTTCCGCATACGTATTTGTGTGGTACACCTTTAAGAAAGCGCTGTTCTCGTTAGTAAACTTCTATCACATCACTAGGCTACGAAAGGGCGTAAGAGAATGCTTTTAGAGCACAGCTCTTAGGCGCCCGTTCCTGCGGCGAGCATCGGTGGCGTCGGCGGCGTAACCGAGTGAACGAGCACAGTAAAAGATGAAAGAGCGAACGCGGAGCGTGGGATGAAAGACGCGAGTCGCGAACGGCGGAGGCCAATGAGAGCGGCCCCTCCAGTGACGTGCGCGCGGGAAACTGGTGTAATGCGGACCCGCCCGACCGCTCGATGTGTACTCGTATCTGGTCTCAGCCGGACCACTCGGTTCGTTCTATCATCTACTCGCGCCAGCTCTCGCTCGCGCTTGTTTGGTTTGCTTGGTTTAGTATCATTCGCGCTTGTTTCGATTGTAGTAGTTTGCGATTGTTTTGAATTGTTTGCGCAACGCGAATTGTGTGGTACTTTCTGGAAGCCACGCGGCACCAACGATTACACTGAAACCTTCGACCAGTTATGTGTAAAAGCAGGCGCGTTTGACCCGCAGATCAGATTTTCGACGATTTCCAACTCTGCTACATGTCTGTCTCAAATTCTTTGCCTGAATATATCGCGACATGAAAACATGTAAAGAGCTACGCTCAATTTTTGCATTATGGAGCGTCGTAATCGTCGGTGAATTTTTTTGGTCTGCTTTTCACTCCAATTTTGAGCTTCAATAGCTCTCATTGGCTAGCACCAATTTTCGTTTTTTTATTAAACTCAAGATCGTAATATAAGCTCCTTGAAATGAAATGGTCTGCTGCGAAGATAAAGCAGGTCCACTTTAGCGGCAATATAGTGCAGCAGTAGTTAAGGTGTCTGGGGGACGACGAGAAGTAATGCTAAATTTCTCGAAATATTTAACGTGGGAGGCGAAAGAGGCACTTCTTCGCCGGTTGAACCATTTTCCAATACTGTATTTCTCGCTGCTTATGTGCGGTTAAATTACTAAGTACTGAAGACTCATAAATTTGGGGTGTCAATCTCCATTGCGCCATTTTATGACTTGAGACTTCAATGGCAATGTTTCTTTACAAACCCCTGTAAGCGGGTAGCATTCTTTTTTAAAAGCGTTAGCGCACGGGGAGAAGGAACTTAAGCATAATGCATCGCCTGCTTGTGCTTATCTGTAAAATTAACTTATGCACATGTGCTCATTAGCTCTCACAGCCATGCAAGCACAGACATATATATATATATATATATATATATATATATATATATATATATATATATATATATATATATATATATATATAGAGAGAGAGAGAGAGAGAGAGAGAGAGAGGGGGAGAAACAGGCGCCTGACCCAGCATATGATAAAGCTTCCCTGACCAACCGTCCGAGTTGTGCCACAACCAGTGATCGATGCGATGAAGTTATCAATACAAGCTCGTCACTCACTATCAATGTGCATTTTTTTCGCTTGAATAGCAGTCGTGACTAAATGCTGAATAAAATGAAAGCTTCACGTTCATTGTTATTTTACGTGAACGTGCTTGAGAATTATGTTAAATATAATTTTGCCATCCCTAAGATTAATGAACGCTACCAGCTATTAAGCATAACCAACATTGCAACATGCTTGTATTGAAATCCAGCAAAAAAGCGTGTCAGGTTCTTACTTCTTGCTTGCACAACAACTTTGGGGGTATAGTTGCTTGGTCCCACGTAATACGTAGTGTCCCTGCAATATATCGAGGAGATATAAAATTTGCTCATTTTATTTGTTTGTGAGTAAGTCATGGCAATCGATATTATTGTCTCTTTGAACGAGAAGAATTACACAAAGTTGCATCTTAAATACGCTCGAGATGTTGAAGTAGTGCACTTTTTTGCGGTGTTATCGCCACATAGAAATATGCATTTGGTAAGGAATCACGAGCATTATTAAATCTATGTCGGCAGATAAATAGGACTATACTTTGAATGAAACTTAGACAAATAAAACTGATGGAACCACCTGTCTTGCGAGCAATCTTGAGTCACCACCTGGAAGAACAATAGAAAAAAAACACGCACAATCTATGTTATGTCTTTATTAGGGCGACACGGTTCAGAAACTCGAATTTGTCATATGTGTTGCTAGCTATGTCAACATTGCGCCCATGATGCACGACAGTAATACTATTTCTTGGGATTAAAAAAAATTCAGGTTAGTAAGAGCATGGAAAAAGTGTTGAACACATTTTCTGCAACAAATCTGCGATAATTAGCGGGAAAACATCATTCGAATAAGGAAATACAATCTTTTTAATATGTAAACGGATAGATATACAGGGTTTATATACAGGGTGTTACTTTAGCCAGAGTTTAAAAATATGCAAATGCCACGTAGCTGGAGAGAACAAAGGTAAAATTGTTTGCAGTCGCTTGGAGATACTCAAATATTTTTTAAATTCTGCCTAATTAGATAATTAGCCTGAATTAATTAATCAATTTCCAAAAATTTATAGTCAGATGAAAAGGGCCTGAGAAAATCGCTGAGGGACATGAAAAACTCCCGATGCAGCTTTTTGTTGCTCAATGCGTGCTATATAGAAGGGTTTTTCCGAGCGTTAAAGAAGCCCGCAAATGCACGCAAAATTGCCACGCGACAGGCCGCTCGAAGCACTTTTCGGAGCTGCTCTGTCTGCGGGATCAGGTCACATTTCGCGGAAGATATATTAGCGCGTCCTTGCGCCTCACCTGGCTCTTATATCGGCTCCAACTATTGAAAGAAAAAATCACCGCAGATTACGGTACTCAATAATGCGAAATTTGATCGCAGCTGTGTACGTGTTTTCATTTCGCGATATATTGAGGCATCACACCGACCACCGCATCGACTGGCAGAGCCAAGACCACGCGGCACTTTATACAGACCGACCACAGAGTTGCCTCTTCCCGGCAACTGCAGCTTATGTAACGGTAATATTTGCTGGGAAACGCTCGCGGCGAATGCTATGCGCGTAGGTGAGCTTTCTGGTTCTCTTATTTCCCCCGAACGGCCAAACCCGCCGCTGCCGCGGATGCGCGGACGTGAGCGCCATCTGGTGGTGATTGAAGGTGGCTTCCTCTGCTTTCCTCCTCATTCTTCAGCTGCACCTTCCTCCTCCGTTTTCATCCTCGCACCCTCTTCGTTCTCGCCGTCTTTCATCCCCCGCTGCTCTCCGCGATCGCTCTTTCACCGTTCGCTGTGCTCGTTCGCTCGATTACGCCGCCGAGGCTCACCGCTGGAACGGACGCCTAAGAGGTGCGCTCTAGAACAGTTTGCCCACATCGCAAGCGTGCCTTGGTCGTCCTCTTGTTATTGTCTGCTAGTAACACCTCATCATCGTCTTCGTGGCCAGGCACATGCAAGCGGCGATGTTGTTGCGGTACAATAAAAAAATGAAGTTCCTTCTTGCATGTTCCTCCTTGGCGCCACACATGCGTTGGCAGTACCATGTTGTAATGGCATCAAGATTGGAAGCACGGAGGGATTGTGCGTTTCACAGAATGCAGCGCACGCCTCAGTTCCTGAAAGTTTATATCTCGGGTACGGTGAATTGAGGGCCACCTGTGTAACTATCGCATGCTACATACATAATAACGCGATAGCATTAAGGGCTCCGCGTCGCAGAAAATCTGGCGTCGGCGTCCGGCGTTGTCTGTTAGAGAAAATTATATTTAGGTATATGTATACGTCACGCCTTGCTAATGACATGCGGTATACGAGGGTTATATTGCCACATCATTCCATCACTAAAGTTGCTCGTACCTTGTCTTACATTCTTGATAAAGTTATTCCTCGGAATGTTGAGAATGACAGCCCACCAACAAATGTCATGAAAGAAAACACCGACAGCGCATGCCTTTTATGTTAAATCTTCTCGGACCTAAATATCAAACGTGTGCTAAACAATAGCAGAAACTAGAAAATAATGTAATTTTGTTGGCGCGGCTGTGGGCACTGCCTGCGACATAAGCCCACGTAATAGGCCGTGCTTCTACCAGAAAGCGTATACAGTGGCCTCTTCATGCACAGCGTTCGCCGCCAGCGTTTCCCGTAAACATTATGGTTACATAAGCTGCAGTTGCCGGGAAGCGTGAGAAGCAGTCTCTGAATGCTATCGCGTTGCACTCCTAAAGACAAAGCTTGAGCGTCATACAAATTTTCTTGGGCACTTTGCTTTGACAGACTAATTAAATTTCAAGCAGGGACATTGGAGAGAATGTAAATAACATCGCGGCAAAATGTTTTCCTAGACATGTCATGTCAGTTCTTAGTGCTTACATTCACGCTATAACTTTGCAGAATTGTTGGTAAATTTTGACCATTTATATTTTTCTGTCGAGGACACCATATCTCATCTTGTGTTACCTTTTTTGTTTACGCACTGCATCTGGACAAATGCCTTTTTTTCAGAGCCTCCGATTATTTTACGCTGTTTAATTTAAGCCTCGTAAAGCACTCACCGTGTTGTAGAATCGTTCGTGGCGCTGATATCCCAAAGCCAATGGTGTAGATTTGTTGGAAGTCCAGCAAATAGTTCTATTGTCGCGAAATGTTCCACCGACGCCCCACTTCAAGAACAATTGTGTCTCGTTGTTGAGCATCTGCATTCGAAAGAGTGCGAAAAGTGCAGCGGCTTAATAAGTGAGGAAATGCATTCACAAACGCGTTCCAACGCGTAGGTCTCCCTTGATGTTACCGAGTGGAACACTGCGCTCCATCTAGATTGAAGATTATACTGAATTTCAATAAAGCTCTCTGTGACGGGGAGCGGTCTCAAAGGGGCCCCTTAATTCCAGTGCGTTTGAGCAGAGGCGGAGGGCGCTTGGTTGCAAAACTTTGGCTAGAAGTTCACGAAGCAAGGCTTTCTTTAGGGCAGCGGTAACTGCAGAAAAAGGGCGGCATTGTCCCAGACTGAAATCAGTGTGTCAAGTGCAAGAAAGTATGATATTAGAGGGAAGGTCCTTTAGAACCAAGGTTAACTTCCACAGATAGTGCGTTAAAAGTTGAAGTTGTGTACGTATACTTTTAAGTTAAGTGTTAAGACAATGTTAAGGCAAGTTTAGCGCTAAGTGTTAATATGCGTATGAGTTCGTCTGCTATTCCAAGTAAAGCGACCCTTGAGGCATCTTTTGAGTGTTCAGCTTCTATACTTTAAGTGAAGTGAAGTTTAAAGTGAAGTTCTCATTAGTAGCTTCATTTGAGGGAAGAGAACATAAATTGTTCATTACATTTCAAATAAGTTATCATAATTGAGAAAATAACCACATTTTACCTTCTATGGGTATGTCCGGATAACTAAATCTGGAGTCACCACGAGCATGAAAGCAGTAAGTACGTCTCGGAGTACTGCTGAGTCCGAAGCCGGCCCTTTGGATTCCGGGTTGCCGTGGGAGAATTTAAATGAATTTATATTTAAGTGAATTTAAATTTTACTCCTGTAACACGTGAAGGTGAAAGCTTGCTGCACACGTGCTAATATATTAAGTTATACGATCGGAGGCGTCAACTCTTTGCGAGACCTAACGAGCTGCAGTGCGAAGTAAACGTATTGCCTTATAGGTCGCTTTCCTCAACGACACATGCGAGCACCTAATGCACTGACATACATTATACTAAGCCACAGAAAGGGAGACGTTAAAGAATATAAAAATGATAGGTCCATTAGATAACTCCCAGTATTAAATAAAATATTTACCAAAATAATCTCCAATAGAATAATGGCAACACTGGACTTCAGTCAACCAAGGGAACAGGGTGGCTTCAGGAAGGATAGTCTACAATGGATCACATCCCTGTCATTAATCAGGTTATCGAGAAATACGCAGAGTACAATAAGCCTCTCTATATGGCGTTCATAGATTACGAAAAGGCATTTGATTCAGTAGAGATACCAGAAGTCATAGAGGCATTACATAATCAAGGACTACAGAACGCTTACGTAAATAACTTGGAAAATGTCTGCAGAGGTTCCACAGCTACCTTAATTCTACACAAGCAGGAAGATACCTTTAAAGAAAGGGGTCAGACAGGGAGCCACAATCTCTACAATGCTTTTAACTGCGTGCTTGGAAGAAGTATTCAACCTATTAAACTAGGAATGCTTAGGTGTAAGCATCGACGGCGAATATCTCAGCAACCTTCTATTTGCCGATGACATTGTTCTATGAGCAACAATGCAGACGAGTTGCAACAAATGATTGATGACCTTAACAGAGATAGTGTGAAAGTGGGGTAGAAGATTAATATGCAGAAGACTAAGATAATGATGAATAGCCGGGCAAGGGAACAAGAGTTCAGGATAGCCAGTCAGCCCCTTGAGTCTGTAAAGGAGTACGTTTACTTAGGTCAACTAATCACAGGGAACCCTGATCATGAGAAGGAAATTCATGTAAAAATAAAAAATGAGTTGGACCGCATACGGCAGACATTGTCAGCTCCTGAGTGGCAGCTTACCATTATCATTGAACGGGAAGGTGTACAATCAGTGAATTTTACCAGTGCTGACATACGGGGCAGAGACATGGACACTGACAAAAAAGCTTGAGAACAAGTTAAGGACCGCGCAAAGCGCGATGGAACGAAGAATGCTAGGCATAACGTTAAGAGACTGAAAGAGAGCGGTTTGGAGTCAGAGAGAAAACGGGTGTAGACGATATTCTAATTGACATTAAGAGAAGAAAATGCTGCTGGGCAGGTCATGTAATGCGCAGGTTAGATAACCGATGGACAATTAGGGTTACAGAATAGGTACGAAGAGAAGGGAAACGCAATCGAGGATGGCAGAAGACTAGGTGGAGCGATGAAATTAGGAAAGCGCGGGCGCTAGCTGGAATCGGCGCAGGATAGGAGTAATTGGAGATCTCAGGGGTGGAGGCTTTCGTCCTGCAGTGAACATTAAACAGGCTGATGATGACGATGATAATGAATGCACTAAGGGTTATTTCGTTCTTTCTTTCCTTCTTTTTTTTCTTTATCGCACTCCTTATTCTTTGTTCTGTTCTTCTTTGTTCTTTTATTCTTTCTTTATCTCCTTCTTATTTGGTTCCTTCTTTCGTTTTTTTTCGCTTCTCCTTTCATATTCAGCCATTGCATCTGATTGCTTACCAGGGTATGAGCCATTCCTGATGTTCATATTTCCTTTCCTTGTTTCCTTCGTTCTCTTTTTTTTTCTTTCGCGTCTTCATTCATATTCAGCCATTGCATCTTTGCTTGCTTATGGGGGTATGAGCCATTCCAGATTACGTTAATTTGCCCCCATTATGAGCCATTACTGATGATGATATTTTTCGTACCACTCGTCAAGTTTTTCGAAACCCCTCTTGATGACAATATTTTTTTTGAACCACTCGACTACACGCCGCTTTTTCTGTGTATGAGCCATTGCAACGAGCCACTTGAGGCTTTCGCCTTAAAAAAAGGTTCGTGTACTTGGTATAGACAAACGTTCAGTAAAGCTTGGCTTACGCTCCGCTTCGCTGAAATTCCACGCCCAGCGGCGCTTCAAAGAACTGAGTTGATTTTATATTTTCTGTTAAGTGCGCCTTTTTTTAGACGAGTGACACGCTGCAAACTTGGCTGTATAACGACAAAGCCAAATGAACGCGCTCTCGCGCTTCGCCTAATCGGCCTTCTTTCGACTTGTGTGACTGAAGGAAGATTTCTTGAGGAAATGGTGCAGCGAAAACTCTCGGTCGCCCCCTACGACACATTCTCTCGAATTATTACACCTGTTTAGCTCCAGGAAAAGTAATCTGTGCCAAGCAAGAAGACTAAGTGGCAAGTAGTAGCCTACGCTTTCGCATACCATCTTTACATATTTACCTACGCAGGACCGGTCTGCGCACCCTCATGGATTTGTAGTTCTGTTAGGGAAGATGAAACCGCAGAACATTTTTTTGTCATTTCTAGCCGACGATTTATTGCCGTAAGAAAACGAAGTCTAGGAACAAAGCTCCACCTTCTTGGGATACGTTCAACTGTTCTAAGTGTACTTTCATTGGGTGACTCGACTCCTCGGCTTTGTAGGAAGAAGGTTTGCGCTGCCATCCAGAATTGTGCTGCAGAATGAATGAGATTTAAAATCTAGGCTAAATGTTTACCTTTTCCTTTCTTTCAACCAAATTCAGTTAAATTTGTTTTATTTTATGATCCTATCGCTCTCTTTATTCAAAATCAAATTATGGGGTTTTACGTGCCAAAACCACTTTCTGATTATGAGGCACGCCGTAGTGGAGGGCTCCGGAAATTTCGACTACCTGGGGTTCTTTAACGTGCACCTAAATCTAAGTACACGGGTGTTTTCGCATTTCGCCCCCATCGAAATGCGGCCGCCATGGCCGGGATTCGATCCCGCGACCTCGTGCTCAGCAGCCCAACACCATAGCCACTGAGCAACCACGGCGGGTATTCAAAATCACCTATTCTGAAGTACTGTTTTGTTACTTTTAGATTTCTTATACTATTTGGAACTACCAAGTTAATTGCCATCGCCCCACAATAGATACGACTGTGTCTCTGAATCTAAGGCTCCATATTTGTGTATCCGAACGTCAATAATTATAGTGTTTTACGTGCGAAAACCACTTGCCGATTAGGAGGCACGCCGTAGTGGAGGACTCCGGTAATTTGGACCATCTGGTGTTCTCTAACATGCACCGAAATCTAAATACACCGGTGTTTTCGCATTTGTCCCCCATCGAAATGTGGCCGCCGTGGCCGGGATTCGATCCCGCGACCTCTTGCTTAGCAGCCCAACACCATAGCTACTAAGCAACCGCGGTGGGCGTAGCCAGGGAAACATTATACATCTCATTGGTGGTATAAACGTTGGGCGCCCGCTCACTTGAGTTCCCCCTAAGCAGCCTTGCGCAAATTGTAGGACAGACCAGTCTGAGGGGAGCGAACCCTATAAAGCTAAGATAAATCTTAATAGTTACGACCTCATTTGGAGCCACCAGTGGCCTGTATATTATTTTAGTTCTACAGCAGCGCGTCTGTCATGGCTCGACTTTTGATTATTTACGTCGACAACAACAACAACAACAACAACAACAACAACAACAACAACAACAACAACAACAACAACAACAACAACAACAACAACAACAACAACAACAACAACAACAACAACAACAACAACAACAACAACAACAACAACAACAACAACAACAACAACAACAACAACAACAACAACAACAACAACAACAACAACAACAACAACAACAACAACAACAACAACAACAACAACAACAACAACAACAACAACAACAACAACAACAACAACAACAACAACAACAACAACAACAACAACAACAACAACAACAACAACAACAACAACGCTGTATGCGCAGAAAAACGGCAATGTCCACAAACGATATGGTCTTAAATTTTATTTACTACGATGCAACTTACCTCCCTTACACAGTTCATATATTTCTGGTATTCCAGGGGAATTTTTGAGTGATCAGCTATCATAAGAGAGAGAGAGAGAAAGAAACACGTTATTACAAACGTTATTCCATGTTTTTTCTAGTGCGTGCAATGCAGCATATTAGGCATATACATCTTTGATACCTTTAGCTTTACTGTCAAGGGATTTCTGGACGAGAATCTACATTTGACGACGGTCCAGTTGCAAAGTCAGGAGACTACAGCGACTCCTTCAGCTGTATGCTCATTCATCCAACTCTGAGCCGAGAACGCCATCCGCTTTCCGCCTCATGCTTTCACTGTAGCCTCCTCCTCCGCTTTCCTCCTCGCACTCTCTTCACTGTCGCCGCCTTTCATCCCGCGCTGCGCTCCGCGTTCGTTCTTTTATCTTTCACTGTGCTGGTTTGCTCGATTATGAGGGACGCCGAGGGACACCGAGGCGCACCGACGCTCAATGCAGGAATGGGCGCGTACGAGCTGCGCTCTAAAATTCACCTTCGTGCTTCCGGTATTCGGCGGCCGTCGCTTGCTCGAGTCGTGCCGCCTCCTCTGCGGTACCAAAATTGTGGGTTCGCTGAAGTTTCGCTGGCCGCTGTCGCAGTGCATGCCTGCACGTTTCAGTGTGGCTTTCAGTTTTGGGCAAGCGTGTCTACTCGCTTTACGCGCCAAGCGGACTTGGTGTTTGTCGTTTTCGCAGCTGCTGAATTGGTGGGAGATATCATCTTCACTATCGTTTTGCTGAAAATGAACTCGAAGCGGCGACCTCAGTGTGCAACTGTTGGCTGTAAATCAATCAATCAATCAATCAATCAATCAATCAATCAATCAATCAATCAATCAATCAATCAATCAATCAATCAATCAATCAATCAATCAATCAATTTTTTATTTCTCAAGATGCTTTACAGATTGAGGTATAAATAAGCAGGTTCCATGGTAAAACCTGAATTTGGACCTCCTGTTCATGGTTATCATAACAGTTACAATGGCAAGCACAGCAGCTGAATCAGTACAATTACAAAAATTACGTCATGTGATATTGATATAAGTAAATGAAGATAATAATAGACAGCAATATATCAGCAGTAAGTGTTGTATTGAAACTAGGTAAAACTAAAGCTGAACAGGAGCAAAAATAAAAAAAATAAATAGAGGAAGACAAGGTAAAACTAAGTTAAGTAACATGTTGAAGTACGTGACAATGGTAGGTCTAAAGCGAAAATCGGGTTATACACTACACTGTGTCACATATCCGATATCAAAAAATTTTCAATGTGACAAAATTTATGTGGTTTCTGGAGTTTTACGAGAAATGGTAATGTATTCAGTGATCATATGGCTGGCAAGTGAACGGTCTGTTTGCCATAATTAGCGCGTTGTTTCGGCAGAATGAAGTTATTCTGCAGCTCAAAACGTGTTGAGTTGCACTCTAAGAAAAAAGAGAGTAAAAAGTGAGTCACGGCAACTTGACTCTCTTTTTTTCTTACGAAGACCCATTTTCGTGCGGGTAGAGTCACAAAACAAGAGTCAACATTTGTGTGTGGGTCGTTTGACTCTTAATAGCACGCGAAGAGTCGTCGTGCAAGATCGCGACTCCTCTGATATTCGAGATGAGTCTGGCGAGAGAAAGATTAAAATGCAGGAGAAGAAATACCGGATAACGTCTTATGTTTTAGGCAGGCCCTCGGTTTCCTGTCCTGGTTGTAATGCGGTGTATCATTCTTTCGTCAAGCTTGTCATGTTCTGCAATTACATCGAACTCTAAATATCGATTTTCCTTGAACATGTTTGTTAATATCTCACACGCTGGCATCCTATGCTAAGGAATGCCCAGATTTGTCAAACTGGATTCTGACCATAAGTAAATCTAAAAAATATAGCATTGGCTACTACAGAGAGCACAGCAACGAGATAACAAGTTCAGCATAGGCGCACTCAACAGTGTCGATTGTAAATGTAATTGCACTACGTAAAGTTAAATTTTGAGGATTTAGGTTCCAAAATCAAGATCTTGTTTTGAGGCGCACGGTAATGGAAAACTGCAGATTTATTTTCAGCAGCTCGGGTTATTTAACGCGCACGGAATGCACAATATACGCGCGTTTTCGCATTCTGCCCCCATTGGAACGCGACTGCTGCGGGTGTGATTGTTCCCGTTACCTCGAGCTCAGCAGCGCAACACCAAAGCCACTGGGCTACCGGAGTGCGTTGCGTTCCGCGACCAGAAACAAACATTAACGAACGCAGCACTGCTTTTGAACCCCCTAGAAATTTAAAAAGAAAAATGTAGCAGTTTCCCCCCAATGCTGCATGAACCACTGCACGAACAACTGCACGAACCAAGGTTCGTAGTTTCATCACCTGAATAAACTGCAGTAAACAATCGCTTACTCCGTAAATTAGCAAGCACGGGGTCACACGCGCACGTGCAAACATGAACAGATTTCACTCAATGACCGCGAACACTCGCTGTCACAGCCTCGGCGTGATGAAGGGCGCGAACAGAGCGGACAGAACACTGCTGCTGCCTCATCCTTCGAAGCGCCTCCGAAACTTGAAATGGCGCAATAAAAGCGCCCTTCCCCTCACCCCCCTCCCCTCGCCGCTTTGCACCCATCGGAAATTATCTCCAAGACAGAGCGAGAGTGGCGCCAGACCGGGCTAGAGCAACGGCCAGAGGAGAAGCGTGCTAAATAAGCGCCTCCTTTCCCCGGCTTGCGCGCGTTTTATCACGTGACCACCTATAGATACTTGGGGCACCCATCCAGACACTATACATCTCGGCTCGCCCTCGTACACTTCTTTTAACGCGCACAGCTAACGGCGCAGGATAGGATCTTATCGCACTTGACTTTATGCGTAAGGTCACGGCAACACCGACAGATATATTTCGACGGTTGTGTCCATATAATTGCTATCGCAAAATTCGCAATAAATAGAAAATTTCACTAAGGACCAACCCCGCTGCTTCTCCATGTCGTGATATAGCGGTGAACGATAGCTCTAGAAAATGTGTTGCTAAATCTCCGCCAAATGACTACGCTCCCATTTGGTGACCGCGGCACACAGTCGCAAGAACTTGTGGAGGAAATACCGGAGTTCTGGCAGCTTCAGGTGCACTAGATCATTCAGTAACATGGGTGGCTTTGTAGTTCTACCTTACATCAGAGCAAACTGCACTCGACAGAAATCAAGGGCAGCCGCACCATTATAGCTAAGCAAATTAAGGACAATTACGCCGCGTCTTCACACTTCGAGCACGCTCCGACAGCCCAGCGATAGATATTTCAAACACAACCACACTCGAACGAGCAAATTTTGCTTCTGCCAAGTGAACGTAGCGGGTATTTCAAGACGCGTGTTAAATTCATGGCTGTTTCATTCGTGAACATTACTTAAGTAACGTAAAATTATCAGTGAGCAAAACAGTTTTTATTTCAAAGCAAGGAAACAAAACCGAAACTAGCGCAACTGTTTTGCCCAGTTGTGCAGACACAAAATGATTCAAAGCCGAAGCCGTCAGTAGCATGACGCCATTTCACAGTTGCGCTGCATCACGCGCGGGTACGTTGTCGTTGAGTGGTTCTGAAATCGCCGCGTTATGGTGCATCCACACGACGGACGGCTCCGCGCAAATCTGTGCCGCGGACGCTTATTCCGCCGCCCGTCCGGCTGCGAAGCGCATCCACACGACGGACGGATTGAGCAGACGACCGCGCCGGAAAAATAAAGATGGCGGCGCCGCCCGAAGCGACTGCCGTCCGCCTCGAACCTGTCAAGTAGTCTTCGTCCGCTGTGTGGCCCGTAACTTTCAAACTGAGGCTTGTATTTGGTTTAAATTTGTGTCCAGAAGCTTCGACAGCAATGTATTCGTCATGAGTGGGCACCGTTTCCGAAAGAGATACTCAGATTCTCGGCGTGTAGGCTTAACGAGTGGCTGTATTGGCTGAACATGGCCTCGAAGATGTTGCGGCGGCCCGGGCGGATCTCAGTGACCGTAAGTTAATATGATTGCTTGTTTCTACTCATTCTAGATGGCGCCATCGGTGAAACAAAGATTTTGTCATATATGTTCTTTACTCTGAATGAAAATGAAGACCGAAAGGGAACGACGGGGGGGGGGGGGGGTGGCCGCAATGGCTGTTGTTTTGTCCGAATCGGATGATGACGGGCGCTTGTTTCATCGAAAGAGGTCTTGTTACGCTCTCGTGTCCGCGTAATCGGTGAAAGTCATGTCCCACAACGCGGGGAACTGCTCCACGAGATGTAAGAATAACAAAGTTGCCCCGTCGTTCAGGTTCATTTCAGTCGCTCTAGTGCGAGTCGCGCGTCAGCAGCGATGAAGCTGTTAAAGATCCCAAAGCCGCGCTTGTTGCCAGACTGTAGAGCTACTAGGCTAAATCCGCAGCATTCGACCCCCAAAATCCGGATGCGAAAAATAGCTCGGCATTTTCCGTCCGTGGGGGTCGCGGACGACGTGCGGACGGCACAAATCGGTGACGCGTGGTCACGTGATGCGCCGTCCTTCGCGAAAAAGACGGATTTCGTCCGTCGTGTGGATCCACCATTAGGGACGACTGCAACCAGGCGTTGCGGCAAGTAACGGTGGGAGCTTCTGTCCGTGCTGTGTGATTGCGACGAGGGGGACCGCCGCCAGTAGCAGCGTGTCGCCTATTTCGTCTTTGCCGACATCGCGCAAGTGCAGCTCGCCGGACCGTCACAAGCGCCCGAAGTGCTGCGGTTTGCACAGCATCTTTTATTGTGATATGGGAGATCGCAACGGACAGAGACGACCAGATGCATACGAACGACTACCAGCGGGGAGTGACCTGTGCCATATTTCTCTTAACGTCTCAGGTAAGCATATCAGCTTTTGTTCCGAGTTTACAAACGGCGCGTACTCGGCCCTTCCGGTATGGCTACATTTTTCGCCACGTTTCTCTTGGCAGTTCACAGACGTTTCTTAGGCATGCGTGCGCGTATGTATGCGAAAATACTACTGACCGACGGAAGCCTCAGGAGAGCATCTGAAATTATTGCAAAGCTGTACTGCCAGGAGAAACACCGTTCTTAAGGACTTTAGTGACGAGTGGCCTGTCGCATCGAAAAATACGTAGAATATCAAGTACTGCGTAACTTGAAGTGTAGATACAATACTAGCGCCAGTGTGACTTTCGCATGGCGAAGACAGGTAGTCGAAAAGGCAGCTTGTGTATTCTGAAGATTTACTAGCGCTTTAGGTATATTACCGCGAATAATAAAAGCGCTACAACGCTGTACGGCAGTGTCAGGCGATGTGGCAGCACAGAAATTTTAAGAGCGGTAAAGCGGCTGCATGCACAAGCGAACAGACACAGCGCTTTAAAAGCGCTGAAAGAGAACAAATTTTTTGTGCATTTGGCTGTAAGTAGAAAACACATTAGCTCACAATCTAAGCCTATATATAATGTATTATTTTTACTTAATCTTTATTTTCACGGTTGTAAATATTTGAAAGCATGAATATGCTGCAACATTTATATAGTAAATCCTACTAGGCTTACAAAACCTGGCTGTGTTATGTGGTGAAATTGTAATATTGCTACTGGATTTTCTATTTTGAGTCCGGTGTTTTATCAAAAAGAGGGTCTTTTTATTTGTAGTCTTATGTTAGTGCAGATATTTGGCAAGCAGAAATGAGTTGATTGCAAAGTTGTATCTCCCGGTGAGCTGCATATGAACCCAAATTTATCCTGTCTTGGCTATTGCAATGTGCATATAACAATTTTAAGTATATACAGCCGTAGTTGGCTTAGTCGCTGTAGCGTATTTTGTAAAAGTAGAAGGCTATGATTATTTTACTGTTTTCATGCAGAAATACCTTTTTTTCTTGTACCAAGAAACGCTCACAGCATTGAATGAGATGAGATGAGGTGTGGTGTATTTTTCTACTAATAAAGGAAATTTCGTCTGCGGTGTATCAGAGATTAGTTTACTTTCTTTTACTAAACAATGCGTTGTCTCTTCTGCTACTGCTGCTGTTCTGTGTATTTTTGTAATCTTGAAATGTACTTTACTTTAGGTATTCAAGAAATGCCAACATCCAGAAGAAGACGCCATCTTATCCAGCACGTTATGGGTGAGACAGATCGTAGCAGGCACTTTTGCATATCTCATTAGCATATGATGCCATTTGTTGTAATTTTTGTGTCCACTTTCCTGTCTTTATGCATTTTACTATTATTGTGCAAAGGGTAACAGTTTTACATTTAGACAGAGTAATCGCCCAAAGGGGAGACATGGCTGGAAGAGACAACACACACAAGCCTCCTTTGTCCGTATCTCTACGTTGCGCAGTTACTCTGTTGTTATCTACCAACAAGCCCAAGTTCCTCATCAGCTACATTTACTAATGATCCGTTATTACAGTTTTATTGACATAACATTGAAAGTACAGAGGTGCACAGGAAGACAGAGACATGAACTGATGAAGAGCCGTTGAACAAGAATCGCTGGAGCCAATATTTCGACAGAGAAGATTTTTCTTCTCAAAACGTTGGCTCCAATAAATTTTCTTGTTCTATCACTATTTACAGTTAAAAGAAAGCATCATTGCTCTTGCTGAAGTATTATGCATTATGGCATAAAAATTTGCAGGGTGAAATATCAGGAATGTCAAAATTCTTGTATATTCCAGTGCTAGAGCGAAAACCAGGAAAACAAGATGTAGAGAATCACATTGTTATTTTTCACTGCCCAGTTTGGCCAGCTTCATTCCGAGCTTGCACTTTGTTGCATTAACGACCACTGGAATTCGTTAATTGAATTACCTTGGTGATTTACTTATATTAAAAGATTTTGAACTTGTATTAATGAAGCTTAACATAATGCATGTAAAAGAATTTACAATGACATTTTAAGGTGGCAGGGTTACAGTTGACTAGCAGGTCACTTGATGGTATGAGCTCAGGTTTAAACCGAGCTTCCATGCACAAACCAGTTACACATTTTTGTTTCATTGTTTGGATTTTCATAAACATAAGTACTGTTTCTTTTTGTCGGGCTTCTAGTTGTGTCGTAGGACCTAACTGTTTATCTTTATTTGTATTGGTAGCCATGTTACACAGACAGCTCAATTTTTATTGTAAATCGTGACATGGTAGGACTAAGAACATTTGTGCAAATTTGTTGCAGGTGCACTCTGGCGGCTCCTACCCCTGCGTCCTGCCACCACCCTGTCCTGACTACGTCCACTAGGTAGTTGGGAGCCTTTGGCGGCTTCTGTTACTGCATCCTGCCGCCACCATGTCCCGACTATGTCCACTAGGGAGTTGGCAGCCTTAGTGATGATGCCAGCAGGCTGACAGCCGACAGAAAAATTCAGGTAAATACCTGTAATTAAGCGGCGTCTTTTTGAGTGAAATGGCTTGTAGTCACTCAGCAATAACAGAAGTAACTTCGAAGCAGTTTAGACTCCCTGCTATCCGTGCAGGGATGCTCAAGTCCATGCATTTTGTCTTAGCCGCCAAGAGGCTATGTGTATTAGGCGAAATGCGATGCAAATTTTGAAACTACAAGAGACCACTTGTACAATTTTTTTCTTGCTTAACACAAAAACTACTTTGATAAAGCTTTACCAATTTAAAAACAATACAATGTACTCTCATACATGGTATTTGGCATAAATTTACTAGGGCTGCCTCAATGGTAAGTAGGCCGATAAACGTACGCCAAAACTGACTTCTTTTCCAAGTTCATCCTCCTCTCTCTGCACTGCTGCATAATGTATCTTTCTGATACCATTCTTGCACACAGGCCAAGTCCTAAACACATAGATTGCATAAATTTGCAGCTTTTGCTGTAGGTCACTTCTATGAAAATAAAGTTAATAAGCCATTTTGTCCATTTTAATAAACTGAGTCGTGGCAGTTAAGTTTTTGGTGTAAGGCCTCTCTTCATTGTCGTTAAAGATTCGGCCCTCTTAATGAAGGAACCGTATTTTTGGCTATGCCATTTTATGATGCATTCTTTGGTGCGTTACAGAAAATTTGACATAATGTTTATGCCAGTAAAAATTTTTTTTGCTTTAAGTATTGCGTGAAATTGAGATTTGTTCTATATTGAAGGGCCCTCAGTGTTCAAAATAAAATTCCAAGTGGTCGTGTGCCAGGTTGGAACAGCTGGCATGGAATAGCCTACCTACACAAATAGGGAGGGTCATGTACACTTTATGTTAATATGCTATTATTGATCCACAAAAGACAAAATGAAGGATTCCATCCTATAAGCAGCTCTTTGCATTCATTTCCACTTTTGCACATTTATATACCTTGAGTCTGGTGACTTGTGTCTGTTTTCGTCATCTGCTATGTGCAGAGGGTAAACTTCAGATTTGCCCTATGGTACAGAATATTTTGGGGCTAAATATATGGATCTGTGTTTTTCAGGTTGCCTCGAAATTTTACCCAAGCCATGCCGCACACTCGGGCCAGGCCTCGTGCAAACGACGTATAACCAGGTTCAACGCATCAGGGTCGAGGGAGTCCGGAGATCAAGGCAACCTGCTGTGCAACCAGCGTGCAACCTTTGGTGACCCCTCTACATGTGCTACCTATTTGACAGCTGTGCCTCACTTTCATCTATCCAAACAGCATCACCGACTGTGATCACTTATCGAACCATGGATGAGTGTTGGGGTGGAGTGATTTGAACAGACATTCTATTTGTCTCTTCGAATTCTTTGCAAATATTTCTGTTATTATAATTCATATGTGTCTTTAGTATCTAGTTTTTAATAGTTCCTTTCTCTTAGAATTCTCACCATCAGCTCCTGCTATTCTAATGTATACCTGCCTTTAAGCCCCGTTTCTCGTAGTTCTTTTGTACTTGTGGATGTAATTGATAGGTTCTTAATTCTTGTTGTACAGAAGGCTAAAATGCGAACTTACTGCATTTTTTCTTCCTTTGATAATCTACAGCACTGCAATGTGTTCAAGAAATGTAACATAACACAGGCTCTGGTGCAGGATAAATTTGAGAGCAATATAGAGCACTTATTTCAAGCACCCGTTATTTTTGAAAAACTCAAGGATATAGGAGCACAAGAAAGAATATATTGAACTAGAGAAACATAAATTCCCCTCATGAGTCTGGTAATAATGTGACTTCCTTTCACTGCAAAGATACTGGTACTCGCATACAAGGTTTGAAACATGAAAGCTATGATACCCTTGGCATTTCTCAGTGCTTATTTGCCACACTGACGAATGTCAAAGGCAGCTGCATAGGTTTCATGCACACATTGGTTGTATTACACCTTTTGAGTATTGCATTTCTCAAAAACATGGGTTTGCAACAGTGCTTTAAATAGCAGATGTATTTCCTAATTTTCAGAATTTGTTAGTGCAAGAGTAACGCTACAGATCATGTAAAAATAATTTTACAGACTATATGTCCATGGATGCATGCTTCTTCTGATGACGTAGCAGTGCCATGTGGTCGGGGAATGAATGTCTATTTCAGATTTAAATATTGGCTTCCAGGCCTGGGTTAGTCTCCTACACTTAGTATTCTAGGTCAGAGCCCAGTTAATATAGGAAAGTGAATTAAACTAGGAATTATAAACATCAAAAGATCTTGTTCGGGACACTAATGTAACAATCGGCAAGGTTCTTCGTGCATTCATTTCCACATTTGCGAGATTATATTTTGACTGGTTTCATTAATGCAAGAACAAATGTTTCTTTATTCTCATGCTAGAGTTGGCTGCCCCCATTCGCATACAACCCCTTTACAGCTTAAAGATTCAGTGTGTTAATAGGCTGTTTTTTTGGGGTTTGCGCCGTCAGTGTTAAGGGATGCAAACGGTGACATACAACAGAACGCAGAAAAATGTCTAAGGAATGCAAGCAGGGCATGGGGCTTTTTAGGCAGATGCGTGTGTGTGCTATATATAAAACTCCCTATGGTATGCCTCAAGGTATTTTGTAACCCTTTGGTAGAAACACTGACACCCACTTAAGGGGAAATGCTCCTCGAAACAACTTTTTAAATTATTTGTGCTAGAAATTTGAATGTACGGCCATTCATAGGGAGTTTTATGTAGATTTGAATTGTCATTGGTTTTTGTGTAGCTGGTGTTCTTTAGTTATGTCCTACATAGTGGCAATATATTTTTATGGGCACTTGTTTATAAAAGTTTCACAAATAGTTTCATGCTGTATCTTATTTAGCTAGTTGTATACCGCAAAGTGGCGACACCTATCCAAACAGCTTGTACAATTTCTGGAACTATGCAAAAAATATTAGGCCACTTTAAATAATTTTTGCAGATTGCAATTTCAATTAGATATTGGTGTTCTGCTTATCTTGAAGAGTATGTACGCGAAATTTAATTTGTGTAGGACAATTATAAGTGCACAAGCTCATTCTCATGCTATTGTGTGAAAAAATTATTGAAGTATTCTCAATAATTTTTTTTCAGAGTACATGAGAGGTATGCAAGATTAGTATGCAGGCCTGCCTGCCTACTAATCTTGCATACTTCTAGTAACTTTACGTGCTGTTTGAATAGATATCGGCACCTTGCAGTCTACAGGGAGTTGAGTTAACTGCAGCACACTGCTTTTTGTGAAAATTTAATACACAAGAAAGTGCCTGCAAATATGACTATATTTTGCTGTTGTGTAGGACATAACTCAAGAAGCAGCTAAACAGAAGCTAATGGAATATATGAAATCTGCATGAAGCACTCTACAATTGGGTCTCTTTTCAAACCTCTAGTGCAAATAATAAAAATATTTCGAGTAATATTCAATCAGCAAAACGTTCCCGTTGCTACAGTGACCTACAACATAGCGATGCAAAGCTTAAGGCAAGTCCTCTTGTCGAAGTGATTCTGGGCTGTCTTCCCAAGGGCTTCTGTTAAAGACGGTGAATTTTCCTGCATTTACCAGAAGTGCAATACTAAAATGTTTGTGAATGTGCGATTGGTATTGGCACACTAACAGAAAAAAAGACAGCTCTGTGAAATGTAGACTTGAGACGTGACCTTGTTGGACATTTATATTTTGACTCCATGTATTTATGTTGTGTTTTGTACTGAGTGTTTCAGCGGTGACTGCCACTAATTATTGAACATAGCTGCTTCATGAAAGTGCGACAATTTTCACTACCAGAAATTTATAGCAGTGGCAGGCATTAAAATTACAGTACTCCATAACGTCTACTTTGTAAGAACTCGGACTAGCACCAGTTCTGAGATACATATACCCAAAAAGTAATGATCAAATAGATTTCTCTTCCACACAGAATCGTCACACAAGGCTTACAGAAGGCTTTTTGGCAAAGTAATATCTGAAAGAGCAAAGCATGTTCCACCAAGTATGGTGACAAATATTTCAGAGCTGCCAGTCTGAGGACTCCTACAAGCTAACAATACCTTCAGCACTGACTGGCTTCAATAATGGGATGTCAGCGTTTTGCTGAAGTTAATGAAACTTCAAATATTGTGATCTTGTTTAAGAAGACATTTGAAATTAACGTGCAGTTCTAATCCCTGTCGCTTTTGTAAATATTTGCCAATTATTTTTTCAGGCTACAATTTTTGATAATAATGGTATTCATTGCAGAAAGAGCTATTACATGGCATTTAATAAAAAAGGTACTGGTCGTTGTAGATTTTCGGTCTTCAGCATTTGTTCTGTTCCACAGCTGTTTCTTGAAATCTTAAATGATGTACCCATCTCTTTGTTAGCGATAAACAGGGAAATCTGTCAGTATGTCTTGTTTAAAATGGAGCTGATCAACCCAATAGTTAGGCTATTCGCTAATTATAAATTACAACGATAATAGTACAGGTCCATAAAAACAGACTGATGCTGAATAACAGCTGTGCCCAGCTACATCCACGCAGCTGTGCCACACAATGTGCATGTGTTCAGAAGAGCTAAATTCCCCAGAGAGAAAGCAGCAGTAACTCATTTTTCGTCATCTTGTACAAGCAGATTATGCGCTAGATGTAATTTATGCTCAGTAAATACATTAAGTCAGTCATGTGAGGTGTCTCACTTTAGGTTGCAAGTTGGAACTTCTTGCAATCTTGCTTGTTTTTATTTTGTTTCCTTTGTGAGCATGAGTGACTTAGTTGCCTTGGCACATATTGTCAAAAGTGTTTCTTCATCCATGGGAATTACAAAATTTCAATTACACATAATATTCCCAGTTACTGATATGGTAGACTTCGAGCTTAATTCTCTTATTTTTCATATGTTTATCTACCACGTAGTTTTATCATTCATTGAAACATATCCATGCAATGCACAGTGGCAACCCAAATTATAAATATCTGTTGCTTTCTACCTTGCTCTACAACATTATGAAGATACAAAGCAAAACTAAGTTTGCAATTGTCCCCCATAACCAGAGTTTCGCTTAGAATTTGAAAAACAATATTGACATCCTGCTATGGTGTGAGAGTTGCTTTGGGCACCAAGTGAACTGCGTAGCACCTGTGCTAGAGTGCACAACAAAGCAGAAAATCTCACCAGATTGGAATGGCAGTGGTAAGTTAAGAACAGATGTTTTATTTCACGCACCATTAATGTGGCTTATCATCTGCTCCTGTTTTGTTTTGTGGGAACGCATACATTGAGAAGACAATTTTTTGCACCAATCTTACCTTAGCGGGACACCAGAGAAAGGTAGAAATCAAGAACAGGTATTCACACTTTGTTGCCCACAGTGTATTATCTGGATGTGTTTCACTCTACAAAAGACTACTGTGGTAGGTAATCATAAAGACAAAAAAATTAAAAGAGGTATGTGTCAGTCATCCTTCCATGACTTCCAGTGTTTATAGAAACACTTCTTTCTGTATATGTGCCAAGCTGTAGGGAGGCTTTATGTTACTCAGTCATGCTTTCCAAGTTAAAAATCTGAATAAGGACAATCACAAAAACATTGTATGAGTGATTTGTAAATGTGGCACCTAATGTAACTTATTTACGTGTGTGCTGAGGGTAGATTACAGCCAGTGCATAATCTGCTCTTACAGGATAGCTTGTGATGAGTAAAAGAAGCCTTCCTCACATCTTCCTCTTTCTTTTGGACATTGGTGCACCATGTGTATTGCTACAGCTGCATGCATGCAGCTGGGTATAGTTTGTTTATGTGTTCTGCTTCCTCCCTTGTCCTCATTATTCATGTGCAATCTTTGCCGTAACAAAATACAGCTACCTGTGCTACATATTTTGTCAGCGTGTTTGCAATATGGCAGGTTTTGTATTAGTGGGTATTGCAATCTGTGAAATTGTCTGTGTCAGCCATTATACTTCGTCTTGCAAAAGTATGTTTGTCAACATAAATAAACAATTAGTATAAATTTTGCTGTATTTATTTTTGTAATATCTGTTGTGAAGCTTTTATACACTGTTGCACGTGGTATGACAGAATAAAATTGATGCACAACTTTTTAATGTGGTATTTTTCAGATCAATTTTCAACTGCCACTAACACGCACAAGTTGTGGGGGAAAAGTGCCAACAAGAGTACCATAAGGTAAGACAGCTGTTCTTACTGTTAGATTGGATTATCAATTG
This sequence comes from Dermacentor variabilis, assembly GCF_050947875.1. NCBI lineage: Eukaryota > Metazoa > Arthropoda > Arachnida > Ixodida > Ixodidae > Dermacentor > Dermacentor variabilis. The sequence goes on along the minus strand of NC_134575.1, from coordinate 41,911,426 downwards.
CCGACCAGTTGTTTTCAGCAAGCATAGTGTAACGCATAGATTATGTAATCTAAGTTGGAATATTGTTTATTGCACTTGATTATCTGGGTCTCCTTTGTACATAAGTGCGGCCTTTTTTATTTGTTATGTGTAGCTTACTTGCTTAATATGTTAAATTGTAAGTTCTAAATAAAAACACGTCTCGAAGAACAGTGAAGTAGCTTTGACTTATAAATGTTTTGACATTAGAGACTTGTGCAGTGCTTAATTGAACTTCTACATGAGTTACCTAATATTTTGGGGTCTCATTATGGTTCTGAGTTGCATTGCAGTGTCATGCATATGCACCTGCAGGCTACATATTGGATGTTTATTTAAGGCTGTTTTGCTTGGTTGGCTATTGATTCCAGTTTAATAGTAATGAGAACTGTCTTGCTTTCATGGTGATTCTGTGCTGACTAATACATTTGAATTTTCCAGAAGACAACAAAGGGTGATGAAATGTTAACTTATTGTTGCTAACCTGCCACGTCCTTTTTGGCAAGTTTGCTATGGGTTCTTATACGTTGTCTTTTCACAGTAGTCATCTTGAGAACTAGCCGTAGTCGTGTGTACTTACAGCAAAAGTTGGTGACACATTTTGAAAAGCGGCTCGACACTGCCATCCGATAGTCAAACGACTTACATGGATTAGTTATTTTACTCTATTTGCAAGAGTCCTGCACCACACACTAAGGGTAACTTGACACACACTGCTGGAGTCGTCAGACTCATCACGACTAGTTGCCCGAATCCTTGAGCAGTGGTCATGTGACCCTTTATCTTGACTCGTCTGACTCATGCAGAATAGTTAACGGGACTCCCTCAGCAGTAGTCGTGTAACCCTTTTGAGAAGGTTAGGAGACTACTACAAGAGAGTGTGCATGACTATTGTGTGCGGAGTCACGTAACCACCTTGTATCGAGCACAGATAGTCTCGGGACTCTCTGCCGAAAGAGAGTTCGGGTGTCTCCCACAAAGTGTGTCGTATACGTGGCGAGTCCAGACTCTCCGAAAAGAGTAAGCGGTACTCTTTTTTTTCTTAGTGTGTGGTGTTCGTTAGAGATGATATAGGAATTAGCGCCAATTAGATTTTTTTCGTTTATTAGATTTAAAAGTGGAGAGGCTGTACTTCACAAGGGCGGCAACGTCCACAATGTTATTTGCCTGTAGTAACTGTTTAGCTTTGGCGGTGTGTGGACTCGACGTGATTATCATAATTGCCTCGGTCTGGATAGTTTGTAGCGGTTTTAAGTGGACAGTGTACGCGTTACCCTTGGATGTTATCCAGTGCAAAAACGCGAAATGGGCATAAAAGTGCACAAACGCGAAGTTGAGGACGAGCAGCACAGGCCGTAAAGAGAATGGACGTGCACTAATGAGAATGCGTATTCCATGCGATAACTTCTTTTTGATATCAGTTATGCGGCGTTGAAATTTAAGTTACAGTCAATGATAACACTTAAGCATGTATTCTTCTCTTGCTGATAATAAATAGTTACCAATGGAAATGGGCGGGATTCATAGTGAAGATTTATTTTGGGACAAAAATGAAATAAATCTAGTTTTATTGGGATTCATGATATATCTATTCATTTTGCACCATTCTAACATGTTATTAAGATCACTATTAAGCCTGCTTACTACCACTGACAGACATTCACCGGAATTAATAATTGTTCTGTCATCGGCATATAGAAAACCCTGAGGTAATGTGAGGCAGTTAAATATAGGTCATTAATATAAATTCAGAAAATTAACGGGCCAAGAGTGGATCGTTCTGGTATGCCTAAATTAATCATTTTGGGTTTAGCATAAGCATAGGAAACACTAACACCGGATGTCTTACTCGTAGGTACTTGCGTAATTGGTGGAAAAGAGGGCCTGTTATACCTACTGAATCTATTCTAATATTAAGAATCTCGTGGTCAATGCAGAGTGGTAAAAATAAACAGGTTACAGCAAGACGAGTGCTACGGTAAGCCTCTGATTAGGTAGCAGCCCCTGAGTTTGGTTTAGCGTGTCGTAGGCGCTAAAACAGGAAGTAGTGACGTGTGCGTGAGCATCAAGAACCAAATTCAAACCACACGTCACCATGACGTTCAGTGGGCGGAGCGTTGCAGGCCGGGCTCCGTTCTGCGGTAGGCGGGGTCCCGCTGCGCTGTAGGCGGTACATCTCGGAGGGGGTAAACTACCATCTCTGAATGCATTAACTGTGGCTTCTATTGAACGCATCGAAATACCTTTCGCTTGAAAATATTTCTAAAGTCGGCTCCTTTCAATTAAAACGCGTAGCAAGATTTCGTTAAAAAGCACTACAGGACCTCTTTAATAGTCTATGTCACATGGTGGATAGGTACATGATTTCGTTGCGCTGTAGCGATTGCAGAGGCACGCTGACCAAATATTCCCTGCTTTATGAATGACGAAGTCTTCAAAAATTTGACGTTGGCACTCTTCAGCGTATTTACCTAAAACTGAATTACGTTTGTTGCACTGTCCGATAGATGACTGCTAACGATAGATGACCCCGCGAGCTGCGCCTCGACGGAGCAGAGCGGGCGAAAGCGGACACCTGCCACTGCTGCTGCTGCGCTGGCGAGCTAGGTGTTGCGTGGGGGGAGAGGGCACCGCCTTGACGCCACGTTACCCTCGCTTCCGGTCTCGCCACGAGCGCTGCTCGACGGAGTAGAACGAGCGAAAGGGTACACCTACTATCACGCCAGCGCGCCAGGTGCTGCGTGAGGGGAGAGGGCGTGACCGCGACGCCACGTCAGCCTCACTCTCTCTCTGTCTCTCGGCACAAGCACTTCTCGATGGAGGAGTGCCAACGCCTCCTAGGTGGCACTGGGTGTGCGGGCGAAAGGGCACACCTGCTGCGGCGATAGCAGGCCAGGTGTAGCGTGAAGGGTGTGAGCATCACCGCGATGGTGAAACCGATGGCCACCTCCGCGTTGATACCATGCGGCGTTGGCATTGCAGGCTGCTGCTGCTTGCTGGTTCGGGTGGCACGTACTCGTATGATACACTACTCGCAGCGCTAATCTCGAAGGACCGCTCAGCGTCGTTTATTTGGACATTTGGCGCTTTTGCATTCACAACTCATAAGTGCTTAGGTGTTCTCGGATTCTCCTGTATCTTACGGGTGCACTTTTAAATAGGGAAGCAACTCTTGCATAATTGGTAGAAGGATCAGTATTACCGAATCTAAAGTTTCCTGCAACGCCCTACAGTGTTGTCCTTGAAGGTTTTACCGCAAGTTTAATATTTCTAAGCTGGTTTATGCATCTTTCTATTTATGTCGATAGATTGCTTGCTCATAAACTGCGATGGGCTCCATAAAATGGCAAACGGCATGCTTCTGAGAAGTATTTCCTGTTCTGATAGTTGGTGAAAAATTACGATTTGCTACTTGTCACGTTGTCCTAAAGCGTCCACAAATAGTTAGCAATCTCAGCTAACTGTTAGACGGCATACACTGCATATGCATGTCTATGTTTGACACGGATGTTAACTACTTCAGACGAATAAAGTACATTCGGGAGGACATTACCATCTTGCGGGTAAACGAAAACAAAAGCCTGGTTGCACGCGCTCAGCTGGCTGTTGCTGTATCTGGCGACATCAATCATAAATCAAAAACAATCATAAATGCTTGTTTTTTTACGGCACAGCCGCATGATAGATATATAAGTTGCTTGATAAACTTTTGGGAGTATGTTACTGGTGCACTCACTCTGGCCTTGACTGAACGCCCAGTAAACGATTGCAAGCAGAAAAGAGGACAAATGAAGGTGCATTTTCGTTGACTTTCAGCTAGCCTGAAATAAAGAAGAAATATGAACTCACAATTGCAAAAAAATTTGATGGCTCTCCCGCAATCGAGAGTAGATGTAAGCATGGAATGGCAACCGGCAAAGCAGATTGGTTGGAGATGATAACAGCCACAACCTTGCAATGGGTACAGTGCATGTTCGCAACCATGTCCGCAACGTCGCACCCCGCCACACCGCATTACGCCACTATGTACACTGGTCCATATGGACGCTGCCCAGCTAAAGGAAAGCCGGCTGAAGGCGGCACGACAGGCAGCGAAAGACGCCAGGGAGATAAAGTGCACTGCCCAGCTAGAAAAAGAAAAGCGTCTGAAGGAAACGCTACGCAGCGTGGCGCCATCTCTCGAGGCGACGCAGAACTCGCGCCGCGGAATGCACGGACCGCTCGCACGCACGAAGGTAACGCACGCGCGAAGGTAACTGCGAGTACTGCTGAAGCTAACATACGGCTAGGTGAGGCTTAGCTTCCCGACTACAGGCTTTAACAAATATGGCGGGCTTGCAGCGTCACGTGAATACTATAACTGCTTGTATAAAGCCAACGAGTCCTAACTGAGAAGTAAATAAAGCGTAAAATTATACTCGAGTGCCCTGAAACAACTCAAAACAAAAATTTTCACCATTGATATCCTACCTGACGCGCTGTTTTATTCAGGAACACTTATCGATTTCACTGTTTTGCAATGGAAGAGTTACAAGAATTTAATCATGGGGTTTAACGTGCCAAAATCACTCTCTGATTACGAGGCATACCGTAGTGAGCGACTCTGGAATAATTCGGACCATCTGCGGTTTTTTAACGTGCAGCTAAATGTAAGTACACGGGGGTTTTGGCATTTTGCCCGCATCGAAAGGCCGCCGCCATGGCCGGGATTCGGCCCCGCGACCTCGTGCTTAGCAGCCCAGCACCATAGCCACTAAGCAACCGCGGCGGGCGGAAAAGTTCCCGAGCTATATATGTGAACCGTTGCGGTGTTGCTTCGATGAATCAGGCGACTTGTAATATACATTCACGCCATGAATATTAGTAGCGCCGCTATAGTGAGATGTTTACTTCAGACGAATGAAATACATTCGGGAGCACATTACCATCAAGCGGGTAAACGAAAACAAAAGCCTGGTTGCACGCGCTCGGCTGGCTGTTGCTGTACCTGGGAAGCGTCTTCCGCAGACGTTTTGAAACAGCGTGACCCAAGTTTAGCGCGTCGGTACATCAGTGCATACCTTTTATTCTTTCTCAGTGAAACTTAAAAAAGTATGCTCTCTTAGTCACAAGGACTACAGCGATAAAAAGACTGATCGCTAAGGTATAATGATTCTGCTAGGCTTGTCGTTTACGGTCTTCAAGAAAAAAAAATGTGTTCTCTAAAGTGGTAATAAAATCCAATTACACATGCACTACACATTTAGCAGCAGGTGAGCTTCGTTGCTTGCCATTCATGGCACAGAAGAGCGTCACTTGTACATCATGCCCTAACTGTTGATGAATGAAAGAAGATGCGTACCTTTCCTTTCCCAAACGGTAGGCGCGATGACACTGACTAGTCTGCGGTTAGTCTCCTAGACACCGCATATAAGAGACAATTCTCTGCAGGCCGTGGGCAGTCCTATCACGTGACTAGTGCCTCCTTGTCTCGCTTTTTAAGGTTAGTGTCCCGTTGTCTTCAATGACGTTTCAAAAGAAAGGTCAAGGGACACATGCAGTGCAGCTGGGATAGCTGCTATGGGAATTTCATTGTCGGAGCTTTATTAAACGACATCGAGCTCCATCACTTCGTGAAATGCATCGCTCTCTGCCAAAACTTGCACGTTACGTTTTTTTTCCGTGCCGCGCAACGCTCATCAATAAAGTGACGAGCTTTATCAGCGGACACTTGAGGGCATTCTACCACATTTGAACTTAAAGGGGCCATGAATGAAAGAAATGGGCATGGGCAGGACGTGTAATGAGGAAGGAAGATAACCGATGGTCATTAAGGGTTACGGACTGAATTCCAAGGGAAGGGAAGCGTAGCAGGGGGCGGCAGAAAGTTAGATGGGCGGATGAGATTAAGAAGTTTGCAGGGACAACATGGCCACAATTAGTACATGACCGGGATAGTTAGAGAAGTATGGGAGAGGCATATTGCCCTGCAGTGGGCGTAACCAGGCTGATGATGATGATGAATGACATCAAACTTTTACGCCTGAATTGTTCATTGCATGTTGAAGCGGACGCGTCGCACAGCAAGCGTGAAAAAATTGGCACGCATTCGGTGCCGTGGCAAATTTGTTTGAATTTTTTATGTAGAAGTTTAACCATAATGCAGTTTGGTGGAACTGAATGGTGACGACATGAAATGACACTACCTGAAACGGCTCCCTCTGGTAACAGAAGCGGATCTCGAAGGCTACGCTGTTTTATACTTGAAACACCAAAAGCGATTGTAGGAACTATGTGAACACGTCATGGATGCTATGCGCCTTTTTTTCCATGTACGTCCCAGCGCGTTTAGACAGTTTGCTGCCGGTTTTTTTTTTATCGCGCGAGTGAAGGAATTGTGGTCACAATTCAATGAGCGACTCTTTAGGCAGTGGCAGTTGCGGCGGTCTGAACAGCATCTAATTCTCCTGGAATTCAATTCATTTCAGTTTATTTTTCGTTGATAATAATTTGTACAGAAGCACTGTTGGGCCAGTAGCCGAAGGCTAGTGTAGGTCCATAGTCATATATGTAGCAGCAGCAACAAAGACAAGCGCATATCTAGTCATTAGTGATACACTCTAATACAGTTAGGTGGATACAGAAAATTAAAAACAATAATAAAAAAAGAAAACAGTGCATATCAACCACTAGTAATAAAACAGAACTGTTAGGAGAATACATACACAGAAGAAGACAAAAAATAAATAATATATTATACGTAGAAGTAGCATATTTGCAAAGGTCTGTGCTCAAGTGTTTAGGCTTTCTGAATAGATTCAAGAAGGAATAATCTGGCACGGTATGAAACAAGTGGAGAACCAGACTTACGGAAAATCACGTACTTTTTGATAGGTATAGCTTTTGTACAGCAGACACGAAATTGTTGGCTATTTTTGCCTCAAGAGGTACTGCGTTCCAAATTTTGGCACCATGAAACTCTAGTCGTTAGCCATACGTGTTACGAGTGATTGATAGGTTGAAATTTATATCTGTTGCACCCCTTGTAATACGATTAGCTGTAATAAACAGGCTAGGTGATAATGAACGATTCCCACGTAAAATAGTGTTAATCGAAATGGCAACTTTCATTTCGCCTGCCAGAGATAATGGTATTATACCGAGACGACCGAACAGCATGTCACTATTATCGTGTGGGCTTGTGTATGCCATAATGCGCAAGGCCCTTTTCTGTAACCGAAAGACGGGATGTATGTATGTTTTATATGTGCCAGACCACGATTCGGAACAGTATATGATGTGACAGTGAAATATGAAAAAGTACACAACTTTGAGTGCGCTAAGGTCAAGATTATCTCTGCATTTTATTAATAAATAACAAGCCGAGGCTAATTTCGCGCATATACTAGATATGTGTGGTCTCCAGTTCAAGTTGCAGTCCAATAATACCCCTAAATGTTTTATGTGGTCGAGCTGTTGTACAGTTCTACCTAGAAGGTGAATTTGCGTGCCTATTATGTCACACTTGGAATAACGGGAGTTGAATGCTACGTATTTTGTCTTATCTCTGTTTAGTGTCAATTTATTACATGCAAACCAAGTTGATATATTTAGTAACTCGCTGTTAATAGTGTTCTGCAGTACGTCAAGGGATTTACCTTAAAGTAATAGCGTGGTATTGCCAGCGTACATAACAGCTTTTGGATGACTTTAGCACTGATGGGAGGTCATTGACATATTGCGAGAACTGTATGGGCCCCAAAAGTGATCCTTCCGGAACTCCTGTAACCATAGTAGTATACTGGGATGCAAAGGAACCAAATTTTCTATGATGTTTTCGACCGTTTGGGTAGCTTGAAAAGAGGTCCATTGTAATTTCGCTGAAACCATAAGTTTGTATATTTTTTTAGAAGTATGGAATCACCGACCGTGTCGAATGCTTTCTTTAAATCTAAAAGCAGTCCTATAAACTTGTTTTTGTGTAGAGCTGTTTATATACTCTTGGTTAGTTCTAACAATGCTGATGACGTTGATCGATTGGCTCTGAATCCATGTTGAGAATTTGTTAGAAGGTTGTTTTGGTTTAAGTAGTGCTTCAGTTGCGCCGCGATGACCTTTTCAAATACAGTATTTAATATGCTAAGCACAGAGATAGGCCCATAGCTTCCAGGGTCACTGACGTCGCCACTTTTATAACTTTTGCGATCTTTAAGATGTCAGGGTATGCGCCTCGGCTTATACAGTTAAGTATTTTGGTGAGTAGCTTTTACGGTAATGCCATCGTGGCGAGTAGCTTTGTAGCAAGGCATGCCTGATATAATTGAGGCTGTGGTATGCTCGTCCATTTGATCCAAGGAAAAAACATAGACATTGCTTTCAGTAACTAGACATTGCTTTCAGTAACTGGAATACGCTCTGCTAGCTTTGGACCAATGTTAGTAAAGTACGCATTAAAAGTGTCGGCGCACTTGGCATCGACATGTCCAGGAGTGATCGGTTTTTTATTTCGGTTATCAATTACTCCTTCTATAATTTCCCGCAAGCTTTTGGTATTGCCTTGTGCTTGTTGTATTAAGAAAGCGTTGTACTCTTTTTTCCGCCTTCGAAAAAGAGCTGCTACGGGATTACGAGATATTCGAAAATTTTGCAAATAAGTGTTATCTCGCTGTTTTTTCCATTTTTGGTACCACCAGTCCTTTTCTTTTATTGCTGTAAGTATGGTGTTATTCATCCACGGACACAAAGGTTCCTCGTATTTGTTTTGTTTATATGTGGTACACTGAGATATCATTGTGTTAATGCATTTGCACAGTTTGCGCATTCGATATGAGTGTCACTGCTAAATTCAATTTGAAATTCCTTTTCCTTTATTTCCTGCCGCAGTTTTTTGTAATTATTCCTGCGATTTGCCAGGATGGTCTTTTTTACAGTGGTATTATTTGCGCTGTGTAAAAACGCAAAAATAGGGCAGTGGTCAGTGAGGCTCGTATCGTATACGCCAGAATGTATGTTATTATTGTTGCACAATGCATGGTCTATAGTTGTAGATGCACTTGGTGACAATCTAGTAGGTTCATGGATTGTATTCCTAAAACTGTACGACTCCAGTAGGTGCGAGTATTCACAATTCATGTCTTTGCTAATATCAATGTTAAAGTCGCCAACAACAGGGATGGTACCATAGCTCTTATGGAAAGGATAGATTCCAACGATTGATAAAAAACGGGCAGGCTCGAGCTTGGTGGCTGATATATTGTACCAACAACTATGCGTAAATCTAAAAGAACAAAGAGTGACTCAACCGCACTATTACTAAATTCAGTATCGGTGATTATCCTAATGGGTACCGTCTGATTGATTTGTAGAGCCACTCCGCCACCACGCGATACTGCATTCCTTGATTGCTTACATGACTGTCTCCCGGAATGTAGATGTGCTCACCTTCTCTTAGCCAAGTTTCCGCTAAGCCAATTGCATCAACAGTAAAATTATGCTGTGCCAAAAAGGAACGCAATATATGTTTGTTTCTACGAAAACTTCGAATGTTACAGTGAAGTGTCGATATACACTAGGTTTTGTGGAATTCCCCTTCAACTTCACGGATTGAAAACGCCACGATTGGTATGGCAAACTAGACTTAACTCTAGAGGCTTCTCAACTACCCTTTCCAAGTCGTCTTCGGAAATGATGTGCTGTACACGAGAATTCTCGGTTTTCCGCATTAGTATTTTTGGCCTGCGATACCCAAACATACAATTTTTCTCTCTTCTCGCTTGGCGAGCTTTTGCGAGAAAAATCTGTTCCCAGGTTGATTATACAATCTTTGTACACGACTCTGTAACATTTTATTCTAGCTGTAACTGCTGCCCAGTTATACTTTCTTGTTGCCCAATCCTATTGTCTTGTGCTGAAGGATGCCGTCAAACGCGGGACTAGCGAAAAAAGTTGATACGCTTGAATCATTGTTCACTGCAAAGATGGAGACCTTCGTAAGCGACCTAGCGTCGAAAATCAAGGATCAACTGTCCGGTGAGGACTTGAACCGGCTTATTACTGTCAGTGCGAGTGTCGAGCACCTGAGCGGCGTCTTTGATGAAATGATGAAGAAACAGAGCGAGCTGCTTGCAGCGAACAAAGCCCTGATAGCACGCAATAATGAGCTGCGCAAAAGCCGCGCATCTCCAAAAGTATTCTCGTACGAATAATGCCGAGATTAAGGGTGTCCCGTTCCACCGATGGGGAGGACTGTGTCGCGATTCTCAAGTTGATGGGCGACGTAATTGAACGTCCTGTTTCGCCCTCTTACCTAGACACCGTACATCGCGTGCCTACGAAGTCTGGCGAAAAAAAAAAACATACTTGCCCGCTTCTGCTGCCGTGACAAGAAAAACGAATTTCTACGCAAAGCGCGAAAGGCTAACCTACAAACCAACCAGATTGGTTTCCCAGGCTCCACTCCACCCCCAGCTCCAGTCTTTTTAAAGGATCGGATCGGATCGGATCGGAAAACATTTATTGGGCTCTAGAAAAGAGATCTTCGCGGCTTCAGACGGCCTCTTCCATCTTCTGATGGATTCTTCCGTCTGCAATCACAGGGTTGGTGCCCTAGTCCAAGGCTCCACTGAGTATGGCCAACCCGCGAGCTCGCTCTACTAGGCGCTTTTGGCCGTTCAAGCTTACGCTGGAAAGCATACTCTCCCACTGTTCCGCACTCGGGTTTTTAATTTTATAGATAGCTGGGGACTCAATATTTTGACAGGCCCATGATATGTGGTACAGATCTGGTAACTCCCGACAACAAGAGGCTCTTCGCGGAGGTACTTACCCTAAAGAAAGACATCGACTGGCAGTTCTTGTGGACAGATAATTGCTTCATTAAAGCTCGTAAGACCAGCGACAGCAAAGTACTCTGCATTTCATCTGAGGCTGACCTGCGCATCTTCACTTAACCGTCTTTCATCTAACTTTTTCGTGCGCCTGCGCACCCGAAGCCATCATGTCTTTGATGTCCCCGGAAAGATTTAAGTATCAACTTTCGAGTAATAGTCGTTCACTGATCCATTTTAATGGTCGAAGCCTTAGGAGGAATCATGATAACATTAGCAACTTTATCACCAATCTTGATCACTCTTTCTCGTTTATTTGTATTTCTGAGACCTGGCTTTGTGACAATGATATTAATTTATACGGTTTTCTATCTTACAGCTCTGAATACTGTTATCGTTCGTCTGATAGTCACGGAGGTGCTGCCATTTTCACTGCTCCGGACGTCACTTACACCCACAGGCATGACCTTTCAATAAATGTTAGTTTCTGTGAGCGGTTGGGATCGAGGCTGAACAACCTTTCTTTGCACATAATCGTAAACAAAATCTTATTCTTGGTTCCATCTGTTGTTCACCATCATCTTCTGTCTCTAATTTCCTACGTGCTCTTGACGTCATACTCGACAAGTTATCGTTCGAAAACAAGAACGTTTTAATCGTTGGCGACATTAACATTAATTAACTTTATACAAATACCAGCGCATATTCAGCCTACTCAGACTGCTTTTTCGGATATGGCTACGAGTCGCTTATTAACTGCCATACCAGATGTAGCCATAACGGAACGCAAATACTTCTCGATTATGCGTTATCTAACATAACACCGTCCCCTGTGTCGGGAGTAGTGCGTACTGATATAAGCGATCATTTTCCCATTTTCGTTACATTTAACAGTCTAGTGTCAATCACCAACATTTCCTTCAGTACATCAGTATTTAACCAAGATACATTTATTGATACCATTACCAATACTAAGTGGACTCAGGTCAATCTGTTCGAACATCCGGCAGTAGCAGTAGATAAATTCTCTACGTTGTATTTGCATGCCGTTTCAATAAGCACCCGGACCGTTAGCTGCAAGAATAAATATAAGTATGCCTGCAACCCGTGGATGACGTCCACATTACTAACCAGCTTAAGGAAAAAGATAATCTATACAGAAAACTAAACGGCAACCTTTTAACTCTAATTTGGCCCTGCTTTATAAAAAATATTGTTATTCTTAACACGCTACTTAAACAGGCTCAGGCGCAAATATGATAATGAATTTAATAAACACAGCCATAATAAAAAAATCAATGGAAGCTTCTGAACGAATTCATGAATAAATCTTCTACGCCTGAACAATGTTCTAAAATGAACCTGAATGGTACAACATACAAAGAGCCCACTCATGCTGCCAATGCCTTTAGCGATTATTTAGCTCTGTCACAAATAATTAACACAGCCACACAGCCAATCATGTCTAGATGACCTCATTCATTTTTTCGCCTGTGACTGCTCGAGAGGTGTATTTAACAATATGTAGCCTGAAAAACACAAGCCCGGGTTTAGATAACGCTTGCGTACACCATTTAAAGTTGATTTTTAATATTATTTCTGAACCAATATGTACCATAACTAATCGCATTTTCGAATCCGGCATTTTTCCTCTATGTCTAAAGAAGGCTAAGCTTATTCTCGTATTTAAGAAGGGTGCCAAGATCTAATTTCTAACTACAGACCAATATCTATTCTTTTCTCTTTAAGTAAATTTATTGAACATTTGTTAGTGAAACGTTTAAATAACTACCGTGAAAAATTTAATATAATTAATCTCTGTCAGTTCGGTTTCCATTCCGGAAGTTCTATTTGCTTAGCATTGCTCTCTTTAACCAATTTTATTAAGATATCTATAGATTGTGGCAAATTCGTTGGCTCTGTCTTTTTAGATTTGACCAAAGCTTTTGACACGATCAATCACAGCATTTTCTTCACCAAACTTGAAGCAATACGGTATTACTGATCCCGCCTTAACTCCATTAAAAAGCTATTTGTTGGATAGCTGGTTTCTGCAGTGGGTGCCCTGCTCAAGCTAAAATAATTAACTTAGGTGTACCCCAGGGGTCCGTTCTCGGTCCATTGCTATTTATTATTTACATTAATGATCTACCCGACCTTTTACATTAATCTCACTGCGTTTTATACGACGAGGACACCACCTTATCCTTATCAGCCACGTCGTTAATATCATTAACATCAAGGTTGAATGTTGCACTAACTGACGCTATAGAATGGTGTCGCAGTAATTACCTAATTATTAATCCCGAGAAAACTGAATATATAATATTCAGTAGTGGTCACAGGGTCCTAACTTCTCCAATAGCGGTAACACTTGGTGCTCATCAAGTTCCAGCCGGTGACTTGGTTCTATTCCTCGGTGTTCTGCTGGACGCTAACCTCAGATTTGACTCCATTAACAATATTAAGAAACAAACGGCATTTGGCATTCGCGCTTTAATAAAACCACGTGCCTTCTTTTCACACAAGGCTTTTTTATCACTTTGCGTTTATGCATAGTCATATTAACTATGGAATCGCTGCATGGGGTAACACGCACAATTGTCACCTGTCATCAGTTCATTTAGAGAATCAAGCCATTCGTATCTTTATTAGCAGTCCTCACCAGTCAAATACACCCGTTTTGCTCCGTCAAAACCTTATTTTTACGAGCGTGAACTTGTTTCAATATAATTTACCAATCTTATTTTTCAAGTTACTTAAAAACCAATTGCTTTACGAATTCATTGACTTAAATGATTTACATAACCACAATAGAACGAGGTTTGCCTATAACAAATTTTTTACTGCCTTGTGTTCGTACCAATTATGGTAAAGTAACATCATCTTTGGCTGGCATATCTGTGGAATAGCGTACCATCAAACGTAAGATCACTCACTTTGTTTTACGCCTTCCAAAAATCCTTTCAAGATTTCCTTTCGACGCATTGACACAAATATGGTCCCAAATATTTTATTTATTTATTTATTCTTATCACTGTTTTTACCATGTCTTGCTATTCACATGCTTGCCATTGCCTTCATTTGTTTTCTTTATAAATGCTTCTTTTTATGCATTCTCTTGCTTTTTATGTCTGTTTAAATGTTCTATATGTATATTTTTAGTACACTGATATTTTCACTTTATGCTCATTTGGGTCTGCCGATTATATTTTTCTCTATTTCGTTCTGTTCCTTCTTTACATTATTTAAGGGTTCTTTTGTACGCCGATTTCGTTTTTATTTTTTGAAAGCAATACTGTACATTGCAGCCGTAATCACGTTTCTGTTGTTGCACTTCACCTCTTTGTTTCTTCAGTGTACATTTTGTAAATTTTATTTCTGTCCTGCCACCTATGTAATTTTTTTCTGATAATTACCCACCGAGGGTCCCGGTTACAGTCTTCGACTTTAGGACCCTCGTCATTGAAACAAAAATGCAGCCGTTTCTTTTTTTTTAATGAATAAACTTGATGTGATTTGATTTGACTTTTTTGACCAGCTACTGGTGAGAGAGCTTGTGGAGCAAAATGTCCGACGTGTTCTTGAACAATCTCAAAGCCGGCGACACAGTGGTGGCTCCTAATTTCGTGACGTCACACTGCCATGTTCAAATAGCGAGGGACTCAAAGGCAGCAATTTCAAATTGAATTTGGAGTTATAATTTGAGCGAAAATCTCAAACTCTTTGTAAATGCACAACCGTACGGGGCCCTTTGCTCTCAGATGTAATGATAGCTGAGAACGGTCGGATGGCCACGTCATGGTCCCTCTAGGGTTATGAAATATGAAATGCTGGCAGATGTTCTATTGTCATTTTTCTGGAGTTCAGGTGTATGCGTATGCTAGCCTTGAGAGCGTCATACATACTTCAGAAGTACTGGAATGAAATGAGGGAGACCTGTCACCATAGGTTTATTGATAGACGACAGCGCGCTAGGCTCGGTTTACACCAGTCGCTTTTCTATGATTCGCTTCCCGCTCTATATTTTTCCTTATGCAGAATGTATTAATTCCAATTTATACACGCTACATTAGTAATCTACGTAACATTCAGTATTGAAAGCAGTTAATTTCTTCTGTGCCTTCTGCAGTTTTCTGGCTTAGTGGGTGTGTTTGGCGCCTTGTAAAAGTTAGTTGCGGATTGAGCGGAGTGATCGTTTCACTCCAAGCCCGTAGAACTTTTTAGCTTTCTTGCTTATTTGTGCTTGTTTTGAGCCGTCCCAATTAGGAATAGTTCGCTATACACTTATACCGCTTAAACAATTTTAATCTGAACTCCTTGATTCTGTCTTTCATTTCGTTATTTTGGACGCTTAGATGAAAGTCTGAAGTGCATTAGCACAAGCTCCTGGGCTAGTTGGTGCATGATGGACTTGAAAAAGCAGGTACCAGCGAAACGCAAAGGATGCGCACACAAGGAAAAGGCGTTAGGCCTGGACGGACCTGGGAGTGTGAACTTTGGTGTTCTCGATCCTCTAAGGAAGGCCGGACGTCGGTGGACAAGTCAACAGTAGCGACATCGTTCCCGTATGTGCGCCCTCATGTAGCACGGGGCTCAGAATTTCACTATCTAATAACATTGTTTGTGTGGAGTCAAGGAATAATAGAGTTAAGATAGTCTTTAACTACTGTATGAAGGCTGTTAGCAAGGGAAATAAAAACATACCGGCATATTTCGTAGCCCAACATAAGGGCGCATATTTCGAAATAAAATAATGAATTCTTCAGCAGACGTGTTTCCGTTCTATGAAAGGCATGAAACACTCAGCTTATTTAACATATTCAACGGCTGCGTAGCGGTGAAATTTAGACCGCATTCGACAATGCAACGGGTTAAATTATTCAGTTTTCGTGCTAACAGCCAAAGAAAAAGATTCTGCTAATTCTGCTAAAAATGCTGCTAATCTAGGGTGCTGGCCGACCAAAACACGAACGCAATCTCTTTGCTCTGTTGTTGTAGGAACGACACGTCAGTGTTAAAGCAGACGTCAAACGAGCAACTTGTAGGTGATAAAATCAAATGGCTTGACACGAACATTATCGGCGAAGCGCCCTCAGCACAATACTATGGCTTCATGAAATAATCATTGATATTATGATGACATCTTGTTCAAGAAATCAATGGCAAAATATATTCCTGCTGAATATTGGAAGAAACTTGGTTGCGCACAACGGGTCTCTATGAAATGCGCCTCTAAGGAAAGGATTCAATATTTTCACAACAGCTACGAAAGCCAGAAATGTGAAACTCAAATTCTGTATAACAAATGTTGTTCCATTGTTTAACAAAAGTCGGCATCTTGTGCAGAGGACAACACCGTAGCATATCCAGTTTTTATTGGGGCTATAAAACCGGCAGACAACGAACTATGTAGGATTTGTGTCTCCGGCGCAAGTATGTTATTGGCGCAAAACTTTTGGTTTATGTACTTAACATGGCTACATTTCTTACGCTTAACGCTCCTAATCATGCATCTGTCTTTTTGAAAGGTTGAATCAATTTCTCAGCAGAAAACTTTGATTTCACCAGATAATGTATGCATTCGTTCTCCGAATGCTGTTTTCTTCCCGTAAGCTTGGCTTCACCAATCATAAGGCCTAAGTGAGACAAAAGTTCGAACGATATTGGGCTATCTGTAGTATTTATAGGATGTGGATTGATTTCATGTTCCTAGCTACTCAAAGTTACTTGTAATTCCGCCAGCAGGATGGGGTAATCTTCAGGTCGCCAACATATGTGTACTTTGCGGATTTCTGCCGAACTAGAACAGTTGGCCTGCATGCGTCAGCTTCGATGTGTTTGGGCTGAAGACTAATTGACTCTCGAGCCGCCAGCAGTTAGCGTCCTGGCCTAGGAAGTTAGTAGAGAAACTGAAACTGATACAGATAGTGTTGACAGGTGCCTGCGTGATTGTTGCGTGAAGTAGATGACAATCATGAAGTGGGAGTGCGCAAAAGCGCCATGAGCGAGAAGAATCAACAAAACCCAAGGGCTCAATTTGTTCCTGGTAACGAACATTGAATGACTAAAATATTTGTCGTTTCATTTTTATTGCCATGTGTGTTTTTGAAGCATTTTGCGCAGCAGTGACCTAAGGTCAATCAAAAAGAACTTTATACAAAAATTCCACGAAGAAAGCGGTTTCTTGATGAGAAATGGGGCATTATGGGGATGAATTTCATCGCCGGAAGAATGATATGTCAGGAGCCATATGATTATGATTCAGTTGAATAAAAGTTTCTTCTTCTATCACGTATATGGTAAATTTCCTGTAATTTACGGACATTAGGCATAGCGCCAAAGCAAAGCAGTGTTTCATTGCCCCTGGTTCACTTGGTCCTTTCTGTAAAGTCATGAAAGGTCAGGTTTCAACCTCGTCATCACCGTCTTTCCTCCCCCTTTTTAACCTTTGCTTTGTACCCAGCATGGGGACATCTTTTCTAGCACTCACCTGCGCGATAAGGACGACGTCAATCGTTTAATTAAGAATGGAAGGCTCATGGAATTCAAGCTCGCAGCTTGCCTTGGTACTGAAAGGTTGAACGAAGTCAAAACCGGGCAGTACAGAAATATGCAGGAAATGTCATTCTGAACTGCGCTATGGGGAATGTCGATGTACAGCATTGTTCAGCAAAGGTTCTTTGATCCGGCGACAGAAAAGTATAACGAGGGAGATTTGACATTTGCATACGGACGTGTCACTTGTGGAATCTTGCCCGCACTCGACAGTTCTCCGAATGACTGACTCGTTCTAGAGAATTCTTAGGGCATGCTGTAAATGTTATCGAACTTTCTCAACGTCAAGCAGAGAAACGAAATGTCTTTGTACAGGTAATCGCACCGTGCAGTGAATGGACTGATTCATTCAGTGAAAACGCAAACTGAACGCCTGTGCATGGTACCATGGTACACTCGCTATACCACCACAGCGCTTGTCTGTGGTATTTGTTTATTCGTGTCCTTTTATTCGCGCTGTTCAACCTCAGTTCTTCACAAGAGCTACGCGAATAAAGATTACGACACACGACGCCTGTACAGACCGCATCTGCCATATGCGCAACCTAGGCTACCATCCAGGTGGACCACTTGATAAACGAGTGGGCCTCTGCATTAACCACTCCGGGAAACAGGTCTTTGCAGTTTCATCTTGCGCACGCGGTAGGATATACTGGCGTCAATTACAAAGACACCTGCACATTTAAAATTGCTAAAGAATTGAGCAGCAGCCCATTAAAATTTTTTGTGCACTAGATAACATAATACTCGATCTTGTATTTCCTGGCAAGGTATACCGGACCGACGTCACAAAGTTGACCATTTTGTTCTCCTATACCACCTCAAATATGTTGTTCAAGCAGAACATTTGTTTTAGATCAATGGGTTCATCTTCGTTCTTGAAAGCTTTTCACTCCTAAACATCCAGCTGTCTTCTCTTAAAAGCAGAGTAACAGCGTCGGCTCAGCAAATGTTATTTTCAAGTACGCGCTTGCTCCGGTCTTTTTGTGTTCAGAATGCTTCAATGCGTCAAAGACAGTGCCATGTCAGCTAGCAGACTGAACTAAAAAAAAATTGGGGAAATGGGGACTGATTTTGGTGATAGAAACTGAAGTGGCTGTTTAAAATTTGTTTAACTACTCAAGGCGACTTGTAACCCTGTCACCAGGATAAACACTCAATCTTTCATCAACATACATCTATCTAGTGGCATTCCGCAGTAGTTCGATAAACCAGCTTGAAGCCATTCGAGTTGAAGAAAATTCCTCTCTGAAGCAGCCGTGAGTAATCTTCATGGGTCGCGCAGT